>NC_134060.1:3590214-4190214 GCF_965140245.1 Athene noctua
AACTGCATTTCTGGAACTGAAGAAAGAAGAAATAAAACAGCGACAGGTGGGATTTTTAATAGAATTGTGGATGAGTTGTAGCACTGGGCAAGATTGATGGCTGTGCAACTATTGGGATTTCAGTAGTTGTTTTGTGTTCAGCAGAACTTCTCTGGGCAACTGAGAAGGTTTAGCCCTGAAGCGGTATTTTTTGTTGTTGTTGTTGTTGTTCAACATAAATATCTGATAAGGTCTTTATGATGCCTCTGAGTTAAGTGATGATATTTGGTTGCACAGATAGAGCAAGAGAAACTGGCTTCTATGAAGAAACAAGATGAAGACAAAGAGAAGAGAGATAAGGAAGACAAAGACAACAGAGAAAAAAGAGACAGATCCAGGAGTCCAAGAAGGTAATGAAAATGCACAAATATATCAACAGTACCCTAGAACCCATGGCAAAGGGAAATTAATTGAACTTTGGAAATACTCTCTTGAGCTCTTCTAGCAGGCTGGCTTGACTTACTACTCAACAGTAATTACAAGTAAACTAGAGCAGCTTTGAAACAGGTATTGTTTACACTAGGAACTGTTTTTATCTGTTCCAGACTTTGGTTTTGGGGGTTTAGGTTTTTTGTTTGTTTGACATCTTAATTTGGCTGTCAGTTACTAGCAGAAGTAGTCCTACATTTATTTAACTGCTATAAACAGGATTAAGTCTGCCTGATTCAGAAAAGCATTTAGCTGCTGCATATCACAGGTTTTATTATCCTGTACATGGTTTCATTATGTTCTGCTATTTAACGGCACTTCTTTTTCCTAGACGCAAATCAAGGTCTCCTTCCCCTCGAAGGAGGTCGTCGCCTGTCAGAAGAGAGCGGAAACGCAGCCACTCTCGCTCCCCTCATCACAGAACTAAGAGCCGCAGTGCTACTCCTGCACCAGAAAAGAAAGAGGCGACTCCTGAGCCAGAACCTTCTGTGAAACCAAAGGAGACTGTTGTTCAAGAGGCAACTTCAAACAAGTAAGTGTGTGCGTAGAACTATAGATTACATTTTAAAAAAATGGAAGTTGTCTTAATATCTTGCGGAGCTTGACTTGTCTCCCCGTCCCCTTGCAGTGGCAAAAGAATTTATTTAATAATCTTCAGTAAGATTTCTTTCTTCCTGTGTAGAATTATCAAGGCAGTGTGCTTAGCTGCCACTGCTTTCCTTGCACGTCTGTTCCAGTTCTGAGAGCATCATCTTGCTGTTCAGCAAGTTGACACATAGCCTGTATGTTACTTTTTCTTCTCTTTGAATCATTGTATCATGTTCTAATTCTTTTCACAGTTTCAGAGCAGGATATCTTAACTTCTCAGAGGATGGGCAGGAAGATGTTCATTGTAGGGGAATATCGTGGCAGCTTCTAAAATGTTACTCCAGGGGCTCTGGTTTGCATGTGCTTATAAATTAAGTCTTTATTTTTAACAGTGATATCCCAAAAGCTCCTAAACCTGAACCTCCTGTACCAGAGACTAAGGAAACTTCACCAGAACGTAATTCAAAGAAGGAGAGAGAAAAGGAAAAAGAGAAGACTCGTCAAAGATCCCCAACTCGGTCCAAGTCAAGGTCAAGATCTCGATCACGTTCTCCATCTCATTCTCGACCAAGAAGGCGTCATAGATCACGGTCAAGGTAGGACTTCAATTTGTCTTGATCGTGAAGGTTGGGAACAGAATGTTTTCTTCTGAAGGCACCACTTAATGTAATGTTCTCAGTTAAAGTATTGATGTTTCTAGAGGTGTCGAGCTATGGATGTTTTAGGCTAAAGGAGAAAGATGCGTTCAGTGGATAAACGTGTTCAGGAGCTGGTTTTTTCTGATCAGTTGGTGAGAAGATGCTCACGGTGACTAACACTGACCAGAGAAGGGACGGGGTACTTAATGCTCTTAAGTTGTTAGATAGTGGGAATTGTGTAGCCTTCTTTTAGGAGATAGGTTTGATGCTGAAGATGTACTAAATTCCTTTTTTTTCTTTTTTTTCCCCTTTTTTTTTGATTATCGTACTACTTAGTATAGAGGTGTAGGTAAACTTTAAAGCACTGATTGTGTCTGACACTTTGCATCATAATCTAAATGCCACATTAATGTGATGCACTTGGAGAAAAGCAACTTCTTTACGCTCAGTGCCCTGAGGAGAAATTTCCTCAAATCTGAAAATTAGATAGTTGCTTTTCATTTGAATTTTTGATTATGACAGGTCTTACTCCCCTAGAAGGCGACCAAGCCCGAGACGACGGCCATCTCCCAGGAGAAGGAGCCCTCCAAGGCGAATGCCTCCCCCACCCAGACACAGAAGAAGCAGATCCCCTGTGAGGCGGTAAGATTCCCTTTTCCGAGACAACTGAAAATGTGAAATTTTAAAAGTTGAAGGGAACATTAGTTGTGAGGAATGAGTGTTACCAGAATTACCATGTTCATCTTATCTTAGTACTGTCAGGTGTATGATTTGAGTGATAGAAAAACTGCGGTGTCCTATTTCATAAGTGTGTTGTGGGGGAACATAATAGTAGCTGTGAAACGATTTCTTTGGAGTTGAAATAGTGATGAGAATGCCACCTTTTTGAAAAGTGGCAATTTCAGAACTGTTAACGTCTTCAAATGGCTCTGGAGAGTTCCCAGCATAGATTGACATGACATCTGGTATGACAATTTGCTTAAGTCTTAATACTTTTTTTTTTTCCTGCCTGGGGAAAAAAATTAGAACAAGTAACTGGATTTTACTTGTTGGGAGTTTTTAAATTATGACATTCCTATCACATAAAATGAAATTAAAATCAAAATTTACTTTTGACTTGAAATGTGTTTCTTCATGTTCTTTTACTTTAAAAAATCTTCAAGGTCTGATCTCTGTTGTTCAAGGTTACATTTTTCACAGCTTAAACAATTGTTCTGGTAGCAAAGCCCTGAGTTGCCTTGCAAAGAAAGTTACAGACTGTCAAAATAGACGTTTGTCTTCACAGGAAGAGAGTAAATTTCTATCCTCTTCATAGGAAGAGAATGAAAAGTGATGCTTCCTGTGTACAGCAGTTGTTCTTTTTTTAGGAAGGAACAGTTCTTCCTTTTTATGACAAGGTGATGACTATTCTTTTTTTTTTTTTTCCTGAGTTTGTAAATATGTTCATTTCACACAGTTACTGGGAAAACTGTGAAAAGTATCAAACCAGTATGTTGCAAGATGTACAAGAGCTCCCTTTCAGCAAATGTTTATCTCGCTCAAGGTAGGGTTTCTTTTTTCCAGGTTCTCAGGAATTCTGCAGCCAAAGGTGGATTCTGCAGGTACACAATTGCAACAGAACTTGCCACAAATTTTGCCGCAGAATTCTAGAGGCCCTACCTTTTTAAAATTACAAAGTAAAGATGAAAGACTAAAACATGAGAATGGATAGATTGATTCTGAACTGTTAAGTTGTTACATTGCCTGAAATTTTTACCTCCTGGTATAAAAACTTTTTAGTGTACTCGCACACTAAACTCTTAAACAGATCTGTTCTGAAGGTCATTAAATCACATGTGCTAACATGGAGAATTCTCTTAACCATCCAAAAGTTAGAGACCCCAAACAAAACTAATTGCTCCCAGGAGAAAAGCTTAGTTGTAGTCTGTAGATTGACAGAAAGCAAGCAGAGGTAACACTAACAATTTTTTGCTCACTGTGTAGTTTAAAAGTAACTGAAAGATTGGTTGTTATTTTCTTCTTCTCCAAACCAAGTGTTGAAGGCTGTCCACCATGTTTTGGAAGTGCTGTTGTATGTGGCTCTATATATGTGCTTGCAAACAAATGCCATTCTGTGTTCATGCTCAAACATTTCTGAAACTGGCTGGTCAGAATCTAATGTCGTCTTTGATTTACAGGAGAAGACGGTCATCAGCATCCTTATCTGGCAGTAGCTCTTCCTCCTCCTCCTCACGTTCCCGGTCACCACCAAAGAAACCACCTAAAAGAACTGTATCCAGTCCTCCTCGTAAAACACGTAGGCTCTCTCCTTCTGCCAGCCCTCCTAGGCGGAGGCACAGACCATCCCCACCAGCAAGTCCACCACCAAAACCACGCAGATCTCCAACACCCCAGCAGTCGAACCGTGCAAGGAAGAGCCGTGGCTCTGTTTCTCCTAGCAGAGCATCAGGTAATAAAATAAAAATGTCTATTCCAGCAGCTTTATCATTTTATGCTTTTGTTTTCTCAAAGATGGTGTGTACGGTTTGTACGAGCGGAAAAGCATGCCAGAATGTCATGAATTCCAACTGAGCATATTATGTCACTTTGTCTTTTAGCACCCAAACATAAGAGTACTGAAAAAAGAGAATCTCCTTCGCCAGCCCCAAAACCAAGGAAAGCAGAACTGTCTGAATCGGGTATGGCTCTCGCTTTTCAACACTGGTTTTGGGTGGGGTTTATAGTCAGAGATGCAGGTCAATAAAAGGCAGTGGTAAAGTACTGAACCTCCTTGATAGACTGGCACTGAAAGCAAGAGTTTTCAGAAGTGTAAAGGTCACTCATACTGCCTCAAACATTCCTAGCCAAGCTTTCTTGGAAAAAAGCTCAGCCAAAGTGTATTCCAGCCTCAATGTTATCTGAAGGTTTAAAAAAAACCCAAAACAAACCCCATGCTTGATCATCTACTCTAATACGACTTTGCTTCTGCCTGAATAAGGCGAATTTAGATCTTTGGTTTAAATATTCTGTCCATGTATGTACCTTTTCAGAAGAAGATAAAGGAGGTAAAATGGCTGCAGCAGACTCTGTTCAACAGAGGCGTCAGTACAGACGGCAAAATCAACAATCTTCATCTGGTATGGGTGCCACAGATTTCCTAAAACTGGATTGTAGTTTACTTTCACAGGAAGTAGTTAATGTTAAGTTCAAATACTGATTAAAATTATTTGCTACGTGTACTACAGTGCTATTGTAAACTTCAAGTGGTAGATCTATAATTAAGTCACTTTAATTATTGCTCATGAAGAATAAAGTATCACTTTTAAAGGTTATGATATATCTCTTGTTAATGGGTTGACATCTTTAAAAGTTGAACTTGTAAACTCTTAACATCACACACAAATATTGTTTGCTATGCATTACCTAAATGTGTTGTTGCAATAGGTTATTTCCTAATATTTTGGACTCTTGTATGCTTGAGATCAGTAAATTAACCTGGGTCTGGTATAGGTTTTTTTCCTCTTAATGTATTTATAAGTAACTGCAGTTCACTTTTTAGATGACCTGTCAGATTTTTGTGCACAGTTAGGTTGCTGCAAATATTTTTACTCAGCTCTGATGGATTTATTTATCACCTGATTTTTAACTAATGTTTTTAGTTGAACTGCTGTTAAATAGGGACTTCTTATTTTGTGGGAGAGGAGGATAGCAGTTTAAACTGCAGTATAACCCTATCGGGAACTGTGTTAACAGCATCATAAGAATAATTTTCCAGAGAGTGATTCTTCTACATTTATAGATTCTGGTTCTTCGTCATCATCTGAAGAGGAAAGACCTAAAAGATCCAATGTGAAGAACGGGGAGGTTGGTAGACGCCGACGCCACTCACACTCACGCAGTCCATCACCGTCTCCACGAAAAAGACAGAAGGAATCCTCCCCTCGGTAATTTCTTCTTAAGTTGAACATAACTGACGTCTTTTTTTCTAACTAGTTCATGTTGTTGGTTTGCTATGCAACTGCCAGCAAATACACAACAGAATTGTCATGTCCAGTTTGCCCAATCTTGTTTCAAGATTGCATGCTCGTTATGCTCATTTGGTAAGAGTTACCCTGAACTTTATTTGAATATGTTCATTTTTGCCTCAAATACATGGCAGATAGATGTGTTTTGTTTTGTTTTTCCTCCACTGCTCTCAGGATGCAGATGGAAAAGAGGTGGCAATCGCCAGTGATGAAAAGGTTGGTTAGAAATGAATCTGTTAAGTAGGATTTACATCTAAAAAAATCATTTAGGCTCTCATTTATTTTGTCATAGATAAATACTTGCCATCCTTTGGACTTGCAAACTTAAAAGTGAGGGGAATTCAGACTGATGTGTTCCTTAATGTGTTGGATCTGGGACCATTTCACTGGCAAAAAAAAAAAAAAATGAGGAACACCTGCTCTCTCTCCTTCACTGCTCACTATTTATTAATTCATGTAAAGCTGCAACAGCTAATAACATTAATGTTATTAGCATCTCACTGATGCCTGAAAACAGCTGAATGCTTGTATTCTTCGGGGGGTTCCTTAATTCCTTATACACAGATTGGAAAGGTGGGCGAGCGTTGCTGTGTGTTCTTGCTGCTGTTGACATTCTGGCTAAAACCCTCCCATATGCTCCAATAAGGGATTAAGATCTTGATGTTCTGGGTCACAGATAATTGGAATTTTTAGAGGTGTCATTCCTCAGTTCATTAGATATTTGAAACTACTAGTAGTAGACTAGTAGTGAACACCTACTTATTTTCTCTTGTGTAGGCAGTATCGTTAACACTTGTGAAATTGTTTGCTCTGTGTCGATCTCGGAATATAGGAGGGTGCAGGAAGCTGGGTGCTTGATGGCTTTGTTAATCTGATGTAATGACCCTTGTGATCAATCTGTAATTAAGAGCTAGAGCATAGTTGCAGCATACGTAATAATGTATGAGATTAAGTATGACTATACAAATGTAGACCATTCTAATTACGGATCTTGTCAAACAATTTTATGCAAAACAGATTAGAATTCAAAGATCTTTATCTGTTTTGCAACAGACTAAATTCACCTACTGCCTATTGTGTAAATACACATTTAATTAGGCAACCATGGCATTTGAAGACTGGCATTGTTACAGTTCATAAAAGAATGTTGTCTTTTGGAACAAACTCTACCAATAAGACGTGTAACCCATTGGCTTGGAGAACAACAGCCAACATACTTGAAATCAAATCGCGGTTTATGTAGATGAGCTTCTTTGCGTTTTCATTACTGTCATTTTTTCTTCTATCCAGTCATTTCATCTGAATTGCTTTACCAAAAAATAGGAATGTTTTACCTCACAAAACACCAATCTTCCTCTCCTTTAAAACTCGAGGAAGGTATGTGTTTGATTAAAATTGCCCCTCTCCGAAGTCTGTTGTAAACCTTGCAGAGCAGAAAATAGCTTGGTTTGTGTATAATTTTAATCCAGATAGCTGCAGTTTAGCAACAGCTGTAATTTTTCTCTCTATTTCAAGAAATAAGTCATTTTGGATTTCAGATTATAACTAAAAGCTGTGTTGAGGGGTACAGTTTCACACTGTTTAATCTGATCCAGTTCGGACTGCTGCTGACCGCAGTTCTGGTCCTCCTGGCAGAGCTGGACATTCCCAGTTCCTTGCCTTGGATCTAGCAATCGTGTCACTGCGTGATGACGGAGAGGTGGTTTTGCTGGATTAGTCCCCTGGTGGGTGGGTCAGTAACCTGGTCTGGCTCATTAGGTGATCACTAGGTTCAGTGCAAGGGAAATGGAGGAAATGAGCTCTCGGGAGAAGAAAGTGGGAGAGAGCTGAGCTTCCTCTTTGCCTACAAGATGTGAATAGAGCAGGTTAAGCAGAATGCGAGATTGTCTCGTGACTGCTGTGGTGGGCTCTGGGGATTACAGTAAAATGATGAGTTGTCTCACTCTTTAGGAAGACGAGTATATTTTTTTCCCATCTTCTAATAGAATTTCATTTTGAAATGCATGAACAAAATGATTTTGTGTAGTGACAGCAGAAGAACAAAAGAAACCCTCATGGCTCAATTGCAACTTTTCTGAGATATCCCTTTATCTCTTTAGTAGGAGGAGGAGAAGTCCATCGCCCCCCCCAGCGAGGCGGCGGCGCTCTCCTTCGCCTGCCCCTCCTCCCAGGCGGCGGCGGTCACCTTCCTTACCTCGGCGAAGGTAGGGTAGTGTATTTTTGGTATGAAGTGGTTGCGTTTGGTTTGTTGACTTCCAGCTACAACATGTAAAAAGAAACACCTTGATACCACTTCCTTGATTCACAGCTTACTGAGGGGAGGGCGGTTTTGCTCGTGAGATTTTGGGGTGGTGGGTGTGTGGCCCCAATATCAATTGATTGCTGTGTCAAATACTGCATAACACCCATTCAGCTGATGGTCACTTTGGTGTTAAATGAAGTTTTAAAGCATTTTTAGAGGAGTTTTTTCCCTCCTTTGGGTGAATTGCAGGACACTTGTGACTGTTTTCTTTGTAGGTCTCCATCACCACCCCCGCGCAGACGCTCCCCTTCTCCACGGAGATACTCTCCGCCGATTCAGAGACGATATTCTCCTTCCCCACCACCGAAGAGAAGAACAGCTTCTCCTCCTCCCCCACCTAAACGAAGGGCATCCCCTTCTCCGCAGTCGAAGCGCAGAGTCTCCCACTCACCACCTCCAAAACAGAGGAGCTCGCCCACCGCCAAAAGGCGTTCGCCTTCGATATCTTCCAAGCACCGGAAGGGATCTCCTCCCAGTAGGTCCAATCGGGAAACACGTTCACCACCACAGAACAAAAGGCATTCACCTTCACCACGGCCTAGAGCTTCTCATACCTCTGCAAGCCCACCACCACCACGAAGGGGAGCTTCAGCTTCACCCCAGCGAAGACAGTCTCCGTCTCCGAGCACTAGACCCATCAGGAGGGTGTCGAGAACGCCAGAACCTAAGAAGACAAAGTAAAAAAATCCATCTTTGTTGGTGGGGGTTTTGTGAGGGGGATTTTGTTTGGTTTGTTTTACTGCAGTGGGTATTATAGGTAGGGAATCACATTAGAATGATTCTCGTATCTTGAGATTGCTCAAGTGTTGGTGGCTCTGTTTGGCTGCCGCCATCACAACATTGATTTTCAGAAGTTTATTAGATTGGAAGAATCTGTTAAAGTGCAACACGGGGAGAAGCTTTAAAGAGGCTTTATATGTAGAGTTTGTGGGGTCTTACAAGAGCACAACAAAGCACTGGGACTGAGCAGGTGAAAAGAACTTTGAGAGAAGTTTTGTTACTACCTTTGTTTAAAGAAAAATCAGCTTTTATTTTAAAGCTAACTGTGGAGGGGAACCAACACTTTTCATTAGCTCATAAATCATTTCATATGTGGTCATCCAAGATAAAGTGCTAAAATTCCAAATGTTTTTTTTAGTGTGATGCTGCTTTTCTGAGCAGTCAGTCAAAAGTATGGTGCTGGCTTGTTAATTTTTTCAGAAGGAAACTGTAGCTGAGTGTAATGTCTTGCACTCTTTCTTCATTGGATAATAACACAGCATTGCTATTCTCTTGACTTTTAATGTGTTTATAAATTAGTCATATCAGAAGAAAGGGAGCAATCCTTTCTGACCAACAGTAGCAGTATTGTTTAACAAGCTATCACGTTGCAATATCCTTTTGCATTACGGATCCACGGTGGTGTTAGATTGTTTTGCCTTTTGTAACATACGCCAGCAAAGTAACTAATCATTTTTTAAGTGGCAGCTGAAACAAGTTATAGCATATCTGTTCATCTGGCTTTTTTGTTTTTACTTTCTTGTTTTGACTCTTAACTGTGGCTCTTCTGTTTTTCAGGGCTTCCACACCAAGTCCACGATCTGCAAGACGGGTGTCTTCATCACGGTCTGCATCAGGATCACCCGAGCCAGCACCGAAAAAACACCAAGGACCTCCCTCTCCCACTCGGTCTCGTTCTCCTTCTGCAAACTGGTCACCTGCAAAAAAGGCTAAAAGCCCAACTCAGAGCCCGTCA
The DNA here is from genome assembly GCF_965140245.1 of Athene noctua. Classification (NCBI taxonomy): domain Eukaryota; kingdom Metazoa; phylum Chordata; class Aves; order Strigiformes; family Strigidae; genus Athene; species Athene noctua. The sequence goes on from NC_134060.1 coordinate 3,599,950, forward strand.
CCTGCAAGGGTACTTGTTTCCTAATAAAAACAATGCTACTTTGGGTTAGATGGCAAGTTATTTTCATTAAGTGTTAGCTGCTGAAAAGCTCTAAGCTTATTCACATGGGAAAAAAAATATCTTGGTAGTGATTTTTCACAGTTAAAAACTTCATAACGAATTTTTCAAACTTAATATCTCTGAGTCTGGAAAAAAAAGTGCTAGTGTATATAAATTTTAGCTTCTGGAAGAAGAAAAGGCTTTCCCAGTTCATGAGTCTACAAAGTGAGGTGATCTTATTTATGCTTAGCAGTCTCACATGCAAACTCAGGCTGTTCCTAATAGGAAGAGAAGAGATTGTTTGGTGTCCTTATCTGTTCTCGGAAGGTGTTTCCTAGGGACACTGCCACTCTTTGCCAGAGGAGTGTTTACGGAGTTAGGCTCCACCTGCAGCATTAATTTTAATGAAGAGGTTTGTGTGTCTCTGCTGTGACCAGCTTGGCGAGTTTGCGTGGTGGTGTGTTCTGTTCTCAACAGGCCCAGCACAGCCAGGTGTTACAGTATCTGTCTTCCAGGAGGACTTCTGTCAGTTGATGGGAATGCGATTTTCCCCCAGTTCTGACAGTGTTTGCTGAATTTCACATGTGCCTCGGTCCATTCAAATTCCCCAGGGTGGTTGTGGGTTTGTTTTTTAACATTTTGAAGCCTTAGGAATGAGCTGTAATATCTTTTGAATTGTTTGTTACAGAATTCAGATCAAGAAGGGGGTGGAAAGAAGAAGAAGAAAAAGAAGGATAAGAAGCATAAAAAGGATAAAAAGCACAAGAAACACAAAAAGCATAAGAAGGAGAAGGCTGCGGCGGCTGCAGCAGCTGCTGCTGTGGCTGCAGCAGATACCACCTCAGCACAGGAAGACCAGGAAGCAGAGACAGAACCCAAGAAGGTAGGAATTTGGTACCTGGGCTTCACTTTTTAAAGAGTCCAATATAAGAACTTATAAATACGCGTATATACCGATATACTCGGGATGCTCTAAACAGTTTTCGGAAATGCAGCTGAGTGTGTCGTGATTTTTACCTGGTGATTTGCAGTACTGGGAGGGCTGCAGCCTGCCTCAGCATTCGGTGTTTGAAGAAATGCTTTCTCTTTCTTTGAAGGAGACAGAAAGTGAACCCGAAGACAACCTTGATGATCTAGAAAAGCACCTGCGAGAGAAGGCACTGAGGTCGATGAGGAAGGCGCAAGTGTCACCACCATCCTAGGCTGAATCCTTTGATATAATGTACATTTTATTTGGTTTGTACTCAGAATTCAATTTCAAATTGCTAAATGTGTTTGAGCTTTAGAATATAACATTTGTTGTAATAATTGCTAGGTTGAGGTTCACCATGTACAAAGGGCATGGATTTACATTACAAAAGGTGTCCACAGTGTACTAGTGACATTCTTTCATTGACAGTCAACATAATTTCATTTAGAGCGAGACTTTTTAGAAGCAGTAGGAATTTGTTTTGAAGGTTTTAAACATGACCGCCAATTCCCTAGTTTCTTTGAAATTCAACAAAGCCTTTAGCATAATTTGTGAGGGTCTCATTTGACTTCTTTTGTATCCACTTACATTATGCTACTAACCTTTGTGGTTTGTAAGCTTGCCCAGAAGTAAAACCACTGCAGAATTAGGAGGAAGTACATATATTTTAATGCTTTCTACTGTTGCCTGTATAGTCTCCATTAAAGCGAATCGAGAGTAGCAGTTTAGAATGGTACATAAATGAAAGCATGTTGTTTACCAGGACACTGTGGGTTTATATTGATGTAACATGTTGATTTGGAACACTGGAATTTCATTTGTATTTTTATGTTCTTTTTTTAAAGGGCAGTTTCCATGATCAGCAGTCCCAGAAAAAAAAAAAAAAAATTTCCTTCAGTTACATAAATTTTGTTTGTGAGATGTCGTTGCCCCATTCATAAATCTTGTCTCGTTACGGTTCTTCTGAATGGTATAAGCAACTTTCAGAGATGTGGTCTTTGAAAGTTTGAGGAACCCGAACTTTGGATATTGTCATGTTTTCACTGTTTTTTGTTTTTGTTTTTTTAACTAAAGCTATATAAAGCTTGTGGATTAAACAAAATAAATTTCTAAATTTAAACAGATGTTGGCTATTTTTGTATGAACATTTACATTTGCTAATCAGCTTTCTTTTGTACAGGGTTAATGAATACACAGATACAAAATGTATTTGATCCAGTATGCTGGCTTCTGAAAAATTGGGGCTTTTGTTTTTAACTGTCCTGGGGTAGCAGAAATAGCCCTTTGTTAACTCAGTGATGCTCCTGTTGTGTCTGGATCGGTGTTCTTGCAAAGCAAGAGTAAAACAGTCTACCTGGTCAGCACTCTGTCAGGATGGATCAGCTTAAAACAAACACACACAACATTTGCTGGTGAAAATTGCTTGTCTTAGCAAGTAAAATGTTTCGAGGTCCTGCAAAAAAAAAAAAAAAAGAATGGCAGGTTTGCATTAACTTAGTTACAAGCTTTAGTCATGGAAACACTGGTTGGAATGCTCAGCTAAAGAATCCTGGTGGCTCGCTGCCTTTTTCATGATCATATTTGAAACTTGCTGGATTGCTACTGTCGAATTTTTTTAAAAAATCAAGCTCTGTTTCTGAAGTCTGAGGTTCCTCTGGAAGGAGGAATAGAACATGCTTTTGAAAATTTTTGTCCTGCATCTGAAGTAGATGTGATGTGCACAATTAAGTGTAGATATTCGATTAGTCTTTTTACTTGACATCGTGTAGGGGTTTTGAAATAAAACAGGTATTATGTAGATACTGGATGGAAGGGGATATCTTTAAAGTAGCTTCCTCCTGCACTTCCTTATATGCTGAATCTTTTGTTTCTTAGCATAAGTATACATTGTATGCTAAAGTGCTTGTAAACTTAGTTCAACAACACTTGAATGTTGAGTATCATCTGTTATTAAATGTGTATAATAAATTCCAAGAACTTTCTGGACAAACACCTTTTATAAAGTACATCTGAGTGAATTTGGTGCTTATGAAACTGTAGAACCTAACGACATATTGTGCTAATCTCTTTGCCTTGTTAATTTTTTTTTCTTTTCCTGTGATATTCCTCGGCAACACAAATGATTCTGAAATTCAATCTTTAAAAACCTGTACGTGTGCAGTCTTCACTCGGGAGTTACTGCCTCGGTCTTTATAATCTGAATCTTGCTTTCATCTGGGTTTTCTGACCTCTGTGTGCCTTTTAATCTTAGGACTAATAGAAGTTCTTTAAATACATTCAGTACCTGAGTCACTGACTGCTTATCTTCCCTCATACCTGTTTTTCATCTCCTGTCTCCAGGACTGTGCTTTGATAAAGGACTTCACCGTGGATTGTGGGCAGGGAGGAAGGCCAGACCTTCCCAAAACTCTCAGGTCTTACCCCATCTTTTTTTTTATGTTGGGAGTTTCTATTGTTAGGTGTTTCCTCCTTTTTTTTTTTTTTTAAGATCTATCGATAAAGCATGGTTTAACTTTCAAAGGAGCAATTAAATACCCGCTTTCAGAAGATTATTAGTATTTTAATTCCTTCTGATTTAGCCACTCTTTCAGACACTAACATGGCCTCTGGACCAGTGCAGTGACAGCCAGCTGCCTCTCACCTTCCCGGGAGCCCCTGGCTGCCCTTGCAGAGCTGCTGCGAGCCCCCGTCCCTCCGCCGCGCCGAGACCTTCAGCGCTCGTGTCTGCACTGAAACTCTGGCCTGGTGTTGACTCACATCACTGAATTCCTCTCCTGATCCTCTGTAATTGAGCTCCTGTCATCCAAACCCAAACTTGTCTGAGCTGTTCACCACTCGATCTTCTCGGTTAACCTCCTCTCTCTCTGTTCTCAACCCTGTTATTTGTAGTTGAGCTGCTGGAGTGGGGACAGTAACCGCGTAGGACGCTTTGTGCAACCTGGGGTGCGTGAATCGTGCTCGTGCTTCTTGTTCTGAATCTGCTCGTGCTCTATGTTTGCTGTTAATCAAGGCTCCCTTCCTGAACTGACAGGTACCTGGGCTTAGATAAGTGACTTGCTGGAATAACTCTATCTAACTACACAAAAAGAAATTTAATAAATTCAAATTTAATTGGGCTCTATAATTTAGATGAAAATGAGCCCACGGGAGTGAATGTAATGACGAAGTGAGTCACTGGCAGGTTGATATCTGTAGTTCCTAATAAAGAAAGATGTGTTTGTTGTGTCAACAGATGGGACAATAGCAGGTGTGTGTGCAGTAGTTTGAAGTTTATAGAAACTCTGTGTTGGATTATTAAATTTTTCCACTTGTGTGACTTTGGAAATTTGCACAGGGAGTTCTGTGGACCAGCTTCCTGAGCTTCACCACCATCGTTTTACACCCTGAAACTAATTTATGAATTAATTGTCTTAATGTTCAGGACAAAGACTCTTCTGCTGGTTTAGAGAATGTCTAGTAGTCCCCGAACGCTGACGCAACGTGACCGCTGATGCACAGCACCAAGGCAGAGCCCTGACTAAAGCTTCGACCGTTGCAGCTCACACGTGCTCAGCTCTGTGTTGTCTGACACAAATCGATCGAAGCAGAGGCCCAGACCTGGAGGACTGGCTCGTGCAGGCGATGGGAGGTGGCTTAACTTGGAGGAGCAGCTTAAACATCACCTGCATTTCTTAATTTTTAACTTCCTTCCTCAAACATCAAATCTACTACTGGGTGTGTGTTGGTATAACGAGGGCTGTTGGAAGAGCAGGGCCTTGAACTGTATTTTGATTGATTTTTCATTTCAGCTGTCGTGTGATAATTTATGTTTCAGTATAGGATCATCTGCTCATAAAACCTTGAATCCTCTGCTTAAAGCCTGTTGCTGCACGTCCCGTAAGCGCCCAGCCGGGCACTCACAGCGCTGACAGGACTCGATTCACTTCTCAGCCAGAGTCCCAAACCCTGGCAGAGACTGTGCTGGTGAGGGAGAGCTGCTGCTCCCTAGGGCGCTGTCTTCCATGTGGCATCCCAGCATCCTTCACTTGGCTGAATAGCAACTTGGTGTCACTCTTGTACAATATTTTTTCTTCCCCTGTCATATTCACAGACCTTTCCAGTGAAACTGTTTGTCTCTCTTGGTCAGGTCTCAGTCACTGTAATAAGTTACTGTAAAAGTGGTGTATCTCTTTAAGGATAAGAACAAGATTATGAAATCCAAGAACAATGGCATAGGTAGTTGTCTATTTCCAGACCTAAATCAACAGTTTAACTTTTGAACTTTACTTCCGCTCTCCTAGAACGGGTTCAGAGAGACGAGTCCGTTCACGACGGCGCGAAGCAGGAAGATGAAGCTCATTCCCCACCCTGCTGGCGGGCCGTAGGTGATGTCCTGTAACAGTGACTCTTCCCAGTGTTCTTTCTGTCACAGAAATCCATCAGCTGCCGAAAGTACAACAAAAACATTGCCTCCCTCCTGCTGTATTACCCTCTCGAATGCTTAACATACATAAACTGTTTATCTTGTAGCCCTGTCTTTGTTTCAGGCCAGGCTCTGGTTGAGAGCAGCAGATGGATTTACGTTTCTCTTGCTCAGGTTTAGTTCTGACTCGACTCAGTCCCGTTCCCTCCCCGTCAGAGCGAGCTGACATCCATCACGCCTTGCAGATCTTATGGTCCATTTGTGATAATTTCTGTTTGCTTCCTTGGTTGCCTGGCAGCAATCAGCATGCAAATACGTGGGCAGGTTGTTTATATACCCCATCCTGCGTGTGGATTAAGCCTTGGGAAGATGGCTGGGCAGAGTGGGATTTCATTTAATTGACCTTAAAGTAGTAGAAGCAACCGGTCCCCAGCTAGAGGTGCTCTGTGTTGTTGAGAGGGGTGGCCCTCGGTTATCTCCCGTGGATTTATCATGAACACGTTGGGCTCTTTGCAGGGGTGGGTGAAGGGAGCCAACACACACGGGGAGTTCTGTCGGACGCTCTGTGTGCCCTACAGACTAAGAGCTGAAGATGCTTCCAAGGAGGTGGGTTCACCTTGGGAAATCCATGTGTTTTTACCTTGAAAGGGAAGTATTTTAGGGTTTTTGCCTCAAATGCAAGCTGCGGTTATTGCCGGGCTGGTGCCTTTTGGGATCCCCTTGAAGAGGCAGAGAGGAGCTGCTCCCCCCCAGCCGCACTCTGCCGGGCCTGGATGCACCCGCAAGCGCCTCTCGCCAGGTGGGGCTGGGAGCAGGGCAGGGCTGCGCGGCGGGAAGGGCCACCTCGCCACCTGGATTCTGCCACCTAAATAGAAATTAAACATGTTTCAAGAAGAATCGCTGTTTAAAATTCTATCTGTTAAAGTCTAATTTATAGTTACCTGTTAAAAAGTTCAGTAACTTTCAGAAAAGGGCACTAGAAGATTGGCACGAAACCTCATTTTTAAGAACATCAGTGCAGAACTTGAGTCCGTGACCCAAACATCCAAAGATTTGGGTGCTGGATGAGAGAAAAGCATTGTTAGCATTGTAAAATAGTCTTTAAGAAGCAGTGGTTCTTCACTAAGAAAATTTTAATAGGGAATAGTGCTGGACTCACTTGCCCTGTTCACTAAAGCATCAGCTCTTGGTGACCGCTAATGAAGAACAGATGCGTAGCGTGGCAAAGCGCAGTAAACGTGTTTTTCAAAGAAAAATATAGAAAATAAACTAAACTTTACCAAAACTGTTTCAAACTCTGCATGCGTTGAAGGAAGAAGCATGCTTTCTGCTGTCTCAAACTTGGAAAGAGCCTCAAGAAAGTAAAAATGTAAAATTCCTCAGACTGATTCAATTCCAGGCAGTGAAGAAGCAGCCAGACTGAGCTTGTCCACAAACCTACCAAAGTAGCCTGGGAACTGCTCAGCTTTTGAAGAGGCAAAGGGCTGTTAAAATCATCAGCTGTTGCAAAAGAGCCAACAAAAAATATTCTCATGTTTCTTGTGTTTTAATTAACTTTCACCTAAAGGTCATTTGGCAAAAAGTAAAAATTGTGGTAGTCGAAAAAACCCAAACCCCAAAGAAAAGGACGTATTTAACAAAATCTGAACGCGTATATGTTAACTATGTGTGGCAACAGTTTAAGAGTATACAGGGGTGGTGTATCCAGTTCACAAAAATCAGCCTCAAATCTGGAGTCAAGAGATTATAGAAGGGTAAATCACACCCTTGAAGGTTCTACCGATTACCTTCCTTAAGAAAAATGAGACTACAAACGCAAAATAGGATAGAACTGACTAGTTGAAAAGATGCTCCCTGTCCGCTAATTTAAGCAAGGATTAGTGATTTAAATTAATTCAAGCAGGCTAATAAGAACCATTGGTTCCACACACCCCCCCTTTCTGGAGCAAGATAAAGCCAGGAGCTCTCGGCCTCCTGCTCGAACAGAGCCTGGTGTCTTCACGGCTGCTGCTGCTGGGGGGGACGCAGCAGATGATGGAGAGGGTAATTTCTGCATCTGGACTAGCAAAGCCAACCCTGGCCCGGCGCAGAGTGGGCCAGTGAATTGGATTTTATGTCTTCTCTTCTCTGCAAGCGGTTTCGCCTGTATTTCACCAGTTGGGATGAACTGCAAGCTGTTGCCTAAGGGAGAAGGATCACAACCAGTTTGTCATGGAGCTAAAAGTACTACTGGAAAGGAGGTTTTCTGGTTTTGGGGTTTTGTTTTTTGGATTTGTTTTTTCCAAGCTCGCGTTTACAAACACGAGCTGCGATGTGCTTCCTACGAGGTTTGCTGGTGTCTTGTATAGCTGAGAGGGGGCTGTGCCTGAGCAGCAAACAGGTATTGTGTGGAGCCAGCCCCAGTGTCCTGGGGAGGGGAAATGCTGTGAAAATGCTTCCTTAGCTGGGAGTGTCGTATTTTATAATGGGACGTGACCGACTCCCGGGGCAGGTGAGTCAGCGCTTGACGCCCTCATTTGCCTGGGTGAAACTGGGATTAGAGCACAGAGTGACTCACGCTGACAGCACCCGCCTTGTGCCATCCCTGCCCGTTGGTTCAGGAACGGTTCCTTCTGTTTTCTGCTAAAATTGTCCTGGATGACCCCAAAGATCAGGGCTACCAGAAAAAGCACCCTGGCTCCCAAACTGGGACCAGTGTCCGTGCTGGGAGTGAAGCTCCCCAGAGGCTCGGGGAGGATTTGCCACAGAGGGGGATGATTCTGAGCCTTCAGTGCAAGGTGTTTTAATTGCAGACTAATTATCTCTGGGAGTTCATATTGTGGCAGACTCTTCAAGAATGGTGTTTTTTCTCATCTGGGATCAATCCCTCGGGGGTCGCCCGGTTGCTGCAGCCGGTGGTGAAGGACTTGACCTCCAGGCCATGAGCAGGGACTGGGGGGGATGTTGCACAGCCCGGGGCTGGGGACAGGGGGATCATTTTTAACTCCCACATCTGTTTCCCCAGCCGGGGCACGCTGCGATGCACGAGGTAACGAGTTAAGCAGCAGAAGGGATGTGGGGTCCGGCTGCGTCCTTCCTCCTATACAAAGGCAGGATGCGGTTGCCCCTCGGGCAGAGCGCTGTAGGTAGCCATCGCTCACGGAATCAACGCTGCTTTTGCGTGTGGCACAGAGCCCACGGCTGCACCAGCATGAACAGGCATCGTGTGAGAGAAGGGAGATGAGCCGGGAGCCAGCAGGAGCTGGCGGCGTGGCCACGAGGGCTGCGGCACCGACAGCGATCCGGGCGGGTGACACAGCCTGTTTGGAGACAGGTCTTGTGCTTGCATTCGGGTAATAAATCCGGGGTGTAGGAGGTGCCTGTGGAGAAATGGAGACGGATGTTATCGAGCAGATACTTGAGTGCTCAGGTTGCTCTTTCCAGCTGCGGGAGAGGAATAGGGCTGGTCCAGCGCTCCTGAGCCGCGTCTGCTAATCCCAGGCAGGTGTGGGTGATGCTCTGAATGCCCAGCCTGGGAAGCTCTGAATCCTTCTGTTTCACTTAAAAGAAAACACGGAAAACGGCTCTCTTGGGAAAGTGACTCTCGGGGGGAAGAATTGTTCAATTCCTCCACAAAAGCTTTGTGTTAAACGCAGGGGCAGAGCTGCAGCTTCTGTAAATTGTTGTGGCTACACTGAAATAAATGGAGTTTTGGCTGCTGACGTCAGCCCGGGGAGGGCCCCTGGAGAGACGTTTCAGCTCGTGCAGCCAGACTCACAAAAGCACGTGCATCACTTATCTGCTCGGCCAGATCTTCCTTTGCTCTCTCTTCCCACCCTTGACCTGTGCTGATGCCATGTCCTGCTCCAAGCTGTCGCCAGGAGCACAAACCTCGGCTGCCTCCGTGGCGCCCACCGGCACGTGCAGTGGGAGAATCAAACGTGGTTGGGGCCTGGGCTCCTGGCGCTGCACAGAAACCTCACAGAAGGGTATTTTCCTGGGACGGCAGCGGCTTTTTGTGATTCCTCATTCAGGTTTTACATATAATTGGCTACATGCTTCAAAGAAAACTGAAGCCAGTGGAGCGGTTGTGAAAAATTTCAATCCCTTTTGTGAATAACCCCCACGTGCTTCCTTTCTCCAGGAGAGGGGAAGGTCCCATTAAAAATTGATAGTCTCTCTGTCAGCTGGATTTTAATTCAGTGAGTAGATTTGACTACTGATGTGAAAAAATTACCTTTGTCACTGCGATGATATTTTTTTAATGAGACAGAAATGGTTTGGCACCTTTCCAGCTTATTAAAATCTTTGCGAGTCCACATGCACTGGCACAAGGGAACAAGAAGGGAAAATTACATTAAGTGCATGATTGGCAAAACAAAATTGAGCTCTTTCTTATTTATTTATTTTTAATCTATTACAAGCATGTGAATGAATCCTTGCATTATTTATGTGGGAGGCTAAAGGGAGCTGTTCTCAGAGCTTCGGGAGGAGGCAGACTCCGCTTTCAGCTTCAACTCTTCTTTCCAGATGAGGAAAGTGGACACCTCACTGTTATCCAGGACAGAGATAAGTGAAGGTGGTTGTGTTAAAAGGGAGTAATTTGCATGTTTTGTGGGAGAACGGGGCATTACCCAGGAGGAGATCATCTCTACGGGCGCAGGGCTCGTGTCAGCGGTCTGTGGGTTCCCCAGGCCACTGCAGGGTAAATCTCACTGCTGAAAAAAAACCTTTCACCCCCCCCAAGGGCGATCAGGCTATTTCAGCTGGCACATCCTAGGAGCCAAGTCACCCAAGCGTCTCCTTACGGCTCTGGACTGACTGTCGGGGTTGCTCCAGCCATGGGCCTGAGCTGGAAGTGCTGCTCTCCATCTCCAAGGCTTTGCTACGGCACTCGCCCAAATTACACTCAGAGCACCTTGTCTCAAGGTCGGCCGCGTTGCCAGCGGGGACTTGGCCCTTCTCCAGCTGCTGCTTCCTTCCTCCCTGCCCTGAGCACAGTGTTCAGTGTCTTGCACTGCCTGCGCGGCAGCGCGGAGAAACTGCAGCAAATGTTAATCTAATTTACTGCTCGGTGTCCTTTTCTGGGTGTTTTTTGCTGGGGGAGGAGGAGGGAGATAATGCTGACTCACTGTGGAAAGCTGAGCAACTCATGGGATCTCTCCCTCCTGCCTCAGTTTCCCCGTCAGTACAGTGGGTTTAGCATTGCCTGGTGGAATAATGAAGGCTCATGTTGATGAAATTCTTGGCGATGCTCATGTGATTAACATCATTTTCTGATCACTGGGACCCTTGTGGCAGTTAAAGAGGTGATGTTGTTGCAGTGAGGCCAAGGAGCAGTACCCGTTTGTACTGTGGCAGGAATACCCCAGCACTTTGGGGTGCATTTACTCATGTGATGTTTATCCTAAAGCTCCCTGAGGCGGCTGGTGCTGGGGTCCCCCATGGCCAGATCCCAGCTCTGGTTGAAGTTCAGAGTGGAGCGGGAACAGAGGAGGGAAATGGAGCTTTATAGTTGAAGTGATTAAGAGCAAATGGAAATAAAAATACCCTCCTGGCTGTGCCATTCACTCCAAAACCAGCATGTGGCACGTGTGTGTGGGATGGGCTCGGGCTGGCTGGAGTCACTGCAGCTCCCAGCCATTGCCATGGGCCTTGGCAGCTCCCTTTGCCCACCTTGGCCTTGCTTTGTCACCGGTGCTGTGCCAGCTCTGCCAGGACCTTCCCTGCGCTGCTGTGGCAGGACCGTGGCTCTGAATGCCACTATTGTGAGCCTCGTGGCCACCTGGGAAGGGGCCTTGGCTCCCCAGCTTTTTGGGTAAGCTGTAATGATGCTGCGTATTAAAATTCCAGGGATGAGCTAATGAAGCCGAGTCCTGCATCCTTGGAGTCCTGGTGCTCACACCAGGCACCCTGCCACAGCATCCTGCCCCGAAGGTAAAGGTCTGCTCTCCAGGTTTTGGATTATCAGACATGAATAAAAGGTCCAAGTCCCCCCTGCTCCTTCCTGCACCCACTGCGGTGGCCATGGCTCGCCTTCGCTGTGGATGTGTTACACCCACCTGCCATCAACCACAAACCTCCTGATTTTTGTAAAAAAATTAACATCTATTGCTGGAAATGAGGCCCCTGAAGGAAAAAAAAAACGTTCTGAAGTTCCTGTCCATGTGAGCCTGATTTGTTTGCAGTAATTTTCCCCCCGTACTTTGCTGTCGTGGCTGAGAGGTTTTCCAGTGCTGCAGCTGGTGCAGCAGGAGCGCTAGGGGGGTGTCTGGGCTCTGGGACCCCACTTCTGCCTGTGCTGGTCACCAGTTTTCCAACTGGCTGAGCAGGTGGCCAGATCCTGGCGTGATGCCGTGGGTCTCCTCCGTACCAGGGAAGAATCAAGGTGGTGTTTGGATGCAACCAGCAGCGCCGGTTTGTCTTGGCCGATTGCAGGTGGAATTTGCCTGCGGAGCCCGGATGGCACCAGCCCCTTCTCCAGCTCCTCCCGTGGTGGCCTCTGGGCTGCATGTTGCTACCTTGGCCCATCAGTGTCCCCCCGTGGCAGCCACCCGTGGCTCCCTGCTCGTGCACTTCCCGGAGATGGAGACATCAAGGATGCAAAAGGGAAGGAGCTGAGTTCCCCCGCGCCCGGCGTGGGGGCCCCCGCGGTGACGTGCCATGTGTTGGACCTTGGGTGCTGGGACTGAGGATGGGTGAGCTGCCACCACCCTGCCTTGGGGTGGGCTTGCTGCTCTGGCTTTCTGTGGCATGTAGGAGCTGAGATGGAGCTGTGCTAACAGCCAGCAAGGAAATAACTTCTTGGAGCCTTGTGCTTGGTGGGATGGGGCCTCTTTGGGAGTGCCGAGAGCCGGGGGTTAAGTGGAAATCAGCAGGTCTGGATGTAACCAAAGCGTGCACAGGTTTGCTGTGCTAGAAAGAGGGACTTGCCCTGCTGGGCTGAAGCCTGAGCAGTTGTACACGTTGAGTTCTCCCCCAGATCGTGCCCATCGATGCAGAGCAAGGTGTCTTCTGACGTGACGAGTAGATTAGCAGCATGATGCCAAGGCAGATGGTGTGGCACGGGGTGGATGCAGCGGGGACCTTCCCTACAAAGAGGTGGGGGGGTTGCTAAGATGTTCAGGGAGCCTTAAATCTGTCTGTCCCCAGGGCGAGTCCCCTGGAGGCAGCCTGGTGGGGCTGGACGCACGGCCCCATCCTCCTGGCAGAAGGGGTGTGAATTCTGCCCGCTGCCAACAGAGGATTTGGGTTTATTGTCTTGAACTGCACATCCCTGCTATTAATGAGCAGCCAGGGTGTCATTTGAATTTAAATGACATCACAGATGCAGCCCTGCTAATTGCTCATTTGCTTACCAGAGTTAAGTGTTAAATCAGTAAAAGAAACCTGAATGATACAAACCTCTTGTGCATCTAATTAGGACGTTTGTAGAAAAGCAGCCCATGTGTCAGCCACCTCGGTGGCAACGCGTGCCCGCTGCCGTGCGCGGCTCCGTTTCGGTCCCATTCCTGACCTCGCAGTGGTGAGCAGCCAGGGGAGAGATGCAGATCACCTAGAAATACTGCGACTGCCAGCTAGGGCAGATGCAAAGGATTTGAAAGGGGAAAATCTCAACAGTGTTGATGCTCAGAGAGCTGCCGTGTGGAGGCTGGGTGGGCTCAGGCAGCCTTTGTGCTGGGCTGGGCTGTGGGGCAGAGGGATGGCTCCAGCCCTCGAATATCTGCCCAGTTTTGTGCCTAAACTTTTGGCTCTAAATGGCTGTTATCATAACATAGTAGGAGCCTGAAGAATGTCTTACAGTGATTGTTACATAGAAAAAACACTGGGTTAAAGAGGTGTTTATTAAAATTGCAAAATCAAAATACCCGGTGTTCAGAAATACCAGAATTTCAGCCTGAGCAGGTAGAGCGTGTGCTGCAGATAACCAGCTCTTGTGATGGGAAGATTTGGGAAACCCTTGCTCTGGTCCTGCCCTGCAGGATTGTTGTTCTCCCCGTCTGCAGGGCAAAAGTGGCTTCGACACAGATTGCAGCTGCTCCTGCGAGCTTTGAAGCTGTGACTCAGGAGGTTTATGTTCGGGTCCCTGTCCTGCTGTGGGCATCTCGGGGCTTTGGGGTGTCATTCCCTTGGCACCGCTGTGCTGCCTCAGGCTGCAAGGTTTAAAGAAGGTGGAGGAGTTTCTGTCGCTGTGTTTAGAGAGCTGTCAGCTCTATATGTGCTGCTTGCAATGCAAATAATTTTATCAAAAAGATTATTTCTGAGTCCTGGTAGAAGGGCAAGATCTTGGCCTCTTGTACTGATTAAGTTTCCTTTTCTTTCTCGAGGCCTTTGACGAAAAATCTGGCTCCTTCCACCGTGACTCAGATAGAGGGAAATAAAATCCACATTCATCATGTCCCCGCTTGAGTCAGATCAGTGTTTACGCCATTAGTCTGGAGCAGGTTGGCTGCGTGATGGGTGTTTGCTTTGTTCCTTGTGATGAAGGTAATTCAGGTGTGGACTTTGCCCAAAGAACCGCCTGGAAAGCTCGGGGGAATTCGGGTGCCTCTTTCGCAGGTCACAGCTTCACCCCATCGAGGGGGAGGTCAGTGCGGGGCTGAGCTGGGAGAGCAGCAACCTGCAAAGGCCTCGTGGTTCTGCGGGAGTAAGGTGGTGTCCCCGCTCAGCGATCACAGCGGGGCTCCCTGCGAGGCCTCATCCCGGCACGGTCCTGCCCCCGTTACCGCTGGTTTGGCTGGGATTTGTAGCCCTGCGGCAGCCCTCCGCAGGGCTCCAGTAACCCCCTGGCCTTACGTGATAAAAAGATAATTAAAGTATCACATCGGGATCTTGCTGCCTGCCAGGCTTGAGGTGCAGATGCACCCAGGGAAGCAATTTGGGTCCCTCACTGCTGCTGAGAGCTGCCCAATCTGCGGAGGGATTTAGACGGCGCTTGTCTGATGTTGGAGGCTTAGTGCTGCGGGAACAGCCAGAGCCTGCTGCCTGGGGGGAGGACGGGGAGAGGTGGCTGCCGAAAGGGCATCGCACCACAAAGGGTTTCTGTGCCGATGGCATGAGGGTGTTTACCTCGGCGCCACGTTCAGTTCTGAGGCTCATAGCGGGGCGAAGAGGAGGGCACTGATGTTTTCCTTACCTGGGGCAGGACATGAGTGATGGGGACACATCTCCAGCCGGGCTGGAGCAGGGACCTGCCTCCCTCTTGTACGTTATGGGGCACTGGGAATGGAAAAGTGCTCAGGGCAGTGAGGGGGAGCTGGAAAATCCTCCCTCCTGCATGAGGGTCTGGCATGGACCATCTCTCCCATGCCGTGTCCTGAACACACACCCCAGGGCTACACCAAGCCCCAGCTCCTTGACGTAGCTCCACCTGGACCACCTGAGGCTCCAGACGAGCAAAGGCCCTGCTGAGGTCAGGGGGGTTGTGCTGAGAATGGGGTTGAGCTGGTGTTTAGGGGGAGCATACTGGGGCTGGGCATTGGCACCTGGGGAGGAAAGAGAGACCGAGCCCGGAGGGACGATGCTCCTCGTCGTGGCTAGAAGTGGAAACGGCCCTGGGAGCTCACAGAGATGTAAAACTTCAGATGCTGACTAGTTTATACCTGCACTGCTGAAGGATCTGCTGCTCTGCAGGCGATCCTGGGGCAAATCACTTAACCTCATCCAGCCATTCCCCTAGGAGAAGGAATTAATTGAATTATTTTGTGTTGATGGGACCTCTGAAGCAAGCTGACTGCAATTGCTGCTGACACAACAACAAGTGCCAGGTCAGCAGAAGACCCTGCCAGGTCGGGACAGGGGCCCATTTTGTTCCAAGCATGCAGATATGGAAATAAAGAGATTTCAGACCCTGGGTGCAAGTTGACTCTTAGCATATATTGCAGTGAAACAAGATGGGGTCCTTGCTGGGGCCTAGAATGAGCTGTTTGCTTTGTCCTTTCTCTGCCCTTGCTGGCTCCGAGCGTTGGTGTGGGGGTAGCACCGACACACCTTCATCAGCTGCACATACTTGGCAGCTTCTCATGAACAGAAAGTAGCCCCCTGCTCTCCTTCAAGGGTTCCTCCTGTGACTGATGCTTTGCTGGGAAGCAAAAACATCAGCAGTATCTTTACCGACACAAAAACACACAGAGAGGTTTGTATTTTTAAAGGCAACAGTCTTGCAATAAATTGGATTATCAGGTGCCTACATTGATAGCATGGTTTTGGATCAAGCAAGCCTGAGGATGAAGAGGTTTTGGTGCTGGATTTGTGTTTTTCTTTTTTTCTCTGATGTTAGCCTGCGCTCCAGAAAGAAAACAGGCTGGCTCGGTGTCATTACTTTAATTGGACTGATCCTCTGCAGATGCCATTTGAGGGCTGATGAAAGATGGGGAAGGGGCTGGTGCTTCCACTCTCTGCTCACACACAATGGAGCTCACAGGGCACGAGAGGCTGCCGGTGCTGTGCGCTGGCTTTCGACACCACATCTTCCCCCGGGGTCTTTTACAGAACTTGCAGACCATTAAAAAGCCACATCAAACAGCATTTCTTCCATTTAAGCTTCATGACAGAAGCCAGTCCACAGTGTTGAAACCCAGCTGGGAGCTGCTGGGATATAATGGAACGAGTTCATTAGGGAAGTCCCCAGCTACCAGCAACTCGCAGGCTTTTCAGAGGAGAGAAATGCAGGAGGAAACCTAGGTGGTGGCATTTGATTGCTGTGCTTCAGGGTAGTGTGGCTGATTTAACCACTTACTCAACCAAAGCCAACGTAACTTGTATTTTCATTCTGAGAGAAGCAGCCTGCAGAGTTTTTTTCTTTAAACAAATCACATTATCAGTCCAGGTCTATGAATCACCCAGAGACTAACCTTAAAAGAAAACAACCAATGACCTTAATTTATTTACTTTCAGACAACTTCTATACTTAAGGGTAGGGAAATACAGATTTTTACATAAGCAGGCACAGGAAAAAGTGTCAATTCCCCCCCCCCCCAAATAACTTCGAAAACCAGAACTGCAACAGATTTTGGGTTATTCCTGAAGGAACTCCAGGTGCCTGGTGCGTGTGCGTCTGCGCGGTGCCGCTGTAGGGACGTGTCCCAGGAGCCTTCCCAGCGCCCAGACTCGGCTTCCAGCTCCCTTCATGCTTAGTTGAGGCTCAAACTCTGCCTCTTGGTCCTTTCCAGGTCCTTTTCCACAAAAGGGTGAAGCTGAAATCTTTGTTTCCTGATGCTCACAGTAGAAAAAGGATCTCTGAATTTTAAAGTAGGGCAGTGAGAAATACATGGAGAGGCGACAAGAGGCATGGCAACAGCCTCCCGCTGAAAGAGGAAAGTTGGGCATTCAATTGCTCTTGTTGTCTGTGTAGTCCTGAGAGCCAACTTTCCTTCTCCCCTCCTTGGATATCACCTCCAAATGCAGGGAGATGCCAAGCAGTTTAACTTTGCCAGTGTTTCAGCGACACTAAAGGAAGCGAGGTGAAAACTCTGCCTGTGTCAGCGTTCCCGTAAACCTGCCCCCACCGTGCCTCAGTGTAGGGGACCTAAGGCAGCCCAGGGAAACCTGCAGACAATGCCTGCTTTGTCTACCTCCCTTCTCCTCAGGCGCCGTGAGATGCTGAGTCCAAACATTTAACCACAAAATGCATTAATTACCGTCCGGCTCCCTGGGGTAAGGACCATATGCCAGTAACCGGGGAAAAAAAAAAAGCATGCTATTGCATGGAAAGTACATTGATTGTTAAATGACTCCAGGCTGCAATTACTGCCACTAAAAGTTCTTGATTAACATTTCCTAGAAACATTTAGTCCTCCAACCTCTGTGCTTGGAGCAGTGTTAACTTGGACCGTACAGAAGAGGAGTGACCCAGAAATTGTGGGGTGAAGTCAACTGCCCACATAATGATATGGGATGGGTCCTCTGCTCCCGTAATTCTGCCTCAGCCCACAGCAGAGAGCTGTTTTCCCCTGCATTTTTCACCAGTGGCAGATGTTAGCTCTGGGTCCGCTTCCACGCGGCGCTGCATGTCCTCAGCTGCTCACTTCAGTGCCTCGTGGGACCAGCTCCATGAGCCCGCAGTTAATGTTAAAATTTGGCATCCGCCCCGGATGAAAATGAGCTATCTAGGGACAGCTGGTTGGGAGCTATAGCAAACTGCAAACAGTCTGACACAAGCAGAAGTTTGATTTCCCCCGCACTCCCTGTAAATCTGGCGGGCTAACACCCTCCGATCAAAAACAAACACTGCTCAGCACAGGGGTAATAAAATATGAATGGGCAATATCAGCAGAACAAAACAGTCCATTCTAGGTGGCAGGTGATGGATGGAGCCCAAAATCTGGATGGGAGGCTAAAGGAAATTGGAGCTTACCGAGTTACTCTGCTAAAGGGGCACCATCGGAGCAGAGCACGCGGGACACGTGGTCTCTGGGCCTGCGGTCACTGCTCTTCCGCTTCAAGTCTCCAGGGAAGGACTTTGCAGCATCCCAGCCTGCAGACAAACCCAGGAACCCGAATTAGCATTGGAATGAGAATGCTGGTATTTTTAAACCAGGGTGTGTCGTTTCTGCCTTTCTTTTAATAGGTGTCCGTGGGCAGGTTCTTCACCATTGCTTTAAGGAGCTATAACCACCCCGACTGTCAGGCCAGGCTCTCGCTTCCAGCCGCAGCCGGTGCTGGATGGTCCAGCGAGCTCCCGTGCTGCCTTCAGCTTTCCAAACCTCCCTCAGCACCCTCTCTTCTGGAAGCAGTTTAATTACGCTTAAAAGCCGGGATGTTCGTATGGCACGCGGTCCCGCTGAGCTGCAACATGACAAGCACGCTGAGCTCCTCCAGTGCCTGAAAAACTCCCCTTAGAAATAAAAAAGCCATTTTTTGAACCCCGGGGTCAATGTGGCAGCGAATTCCACTGCCTGAATGTGCACAGCGAGGGCCGGGGCAGGAGAGCGCTCGCTTTGATATCTTTAACATCTGATGCCTCCAGTTTCAAAAGCACTTGGAAAGTTTGAGATGGAAAATTGTTGCATAAAGGCCAAAAGTGCTGGAGAAGTGAAACAATAATACGCTGTTTTGCTGCTCTGCCAAATGGAAATAAGCCTTCTCAATACAGCATAAAATAATATAGAGGGAGTGACCTACTGATCTAAGCATAGGTGGGGGTCTAGAATTGCTTTGTTCTGACGCCCTGACTCGGTGCAAATTTAGCTTTGAATAAGTCACTTAAATTTTCTGACTCATTCCTCACAGCTGTAAAAAGTGGGTAATACTTCCCTATGGATCGTTAGGAGGACTGGTTATTTATTTTTTAAAGCTTGGACAAATTAATTCTAAGTATTATTGGAAAAAAAAATCTTCCAGAGTAACATAAGCAACAATTACAAAACTGGGAGAGAATCAAACGCTTTCAATGTTGAAAATCATTCCGAGCATTGTTAGAGAAAGAGGTTACGTTTGAATGGGGAGGATGAGGGGTTTGGTAAGTAGCAGCTGGAAACCAGGAAAATGTAATCTAAAAGTAAAATAACTGAAAAGATATTAAGCAACAGACAAGGCTGGTGCAGCTGGATATAAATGAAATAAGCTAGCTATTAGCCGCTCTGCAAGATAACAGCATGTGAACTCTTTTGTTAGAGAAGAAATTCAGTGGTAGTGAGGAAAAAAACGGCCCTGGCAGCTCCTTTGTACGGTTGGTAAAACATAAAAAAGCACAGAGTGCCTTGCAGCCCTCAAATTTGTTGCTCTACACCTACCTTCAGCAACGCTGTGGGAGAGCTGTTTCTTTGTACTAAACCCACTGTCTTTTCAAAAGTAGGCTCTTTGCTTTGGGGAGGGGAGGCTTATAAAGTGTTTCAAGTTTTGCTAAACCCTGTGATTTTGAAAGTTTTGGCAGGGGAGGATGGCGAAGCACAGAGAGGAAGGCTTGGCCCTTGGCTCAGCGGGAGGTCTCTGGTTCAGCGTTCCTTATCCTGGCACTGCTCAGCCCCAGTTCAGAGGCCCCAGCTCTTGCCTGTCCCAGCAGACACCAAACAAGTGGCAGAGGGTAACGACTCTCCTCTGCCAGCATGCTGCAATGGCCTTGCAATACAAGCCCCTTGTTACCAGTTCCCAAAATCTACTGGGGACATTTGGCCCAACTGGTGCAAATTTCTTACTCTGCCATGTGGGAAAAGTGAACATAAAGCCCCAAAACTGATGCTCGTAGAAGGTCTCTGTGATAATCCCATTTAAGGTAAATGTTTTTCCCTCCCTTCTATCCTACTCGTGTTCCAACAACCACGTCCTTGTGGTACAGGCTGCAATTAATTTAGGGGTGATTATTCAGGGATGTTCCTGGAGAGGGCTGGACCGCAGAGTCCTGCCTTGCTCTCAGATCGGTTTGGTTACAGTGACACACCGATTTCCAATTTAGCCTGTCCCACCCCATGAATCAGTGAGATTCCTTGGACTCTCTGTAAAACAAACAGAAATGAATCTTTCACCGACTGCCAGGGAGCCTGCTGAGCTGAGGAGGGCTGTACACAAGCTCTAGAAATGGAAATGAAAAGGACTTGGGCCACATCAGTTGCCCAGCTCCATCAGCACCTGGAGAGGGGCTGACAGCAGTTTTTCCTGCTCTAGATGAACACTTCAAGGGCTTTCAAAGACAAAATTTACTTAAAGATATCCAGCTATGCAGAACTGAGGGTAGTAAAATGCCTGGAGAGACAGGAGGTTTTGTTATTACCATTGAATGCTCCGTTGGTAACCATTTCATCCGGAGCCATTTCTGGCTGTACGGCTGCATTTGGGTACAAATTACAGGGAGGTTGGTTCCAGCGCCGGGTCACAGACAATATTAAAGCAGGAGAGGCGGAGAGCTGCGTCTGCAAGTCGTTCAATGCCACCTCGGGGTATCCCACAGCCCCAGCGCACCCTCCCCTGGGAACGGCTCTGCCCAGACGTTCAGGTGCAGCTGAACTCAGACTATTAAAAATAGAGTCTGAGCTTCTGAAAAAAAAAAAAAAAGGAAGGACTGGGAGCAAGGGCGGGTGCTGCCGAGGCATAAAAGCTGCTCTGTTCACGGCGGCTTGGACTCCGCGGGCGTGAAGTCGCATGGGGAAAATGTGATCGCAAGGCTGTGTGCTGCCTTGTGCTATTTTGGTGAAAAGACTGGAAAAAGGGCAAACGGTTTAATTTCATTTCCGACGTTTCACCCAATTCTCCTGCCCATTTTTCTGTCCAGCTCCTCAGTCCCTGACCTTAATAGAGAGAGAGAAACTAGGCTGGAAACACTCCTCCCTGCCTCTCGAAATAGATTTTTTTCCCCCAGCCAGGAATGAAGCTGTTTCTGCAGCTGCGGCGCCATCACCCCCAGCGTGGCAGGTCCCGCACCCTGGTGCGTGGCGGGGCCGTGAGGGGGGAAGTTTCTAGTTTTTAAGTTTTTCCCCGCAGGCGAGGCGCGCTACAGCCCCGGGGGCTGAGGCGATGGCGGGGGGTGTGTGTGGGGGGTAGGACAAAGCCCCCCCCCCCCCGCCCCGGGCCTGGCAGCGCCCTCAGCGCTGCGGCCTCCGCTAAGGCCGGGCCCAAGCAGGCCGCTCCCAGACGTTAGGTCATCGGGCAGCGCACCCAGCCGCCGGCGTGGCCCCGGCCTCACCGCGGGGTGTCCCCCGCCGTCCCGGGGGTGTTCCCTTGGCCCTGCCCGCCGCGGACACCGCCCCCCCCCCCCGCCGCTCTCCCCTCCGGCAGCGCCGCGCCCCGGGACCCGCCATGGAGACCGCTGCCCCGCGTCCGCGCCGGCCCCGCCCCTTGGGCGCTTAGCCACGCCCACCCGTCCCTCGCGCGCGGCGGGGCGGGGCGGGGCCGGCGGGGCGGGGCCGCGGGGCGGGGCGGGGCGCAGTCGCGCGCAGGGCGAGCGGAGCGGAGCGGCGTCGCCGTCCCGGCTGGCAGCGGCGGGCGAGGCTGAGCGGCGGCGGGGGCTGAAGCATGGCGCTGTCCGTGCCGGTCAACGGCCTGAAGGAGGGCGATAAGGAGCCCGTTATCGAGCTCTTCGTCAAGGTGAGGCGCGGAGGAGGGATGGGAGGGGGGGGGGCGGTGTGTCTCGTCCGGTCCCGTCCCGTCTCGTCTCGGCGCCGCTCCCCTCAGAGCGCGCGCTCCGGCCCTTGGGCTCCCCATCCCCCAGCCGCCGTTTTTCCCGCCCCGGGGGGCTCCAGGTTTCCCTCGGCGACTTGTTCGGGGCCGCTTCTCCCCGGCGGGCTGAGGGGGGGGGGCGAAGCGGCGTGGGGGGGAACCCACCGTCTCTGGCACCCCCCTCCAAAACTCTCCCCGCCTGCTGTCGGGGCTCCCCCGCCACCTTCCCCTCGCCGTGCTGGGCGCGGGGATCCCCTTTGTGTGTGTGTGCGTGTCCCCCCAAACTCAGCGGGGCGGCGGCAGCTCCTCAGGGCGGCTCCGGGCCCGGTTGGAGGCGACGCCCCGTCGCTGGCCGCGGTGCGGGGCTGCCGCGCACAAAAGGGCCCTTCGGCGGGGCGGGAGTGCGGGGAGCCGGGGCTGGGCGGGTCGCTGTGTGCGGATGGGGCGGGTGATAAACGCTGAACCGCAAAGAAGTCACTTTTGAAAAGTGTGCCTGCGTGCGTTTGCTGGAAAATTCTTCCCCCGGAGGCAGCGCTGCAGCTGGGGCATAGCAGGGCTGGGGGCATCGGTAGCAGCGGGGAGTAACTTGCTCTGTGCAACCGCAATACATCACCCTCGCCATTCAGCTCCGCATTGTGTGCGCAGGAAGGCAGTACAAACCCCGGTTACTTTTCCCTCGGTCCCCCGCCGAAGAAGTCGACTTTTGTGTCACAAACCAAACATGTAAATACATCACCAGGTTTTTTGTTTTGTTGTGGTTTTTTTGTTTTTTGTTTTTTTTTTTTTCTTCCAGGCTAGAAGAATGAACATGTGTTGTACTGCCCTTATCTGGCAAAGATACCATATGGTGTCTCCACATGTTTTGCATTCATATATTGCAGTATGATGCAATATTATGCATCCTCCGGGGCTCTAGTGATGCAGCATCTTACTTTGACTTGATATCAGAAGTGCAGAGAGTAAATGGTGTTACATCTTCTCCTTCTGTGCTTAAACTCACTTTGAAGCGAGCCTCTGTAGAAAAGTAGCGTTTTAATTCCTTAGATGAAGTTTCTTTCTGTTGCAGTGAGAAAATAATCTGAGATCTTGGGAATTGCTTAGTGTAAAAACCATGATGACAAACGGGAAAATCTCCAGCAGGCTAGGTAGAGCTTTGAAAATAAGTTATTAAATATAAATTTTATTCCTTAAATGCTCTAAAAATGTTGAATTTTTTCAGTTTTGGACTTTTTAGCAGCTTTGAGAGGCAGTAATGGGACCCAGTGGAGGATTTCAGACCTGATTTTCGTCAGAATATTTAGGTTCTTGGTGTAGAGGTTAGAATTTACTAGTACAGCAATTAAGTCACAGATTACTTTGAATTATTTATAGCAGTACTTATCTAATATAACATGCCACCTTATCTTCATTTGTCTTAAAGTTCATTGGCTCATTTTTCTTATTTTTAAACAAATTAGAGCACTGATTGATGACAAAACGATTGGGGGCAGGGGGAATAAGCTTTGTGGGTCTCTTTAAAGAGGGTATTTCATGCTTGAGGAGTAAAATGAAAGAAGGTGTAAGATTAGTTGTGAGGAAGATGTATTGGTTATGATTAAATTGTTATTGGACCAATAAAGATGTGAGACTGTGAAAGGGAAAAAGCAGATAATTTTTCTGGCCCTCTGAATTGAAACTTTTTTTATTGGCATGGATTTAAGAAGGCTATATTTGGAGTTATCGATGAGTAGTATCTCCCTCAAGGAAGCCTTTTCCCAGTGTTATGAATGACTGCTGCAAGCTGTATAGTGTCTGCCTTTAGGACAGAGTTCAGGTTAAAAAAGAAGTTATTCTTGTCTGCCTTCATGATCTTCAGGTAAAAGTTATTTCCCTGTAAAATCCTGCAGAGGAAGAACAGCCCCCACCCCAGCAGACAGAGCAAAACAGTTGTTTCATCTGGGTGTTGGTGCCTGTCCCACACTTTACTGAAGCTCTTAAGTATTACTCGATGGTGTTTTTGTGAAGCTAATAAAAGTCTTGTTTGCTACCTGTCTCATTGAGATGGTCACTTCATAAAATACAAGCAGAATGTTTATGGTTATTCAATAAAACTATTAATGTCTGTCGAGAAGAGCACTAGATTTTGATTTAGCCATTTTTTTTCCCCCTGTAAATGGGAAGCTCAGAGTCTGCTTTTGTGTGTTGCACAGTCTGTCTCACCTGGTTATGGGTGCAATATAGAAAAAAATCTGAAGTTCCTGAGTGAATGTTCGGAGTATTTTGCAACGTAGCTAATCACTTTGCAAACAGTGTATGGGGTCTTGGTTCTACCTGTGCACTGTTAGTCAGCGAAGCTCTTAAGGTAGAGCTAGTGGAAAGACTTCTTGACCAAAAAAGAAATCTCTGCCAAGTGCCTGCGGCTGAAGGGCGGTAACTGTATGACCTGCGTACAAAGGATTGTAGCAGCCAGACTTAAGATGAAACAAAGGTATGGATTAAAGCCTGAGAAACAAACCTGTGAAGCAGGAGAAACTGTTTGCCTTCATGCTCAAAATCTTACGTTTGAATCTTATTAAATTGTGATCAGTAACAAAATAGGATGGGCACAGCACGGGGAGGAGTGCATGCACATGGTTAGGTTTCAGTCATGAATAACTATATAGGGCTGTTTGTCACCAGCAGATTGCTTTGTTTTATTCAAAAAGTCAGCGTATTAGTCTGCTTTAGCTTGTATTTTCATAGTCTGTGAAAACGTATGTGTGGAATTACGATACTTAGGTTAAAAAAACCGCGTTACAGTGCTGAAACCGAGGTGAATAATCTGTTTCTTGGTCTCATATAATGAGTAGCTTCAGCAGCTTTTCCATTACAGTGCTGGTGGGCTGCCTGCGGTCTCTTTTAAACTCAGCGTAAATATTTTTCAAGACCTTCCTCTGAGAGCTGATTAGGAGAAACTAGTGATGTATCTGATTTCCTTTAGTTTCCTCACATGTTCGTATGTTTTATTAATGAGGGAGGCCCACTTCCATTGTCTAACAAGAATATTTTTATATGCCCTAGTGGCATTTTAGAGTAGTGAAGACTGCATTGTACTGAACATGCACGCAGAAACTCGAGCGTTGTGATCTGAATACAGCTCGTATAGGCTGCTTGTAATGGCTGCAATTTAACTGATCATGTATGGATTTTTATTGTACATAGAAAGTGTGGAGGGCCTGACTTGGCCAAATAGAACCACTCACCAGTGGAAACCACAGGACAGAGCTTACAAAACTACTTGTGGATTTTCTCTAAGACGGTGTGCAAAGGAGCTGGAGATAGAAGCTGCTCAGAGCTCAGCCCGTGGTGTTCTAGAGGGCAGTCGGTGATTGCGTTCTTCTTGCCATAGCAAGGTGAAGACACAGATGAGCAACAAGTTCGGTGTTAAAGAAACGCTCGACAAAGAAGAAATTCATAGTTGTGTATCTGCTGGCATGAGATGGGTTATAGTAGATGTAGGTAACCATTAAGGAAGGTGCTCTCCAACTGTGTAACGTGTGTACGCTTGCAAATTAATTAGACCTTGGATTTCTGGCAGCTTTCAAATGAGATGTCATTGCGAAATTGGGCACCTGTTTTGAAAATTAGATAGTGTCTACTATCTGTTTACCTGTGAATTGTACTGTCAGCAAGGAAAAAGCTGTGATTTCACATTTAATAAATACCCTACCCTAAAATGCTCCCAATGATTGTACCAGAAGCTTGTCTACATTCTTGTATATCTGAATTAAACACAAATTTGGCAGGTGAATTGTTTGCCTTCCGGGATCTAGGTCCGTTTTGTGCAGTCAAATGTTGGGGCCCGTGGCAGGAAAGGGATGTGTGCGTCTGCGTCTCTAGCAGCAGACTCGGTGCGAGCTCAGGGCTGGGTGAGAAGAGTGTGATTTGTCTGAATTGCACACACTCAGGTCTGCCTTTGTCTTGTGGTTTCTCATTGCCCGTGTTATCCTTACGTAAGCTCTGGTGTGTCATTCTGGGGTAGTATAGCTGTTGTATATTGGTTTGTAACGAACCATCCTGTGATCTTGTTTGTCATAATTGTTTTTTTCTTTTTTTTTTGGCAACTACAATATAACTAAAAAGGAATGTTGATATAAGGAAATAACAGGACTAGAGACAACGCAACATTGCTTCTCAGAGATAGTCTTCTCAGGGGCAGGCTTGTCACTTGATAATCTTATTAGATAAGTCTCCTCCTTATGTACTAGGTCATCCTTTGGAGGTTTTGGAGTAATAACCTCAGCACCTGAACTTTCTCAGTCCCCCTTTGACACACGTTTGGTATGGATAGCAAAATTTCATGGGTGTCTTATTTCTTGTGAGCAAATGCTGGAGTGTTGTGAGGGATCCCTTTGTAAACTGAGGTGTAGCCATCTTAATACATCCTGTGCTTAGTTGTTGTATATCAGGCCTTCCCCTTGTTTGGCCAGCAAACTGTATTCCTTAAAATTTTGCTTGTGAAAGTTGTCGTAGCCAGAAACCTTGTCTTTTGGTTTGACTGATTGCTAATACAGAAACTGGTGCACCTGGTACAATATTGTTTAAAATACAGAGATAATCTCAAGTGTAATTGTAACTTTAGTTTTGCAAAACACTGGAAAGTATGCTTAAAAACTCCTAGCAATCATTTTCAAAGGGATTACACAGATGAGTTATCTTTTCTTGGATCAGAAATTGCTCTGAATACACTTAAGCAGTAATGGGTTTATCCACTGGCGTCTATCCTCCTCTTTCCAATGATTAACGCCTAGACAGCTCAGATTGTCCAGAGAGCTTGTGTTTTACTTTTCAGTTGAAAGATACGTGAAACTCATGCGCTTTTCTTCCTTTCCCCACAAAGTGGTCTCAGAACTGGTCACGTTGCTGAATTTCAACCCGCTGCCCTTCCCAGCCGCTGGTCTGCCTGCTGGGCTTGGACCGTCATCTCCTGGGGTGCTTCTGAGGCAGTTGCTCCATGCTGCATGCAGGTGGTCTGTGCCCTGGATGCATTCTCTGAGCATAGATACTGCTATAAAAGACAAATCTGCCCTCAGTTTTCCCAGATGGGAAATGGCTCAGGCTCTGCCTTGAAGGCTTGAGGGGGAAAGAGAAGCCTGTGGATCAGAGCACGTGCTGTGGGACATAGTTTAGGGTCTAGAACCTATCAAAAGTGAGGAGTAAATGCCCATCAAGGGTCTGAGCAGGCTGAGTCTCATTCCTGATGCTTTTTTGTGTCGGTCTGTGACTGTGTGTACGTGCAGCGAGGAACTCCCAGAAGCAGGGAAGAGCATACGTAACACTAAAGTTCTCCTGAAAATATTTGAAGAGAATGAGAATCCTCTTCAAAGAGATGTGTTATCTGTACATAAAGATAGTTGATTGTTGGGAAATAACGTGTAGATATCGGGAATACTTACGTAAACTCTGTTTCAGTTAGGAAGTGGATAATCTTTCAGTGGGCAGCACTGTGTGACGACGGTATTGGCATCCTATGTAGTTAGTAATCATCACCCTCACTGCCTGAAGTGACTCAGTCTCACTGTCTAGTCTTCCACTGGTTATCCTGACCTAATCTTGTGAAGGAAACAGCGAGAAAAGAGTTCTTTATCTGGGGAGTATTACTGTCTTTTACTGTCAGTAGGATGAGCAGAGAAGTCGTTGGTTCTGTCGTGGAAGCTGTGGATTTTTGAAGGCTGTGTTGTCTCTTACAAAAATCTGTGTTTGGAAGAATCTAGTTGGATAATTCATTGAACTTCTAGCTAAATAGTAATCTGTGTGCTTTGCAAAATGACTTTTGTACTCTGAAGTTGCAAGTTTGATTTTTAAAAGTGTACATTAATTAAAAGGCACAAAAAGAGCCCTGGGCTGTCCTTATTTTCTCATCAACGTAAGCATCTTCAGATTCTCTTTTAAATGAGACATTATTGTGATGTGACTAACAAGACCTACACACTTTTATAACAGTGCCTACTGTTATATTCCAAGTTCTGGCTGGGCCAGAGGTACCACTTAGAAATCCACAAGAACTACTTTTAAGACTGGATAACTGTACTGGGCAGTAATTGGATTTGTTGTCTTTTTTTTTTTTTTAATAGATGTTATCTTTTGTCCGGCAACTGATAACTGAGCAGTGCAATTCTATAGAATCTTAACTGGACAGCATGGAAGAAAGTAAGATGGTTTTGTCTGCCAGGTAGACACTTAGTTTGTCTAAGATAACAAACTTTAATTCAGATGGTGGTTGGTTGCGAGTTGGCCATCCAGGAAAAATAATGTATATCTCTACTTGTTATCCATCTAATTTGATTTTTATCTTCCAAATTCTTTGTAAATAACCTATAACAAAGAACTCACTGTCCTAATCAAGTGGTGGGTTTGGTTTTTTTTGCATATTTTTCACTACAGAATGATATAGTTTTACTATTAAAATAGATGCTAGGTATTCATTCTGTGCTCATTTGTTTTATGAGGAGTTTGTGAACATTTTAACAGTTCAAACACTGAACCCTCAAATCATGTTTCAATAGGGCTGTGACTTC
This sequence comes from Athene noctua, assembly GCF_965140245.1. Taxonomy (NCBI): domain Eukaryota; kingdom Metazoa; phylum Chordata; class Aves; order Strigiformes; family Strigidae; genus Athene; species Athene noctua. The sequence goes on from NC_134060.1 coordinate 3,627,965, forward strand.
AGGAGCTTTAAATCGTTTATTTGGAATATTTTCCTAAAAAAGATAATTTTTAAAAACTTGTTTTGAGCTGTTTTGTTTTTTTTTAATTCAGGTCAAATGTGCATTTATGGCACAATCTGACTTTGGGCTCTGAATGCTGTTTGTTTATGCTGAAGTGAAAAACCTAAACTGAACCGCTATTAATGACAAATGTCTTTGTGTGTGAGTTCTCTGAGAGTTCAAACTTATTCCTTGTATTGTTGCCTAGACAAAGGGCAAGGAGCTTTACACGAGGAAAGGAAATGACTTAGTTCTGTACACTGAATATCCATATTAGGTATAAACTAAATATAGGAGTGTAATCCAGGAGTGAAGTCATATCTCTGTATTTTCATGAGAAGAGCTAATGAGATTAGTCAGTGCTACTGGATCAGCTTCAGAGTTTTTTGGCTCTGTTAAGCCATTACTATTTTGGCTAGAGTTTGACGGTCTGTACTTTGGAGAGCTGCTTTTCTTAAATAAAGGAAATAGTTTTTTACGTGGTTTTGTCTAAAAATAAAATCAAAGCAAGCATATTTCTGTAGTCTTTCAGAGTGATGCATTAGCTGCCCTAGTGAGACATGCTGTACTGGAGCTTAATGAGGTAAGGCAAAATGTCCCAGAGGAGGAAGTTTGACTGCAGCTGAAGAACTCGGATACCGTCTCCCCAGGGAGGGGGAATGCAGTTATAGGGGTGCCTTTTAATAACGGAGTTGCATGCTGCTTGTGTTGGAACCAGAAGCAACAGAGAGCAAGCCTTCCACGAAACCTTTGTCCTCTAACGGCTCTAAAATAAAAATTCCGACACCATTTTCTGTCTAAGATCATGTTTTTCCTTGCCAGAGCTTTTTAATATGCTGCTAACAGGGGGTACAGGTTCAAAACCTGCAGCTCTCTTTCACTGAGTTTTGAGAATTTGAGCGATTTCTTTGTTTGTTGGCACATTCTTCTGTGGACATTGCTGTTTACATTCTGATTTGGAGGCAGTTGTGGTTTTAGCTGTATTCCTTATTTTATCAGAATTTTGAAGCTCCCAGGGGGCTGCTTTTGGGGAACGTTTTGACATGAGACTCACTGGGGCGCTTGATGTGGGCTCTCCTGCTCCTGGTAGGGTTCCAAATCAGCCTGGTGACTTGGGTGACCTGGCTGTTGGTGGAGAGGGAGCAGTGCCCAGGATGAAGTTGGAGCAGCTCTTCATCGTTCCTCTCTGCTCATCTGTCCAACTCGTAGCTCATCGTAGCTCTGTAAATCGGGTTATAAAATGCCATAAATGGAGTTCTTCATTTTTCTGTCCTGCAGAAGTGATGCATGTTCAAAGGTTTATTTGAAGAACTCTTAAATGCCGAAGATAAAAATTATACTTGATCTTCAGAGCCCTGGTGACAAGGTTTGCAGTTCTTTCCTGTAATTTTTATAGATGCTTCATTATTCTTGGGGGGGGGTGGTGGTGGTGGTGTGGTGTGGTTTGGAAATAGGTCTCTCGGGCTGTAGCCAAAGCACACATTGTACTTCGTTAACGAATTTAGTAAGTGTTGGGGGAGAGAAACATTGTCACATACAATGCCTATTCCAAATTCATGTGCTAGGTGCCCCAAGGCAAGTTTCAAGCACTATAAAAGAAACCCTTAGTACTGCTTCTAGTTTCCTACCAGAATGTTGCAAGAAATGTGTCAAGCTGTTAGATGGCAAATTTTAGTCAGTTTGGCCCTCTGTCTTGGGAAGGTTTGTTAGAACTGAACCACTCTGTTAAACTGTAGTTTAACGACTGGAGTAAGAGGGAGAGAAGAGATGAGATGCCAGGCTTCTGCTGTTAATGAACAACTTCACTTGTCCTGTGTCAGGTGAGGAGGTGGTCGTGTGGCTGTCCACAATAATCCCAAGTTTTTGTATTCATAGCATTAAGCTAATTTCTTCACTGAAGAAAATAGTGGTTAGTATTTAATGCAGATTTCAATTCTGACTCTTCATCTGATTCTCCCAAAGGATGAACATGGGATAATTTCTTTTCTCCAAAGAACTAGAAGTGCTTAATTAATTTCTACTGAATTGCAAAGTGATTTTTAATACATCATGAAGATCCCATAGCTTTTTTCCAAAAGCTCTACATGAAAATGCACGGCAATGAACAAGAGTTGTGGGAAGGTGTACAAGATAAGTCTGCTAATTATTTTGTTAAGAATAGCATCATCAGGCTAAAAATAGCATCCACCTAAAATGGTCCGTTGCTGTTACAGTCCAGTGTCTGATACAGTGGGGACTTAATCAGAAAGGGAATGACTTAAGAGGCTACTTGAATGGGCTGACAAACATTCCTTTCCCTGGTTTAATAGCCAGATCTCAAGTGAATGCAGGGAGGTCAGTTAATTATTTTTTTTTTAAGCTTTTTGAGTTTACAGGAATTTCAGCTGATCTGGAAGGTGAATTGATTACAAATTGTGCACAGGTGATAGAGCTTGTCAAGAGGCAGTAGTAACTAAGGCTGCTTTTTCCCTGCGTGGGGTTGGTGTCAGCATACAGAAAATGTAGACTAACCATCTTGCAGTGAATTCCAGGCATAAGCACTGCCTTATGCTTTTTGTTTTCTATTTTTCCTCTGTTTTTCTTAAAGGTAGATAGCAGTGATTATCTAAATTGTTCTACAGAACTAAAATTATGGTGGTTGTGATTTGTGAGTTTAAGTCTAACTTGGTGCGGTGTTACCAAGCTTTTCGAAGTTCCCTCATAAAGGTCAAATAAAGGGGCTACACTAGTCATCAGTGTATTTCATGTGAAGATAAGGGTGTGATACAGGTGCTCTAAGCTTGATTTGGAGTTTTCTGAGGTCAGCTGTCTTCAGTTTGGAAATGAATATATATACACACTTTTCCTGAAAGCCATTTTCTTATTTCTAGATGGCATGCAGTGAAGGATTTGCCTATCTTGTCACTTCCTTTATGGAAAAAGTTACCTTCTGAGTTCAAAAGCATTTGAAAGGTATTGGGGAAACCTATAGTGAAGCTTAGTTAATATGACATTGGAGAAGTAGTTTACATAGAAAAGGCGTGCTGCAGTGGTAGTGCCCTTCTTGCAGGGCTCATCTACTGACAACACACAGCATGAGGAACAAAGGTGAATTTGAAGAGATAACTAAATAAGGTGCCAAACTGCTGACCTTTGAGGTGAGGAGAAGGATGTTGGATGTTTTATTTAGAATCTTCTTAACATTGTGAAAGAATTGCAGGAGTTCACTTGCTTGTCAGAGACCTTTAATAATGTAAATAAATCTTCTTGCTACAAGCTTATTTTGTTCTTCGACTCAATCTTTAGTGTCTTTTTAACTTGTGTTAGCAGTAAATGAGTAGGATAGGTTTCAAAATACACTGGGCAGCTTTGTTAAAAAGCCGTGCTGTGCTATCAGCTGGAATACCCATGACCTGTGCCCTGACACAATACCAGCAGCCTGAAGCTGGCTGGAGACTTGCCTTTGCTCCTGTCTCTTTCTAAGAGGTTGACGTGGATCTTTAAATCTGCAAGAATTTTTTTATCTATTAAGAAAAACTTTTAAAGGAGAGAGACTTGGTTCATAAACATGACAATTGTCAGCTGTAATGAGCTCTCAGAACTGAAGGAACTTAATTAGTACGTTAGATACTGAACAGCCTTGCCAAATGTGATTTCTAACATAAACATGAGGTCAAGACAAATGTCATCTCTGAGCCTAGCAGTACTATCTTGGGGAAGCATTTAAAGTCGTCTTTATTCTATCCTTTTTGTGTGTGGATTTTTAAATGTTTGTTTTTTCTCTTTTATGAGGTGGTCCAGACTTTTCAGCTGGGATCCACATCGCAGTTCTTGGACACCTCTGCCTGCGTGGCTGTGGGCTAGTAACATCCTGCTAGGCAAGGTGTGTGTAGTCCCTGCTCCCCTGAATAAGAAATCTGGTTTGCAGGACTTTTTCATTCATCTTTCACGTGGATGTGGTGATAGCAGCTCTCACTAGCTAATTATTAAAGCAAGAGGATGTTTTTGCAATGGATGTTTATGCTTGAACACCCGTTGGTATGTCTGGTGGGAGAAGGGAACAAACACGCTGGAAGGAGTTGTCCAAAGTTGGGTTTGTTCTGGCATAGCTGTTTTATTGACATGTGTGAATAATAAAGAGCCTGAGATTTCATTTACTTTCATTAGTTTGTCTATCCTTACAATACTGTTCATTATGTTTTCTGTTAAATGTCTTTTTTTCAGTACTCCATTTTATACTTACCAGGATAGCTGAATTTGAAAGAAAAGTATCTTATAGCAGCATGTGTCAAGAATCTATAAACAATTTTTCAATATTAAGGTCAGAGTAATGTTTCCTTGCTCACTTCCAGTGCTATTAAGACAATGAAAATGAGTATTTTAAGTTCCTGTATGTCACGGGCAGTGCCTGCTGCTGCCACTAGCTGTAGGTTTCCATTAACAGTAATAAAATATTTGACCTATATTGAAACATGGCATGAAGGCCCTTCTAGTATTCTGAATCTTTTGCAGGATGAAATTGTCTTTCCAATTCAGTTTTTTTTTGTTTTTCCTTTTTCCTAGTTCTGACCTTCCTTGTCTTTTGCTATTGTGGCAGGGAACTTCTTTAGGCTGTCGGGAATAAGAGCCTTATTTATTATAATATGTCACACTTGTGTGTTGCAATGCCCTGTTAAGTTTTGGTCGGCCTAGTGGCATAAGGACACCCCACGGAAACAAAATCTCTCACGTGGAAGCTGGCACTAGCTGTCCCCTGCCCTAGAGAGGTGAGATCAGAGGTGAGCTGACAAGTGGAAGTTCCCTTTCCTCTTGTCATCCCTCGAACTAAATCTGGTTGAACCAGATTTAATTAGCATCAGAGGTCAGGGCTTGACTTTAGCTTGCTCCCTGACCTGTTCCTCCCATAAAAACCCAAACCAACTCCCTTCCCACACTGACACATCTGAAAGGGTGAATGAATTGAACACTCTGTATGGCAGACAACACCTTTTCAGTCCTGATCTCTGCAGCTTGTTACCTTGCCACCTCTTCTCTTCTTTTGAACGATGCTTCGTTGATATTGAGACGTTGGGACCCTTTAAGATACATTTTAGCTTGCAGGATGAATGCTTACATCTAACAGCCATGAAGCTCATCCATCTCCTGCCTGAACAGAAACACAAAACAATCGGTAGAGAGGCACCGTCCAGAGGAGGCGTTTGGTTGGTGTTGCATCAGATACTGTTATAGTCCTTTCATGGATGTAATTCTCTACATCTTATCTGAAAACACAGCTCAGTAAACAGCATGGAATTCTGTTTATTCGGTTTGGCAAGATAAAGGTCTGAGCAGACACTGCGAGGATCTAGACTGATATTACCAGACCATTCGCAGTATTCGTGTGTGGAACAATAAACCACTCCTTTCTGTATTCTGTGTTCTTGTATCTGAGGACTTCTGAATTGCTGCATGTTTTTCACTTGAATCACTTTGTTAGTTTACCTTGAACCATTTCCGTTCAAAACAGTAATCCATATATGATTATTATTAATTTACTCCTTTTTGGAATAAGTTTACTGTTCGTCAAACGTGCAAGAGTGATTGTTATCTGCTGTTTCGAGGTAGTGGGTATGCATCATGCTGTTTTTCTCATGTAGTTTTCCAAGCAGATTTTTTTTTTCTATTGGAACTGAGATAATGTTTCAAGATTGCTGAGTTCAAAATTTGAACATACCCTCTGATTTTTTTTTTTTTTCCCCAATCTGTTTATTTGTTGGAACATTAATCTAGGCTTTGCAGATTTCTTATTCAGGGAAGTGGGGACCTCCTTGATGATATAATCAAATAGCCCCAGTAGTTGTCTTTGGCAAAAGGTATTCTGTGAGATGTTTCTAAAATGCATTTTTTCCTTGTTCATCCAAACTTTATTTTTTCCTGCTTCTGGCATGTCAAATCTGGGTGATATTCCCTTGATTGTTTTGGATAAATTAGGAAATGGTCTTCTGGTGTTCTGCCCTTTTGTTTTATTTACGGAGGCAGAGACTGAACTGTATTACATTTCTCATCAGATGCACTTTGACTTTACTACGATTTCTGCAGTCATTTGATCCAGTTTGGAAAATGTATAGTGTACTGCTTTTAACTGGTTGCTGTTTGAAAGAATTTTGCAGGCTTCTGTGACCAAAGATTTCTAGAATTCTCTTTTACTCTTGAGTCTTTAAGATCTATACTATATAAAAAGGGCTTTGTGTCCCCTTAAGTGTTCCTTTGTGTGTCTATTTTTCTTGTTGGTCTCTCAGTAAACTTCAGCACTACCTTGGTAAAGTAAATACAAGCAGATTCTTGTGTTAGGAGTCAAGTTAATTTTTATGCAGCTGTAAAGACAAACATTTCACAATTAAAATGGATTTGTTTTTCTTCCCTTAGCTTGTTCAGCCTTTTAAACAGATGTATGGTTTACTCTCTGGGTTTTTTGGGAAAAACAATCTCATTTGAATGAAATCACTGCTTCAGGGGAAGAGAAAGGGAGGAGGTGGCTTCTGCATTGGCTGGATCAGCTAAACTCAATCTTCCAGACAGTGGGATAAGTAGATTTTTTTTTTTTTTTTCTTTTTCAAGTAGCTGGCACTCTTGCATGGGCTGAGCTACTTGGCATTGGGAGTTGCCAGTAGCTTTGCTGTAGCTATGATAAACCAGCTTGACTTCTCAGTGAGCATACTGATTTGTTTTACTGACTTGTAGCTCTTTAATTCTTATTTGAACTTCCTTTCTTATTTAGGTTTCTTTAAAAAGTAGCCCTGTTAGTTTTTCATGTAATACTGTCGGGTGAGTGTTGTGGTGTATGTATGCCCAGCTCTTTCTCCATGTCACATCTTACAATTAATGAGGTCCATTCTGCCACCTTTTCAGAAGTTTTTTTATTTACAGTCCGTTTGTGGTGGATAACACAACTTTCTTGGAGGCAGCTGGATATCTTTAGTTTTTTCTTACTGTGATAAATCCTCTATGGCAGCTGTTAGCTTTTCAGACTGCTTGATGGCATTTCTAGCATGGCAAGAGTTGGCCATGGGTCATGGTCAAGTTAAACACTGTGTTTGGCAGGGTGCTTTCCCTGATGGTAAATTAAAGCCAGGCTCTTCAGAGCTAGTACTCAATCGGTATAATCCTTAAGCAAAACACAAGTGAAAATACCATGTTTCCTTGCTGTGTGTGGTGTTGCACTTTTTTCTGTCTGGTCCTAATCCACACAAGTGAAAACCTGTCATTCAGTGAAATGTGAATGTATGATGATGTTATTGAGTACGTGTCCTTCAGTGGATAATGGTAGCTTGATTCAGTAGTGATGACTGAAAATTAGCCCTAATTGTAGGACGGCTGGCATTATTTAGTAATAGAGATTTTCAGGCTGATTTTAGAAAGAATTTAATAACTCTAAAGCTTCTGGGTATAGAATGAGTATAATCTTGTTGAATGAACAGATAATCTAGGCTGATGTTAGTACAGAGAAGTCAACATTTAATACTTCCTTTACTGTGATGGTGATGAGGATTAAACACTGAAGATACCCATGGCCTGAATTCAAAGACAAGGCAATGACAGGTTTCCGACTTCTAATAGTGGGTTTAAGCAACAACTATTATATGATTAACCCCCTGCATGACTAGTCATGTAGAATTTCAGAATATCCTTGCAACATTTAAAGGTTTAATTTAAAGCTTTACAGTTTACTGCCAGCACAGCTCTCTTCAGTGGGGAAAATCGGCGTCAGAACCAACTCTCACAGAAACGTCTACCAAGCTCTTCTCCCTCTGAAAAAAATTCTTGTGTGATTGAAAGAGAATAATGTGTTACATTGCCAGCATGGTGTTGCTCTTGATGCCTGGTTGTAGCAGATCTGTGCTGTAGCTCTCCGCGTATCAAACACCAGAAGATAGAAAACGGGCCTCTCGGGCAAACAGTTACATAGCAGAATTCCTTGGCTCAGGAGCACTGAAGCCAAAAGTTTCTTGGCATTCTGACTGCATTCCTTTTCCAGTATGTGCTCAGAATAACTTGGGACTTTTTGGAGCAGAAGTGGGACAAACGTTTGAATGTAGACATAAAAGTCTATGCTCGGTTTAGCCATTCAACTGCAGCTTTGAAAATGCATTAGGTCTTGTTCAAAGCACTGTATGTTAGTGGGATATAATCCTTTTTTCTGATTCAAATAATCCAAAAAGCCTGTCTTGCTTAAACAAAAGCAGATGCTATTCGTTGTATGTTCATTTTTTACGCTTGTGTTGGGAGAGAAGAAAAGCTTCGTTACAAGTTGGCATTACAGTGTAAATGCATTTGGCCTTTTTTGGTCGTCATTGGTCGCTTTGGTTTTGGCTTAGGAAAGTGGACCTTAATGAAAGCCACAGTTCAGAGCTATGCCTTAAATTTGAAACAATTTTTTGTTCATTTCTTACTTAAAAGTAGCTTTGCTTTGGGTTCCCGATGAGCTAAGATTTTTTTATTTTTTTTTTTTTGGTAGTACAATAAATGAGACTGTCTTCTGAATTTAAATTTAGTTTATTTCAGTTGTAATTTTAAAATCTTCCAATAGAAATAATAAAGCTCCATGGTGGAATTATATGAAAGAAGGCATGGGGTTTAATCCAATGCCCTGACTTTCTTGTAGACTGTATTGTTGTAGCTGCTAAGTGCCAAAGTCTGTCTGATATAAAAAAGTTTAGCATCTCAGTCATTAACATTAATTTTTTTTCCTGTACCCTTGGAAATTTGTTTTGCTGATGGAGAGCCGCTGCTTTTCCCTGTCGCATTGACAGGTATCAAAATCCGGGCAGCCAAAGACTTGGTTGATGTTCTAACTAACTCCTGAGTTCAGGAAAAGCCCTGAAGTTTTGTAATAACAAATTGTCATGTTTGGTTCCATCTGCAAAAAAGAGTTTTTGTGCATAGGGTAACCATTTTGCTTTTTCATTTGATGCTATCACCAGAAATATTTTAGTTCTCGGCTTCTGAGTAACTTCTTATTTTCTATATCTGGTGATGGATCGTAAATCTTTAAAGCTCTTAGCCCTCTGCGATCAGTTTTTTAAAGTCATGTTTTGCAACTTGCAAATTGACGAAGTGACTTGTAAAAACTAGTCGTTTGCTTATTGTCCATTAGGATGCTATTCTTGGATTTTTCAAATAATTGGTTTGAAATTAGGGGAGCTGATTAGTGCTTATTTAGCTTAATAATCTCCTCGGGAAACACCTCGGTTACACTTGTTGGGGTTGCAGTACTGTAGCTAAGCCCGTGGACTTCACTTGGTGCTGAGGATCAGCTGTATGTTGATGGCAGGCAGCTCCATCCCAGTGATCCTTCCTGTGCTTCCATGCCTTTATTTTTGCTGTTTAAAGATTTCCTTAGTCTGTGTGAGATCTCAGTGTATGTCATACTGTACCAGCTCTGGTCCCTGGTTTTGAGGTCAGAAGTGCTAAATAAAAGATGAAGAGTGAGAAGAGCTAATCCTGACTAGGTCATGTACAGGCTCCTGTAAGTGCAACTCGTGGGAGCAAAGCAGGCTGGAGATCAGTCGCCTGAGAGCAGCAGTGTGAACAGTTCCTGTGAGGTGCCTTGAGGTACGGCTTTATGCTCTTGGGGTACTTTGGTAAATGCCCAAATCCCTGCTTTTACTTACACTAAGTGTGTGGTAGTTTGTCCATCAGGAGAAGCAACGTAAAGCTTGGATGGGGGCGTGCACGCCTGTTACTGCAGCATAACTCGTGTGCTTTGGTTTAAGGGGCATTACTGAAGTTGTCATAAAACTTGGCAGAGTGAGGTCAGTTCTGAGTTAAAGAATTGTACTGCCCAGACTAATTCACACTTTGAAGCAGAAATAAAGTATGTATTTTCATTACATGGGATGAAGTATTGTCTCTTTCAGTATTATTTTTCAAAGGTAGATAAATTTTGCATGTAAAAAAAAAAAGGTAAATGAGTGTATATATATATATATATATATATATATATAAATAAAAATCTACACTGGCATAATTTACCTGCAGGAAATGTCTGTTCCAGTGTAAACACAGTAATGTAACTGGAAAATTCTGCAATATACAGTGCTGTCTGGAGGGATGGCACTGCAGTTAAATATTAACATCCATAAAAGCATACAGCTATTGGAAATAGACTGCAGAGTGAAGTCTGTCTTCATGTAAGCAACTTGTGAGGTAGGAACACATTAATCCATAGAGTAGCTGGAATCCTTACAGCAGTTAGATGCACAATAGAGTACTGTGGATTGAGCTAGTATTAAGCAGAATGCTCAGAGTAACCAAACGGACTCTCTTATTCTTCTTGTAGATGATTTTAGAATTTAGTTCCTGAACACTGACTAATCACATGACAGTTTTTAAGACAATCTAGTGTCATTAATCTGCTGCAAGTTTTTCTTTCTCAAGATAAAGGAGATGATTTGTAATTTATGGCAGAAAGACAACTTTTTTCTTTCAAATCTTCATTAATGACACTAATAAAGGTCTGAAGAAAAATGGCTCTGTATATTCTCCACACCAAAGTATTCGGAAGGATAGTCAGCTCTGACAGGAGGGATACTTGTAGAAATGAGACCATAAGCTCAAAGCAACATAAAGCAGTTTATGAATCCTCATGTCCTGGTATTTATCAACAAGTATTAGAGGAGTCTCAGCCTTATCTGCAAAGACACCGTGAGTTTTTAAAAAATCAAATAACTCTCTGGATTTAAGACAGTCTCATGGGAAAACTTTCTGTTTTCCTGACTGAAAATCTTACTGTCAGAAAATCCTACTGCTACTCTTCTTAATTTGCAAAGTCTTTCTTTATTCTCCCCTCTGTGGCCCCCACGGTTGGGAACTGGCAGAGAACTGAAGAAGCAGCAGTTCCTTTGCCTGAATGTCTGAACCTTTCTGTAGTTAGTTCTGGTCCTAAAGCTTAGTTCTCTTGTGATGATACTTTTTACTGGCTTCTCTTCTCTCTTTCCCAGCCCCTCTCACCCCTTCTTTTTTAAAATGCTGGATCTCTGCCAGTCAGTGCTCAGGCCTTGTGTTCAGCCCTTCCACTGCTTCTAAATACCCCGTGCTCAGTGAGCATCATTGTCTTCTCTCATTTCTCTGAGGGGTACAGCCAGCATATTCTACAGTATGTTAAAAATGGCCTAGGGAATAGTAACGATGAACAAATTAGCTAGGTTTTGAGAATTGTACTGATTAAAATTTTTCTTGGAAGTACTCTAATAATAACAAGCAAAATCCTTTAAAACTCATCTGATGTAAAGTACGTGTCAAGATAATCTGACATATATGGCTGTTTGAACTACTTGAACCAGTTTTCAGAGGATTGAATTGTATAACAAGACTCAAGGTTTCCCATGTCTAATTCTAGCCCACTAAAAACTAAAGTTTTCCAACTCAGCAATACATACTTCATTGTTAGAGCAATCATGAGATGCATGCCATCACTGGGTGCCCTGGAGTGGTTTACTGTTGCTGTGTAATGGACCTTTGTTGTGGTAGGACAAAGACTTATTGATAAATTGCCTATAAAAAAGTGGCTTTGGAATATTACTTTATTGTCAGTGAAGTCTCTATGTACTTACAGTTATGTCTTTCCTTACAACACCTGCAATGCAATAAAGATTCATAGTTCCCGGTTGCAGTTGGCTCGCTGTAGCACTACACAGTGAGAGATATAAGCAGTAAACTGGAAGATGACTACAATTAATTAGATATGCCTTGTAGAAGAAGGAAAAAAAGAATAATAAAGAACAAAGAACTATATTAACGTTGGAGAACTGCCATCAAAAAGGTGTGGCTGCTCAGACGAATACAATTAGCTGCATTTCTTGACTGTTAAGAGCAGTTGGATCATCTTCAGTGTGAAAGATAACTTATTTGGTTATCCGAAATCTTGTTTTGATAGATTTTATGAGCAGCTGTTAGAGGACGTGACAAGTAAATAGGTTTAGTTGACTTCATAAATGTGCATATTTCACTGTAATAAAATCATTGTCATGTCTGCAGCAACAAAAATTATTAGAAGGCGCAAGTATTTAAAAATAAGAAAACCAAAAAGAAACAAAATGATGCAAAGTCCATGCATACCTGCCCAATATATGAAGCATATTTCGTTATCTGGAAGATGCTCATCTTTGCATTATATGGAGATAGCTTCAGGATATCTGCTCCAGGTGTGTCAGCTGGACTTTGAGAGCAAAGGAGTGTTCCTACAAGATGATACTGAGCTTGACTGTGGGCTTGTTAGCTTTTGGGAAAAGTTAGTGATACGGAGACTGTACAGGCAATAAAGCCCATGATTCGTTACTGAGTCTGTCTTTATTTAAAGATCTTTCAGTAATTGTGAGCGTGTGTTGATGGCACAGTCCTACCTTGTAATTAATGATCTGTTCTCTTCTGCAGGCTGGCAGTGATGGTGAAAGCATAGGAAACTGTCCTTTTTCTCAAAGGCTGTTCATGATTCTTTGGCTGAAGGGAGTTGTGTTTAGTGTCACCACAGTTGACCTGAAGAGGTAAGAAATACTCAGTTTATCTGACAAAGAGTATAGTACACTTAGTGTAACAAATGTTTAGTACCCTTGGTGTAACAAATGTTTATCTAGGGCGTCTAGATCTTGCATGGCCTATTTTCTGAAATTAAAAACAGTCCTCAAACACAAGGAGTCAACCTTGATGTAAACGATGCATTCATTGAAGGTTATTTTTAAGTATCTGCAACCAAAAAGAATGGGTCTGATAAATTCTCTTGAATTTGTTAAATGATGCTCTTCTGTAAAACTAATAGCTGACGTGAAGTCTCATAACTGGATACTGAACCTTGCTAACTTCACATCAAGATCCCACAAGTGAAGACTGCTGGATGGATATTTTAGATCAACTAATCTTTGATGAAATCTCCAACACTTAGTGGATAACTGTCACAAATAATGTGCAGCCTACTCCTCTTTTTAAAGATTTTTGAGGTAGTATTGCTTATTATGCAATAAGAATAAAAACAATGTGAAAACACCTGTCTATGAGGTAAATCCGAGTGAAATGGATAGGAATAAAATGTAAAATGTTCTGCCTTTGTATAGTCAGATATGTCATGATGCTATGTGTCACCTAAATTGCAACTTCTCAATCTGTGAAATTAATATCTTAGTGGCTAAGAAGGGTGAGATGTGAATCCAGGAGTCTTTTCCTAAGGTTGGCTGCACTTTTATTAGAAGTGGTAATGCTAAATTCAGCAGAGGCCTTATGTTTGTTTTTGGTGTGAAGTAATGTTTTCACAGCACTAATGTAATGTAACGTTAGTCACTGAACTCTCTGGAGAGAGGAGAGACTGCCAGTGCTTACAGACCTTATTTTCAGAAATAAAGCCAATAGAAATACAGTGTTCTCCAATGAATCAAGTGTAAAACATAAGAAAGAAATCACCCTGCTCAACTTAACCTCTTCATGTAATTTTTTTGAAGGAGGTGACTTGTTTTTAATTTTTAAAAATCACGGAAGTTGCTGCTTCAGTGCTGGCAACTAGTGTTAAATATTTCCATGTGTAGTAAGGCTGAGGCAGAGCACTTGAAGGGGGAGAAAGCAGCTTTTGTCCACTCTGTGTGCATTTGTAGCAGCTCAGAGGTCTTCTCTGGCCGGTGTGGGATTACACTGCAAATACAATTGTTGCTGCCAGCACATGTAAACCAAATACATCGTATCTTCCATTTAGTGCTGCACGTGGTTTGTGGAAACCTCAGGAGTAGGATTTGTGTTTGCGTACTGTTTGTAGTTTTGGACTTCCTTTACTTTTAATGATGGTGTTATTTAACCTATTGTAGTTACTGGGGTGGGGATGAGAAGAAGGTTGAAAGAGATATTTTATACTTGGAAGCATTCTGAACTGCTGAACCAGTCTGAGAGATATCGTTAAAATGCCAAAGGTGCCTGATGAATTGGCTTTATTTGTGTCCTTTTGGCAACTTTGAGTTAATTGGATGGGGGAGTGGGATGTAAGACTAACTTTTAGAATATAAATTAGTTGCAGATGTTTAAACTTGTCCTTTCTTACAGAAGGAGAGCTTTCTTTCAGTTTTTATACTGGGAAGGGGAAAACACAAAATAAGTGCAAAATTAAAAAAAACGCATGGGAATAGGTCAAATGAACTCTACTTTTTTTATTGTACACTGAATGTATTTTCTGGTAAAGGGAAAAAAGGACCACTGAAGCTAGTTCAGATGTGAATCCGTGTTGATACAAACTTACATTCCTTTTAGGCTTTATTTAAAGCATCATAAATACAAATTTAACATTCTGGGTTGGCTAATACATAGTTGTGTAGCTTGCAGAATATCAAATTCAGCTAACTGCTCAAGTGGAAATGTTTTTACACCAGATGGTGTTTTTTTTCCATTGGCATTACCAGAATGATAATAGGTGCTAGATGTTGCCTTAATACTTCTAATATTATCCCAAGAAACTGCTTTTACATTATTCAGGCTGATTACCCTCTCTTCTTTTTGTTTCTGGTAAAGACACAAACTTGTTGAAGAGCTGGGTAGTAATGGTTTTAAGCAGCTGAATTTATTTTGCTAGCCAAAAAAAAGAAAAAGGGTTTACTTGCAAACCATGCTTCTGCCTCATAGCGTAATTTCTGTCTGCCCAACAGTAAAGCAAGCTCTGTCTGTTTGTGAGGCTTAAAAGGTCATGGTTGGGTACAAAAGTTCACAAGTAATTTGGGGCACAGGAAAAACCGAGTCTGATTTGACTGATCCTGTGGCGTGTATTTTTTCCCTTCCATGCTTGCATTGGACATCATACTGTGCTAACAAAAGAACATTTTGCAGTTCTCAGTTCTACTCTTAAGACAAAAATATGCACACAGGCAAACGAAGTGGGACATACCACCCTTTCAGAGAAATCATGCATTTCTTGCTTCCCTTCGGTCAGACAGAGGCTTTATTCTTTTCCCTTTTCAGAAGCAGCATTTCAGTGCTCAGAGATTTGACTTGTTCTGGTGACGAGAGCAGAGTTGCAGTACACGAACCATTTGTTGGGCTTGTAACAACATTCAGGGCCAGCTTGCATTCAGTTAAGTTTTGAAATCCTATTTTAAACATCTTGACTGTGTGGTTTTTACAGTTATGTTGACAAAGATTAAATAAAGAGATTAGTAAATATTAAAGACTGCCCAGAGGTGAATGCAACTTCAGCGGTGTAATATGCTGCTTAGGAACAGGGAGACAGGGGTTTTTTTTATTGCTGGCATTTTTTTTTTTCCCCCCCATGTTACTCTTCAGACACTCATTGCAGTACTTCTGTAATTTATACATCACTGTTGAGCATATTACATTTGGCTGTTGGCTTTTGTCTGATCTTCAAGAAATGATTTGAATGCTAATTGCTATTCTGGTTTGTGGCAAAACCATGAAATATTAATACCGTAACTCCGGTGTCAAAAAACCTGCCCACTTTATTAGCTAGTGATAGCCAGATATTTAAATATGTGGCCCTACCTCCAAATATCCAGGTAAACTTTAGGGCAGGTACTAGCTATCATGGAATTGTTTTGAGTGGTTACAGAAGCTTTTTGTGTGTGTTTTTTTGTTTGTTTGTTTGTTTTTTAAAAAAAAAGCTGTCCACCTTTATCTCTGAAGTAAACTTCACTATAATATTTTTAATTGCCTTCTTGTTTGACTATTAAGGGAAGCTGTACCCTTAGCCTGCTAAGGATGCTCCTGTACTCATGGTGCTCTGAACCCTGTGGCTTGTATGTGGTAAACCAGGGTTTGTTTATGATCTACTGGCAAGGGTAGTAAACTGGAAGTCAAACCCTGTATTATGTTTGGGCTTTGGCTGTGGGATGTTAATCTCTGCTTTCTTTTTCTTGAAAGATAGAGGTGGTCTGACTGGAGTGGCAAGAGGGGTTAATAAAATGCTCTGGGATCCTTGAGATGCACTCTGACTGCTTTGGAAAACTTTTTTGGTTAGTTCATTAGATTAGTCTGTGTCTGAAACAAAATCTTTCCTTTGATAGTATTACTGCAAATCCGGTGGTCTTGCCTGTGTGTGTTTATAAAATAAGATTCCTTTTGAGGAATTTTATCTAGCCAACATGCGAAATTGGAAGTGAGCCACAATGACTTCCTGTAATTGTTGTGCGTTACAAAGCTGTATTTAAATGAAGTGTTAAGCTACTTACAGCATTAACCGATGACAGACTTTAAATCCTAAAAATGAGAGGGTGATGGCAACTACTAGTGAGAAATAACTTCTCGGAAGCTTAAAAATTGAAAACGGTTACATTCTCCTACTAACAAGACTTGTGTCACCTGGCTAAGAGCAGGGTGTTTAATCTTCTTAAGTATGAAAATCAGTTTTCTCTTTCAGTTTTACATATAGTGTCAAGTGCTTGTATCTGTTGCAAGTACACTTTGGCACTGTATACTGTAGCTGTTTGCCCTGCTTAAAAGGTTCAGCAGTGGGCAGGATGTGGAATTCTGGCAACGGCTCTTAATTTTGTAAGAAATGGAAAGCAACGTTTTTTACAGGATAAACTTGTAAACTGAGCTTAGTTTACAGAGCCTGAGTGCTATCCCTGAAAACCCTGCTTTCTCATGCGAGCCTGAGTGATCATGTTTGTGGATGTTACTAATCTAGTTTTCCTGTCCAGTACAGTCAGGAGGCTTCTTGAACTGTAAATCCAGTTCCTGGATGCCTGGTGCTAGCTCAGAAACGTGGCAGTGTTGTGCAAAGCACAAGCCCAGTTCAAAGCTTACAGTCTAGTTTGGATTTGTTCAAACAGTAACAAAGGGGCAACTTTATCCTGGCAAACTTTCTGCTGGGTTGGATATTGATTGTTGTTCCTCATCCAGCAAAAGGTGGTGGTTATGCTGTAGTGTGTGCTCCGGTCAACGTGACAGAAACCTAATTGTACAGTCGTGCCTCATCTGGACTGTGCACAGGGATGGTGTGAGGAACGAGGAGCTGCATACTGTCCTCCAAAATGTGGAGAGGTTCTTCAAGAAGTCGGTTAGACTGCATCCTGAGCGCTCATCCTGGACTGGAGTCAATAGCTTCATCAGAGGGAAGTTTTAAGTGCTGCTACTGAAGAAGTGCCAAGCAGCACTGTAATTTTATTTCTGCTTGCACTGAGACAGTTGTACTAGCATGGGACTAACTAACGCCAGGATGATTTACTGGGGAAAAAAATTGGCTGCAGCTTTTTAGATGATGCTTTGGATTTAATAGCTTGTAATGGATCCCCATCTCATTATTGACTTCAGCTTTGCCTCTGAATCTGCTGACGCGGCAGATGCGAGAGCTTTACATTAAAGAGTAAGTTGGGCATTTGGGGTGAACGAGTAGGTAGGTACATGTGTACAGCTGATGTACTGGCTTCTAAATAAATGCCTGAAGTGTTGTTCCTTGTCACTACAGCACCAAGCCACAACTAGAGGAGAGAGAAGCTAATTGCTTATAAAATAGACCAGCTTAGCTTGATACGGATTAGTGTGAAAGGAGCTGGAGTAAACAGCAAGAAGTATCACCAAAACTGATCTCAGATTTAGAAATGTCTGAGTATTTTGACATGATGCTGTTTCTCTTGTGTCTAGCCATGCTAATGTTGGGGTTTTTTCCTCCTTTTGCCCAAGTATGCTGCTCCTATTTGTAAACAGTTTTTTCACTGGAGGAAGCTTTAAGCATGTTTTTTAAACACGGTGTTTAAGCATCTGTCAGCTTGTCTAGACCCAAATTCTGTGTGCACAGAACAAACGGTTTATGCATACTGCTCTATACCAGACTTGCTTATTTCCAGAGAAGCTCTGTGTAAAGGAGGAGGATTATCACTGATAGGAGATTACGCTATATATAAACTGTGTACTGCAGATCTTGGGAAGGAGAGAGTGTGTTTGTGTGTGTGTGTGGGGGGGGGGGTGTGGGGGTGTGCATATATATATCCCCTCTGCTAGTCAACATTGACTTGAGAAAAAACATTGCCAGAGTTAGGAGGAAGCAGTTGTCTTTATTTGAAATTGTTATCCAGTATATATTAAAAATGCCAATCAAGCTGTAAACTCACTTTTTAAGAAAAAACTGGTGTGATGCCTTTTAAAAACCACAGGGATGTGTAAACCTCAGGCAGTGCTTTGGTGATTGCAGCGGTGAAAGCTAGGCGCATAGATGACCCACACTTACTCTTGTATTGGTTTGTATTTCACCCTAGAAAACCAGCAGACCTTCAAAATTTGGCTCCAGGCACTCATCCACCCTTCATAACTTACAATGGTGAAGTGAAAACAGATGTGAATAAGATTGAAGAGTTCCTGGAAGATGTTTTGGCTCCACCCAAGTAAGCGTTAAAATGATAATTTGTCACCTTAGATTAGACAGAGTGTTCTCAAAGGGGTTTTCTGCACTCATTAAGATGTTCTTCAGCATCAATAAACTGAAGATGAGACACTGAAAATAGCTTGGAGTTCTTGCTTGTCATTCCTTTCCTCCCTCATCTTAATATTAAAAACTGTTTTCTTTTAAAGATTATTTAAAAATTGTCCCTTTGTAGAGTCCTGTCATCCTTCCTGCAGTTTCCAAAGCAAATGACCTTTCCTTCTGATGCCTGGGGCATGTTCTGATGACGTCTTCAAATACTGTAAATGAATATGATCCTGCTATACAAAACTTAATCCTGACTCTGTAATAAACTATTGTGGGAATCTGTTTTAAGGAAACATGCAGTATCCTTTTAGAGACTTGTATTTACAATCATTCTTCTAGAAGGTGTTATTTAAATCTTCAAGAATCTGTCATTTCCTTTTTCTCACCAGGAATATCAGTTGTATTTAATGTGTGGGTTTTTTTTTTTTTTTAATTCCTTCCAGCTTTCTATAAGTAGAGTAACAGTTGATACTTGTACAGAACCAGTGATTACTAAATACAACTTGGAAATAATTTTTTAAAAAATTAATCCCTTCATACTAGGCATGATGATAAATCCTAGAGATTGATTATTTAGTAATTGGAAATTATGGTGAAAAATACTGAACACTTCTAAAAATAATTAGATTACACAGCACAGGCGTGAGAAAAGTGTTCAAGCTTTCTCTAAACTGTTGGCTGCTTTCTCCCTCAGCTGGCAGGCAATGGCAAAATGCAGACACTGCCCTTAGCAGGCTGAACTGTTCTGTCTTTGTAGTGTGGCAAGACTACGTTTTTGTTAAAAGATTTGAAGTCCATTGTGTTCTGGGACAGCTGATATTAATTTAAATTAAAAAAAATTTCCAGTGAACAGAGACCAGACAAGAGTGTTTAATTTGTTACCTGTTTGACCCCTAACTATATTCTTGTTCACAGAACTGTGATCTGCCCCCTTGGCAGCACTGAGGGAGCTCACGCCTGTGACCCTGGGCTGCTTGAGACACTCTGTGCTTGAAACAAATGCCTGATTTCAGAAACCAGAAATATATCCTGTGGAATCCTTTTTTCAAAAGGGCTGTTTTGTGCTAGCTAATATATGATGAGAATCATTCTGCTAAATGTGCTGTAGATCTACTCCTTTCTTCTTTGTAGGTACCTAAAACTTTCACCAAAGCATCCAGAATCAAACACTGCTGGAATGGATATATTTGCCAAATTTTCTGCATTTATCAAAAATTCGAGACCAGAAGCTAACGAAGGTAGGTGACTTGAGGGCTGAAAGCTGTGTGCACGTTGTTTCATTGTCTTGTGTTTTTCAGAGTGACTGTGAAGTGTCTCATTGACAAATGTTGATGGACACTTGAGGGAGTCTCATGAATTAAACCTGTGGTTTAGAGTTAATGGTCACAGACAAGAATTTCAAAACTTCCACAGAGAACTTCACCTAGATAGTATTCAATCAAAATTTTAGCAGGATATGCATGTTTTGTAAATATCCCTGGCACTGAAACTTCCCTGCTCAACAGCCACTCAAAACTCTTAAACTAAGTAGAAATGATTTTAACATCCAGAACCAAATTCCATGCAGGGTTTGTGTCATGCCCTCATGGTTGAGTTTCCATGTGTTTGCTGCGAGGCCTTTCCGCACGCTTGATCGTTTGACCTTTCTGGGATTGAGGGCTCCCATTCAGAGTTCTGAGTTAAGCTTAGTTCATGTTACTATCTTTAAAGGATTAAGACCTTTCTGTCCAGAGAGAACACAGTAGATGGGAGGAGAGCCATCAATAGGATAAAGAATGCACAATTAGATCTGTAAATAGTTTAGTACAGATCTTTTGTCCTCAGTGTACTCAAGTCAGGGAATCAGAATGCCTTTCTGCTCTGTTTCAAATAGAGAGATGCTAAATAGCTGTAAACAGCTGAGAAATATTTTTCGATTTTGTGGGGTGTGCTGCCCTCTGCTGCTGTGTGCATAAACCTCCTCGGTATTCTGTTCAGTCGTGGCTGTAGCTGAGCATGTGACATTAAACAGATTACATTTAAATGAATATAAACCCTAGCATAGCTTATTTCTAATTAGTTTAAGCCAGTTAGGAATAGTCTTAAACTGACATAAGCCACTTTTTAAACCAAAAATAAACATTTGTGGACAGTCTTAGAGTATTCTAAATTAATGCAACTCCTGTATAAACCAGCTTTTAAATAACCTGCACCTGTGTGATATTTAAAGGGATTTTAGTTCAGTTTCAGTGTTGCTAGTGACCACAAAGGCAGCTCCAGCAGCAGTGTTGCCACAAAAATTGTACGAGGGTTAAAAATCCTTCAGTATATGGCCTGTTCTGGGTAGTACAGTGACGTGGATTTTGTTTTTCAGATCTGCTACTAATATCAATATTCTAAATAATAATTTGTTTTGAAATTTTTGTGCTGTGGTTTGGCTTTCTTTTTTTCTTTTTAAAACTGTTCCTTCCTCTGTAGCCTTAGAACGTGGCCTCTTGAAAACCCTCCAGAAACTGGACGAGTATCTGAACTCTCCTCTTCCTGATGAGATCGATGAAAATAGCATGGAGGATATAACAATTTCTACCCGCAAGTTTTTGGATGGTAATGAGATGACATTAGCAGACTGCAACCTGCTACCCAAACTACACATTGTCAAGGTAAATGCCTTGGATGTTGTTATGTGGTAGTGAAGGACAAAATGCTTGTAGGTTATGACATTCTGGAGTCCCAGATAATTTCAGCCATTTGCAAGCTCCCCTGTGAGTTTAACTACAGCATTAACAGCACACGAAATTGTGTTAAGATTTGGGTAATGCACAAGGGCTTTAGGGATAGAACAGCTGAATTCAGTGGAGGTGTGAACCAGCAGACAAGTTGGGTGGCAGATGATAAAATGGCACAAGCCACAAGTCAAAACCTGTTTTACTGCGCTGACCAGTTTGGTCACAGGAAGTTGCAACGCTTAAAAGGAGGAGGGTAGAAGAAGGAACGTGAACAATATGTGACCAGTTAATGTTGGAAGTGGATGTCTTCTCACATCTGTAGAGAAAACTGCTTGATTAGCAACCAAGTAAATGACACGGTGTGAAATGCAAGGATTGTCTTTAAAATTAAAAAAAAAAAAAAAAAAGACTAGAAAGAGGTAGCCTAGGATAACTGCGGGAGTGAAGATGTGCCTGTATAATCGTGGCTTGATTTCTTTTCACTGTCTCCAGTGATCTCTGTCAGGTTTGTACTGCAGATGGAGCCACAGATTAAGTTTCTGCCTGGGTGCAGAAGTACTTCGGTGAGCACAGGGATGCAAACTAAGCGAGGCAGTACCCTGCCAGGTCCAGGCATATCCCCGAGGAGCAGCCTCTACTGACTTTAGAAGAGACTGAGTGTTGGAAGGGTGGCTTAATGAGAGAGTGACAAGGGATGGAAAAGTGCTTTAAGTTGAAGGATATAAATTCATAATCTTAATTCTTTTGTTCTAGGTGGTGGCCAAAAAATACCGCAACTTTGAGATTCCCAAGGAAATGACAGGGATTTGGAGATACCTGACGAATGCTTATAGCAGGGATGAATTCACCAATACCTGTCCTGGAGACAAAGAAATTGAAATAGCTTACAGCGATGTAGCCAAGAGACTCACTAAGTAAACGGCACTTGCAAAAGAGATGACTTCTTGCATATTCCGTAACAATGCTTCTAACAGACTGCTCTTTTCATATAAGATAGCAATTTTTTTTTTTGCATGAACTTGCAGTTATTCAAAGTTATGGTGGATAGACCAGGTACAGTAATTACCTAAAGTTTGCAGACTTAATTATAGGCTTGTTTTTCCTTACCTCCTTTCACAGCAAGTTTGAATATCATTAATGCAGTTATGTTAATATTGCACTGGGGTAACTCTAGATCCTTCCGTACGAAGGGTTATCTTGCCCCTACTACTTTTCTTTGCAAACATTTGGTCCCTCCTGTCTACAAATTGGTTTAGGATACTGTCTTGCTATATGGTACAAGGAATATTTATGTATTTTGGAATTTATTGGTTTTCCAGAAGTTCTACACGATTGTCATATCTGTGACACACTGAACTGTACCTGCTCGTCTATCCTATTTACATACAGAAGGGAACTTATTATCCAAAAGAGCCATTTGCAGCCGATTTGACAATGTTTTTAAAAATAATTTCTCTTGGATTTGAAATCACAGTAATGGTTGAGAATGGACTCAAATGTGGAATTTGGATTTGAATGACCTCAGACATCAGGGAAGTTTTGAATCTAGGCTTGAGCGCTGTAGCAGGAAGCTCACAGTTCAGAGTTAGTATTTAGTTGTGTCTTTAAGAGCTCGACGAGATTAAAAAACCCACTTCTTAAAAAAAAAAAAAAAAAAATTGGCAACCTACATTTGTCCCAAATTCTGAGTTTTGCAGCAAACAAATAATTGTCAGGATGCCTTTTACCATCATGAAACCAGAAGAATTGGATGCTTGCCATCTGTTCACCTTAAAAATTGCAAGTGGCTTTCTTTTTGGTAGTTAAGAGCCTTTGTTTTGTATAGATCTTTCTGGTGATATTTACTTACAAAATCTGTGCTGTCATAAACAATGTACATGTAAACGTTAGTGTCCTAGTTGATAAATAGCTACTGTATATGGTGAATAGCAGTGCAATGATTAGTGATGCAAGACTGAACACTGATAGCCATTAAAGGGGGAGTCTTTCTGGGAACTTTTTTAAGCTATTTCTTTCCTGAAGAAAGCTAAAGTGACCTTTAAAGATAACGTTTGCCTTAAATTATAGTATGCATTTTTTTCCTGAAAGGAAATCTATTAATTACTCTTGTAAAGAAATGGTGCATGAAATCCAGTCCTTTACATTGAATTTATCCTAATTGCTTGTCTGTGCACCTGGGCTGCAATTTTGCATAATCATAATCATTGCACTACTATACATAATCTTTTTACAGCAACACTGAGGAATAGCACTACAATTTTTTTAAAAGCAATTTTCAAATGTTTCTAAACCAGGGAATAGCTTTCTTGTTTAAAAATTAATGATTTTGATGCATGAAATAAACTGCTAGGTTATTTTTAAAAGACCATCATAAACAACTCCAAAGAATGCTAGACTTATATGCCTATTTTTTTGTAAAGATACTTTTTATATTTAACTGATTTTAGAAGCTGGAAAGTGCTATTCCTGGTAGGTTGTTCTTGGAATATTTAACATTCTGCAATAACATGGAAATGCTCACGTAAACACTTTTATACACTAATTTTTTTGGTAAGCACTGGCTTTATGAAACCAGCCTGACTTTTCTAAGCATCCTGCTTTTGCTACTTTATATACCCGTGAAGTTAGTTTGACATAGAAGAGGTAGAGTTACAAGATCCATATTTGTATACGTGGCTTGTGGTGCCTTGTCTTGCCTTCCTAGAGCTAGAATTCCAATATAAAGGCAGTTAGCAATCCTGTTACATGTCTTTTGAAGATGACCATAGATACACTTAGACCCTATTATGATTTATTTTATTACAGGGGTGCTTAGGCACAGAAAGAAAATTCTGCAGAGCGACCTGGTTAGGAAAAACTTAACTGTAGCCTTTTAATAATTACTGTATTCTAATGTCACGTTCTCATCCTGAATAAAGTTTCTCAGCCATAATAATCTTCTGTAGGGGTTCAGTCTTTGCTACAACGTGACATCTAGGAAAAGGAGGTATGTCCTTTTTTGTTAGATAACAATAAGTTTAAGAACACATAGGGTTAAAAAAATAAAACAACCAACCCTCGTTGGTTTGTGCTCTTTGCCATCATTTAGTTAACCCTGGAAAAACAAAAATATAGGAACCAGTGTGATTGTGGGCATATCTTTGTTAAGTTTTTAACTCTAAAACCTAGATCAGGATGGTCCTTGGAAGTTGTTTGAGGTTGTAGTAATCAGGCCTCACTCCTTTTAAAAGCAAATTAGCCATTGCGTGCACACTTCAGTACACCAGGCAATTTATGTGCATATGAGCATGAAAACTCTTCCATGCAGTTTTCTAGTGTGCACCCTGCCTGCATGTCAATGCACACAAATCCCTAACTTGTTAAAATACCAGGCTTGTTGTCTTTTATAGATAATATATTCCCTTTACTTTTTAGGCAATCTTCAAACAATTGTAATACATTATATTTGGCATGAAGTATTTTAATGATTGTGTCTGAAAGCTTGTAAACAAAGTTAAAGCTCTTGCTGTAACTAATGTATTTCTTATCTCAGTACAATGGAGTATTGAGCGTCGGAGCCTTTCCCTTAGAGGTGTAATTCAAATGAGGACCAGGTTAGCAATTTCGAAGGCGGTTACTATAGGATAGCTGTTAACTGTCCTGTGTGAAAGGAGTTGGTATCTTTTAGGCTTCCTGTTGCACAGTTTTGTTGTGTTGTGGCAGAAGCTGGCCGGCCTCTTGCTGTGGCTTCAGCAGAGGCCAGGAATCTAATGGGGAGCGAGCGGCTTTCACCCGGGTAGGTGATGCCTTCAGAAGAGCAGAGCGTAGCTGGGGTGGTGCGTAAACGGCTGCGCGTCTGGTGTGGGTAGAGCACTTTCATCTGCCCCAATCACCAGCCCGACATTAATTAAAAAAGCCCTTTCATAACTATGTAAATTCTTGACTTCTGTCAACTTGTTTACAATCTGATCTTTAAATGCATTTTTAATTTCATCAAACAGCAATTAATCTACCCCCTGTTTAAATTTAAAATGATGCTTCTAGCCCCTTCTACAATTTAAAAACAGCAGTTACCCTTTCAAGTAGGCATTCCAGTTTGCAAGTTGGTTGCATGTATTAGCATGCTGAATAACTTACTTTATTCTCAAGCTGAAATATGCTTAAATTCCCATTAAAACAGGTGACTTGTGTATTTCCTGAACATAAAGGGAAAATCCATCATCTTCACCCTGGTTTTGTGTGGGAGAAGAGATTATAGTATATGCATGGTTCTTTTTTTTTTTTTTTTGAATCTTAACAAAGCTTTCCTTCTTGAAGAGGTTCCTTATGTGTAAGAGCTGTCTGTTGGACAAGAGGCATGTGAACTTCTGAAATAATTTCATGCACTCCAAAGCTTTTCTGTCCATCTACTGTTCACTGCCAGTCTGTGTAAGTGTCCCACACGGACAGTCCCAGCCATGTAGCTTCTATGTTTGTATTTTCCCATAAAATTGGTGTTTTTTCCGCAATGGGCATGTCTAAACTGATTGAGAGTTGCGTGCCGTTCCATGATAAGAAGAGAGATGTAATCAACTTCTTATGCTAAAGTAGCAAATTAGCATTTCGTATCAAAGGAACACAGACATGAATAAGTTGAAGATGCTTGAGCCAAACCCACTGATGCCTATCTCAGTATAGAACAAAAAGTGGCTAAGTATAGTCAACTTTTTTTTTTTCTCTTTGCCACTCGGAGTACTATCAGAACACATTAATATTTTCAGAAGAAGGCTTTATCCCAAGTGAAAAATATTTAATCTGCCTCAGAACTTGTGCCACCAACTATTACATTTTGTTTCTGGAGGGGGTTGGGGGGGTGGAGGAATAGTGGAGTGGAATAGGGTATCAAGACTCCCAAGACAGGACATCAAGAATTGGAGCATTGTTTGCAGAAATACTTGAAGAGTTGATACAATTTATTGTAGTTTGCTTATGTCTTTCACTCTCTGGAACATCTTTTACAGATATACCAGTATACTGCTGGCAGCTATTGTTAAAAATAAAATTATATTTTCACTACCAAGCAGATCTTTCTCTTATTTCTGAAGACTACAGTTCTTGCATGCGTAAGCTACGATTTGAATGTGGTGTGCTGAACTACAGAACAAAACTTTGTAGTAATCATGTTTGCAGTTTTGGGTCTTCTGTTTTTTCCTGTGGTGGTGTGAATTAAGGCAGAATCTGTGTTGTTTCTAACATTCTAACTAGCAGTCGTGCCCCTTAACAACATTAAGAACTTTCTTAAAACTGAGTTGAGAAATAATGATTTCTCCTATAGAAATTACAAGGAGTGGGGTTTTTTTTTCAGATTTTAAGTGGAAACTCTTTAAGAACATAAATTCTGGTAGCTCGTTTTTCTCTGGGATACTAGGTTTTCAGAGTTAAACTGTGAAAATTGATTCAAAAGACATCAAAAATTCTCATGTTTGGTTCAACTTGTTTCCACCCAGATAATCCACTAAAGAGCCATTTCAGGAGTTGAGACTGAATTGATCCCATCTACAGAACTCATGGCTCTCAGACTCAGTGCTCTTACTCTGAGTTTTAGCCGTGTTTCCTTACTTTTGCTTTCAAGTCTGTCTCAACTAGCCGTGGTAAACACCATACACCCTTGCTTTCGTTATGAGTATATTAACTAGGTACTTGGTCTTTAGAGCAAAGACCACCAGCCACTAGTGGAAGTTTTCTTCAAAACTGCTTAAGCATTATCATGTCAATCTCCTGCCTGTCTGATGAGTGTTTGAGGTGTATCTGGGGTCTGATTTTTGTTTTTGAAAGGAAATTTGTGGAATCCAGAAGACATTCCTGGAGCCTGTAATCTGGGATGCCATCATCTGAGTTTGAGCATGTGCGGGGAAGTAACAGACTTGCTTGTAGCAGTAGCAAATCCAACAATTAAACCCTGTGTAGGGTTACATACTTGTATCCAAGGTTTGCGATCAGAGGTGGGTTTTGCAGTAAGATTTGCAGTTGTTTTGTTTGAGTTTGGTCACACACTTCCATGAAATGGAACTGGGCAGACCAGAGGGTAATGTAGCACCCTCTTTGTGGGAAGAAAGGGAATACTGTTGAGCTGCAGAGATGATGCTTGCCCTGCATGGCAAAGGCAACAGCCAGGCTATGTGATAAGTATTTTATATAATTATGTTTTGCTGCAAGAGCTGCTTTTTGACGAGCTAATAATTTTTACACTTTTTGCTGGATTTTGTTTTGACAGCTCAAGTGACTGCCCAGTCTGGTGTGGAAGGTTTCTTCTAGATGTCCTAGCAAGAAGCAGCTGGATTTTGGCTTCAGTGAAAGCTATGGAGCCTACTCCCAAACAGTTCCGTGTAGCTGCTGACCATGAGCAATGGAAAGAATTTCAGAGCTTGAGGGAGCTAGGTGAGGCTGAACGTTTCGTACTTGCTTCTGATCACTACATTTTCCCTTTTCTCTTAGAGGGGACAGCTCTTATCCAAATAATTTTGAACTTGGCTTGAATCCAGGTTTCATAGCTCTGCCTTACCTCTCCAAAAATGGTGCCATGTTCTCAAGGAACACTGGTCTAGAGATTTGTAATGAACTCCAGTGGTTTGGGATCTGGACCATCTAAACTGTGGTAAGTATTAATTGTGAAAGCAGCTGACATCTGTTCACCTCAGCTGGAAGGACTGAGAGCAGTGCAGTGACTACTGGGAGGTGTGTCACCCTTCTCCTCTGTCCTGCCTACCCCCGCAACATCAACATGCTTTAGATAGACCCCAGTTATATTTAATGATTTTTTTTTTGTTTGTTTGTGCTCCGTCCTATTCCACCTGAGCCTAACAAATGTACTGGAAATTGCTGTCAGTCTCTGGGACGAAGTCAAGGGAAGATCTAGTGATGTTGAGAGCTTGTTCACCTTGAGATGTGTCTTTAATGGCACTGGTCTTGTAGTATTGGCACCTTGTTTGAAAATACTATTCCAGATACTCATCAACTTATTTTTGTGATGTTTCATTAAGAAATTCCTAAAAATAAGCTAGCATTTTGTTATCATAGTTCCATATTTTACACAGGGTATTGCACACATTTCAGAAGATTGATCAGAATTGTCTTGGTTCATTCCTTTAGCAATTCGCATGCTTTATTGGAGCTCCAGTTTTCTTATTGCAAAGAAGCTAAAACATACTATTCGCCAAAAGCTTCAGTCGTATTAATTGTGCTGTGGAAATTCCAGAAACAATTTCTAGTTACTTCCTCAACTCAGTTTTCTTATAAACGGCAGCAAAATACAGTAGCTAAAAAGCTGAGGAGACCCTAGAAGTATCTCTGTTGAGTACTTGCTGGTGTAGGAATAAACCAATTTGTCAGAGGGTAGTTGAGATTTTGATGGAAGGAGAAAGAAACCTGGACAAACCTTTGTGTTCAGTGGGATGGAAAAGGAACTCATTTGCCGTGGTTGCCTGAGGGCTTTTGGACACTCGTTACAATGAAAGCTAAGTATGAGCTGAATGTCTAAACATTTTTGCTGTCTCTGAAAGTCTCCAGGAGAAAGGGTGGATGTAGTGACTCATTAATCAAGAATATATTTAACTGTAGTGGTTTCCAAACACTTCTCAGTGGATTGCAGGTGGTCCAGGAGGCCAAGGAGAGCCTTCGATAGGGGATAGTGTTACCAGGGTGAGTGGTCCATGAGAAGTTGACTGACATTTTAATCACAAACGTTTAGGAACTGCTGCTCGAGGGCTTTACTTTCTTCATCAAATTTGTTCTGCAAAAGCAATATTCACCTTGAACTGGTGAGTAGTTCACACCCAAATGCTTGGGTTTGTGGTGGTCTCCTGAAGTCAAGTAGGCATAGTGGTGAGACTTAAAGCAGTTTAATGAAAAAAATGCAGCAACACTGGCAATAACAAAGCTCTTTAGTCTGGGTTAGTATTTTTCTAAGACTGCCAAAAGTGTGTGGTGGCTGAGCAGCTTGCGTTGTGATTGCAGTGTTCAAAAGTAACCAGAGATTGGGGGAGGTAAGTCAAGTGTCATGAGATAATTTCTGAAGAGTATTAACTTAAGGCAACTTAAAGAGCCTGGCTTTTAACTGTGTGTGAGAAATGAAAAGTCCGGGGGTAAGCACCCCTTCTCCCTGCAGATCCTACTGCACTTGGTCTTGCTAAATTTCTGATGAGCTCTCAAAGCTGATGCTGGATGGTTTCCAGAGCTGGAAAAAGAGAACTCATGATTCTTTGACTCAAGAGAAGAACTGCTGTGTTCTTACCACTGGACAGAGAGATGAAAACAGTTGCTAAACAAAGATCAAACATGTGAACTTTATAAATAAACAAACAAAATTGATGCTAAGGGACGTCTCAACTCGTTTGCCTACGGCAAAGGGCTTGGCAGGACCTAGGAGAATGACTTTGTCAGTTTGCACATGGAATTCTTATTTTAAGGAGTCTGATTAAAGTGATACTGCTGCTCTTAATGAGTTTGAAGGTTATGCTGGTTAAAATGGCCACCTCTGTGCATGCATCGGTTGAATGCAGGGTAGAGGAGAGAGTATTCACGGTGCTGAGCTCTGGACGTAGAACGTGTAGAAAATTTCAAGATGTGTGATTTAAAAAGCTGATCGTGAGAAGCTGTTGTTAATAGTAAAACACTTAAAGGCAGCAGGTTTGATAGTGTGCTGAAGAGGGAGCTTAGCTGCAGGAGGCACCTTCGAGGCAGAGCTTGGTGGTGGAGGGGTTCCTCTGCTCTTCGTGTCAGGCCTCCGGTTCCAGTCCTTCCCATCTGGGACCGCGGGTCACAGAAATGGGTTTGCTCAGTATCTTACTAGTTGGTGGCTGGAGCTGGAGCAGAACCCAGCAGCAGATAGTCATTATTTTGACCTTGTTTTCCTTCTCTTATCAAGTTTGAAGGGTGGCATGAACTGGGAACGAGAAGCTTGTTGGTCAAACTCTTGCCCAACATATAGACCTGCCAGCCTTGACTGCCCCTTCCTGTTCCCAGCATTGAGCATCTTCCATCCTTGGCAGCTCCCGTTTCTCCGCTGGTTCAGTACCTCTGCTGCCGGCTGCAGCCTCTGCTGGGTGATGTGTGAGCACAGCTGCAGCTGGCTCCTCTTAATACAGAGCAGCCCCCCCAGGCTCCTGGCGAGGCAGCCTGCCCAGTGCCCAGTAGCTCGGATCACAGCCTTCTCCCGGAGGCCCAGCTGCTCCATACGTGTCACGCTGTGTGCACGCAGCTTTCCGAGGAGAACTGAAACTCCTGGATACTCCTGCAGTTGTTGTGGGATGCCAGGCAAAAGACAAAGACTATGGTCATCTTCCTAACAATTTACTGCCTGAGGCTTGAGTCTCAGTATGTTTAAAGGCAGTAAGCCTCTAAAGCATAGAGCTGGGGCCTGTCAACAGCCAAGTGGAGCTATTCCTCTGTAGCTGCACCATCGTTGGGGGTTATTTCTGGGGTGAGGCTCTTGTTGGGAAGAGTCTAACGGGGAAGAAGAGTGGTCTAGACAATAGTTCCCAGGACTTGACTCTAGGGGCTGTGAGTTCATTTCTTGTCTGTGTTGGGCAAGCTGTTTCCATTTGTAGTGTCTCAGTTTTGCTTTTTTAAAAGGGGCACAATTTCCTTGAAAATATTTTGGTAGCGTGTTCCATCTGTAGCTACCAACGAGGAAACTTTAAAGAAGAAAGTATCACAGGCAATCATCTCCCTTTGAGATCTAAATGGAGACCCTTTGGAGAGCAGAGCTCAGCTGATGTACTCGCTCTCTGGCAGCAGAGCTGGCCTAAGCACACGTGTAGCTCCAGACAAGTCACGGCACTGCTGCACCTTGCCTCGTGTCAGGAGGCTCGTGGGGTGAAGAGGGGAGATGAAGTTGCAGCAGTACAGAGGGGTGCTTGAGGACGAGAGCATGTGCCCTAAGGAAATTAGCTTGTATCAGCTCTGCTGGTCGCAGTGACTTCTGTTTATCTGCTTTACTGGCTCACTGGGAATGAAGTTACATCAGTGCAACAAAGCTGCGTTAGCGTTCATACAGATCCTGTGGCTTGTAGCTGATTTTTTTTTTTTTGTTTTTTTTTCATTTGGTCTGGATGGGTTGATCTCTATCCATGGGCTCCTGCCGTGGATATGTTTGAAACAAACCTTAATGATGAAGCTTGTCCTTCTTGTCATTCAGGGCACTTGGGACAACTTACACTGCTGTTTTCGTCACAGGTAATGCCACCCAGCACGAACTGAAGCCAGGATGCACCGTGCAAGGATGTAGGGCAGGAAAATGCTGAGAGCTTTTACAGCTCCTGCTTGTGTATGTGGGTTTAAGGTGTAGGCAGGCATTTGCTGCTTCAGCTACTTTTTAGTTTTAATTTCCTCAGGCAATATTTCTTATAGGGACTGGGAGTTCCTGTAGTTTGTGTTGTGTGTGGGTTTTTTTTTTTTTTAAGGCAGTGGTTGGCTCTTTGTCTTGCTGCACCCACTCGCCTAAGAATCAGATATACAACAGCACATGCGTGTTTACTGCGGGCATCGTGCAAGGGGCTGGTGGATTTGAAGTGTTCAGAATGAGATTTCTTCAGGGGGGTTTAACTAATTTCAGAGCATTTTGTAGACTTTGAGCCAGAATCAGCTAATGCAGTAAAACATGCCGAGGGAAAGGAGTGTGAAATAACGCTGCTCTGACCATTGGGTGAATTCTTCTCAGCTAGATTCCTTGAGGAGAGGAATTTTGCACACTCGCAGGCAACTCCCAGGATGGAGATTATCCCTGGGTCCCAGCTACCTGCCCTCCAGGCACAGTGTGTGACAGACCAGTTCAGTTAGTCTAAGATCCTTTTGTACCAGTGGGCAGTGAAAGATGCACATGAACAAACTTTCTCACAGCATGACTAGCCTGCAGGGTAATGCAATCCCTAGATATTAGTGTGCAAAATCCCTTCTCAGGCTCGCTCTGTCCTTCCCCTCCAGATGGGACTTTCCTTACGGTTAGTTGCTGTTACAGCTCAGCTTTCCCGTGAAACTCCCCGCTGCAGACTGGGTTTTGTAGAGGCTGCTGCATTGGTCTGAGCCAGTTAGTAGATTGTAGCATCTTTGGGAGGGAAGGATTTGGGGAAGGCTGGAGTAAGGAGAAAGGTGCTGCTGTGTAATGTGCTGTGGGCGATGAGAAACCTGATGGGAGCAACTGAATGGGGGCTCCTCAGGGCAGAATCCTGCCCATGAGCCTCGAGAGCTGAGACGCAGGTGCTTGACTGTGGGTCCAAATGGTTAAGCCTCTGCTTAGGGAGGGAGAGGCTCCTGAAAGTGTTGGATGGTTGTAAGAGAAGGATCCCGAGTATCATAACGCGACTCAATGTATTGGAAGTCTTTGAAGTCTTCTCCTGACATCCATCCCGTACCAGCATCTTTCATCCTTCGCCAGCGCTTCCCCAGCTGAAGCTATTAAAGGGAAACTACAGAAGCCATAAATCCTGGCTGTTAACATCTCCAGTGGTAAGATTTCACAATGAGCCCGAGTTGCTGCAAAAGATAAGAGAAGGCCTTGAAACCGAGGCAAGTTGTGACTGGTTCCCGAGAATAGCTGAGCTTCACAGCTTCGTTGGGGGTCCCTCCAGGTTACTCGCTTTCGGGCGCAGAAGCTGGCTCTGCTACTGACTCTCCGGGTGCCCTTGTGTGAATCACCCAGCGCGTGTCTACGTGGAGCAGCGCAGCCTGGAGGAGAGATCCCCAGCTCTGACCTGACCCAGAGGGGTGAAGCTCTATCTGGGGTGCTGTGTATGGGTTAAACAGCCCAGCTGCAGTGCTGTCCTGCTGCGGTTCTGCTGATTCCAAGGATTGATCTTATCGTGTCCGCGGGGAGCTGAGCTTATAAATGCCCCCGTTTCAGTGGGGTGAGGACACACGTCAGGGCCCCCCCTCTGCGTGCGGAGGGTGACGTGCCTCTCCCAGTCTTTGCAAAAGGGCCAGGAAGGAGTCCAGGAGTCCTGATTTCCCAGGATCCCCACTTTGGCCACACTGTCTGGTTGGCACAGGCAATGAAAGGCGAGGCCTCTTTGTACCTTTACACTGGGAGAGCAGCCGGAAGGCTCCCTGCTTTATCAGGAGTGTTGGTTCAACAGAGGAGAAAAACGCAGCCTGAATTGCCAGACAGCAAATAGGAGCAATTCCTGGGAATGTTTCCTTGAGTGAATGGGAATGTTGTTAGTGGGCATACTGGAATCAACGTTAGACTCATCATTTTATTTACACCCTTGCTGTGATCCTGATCTCTGCCCAGCCTGGAGTGCGTATCTGTACAGAGTTCACTTCAGTATAAACATGTGGCTCTGCAGAATGTGTCGGTACATCAAATTGTCTGCCAGGCGCCTTCCTGAATGATTCTTTTCATGGGAGAATTTTTTTCTCATGTCTTCTTCACAGCACTAGTCTAGCAAGTCTCCTCTTTCCAGCAGCAGGCCAGGAAGAAGTGATGGGTCTGCAGGGCAGAAAGTCCAGTTACCCACATGAGAGTCAGAAAGGCTTTGCCCTCTCCATGTCAAAGGCTCTGTTTTCCCATCGGGTTGCTTGTTCCCACAGTGGCAGCAGGAGAGAGACCACCTGCTTCTCTCTCTGCTGCATGCTGTGCTGTGGGCGCAGCTGCTCCTGAGCCCCCTGAAGGAAGGGGGTTGCCATCTCGGTGAAACAGCCTTGGGTAGTTGTGAGGGAACCTGCAGCATCAGTGCTGGAACAAAGGGCTCGGTAAGACCCCAGAGGCTTGGTCAGGGCGTGGGTTGGGCTCAGAGGGGAAGCAGTGGGGTGGAGGGACACAGAGCAGCTCATGTCACATCTGCCCACCGTCCTCATGTAAACGTCTCAGACCTGCAAACCACTCAGTCCTGCCAGTTTCGTTGGTTTTGCTCTGCTCACTCTCCTCCCCAGGGCATTAAAATGAGCCTCTGAATAATCTTCCTTTTGATTTTTCTTGTTCTGAAGTCCTCCCCAGCATCACCAGCTTAAAAACTGCCCTTCTGTGGGGAAATTGCCCACTGCTCCGGCCACGCACTGCTCCTCGGGGCCACGCTTTTCCGTTCCCATCACATGCCGTGCTGTGGGGGAGCTGGTGGCTGCTGGTGTCTGCGGAGGGCAAAGCAGATCCGGAGAGCTCTTGGATTTGGCGCTAACACCCAGACAAACCCAAGGCTTTGAGGAGGCAAACGCTGCGTCTAGGAATTCAGATCAGCAGTTGTTAGTGAAAACCTCAGTAAGGCAAGAGGCTTCAGAGCTGCTGTTGCCCTCCAGGGATGCCTTCGCTCTTTGTCAGGGCGTATGCATTGCTCGCTCAGACCTTCTTGGAAAAGGAAGCCTCAATATCAGCCACGCTGATGAGATTTTTTTTTTTTTTTCTTTTTGAGCTGAAAACCAAATCCTCAGCATTCGCTGCCCTACTGATTACCTGGAGATAGGAGAAGCCCCTCCAAGCACTCTGTTAGTGCAAAGGTGTCAACAGTCCTTGCCTATCGCCACCTCTTCTGAGCAGATGATGTGGATCTTGGAGAGTCCTGGGTCTGCTCCTGGTCCTGAAGTGTGCAAAAGGGGTCCTTGGGGCCCTGGGAAGCCCTCTGGGACCAACAGCTTAACGAATTGCTGTGAACCTTCTGTTTCTGTAGCGTCCATGTCTCTTACAACTCGTTAATTTCTGGAAAAGGGAAGGCAGCCGTAGGAGAGATGCACAGAAAGAAGCCCTGGCCATGTCGGGAAGATGGAGAGGAGAAACAAGGATATGGAGCTGTCCTTGCTGGGACATAAGGCAGGCGGTCCCAGATCCCGTAGGTGTCTGCTGCTTTGGTAACACTGGGCTGGTTTTGGTGGAAAAAGGGCCTTGTCTCTGTTTTGCACGGTTTGGAAATATTTTCCAGGTGCTCCTGGTCCCGAGGAGGAGCGCAGGGCTGTTATGATCCAGCTGGCCTGTGGAGGTCAGCCTCGGCTCAGGGAATCTCCCCCGCAGCTCCCGGGGAGCAGCAGGGTGGCCCAGCTCCTGCCCCTCTGCACCCTCCTCAAGTCAGGGGCCATCTCTGAGGCTGCACTTCTCCCCCACCCAGAGTTTAGTGGCTCTTGCCACTCACCTGCAACATCCCACTGCTTTTTCTTAAGCGGTGCAGAGGGGAGAATACAGGGACACAGGGATGTTTGCTTTCTGGAGAGGTAGAAATGTTTGTCCCCGTGTTCTAGGATCTGTGCCACATCTCCAGTGTGCTGACCTGTGCCTCAGACTCCTGAGGGTGCAGGTCAGAGATGACCACAGATGGACATCAGGACTCTTTTTGGGGTTTTTCTGTGCTTTTGGTGTCTTTCAGATCCCTCCTCATCCAACAGGTGAAGAACACTGGAAGTGAATGTTTGCTGTTGTAGGAGTCTCCATTCTCTGAAGGAAGGTGGTTCCTTCAGAGTCTCCGTTCTCACAACGCCACAAACCACTACGACAGCTCCGTAGCCTGGACAAAACAGAGCTTTAGATGCAGGATAGTTTTCGAAGGACCCTGGGGAGCTGAAGGCTGGGTGATGCCTCTCTCCAGACCCTACCAAGCAGGCCAGTGGCACCAGCTCTTTCCCACAAGGCATTTCCTTGGCCCATCCCTAATGGATCCTCACTGAGCATCCCGGAGCATGGTTGGATACTTGGGTGGTTCCTCTTGCTGTGTGCTGTCTGCACGGTGCCTGGTGCTAATTAGCAGAGTTTAGGCTCCTGAAATGACCTCTGCTGCTGGGCTCCTGTCCTGCCCAGGGGATGTGGTTTTTATGCCACTTTAGTCACTAATGACAGTGATTGTGGTCATCACGGGAAATCGGGCTGCTGGAGCTCTGAAGCAAAGAAGGTTCCCATGGCAGGTGTGTGGTGAGGCTTTAGCGTCAACAGAGAACCGATGGAGAAGAAAAGTACCTCTCACTCTTTGATCTCTCCCTTAGCACTTGTCAGCCCTTTCTAGAGAAGCTGCAACAGTGAGATCTGAAGGGTTCGTGTCCCTGTTTTCCTGGCAATAGATGGGACGGTTATTAAACCCAGTTTTCTTGAGTTGGTGCCTGGTGCTGCACCACAAGCCCTTGCTGCCACCTCCACCTGACAAGGGCCCTGTGGGAGCATCTTCCATGCAGAAATACATTTCCCTTTTTTTAATACAGAATTAGCTCTGTCCGTGGCAATACAGAATTAATCTGATTGTGACGAGTTTTGCCAAACCAAGGGTGAGGAGTCTCTCAAGGCCTTTCTTTGAGTCTGTTCAACGCTGGACACTGATGGTGCCCTCTAGTGTCATACCACGGGGGCTCAGGGCTTGGTTTAGGATGGTGTTGAAGGCCCTCGCCTTGCTAGCCCGTGTGGCAGTGGTTGCTGCCAGTGCCCTTTGCTCTGACCCCAGTGATGATTTGGGACAGCAAGTTTTCCTCTCAGGTGTGTAGGAAATTCCCGTGGTGAAGGTCTAGGAGATTTGCTGGAGCTGGGCACCTCGGGTGTTATCAGAGCAATAATTCTTCCCATTTCCCACCTGATCAAGCAAGCAGAGCTTAAACAATGTGGATGCTGTTGGTAACCACAGCAGATGCTCAAAGACTCTGCTCCTCTCCAGCCGGGTAACTGTCCTCACTTTGTGTTCCCCGGGCTCCATCACAGCCATTAATGTGCGGAGAAGCTGGAATCACATTTTAGACGAGCTCATATTCTTTGCTATTAGCAGGTTTCTATAGATGCCGCAGAAAGCATGTTATTAAGGCAGATGAAAGGCCAAGGAACGAGTTTGCTGTGCTTGTGCATGCCCATGGGGTAAACTTTCTGCCCCTCCCCCGTTTTTTTTATTGTAGCCGTTCTGCATCAAAGTTGCTTCGAGAAGCGAGCGAGCTCCCCAGAAGGGCTCTGGGTGGTAAGGGAGCAAAACCACAGTGTTTCACTGCTTGTGAAGTACCGGACTGATCGCTGGGCTGAGCCAAGCTGACAGGTTGATCTTTTGCTTCCTGCAGCCTGTTCTACCAAAAAAAAAAAAAAAAAAAAAGGCAGCCCCCCTCCTTTCTGGAGACTCCTCCACCTGCCCCGCTCATTTGCTGACTCGTGCATTCCTCCTTCCACATGTTATAAAGATTAATCGCTCCAGTTGGAGCTTGGTGCGACTGGGCAAGGCGAGACATTCCTCTGTTGACATTGCTGCTTTTGACTGAGGGAGGCCAGAGGTTTTGGGCTCGCCCCGGCCAGTTGATGTGTGGGCAAGCTCCTTGTGGAGTTTGGCCACTCCTCGTCTTGGGCACAGAGGGAAATGAGCCCCCAGCATGTACGCAGTCCCTGGCAGGAGGGATTTCTCTCTGTGCTGCCTGTTGCTGTTGCAGATCCCATGGTTTTGCTCCGGAGACCAAAGGGGCAGCCAGGTCCTGAGCTGTGTGGCAGTGGTCTGGGCAGGTTTGGACATAAACATGATTCTGCTTCCTGCCTCAGGAATGGGAAAGTGCTGCTGTGCCGGGGAGCAGGAGTAGCCACGTTCAGGTAGCAGATAAAGCAACGTGTCTGTAGGACAGTGGGGAGCCCTGGTGGAACCCCGGTCAAGGGTCATGGGGCTGTTGCCTGTCCTCTGTCGCTGCTGGAGTTCTCAAGTTCTCAAGCACTTTAGATCTCGGAGAGTTTTTGGCTGAATGCACGTACCCTCTCTCCAGACCCAAATCAATCTCCCAGCCACACCAGATCTCCCTTCAGATCCATCCATTGGGATCCCCAGCCCTAAAGAGAGAAATGTGGCTCCTGCCTTGTCCAGCTCCGACCGAGCATGGGACGAGATGGCCGAGGCTGTGCCAGAGCTCCGGGAGAGCGGAGGCTTTCCCCGGGGTTTTCTCTGCCTCGTGCTGGCCTGTGCAATGTCTGCCCCGGGCTGGGAAGTCAGGGCTGGAGGCTGCAAGGTCAAACCTCAGAGGTAAGTGGGTATTTCTGGAATTTCATAGAAGAGAGGAGAGACAGGGAGCCTTGAGCAGGATGCACGAAGGGGAAAGGGTGCATCGTCGAGAGAAACAAGGACAGCGAAGAGGCACAAACCTCCCCCGTGGAGATGGGAGCGGTGAAGGGGAACTGCTGTCCGTGGGGGGAGAGGAAACAAAAAGTGCAGATTCAGGTTAGATGTTAGAAAAAAATCGGCAGGAACCACCACCACTGGGGGTGAAGGACTTGTTAAAGTGCTCCAGACAGATGTTTGTCTGTGGAAACACCAGCGCGCCTCGGGCGGGGGAACAGGTTCGGCGGCTCCCTGGGCTCCAGCCCTGTCTCTGGGTGATTTGGATGCACGCGCTGGCTGGGGAGCGCCTTCGCTCCCCTGTGCCCTTGGCCCACCCTGAACAGGCGTTCTGGAGCTGGAACAAAAGTTCCCATACGTGTTGCTTTTGTTGTGTTTTGTCATTTATTCCTATTCTCGTTGGGCACTGTAAAACAGCTTCTGGGTATGAGAAGGATTATACAAATGTAGCTGTTGTAGGACTGTAATTTCAGAGATTTCTTTTTTGTTCTTACCATTAGAATTTTTTCTTTTCTTTCCTTTTTCCTTTACTAAAAAAACCCTTCTTTTGTGCACTTTGGACCAAGCTTGTCATATTTCTTAGAGTCTCCAGTGACTCCTTCAATACTACAGACTTTCTGGAGTCCTCCTTGTTAGACCAAGAGCTGCATGATTCATTGTGTGCTGGAGATTTAATACTGCACGTAAAACATTCCCAGTTCAAATTTGTTTTCTTTCTTTCCCCCCCTCTCCTCTTTTTTTTTTTTTTTTTCTTTCTTGGCTTCTCACTTACATCCTGGAATTTTTTCATGAGATATAAAATAAATACATTCCCAAATATGTCCAGTAGGAAATGATCCTCTTGGATTTTTCAGCTGCTGTTTTAAGGCCTTTAAAACAATTTGGTGCTGTTCAGCTTTCTGAAGGGGTGGCTGTGTGACGGGAGGACAATCTCCCATCCCTCGTGGCCCTCTGAAGATGCACATCACTCCGTGGACAGCTCAGCCTCTGCGTGCAGCAGGGCTCCTGCATTTGGACACACATATTGCTTACTGAAGACTTCTGGCATTGCTTTACCAGTGGCGAGATGTAGATTTTTAGTGCCAAAAGGGACCTTTTTGGTTATTCACGCTGGCTGAATCCCATCCTTTAAAGTCACCAGCCCTGCAGTGGCGTGTCTCATCCCGGTGTTAATCAGCAGGTGGTTCACTGGGTCTCTCCAGTGTCTCCTGGGGCTGAGCTGCCGTTTGAAGAGCAGTGACAGGGGTCAGCGTCTTCCGAGGACAAAGTCCTCTGAGGGGCAGTTAAGTGATGACCTGAACCTGGGGAGAATTAGTTGAACTCTTTAATTACAGGTTGCCTTAGGCCTGCCTGTAGTGAGGTGTATCTGTCCTGCCCAGGATCCTCTTCATCTGCATTTTTAAAATATATGGTAATGAATTCAACTCCATCATAGCCATGACCTGAGAATCAATTTTTCGAAGGAGCCCAAGGCTGGGTTTCCCGGGACTTGGTCCTGGCAATGGGCTCTTAGAGCAGGTCTCAGCCCTTCCCAAGGCACTTGAGGAGTTTGATTTGTGGGGGAACCTCAGCTCCCCAGCAGTTTCCACCAGCCTTGCTCTCCAAGGAGCCCGTCCCCAGGCTGCAGCGTGGTGGGAGCAGGGTGGTCCCGCTCACTTCGCTGCCTGAAGCAGCGCTCGCGGCAGCCCTGGAGTCGCATCACCTACAGCGAGGGTGGGTTAACCTGGGCGTAGGGGCACACCAAGACGCTCTGACTGCTCGGAGGCCAGGAGCACCTCCTGGTTCTGCACGGTGCCCTGAGGACCCGTTAGCCCGCTGGGTGCTAACGAACTTCTGCTGTTTCCCGGGAGGCACTTGCCTCCATCCCGCTCACTTCCTGCTGGAGCGGGAGTTTGCATCGCAGCCTGGCCTCAGGATGCAAATCCCATGACTCTTCTCGTTAGCGTGGCGATTTGGGCCCATGGCAGAGCTGTGATCTCTGCGCTCGAGTGACTTGAGCAGCTCCTCTGTGTGTGTGTGTGTGTGTGAAGCTACTTATACAGACAGTGTTCCTGCTTCTGTGCTTTGTGTAAACACCTCAGGGGTCTAATGCAAGTCCTGGCTGCCATCATTTCTCTGCTCTCCTTGAGGAACTGCCTGGAAAGGCAGCAATAATCATATGGGTTTTGCCTGACTGATGTGTGCTGGGACAGGCTCAGCTTGGAAACAGGAGCCAGCCCCCAGCAGGATCATGGAGATGCTGCCATCAGGCACTGTCCCGGGATGCCCAGCCAGCTGGCACCCAAAGCTACCTTTGCAGAGTGGGTATTTTTTGGGAGCTTTGCTCCTAGCTCTCCTTCTCCAGGTGACCCTAAAGGAGAACTTTGCAACCCCTCAACCTTGGAGAAGGAGGTTTGCCACCCCTCTCTGAAGGCCTTTCAGCCACCTGACACCCCCATGCTGGGACTCCCCAGCTCCTTGTCCCACACCAGGCTATGGATCCCCAGGGACGGGGGAGTCCTGCACCCCCTGTGCCCCCCAAACCTCGAAAAACAGGAAAGGAAGGGAAGGTGGCACGTGGGGACGTGGTTTGTATCAGCTCAGTGAGGAGCCAGAGGCTGTAGGTTCAGTTCTACTTTTTTAGCTTTGTGCGGGGTCTCACCTTCTTATTTACCAAGGAAAAAGTCATCTCAAGGCCGTGACCACCCTTTGTATAGTCCAGAGGTCATTGCCAAGAGTGGCCATTTACAAGAGTCGCCCTTCTGCAGGTGCATCAGCTGCATCCCCACCAGCCTCGCTGCACCCGCCCCGCACCGGCGGGCCCTGGGGGCTGCCAGCCCCGCCAGTGCAATCAGGTAGCCATCGTGGCTCGCGGGCTGGCTGGGCCGAGGAGCCCAGCGCCGCTTTCATTCACCAGCCTGTAAACACGGCGGTTCAGGCGTTGCTTCAAGTGTGGTTCAGCCATCGCCGCTGTGGGGGCTGCAGCTTCCCGGCCGGGGTGGGGCAGGCAGCTGGGGGCTGTAATTGCTTCAGCCACCCGACTTTAATCCACCTCTGTTCATGAGTCAGTGCCCCCAGGGGCTCAAGTTAAGAGCTTGGGTTCACTATATATAGTCAGTGGGGCTGCTAGGAGGCAATTCAGGAACCTGCCCCTCCCCGTTGGCTCCCCGGGTACCAGAGGTAGGGAGAAATACCCCAAGATGGGGAGTTAAGGAAACCTGTTCTACTTAAGGCCGGGCCCAGACAAGGAGCCCATCTGTGGTCAGTTGTTGCAGTTCATCTGTGGCTGAGGCAACTTCTCAAACCACTTGAATTTGCGCTTAAGACGGCGTCTGCCGGCGCTGTCTCGTGGTGTGCAGCTCGCGGGCGGATCGGCCCTGGGAGCCAGGATTTGTCCTCCCACCCCAAAGGTTCACGCTCTGCTTCTAATTCGGGGGGCTGCCCGTGTGTCCCCTGTGCCTGCAGCCACGTGGGATGTTCCTGTGGCCCCCCCAGCAGTGCTGGTGTGGAGGACCGGGTGTCCCCGACACCCCACGGCATCTCAGCTGCTCTTCATTGACTGTTTCCACTTGCAGAGGGCAAATATTGAGCTTATTTGCCAGCCGTGTCTCCTGCAGAGCCGCCGCTGCGCGAGGTGCAGCTGCCCTTCAGGGCTGCAGCTCCTGAGCACCAGCAGAGAGGACCCAAACCTCCACCCCACCGTGGGGATGGAGAAGGTGGCTTTAAACTGGGGCTCCCTTTGTGCCCGGTTTTGCTGTGCTGGCGAGCACACTCGGCTGATGGCAGTGATGGAACAACTCCCCAGCACACATGTTAGTGGTTTTGAGGGCTAAATTGGACCTTGAGAATTAGCAGCCTTGTAAGTCAATAACAACATGTCCTAATGAATGCAAGATGTGCCTAGGAAATGAAGGCTCCTTCGCTCCACTGGCATCCTGTGACTGGGAGAGGACCAGTAAACAAGAAGGAATGCTTCCACTGGAGATGAGCAGGAGATACAAAGTCGACATCTAGATATTTCAAACACACCCCAAATGTGGGTGGTGGCGGGGAGGGGGGAGGCAGTGTGAGCCCTTTGCAGTTGTGAAACACGGCAGCGTCTGCCGCCGGCCGGCCCCTGCGTCTCCCTGGGGCGGGGTGGGCTCGGAAAACTGCAGGCCTGTCCCCCCTGCCCCTCGCCATCACCCCGCGGGGTGGGATGACACCCGTGGCCATCCTGCTGAGCACTACAAACCCCGTTGCCTCTTGTGCAAGGGCTGCGTTTCCCTCTGCCCCCCCCTCCAGAGCTGCCTTCAGCAGCACCCAGGGCCCCGTGTGCATCCTCCGCGCGTGGCTGTGGGCACCCCCGGGTGCTGCTCGGCTCTGCCCCGTGGGAAGGCTGCGAGCAGCCGCCGTTGCAAAGAGGAGGTTTGGGTTTTGGGATGGATTTGTGGGGGTCTGGGTGTGCTGGGAGGAGGTGGAAGTTGGGGAGGGTGGTTTGCAGGTGCTGCCGTCGCCCCTCGGCTGCCCCAGTGGCAGAGGAAGGAGCTGTGGGTGAGTTCTGCTGGGGGCTCAGCCTGCAGGTCAGCTCGGGGGGGGCTGTCCCCGTGCTGTCTCCCCTGCTCTGCTTCTGCGAGGAGCCAGAGCGGGTGATCAGGGCAGGTCCAGCTCAGCCTCTTTCACCACTGGGGACAAGAAGCTGCCAGAATCCCCGTGACTCGTCTGGCCACTCTGAACCTTCCCACCCTCAGCCCTGATGCTGGTTTCACCATTTAACTGCTCTGCATGGAGAAGCTTCCCCTCCACGAGTTTGCAGACTTACTGCCGGAACCCCTCGAGCATTAGCACTGCTCCGCATTAGGAGTTTAATCCTCCCACTGCCTCGACGTAACGTTTGATCGTTCCCCTAATTGCACCACACGTACACAGGGCTCTGCTGTGTCAAGAAACAGCAGGAAAGTCTGTCCACAGCTCTGGGCCTTGAAGCGTTCGCTGCCGCGCTGCCTGGCGCTGACACCCCCCACTATAACACCTCCCAAACGTGTCCTGCACGAGGGCCAGCGTGTGACGGCGTCCTCACGGTGTGGTGATCGCTCACGGGCACACCAGCGAGCTCAGCTCAAGCCCAGGTGATGCTCAGAGGTGACCCTGTGCCTTGAAGCATCAGGAGCCTTCATCCCCCACCCCAGGGCAGCAGCAGTGGGATTTTGGGGTGTGGGTGGCCCCGAGGTGCTCAGCATCGCTGGGAGCGCTGGGGTTGGTGCTCTGCACGTGCAGCCAGGGCGAGCGGGTTGCGACGTCCCGGGCTGTGCTGCCTCTCCACGCTTAGTCCCAGGTCAACTGCCCCGTCCTGCCCGTCCAGTCGGCGAAGTGGCGACGTGGGGCTCTGCCGGTAAAACCGCTCCAGGAGAGGATCTAGGAAAAGGCCAGCCTGGTTTCACCACCATCTCCTCCTCCTCGCTCTGAAGTCACTGTAGTTTCAGGTAAGGTTAACAGATGATTTATATTCACCACCCATTAAAGCCAGCGCTCGCCACTCTGTCCTGCAGGCTGGCTGCCTCGCAAGCCCGCGTGGATGACAGCGCACCGCAGGGAATTGCTCGTTGACCCCAAGCTCTCCTCTGCCAAATTACCCGGGTTAGCTTGCAGGCAGCCTCCCGAGTGGAGCACTGAGCAGGTCGAATGGAGGGGCTTGTCCTGCTCCGGTCCCACCCACCCTCGTGCTGGGAGCAGGGTGCTGGGGCTGGGTCAGCTCCTGGCCAGTATCCACTCAGGGCAACCCCGAAGCTGGTCGGGAAGAAGAAAGCTCCAATCTCCTAATGCCTCTCCAGCACTCGCTTTGGTGTGTGGGAGACACTGACTGGGCCGGGTGTGGACCCAGAGCACCTGGAGCATCACTGGCGATGTGTCCTCATGCCAGCAGGTGACTTTCTCCTACAGCCGTTGGCACGAGCACCTTGTGGTACATGAGCCAACCGGCTGGCCAGAGCGAGTGGCTGGACCTCAGGGTTTCCTCTGGGAGATGGGACCTCTTGGGTCTTGTCCCTCAAACCAACTCTTCTCCCAAAACCTGCAGGAGCCTGGCACCTTCAAGACATCACCCAGCCCCACCAAACCTGAAAACGGGCTGAAATTGTCCCATCGCTCCCTGTTTCCCACCCAGGTGCCCTGAGATGAAGGTCGGGGTGACACTGGGCATCCCAAGAGCCGGCGGCAGGTCGGGGTGCTGCCACCACGCAGCCCGTAAGCCCGCGTGCCCTTGGCGGGAGCGGGAACATGGGAACGGCGGCGTTGCCCAATCCACGCGCATGGAAATGAACTGCTTTGTGCGCAAAAAAAGTCGTCATTTTGCAGAGGCGCTGGGTGTGTGCGCGTGTGGGTGTTCAGACTCTGCAGAAGCAACCTTGGATGCCTGGAAAAATCTTCTTTGTGCATTTAATTAGTGGTAAATCTGATTTACATGCGAGATGCCTCTTGGTCTGAATCTGCTCGTTGATTAGCAATTGCAGCCAATTTATATTGTGTACTTTGTTTGCCTTAGACCACAACAGCACTACCTGAACGTAACAGATCTTTCTGCCTTTGCATTTCAAAGCCAG
This sequence comes from Athene noctua, assembly GCF_965140245.1. Lineage (NCBI taxonomy): Eukaryota > Metazoa > Chordata > Aves > Strigiformes > Strigidae > Athene > Athene noctua. The sequence continues at coordinate 3,672,648 of NC_134060.1, forward strand.
GCTGGTACCGGGGTGTTATTGCACAACCCGCTCACGCTGCCCCGGGCCGGGCCGTGTGCCTGGGGAGTTTGGCCCAAGCTCCCCTCCGCTGGCCGCGGCTCTCGCCTCCCACTTTCCCTGCGAGTCGGGGATGGTGCAGCCGCTGAGTGACTCAGATCAGCTCCGTGATCTGACGGGCGATGGGTCTGGCCAAGGAAAACCAGATCACGGAGCTGAGCCGGGCTGCGGGGAGAGGGGACACTGGGGACCACGCTGCTCCCCGGCCGCTGGCAGATGTCTCTGCCTGAGCCGGCCGTGATGCTGCACCATGGTGCTCAAACCGCGCTGGGTTTGCTGTGAAACAGCAGCACTTGGAGTGAGTGGGGGCTTCTCCAAGTAGAACAAGTCTTGCTGAATTTTGGTGCGTGCGGAGGGGATGCCAGAGGGGGTGTTGTCAGGTTTTTCCGCGCAGTAGCAAAGCGATGGGGCTGGGGTTGGCGCGTCCCTCCTGAACCTTTCCTCGTGTTTCCACCTTTCCTCAGCGGGGCCAACTGGGCCACGTCCTCGGCCACGGGCCGGGCTGGGCTAGACCCCAGCAGCTCCTGCCCGAGCGCTGCCTGCACGGTGGTGAGGGCCCTGCAGAGCCTGGCAGGGGAGGCTGCCTGGACGTGTGTGTTATTTCCTGTGGTCAATGCAAACCGTTCCCATAAACCAGCAGTGTGTGGGTTCAGGTTCCTTTTTTTTTTTCTTCCTCTCTCCCCTCCAACGCCTGCATTAATAAGCCGAGTCCCTTTCCCAGGCTGTGAGGCGGGGTGGGGGGGTAGGATGAGGTGGGCTGAGATTTCTTCTTCTCCTGGCAAACCCCAGCGGGGTGTCAGGGACAGCTGGGTCCGGCCTGGTCACCTCCACCCACCCCATCCACGCCTGGGTGGTGGGATGGGGCCCAGTGCTGGGAGATGGGGGTGGGCGAAGCACAGCTGGTGCAGAGTGGGGTGCGTGTGAACCCCCAAGTGCAAGCCCCTGAGGTTTGGGGTTCCAAAGGAACTACTCCTGCTCCCCAGCAACTTGTCCTGCTCCCTGACATGGCCGGAGGGGCTCTGCAACTTTTTCTCCATTCCTTGGAGATGGAGTGAGGAGGGGGCTGATGGTTAGCAAAGGAGAAAAGGGGAGCCCCTTTGATGCCCAGATTTCCTCCCCATGCTGAAAAGCCAGGGTCAGAATCGATTCTGTATTTCTACTCTCTTTTAGAGGAAATGTGGGCGTTTGGGATGTTCCCAGAGCTGTGCAGTGAGTGGATGTGGTGTGCTGGGATGCCTGAGCCCAGTGGCTACCAGGTTAAGAGGGACCTGGAGCAGCTCAGCCGTGGCACCAACCCCACGAGGACTTGGGTGCCGGCCCGTGCTCCAGCCCACTCGCCATCTGAACAAACAAGGAGGAAAGCAGCAACCGTTTAACCCAGTTTTGCAGAGACGGAACGAGATGAAAGCGGTTGCCCGAGGTCATTCCATAAATCTGGGGCAGAGCTCACATCCGAGCGTGCACCTTCCCCATCCTCACCCCAGCCCCAGCACGGCTGATCTGGGGCAGGTTTGTGTCTGCTCGTCCTCTCCCTTTGTCTTGTCCATGGCTTTGAAACACTCTCGGGTGCTTTCATGTGCACCACGCCAGCTCTCACCGCTTGAGGCCAGCATCTCCTCCGCTCCCAGGAGCTGGGCCAGCGGCATCCTGGGAAGGTCCCACCACCTTTTTCCAGCCACAGAAAGGGTCATCCCTCGCCTGAGCCGCGTCCCGTGTGCTCTTTTGGAGCGGGTGGGAAAGCAGAGTCCTTGTCACCTCGATTAAAGAGGTGCCCGAGGTGGGCAGGAGGCAGCCAAGGTCCTTTTGCTGAGCTGTGGAGCAATGGGGCTTTCTCTGGCACCCATGCCTGAGCACTTTAGGCCCTTCTTGGGGAAACAGGGGTGCGTCAAGAGCCGTGTTTGGCTTCTGTTCATTCCCCCCACTAGGCTGGAGCGGGACAAAGGTTCACTGGCAGCATGTGCCTCATCTCTGCCCCGTGTCCTTGTCCCTTGTGGGGAGGGGATGAGTGGGTACTGCCAGGGAGATGTTGGGCTCCCTGCAGCACCCTGAGGATGGTGATGCTCAGGGTGGGCTCATGTCCCCAGCTTCAGCGCAGTGCCTGCACCCGAACGGCTTGTCCAGCCTCCCATCGCTGTCAGAACTCCCACTAGATGCGGATATTCCGGTCAGCCTGGAGCTGCTGTCTGCCTTCTTCAGTGAAGCTGGCGCTCTGGGAAAGTCCCAGTGTGGTCTCATGCTCGTTGCAAACCCTTGCCCATCTCAGCGAAGCTCTGCTCCACAGCGATGCTCCGCCGGCTCCCTCCGTGCCAAAGCCATGGGAACCGGCCGCATCCCGCCTGCCTGACTCAGCGAGGTCCCAGCTGGCCTCTGCGAGGCAAAACCCATCCCTGGTGGGAGGGGAGGCTGGGGCAGGGGAGGGAAACAAGCCTTCTTTCCCCAGGAGCCACAAACCCCGTTGGAGATGACTAATCCCCTCCCTCACCAGCTGTCCCTGGTCTCTGCACGCTGGGAAATGGCTTCTCTGCGAGGCTGGTGGCCCTGGAGTCAAAGGGGCCAGCAAAGTCACTGTGGCCCAGAGAATCCCTGCTCCCAACCCCACATCCCTGCCGACTTCGCTCACCCTCCTGTGGGGGGTTTGGATGCTCCTGCTCCTCTCTGAAGGCTGTTTGGACCTCCCTGACACACCTCCATCCCTCAGCAACCTCCTGGCCAACTTGGAGATGTCCAGATCCTGTTCGTGTTTCTGTCCCTGTGTTCGAGCGAGGCCAAAGCTGCTGTTTGGGCTTGCAGGGGAAAAAAAAAAGACAAAAAGGCCAGACCCAGCCGGGCCATCCCAGCGCAGATACATCCTTCCTGGTCAGCCAAGCCTCTGCACAGCACTTACCAACGTCTTCCTGAGCACCTTCAGCATCTTCCTGTGGTGGCAACTAGCAGAGGGGTGGAATTTCCTCCTCCTGCTTGGGCCAGACCTGAGGTCAGCTCCTGGTCCAGGGACAACGCTGGCTTGGATTTGGCCCCCACCAAAGGAACAGCACTGTGACTTCTTTTTTTTGTTCCCCCCCCTCCCCCTTTTTCTTTTTTTACGCAGATGTTTATTTTCCTTGTGGTTTTGGCAACCCAAGCGTTATTGTACCGAGCTCGCCGAAGCCTGGCCAAGCCGGGAGGGAGAGGCAGAGCCAAGCGGGCCGGTCCCCCATGAGCAGAAATGGTGGTGTTTTGGGGCAGGGGCTGAGCTGGTGTCTTGGCCCATCACCCGCAGGCATGTAACGGGTTGTAGCTGAATCCATCCCGACGTGTAACGTGGAAAACAAGCACAGCTTTCGAGGAGAGACCTTGCACTGAGTTGAAGAGACCCTGACTGCGGGCTAACAGCAGCAGGGTGGGAACAAGAGTGAGTTTTGACTCTTGCAAAGCTCCTTGTGCCTACGCACGGTTAAGAAGGAGCTTCCTTACGGGCGCTGGTGTGCAGCAAAAAAGCTTGTCCTAAAATCCTGCAGCCTAAGCAGAGGGGAAGGAGAGGGCTGCACGCTGCCTTTGCACACCCGGGGAGGGAGAGCCTTGTCCAAGCCCTGCAGGGAGGTGGTGACAGAGCCAGAGCTGGCTTCTGCCTTTGCCGAGGAGCCAAGGAGCGTGCCCATCCCCTGCCTGCCTGCGCTGGGGGAAGTGGGCAGCCACCTGAATTACGGGCTCGTGGTGCAGACAAAAACCAGAGACTCCTCATATGTGCAGCTCCCAGGGTCCCCTTTAAGCAAAAGGCCTGGCTGATGCTTTTTATTTGTGTGGTGGGTTTTGTTTTGGTGTTTTGTTGTTTGTTTTTATTTTTTGTTATTATTTTATTTGTGTTTATTTTGCTTTCCAGACAGGCTTTGGCCAGCAGGGTTGCTGGTGCTTGTAGGCAGCTCCCATGGAAATGAAACTGGACTTTCAGTGCCCGGCTTTTCTTTGTCGAGGCGCCTGCTCTGAGCAGCACAGATCCCCCCCCGATGCCTCACCTGTGGCTTCGGGCTGCGTTTCCTTCCAGCCGCTCATTTTTCATCTCCAGAGCTGAACCTCTTAATACTTTTGTTGGCAAATGCAAATGCAAAAAAAAAAAAAAAAAAAAAAAAATTAAAAAAAAGAATCCTGTAAAAACAGCTGATTCAGATCCGTAGTATCTTGATGTGGCAGAAAGAAATTAGTTCTTGCATGTGGGCTGAGAAAGGCTGTTTGTCCAGGAGAACGGGGGCGGGGAACGGCTTCCTTGATTCCTTTCTTTTTTTTATTTAAATGATTGAAGTCTCCCTGCTCCCTGTACCGGCAGGGGTTGTTTCCTTTAGCAGCAAGACGGTGCTGGGGAAACGTGCCGGAACACCCGTGCCGGCAGCGCCCGCTTCCCCAAAGCATCACTTGCCCCGACCCTCCCCTGCTCCATCCCCGGGCACCTTTGGGTGGGCTGGGGACCCCCCCAGCCCCTTTGGTCCAAGAGACAACACCAGAGAGGAGCCAACACCAACAGCCCCAGTGGTTTTTGGAAGAGCCCTGGCAGCGTCCGAGCGGTGGATGGAGAGGAAATAACTAGGAAATAATAGAATTATTTGTAATATATATCATAAAATAGAACAGGTCCAAGCCTCACTCTCCCCTGGGGATGCTGATGCCAGCAGAAGGGGGAAGGTTCCCAGCCAGGCTGGCACCTCGCTGGGCACAACCCTGCCAGGCCACTTGTCACAGCCAAAGGGTTGGGGACGAGCACCTTGAACGTGAGCATCTCGCTGAGAGCAAAGCTCTGCCCCACGGGGAAAGGGGTCGGGTGGTTCCGGGGGAAGTTAATCCTGGTCCAAAAGCTGGAGCTGGTTCGGTGCAGCTCTGGGGGCAGGTTGGTCCCACGGCCCCTCCCATGCCGTGGGGGCTCCGTGGGGACGGGATAGGATGGAGCTCTGCCCACAGAGGACCACCAACACCGGCACTGGCGGATGCCTCCCCATCCCTGGGCTTGGGAGAGGTTCAAGCCCGGCATCCCATAAATTATTATTATTACCCTTTTTTTTTTTTTTTTTTTCCCCAAGAATAAAAATTCCTTTGCAATTGTGAAGCGAGAGCCTCGCAGGACTTCTGTAAATGTGCATTAAACTGACTCCGGCTGCCTGCAGCAGCGAGAGGCCCTTTCATGGACAGGCAAACCAAGTCACCCGGTGAAGCAGGGAGTCTCCATCCCCTCCATCCCGCTTGTCCTCAGGTTTTCGGCAGTGCAGGCAGCCCAAAGCTGGGGTTAAGCCTGATTTCCAGCCCTTTCCTTTAGACCCGATTCCTATTGTTCACTAAGCCCGTCCTGAGCATCTCCCTGGGCTGCCGGAATGGACATTTGGTCCCCAGCTGGGAACGTCGGTCCCATCTGGAGCAGCCCCGAGCTCTGCATTAGACCTGCAGCTTCCCAACTTGGCGGGTGAGGTTGGGAGCAAAGAGTTAAAATTTACTCCATCCACCTGTATATTTTCACAAGCCTTCAGATAGCAATCAAGAATGCAGGAAACGGTGTATTTAAGGGGTCTGAATTTGCCAAAACTGTGCCACAAGTCAAACTTTTAAAGCAAAGTTTATTTGTAAAGTTACAGAAGGCTGAAGTATCTCCTGTGAAGGGGTAAGTCTCTTTAAAGCTATGCTTTTTTTTTTTTTTTTTCCATCTCTGCCTTTTAGAATGATTGGGCTTGAGAAGAGGGAGAGGATTCATGAAGAGGGGCTTGGTTTTAATCTAATAAGCTTTTTCATTTTTTTTTTTTTTCCCTGTAGGCAAGTGGTAGAGCTCATCAAGGCACAGATCAACCCTGCGTCGGGTTATAGAGGGGCCTTTGACGTTTGCCTTGAATAATTTCAGCTTGTTTGGAGCCACACAAGGGACCCGATGGGGCTCAGCCATGCCCCAGCTGTGGCTCCCCAGCTCCGGGGGGGCTCAACACCGCCCAGACCAGCATCTGCCTCCGTTGGCCAGCGGGATGCTGTGATGGTGCACAGCCAGCACATGTGCGAGGTCTTCGGTGATTAACCCTGCCCACCCCTGCGTGCTAATTAACAGGGATCCTCGGATCTGTAACGACTCCGTGAGGGTGTTCTATAACCTCTTTACACACAGCGCTGAAGTGACAGCCGCAGAGGTGGTAACTGTACTCCTAGCGCAAGGGTAACACATTAAAAGTTCATTATATATAAAAAAATTAATTATGTTTGTATTTCTTGTGGTAGGTAGGAGCTGGGTAGCTTTTATTTGGCCCCTTGTTGCTCGTGGGCTCTCAGGAGGCAGGGAGGGGGCTGTCAGCATTCACATCTTGACATGGGGACCAGCCACATCTCCTTTGGACGATGCCTTTGGCTCCCGGTGGCTGCTCGCTGTGCGAGGGGGACGTACCCCGTCCTCTCCCGCGCCCGAGAGGAGGCAGCCGAGGTCGGCGGCACCTCCTGCCTACGTGAGCTCTGGCAGGCAGGCAGGCCCGAGCACGGCTCTCCCCCACCTCCTGCAGCCTCGGCACCCGGGGCTGGGCGCTGGGCCGGGCAGGGGCCATCAGCCCCCTGGGCAGGGCTGGGGGAGCCCGGGGACCCCCCCGGGGGGGTGAAGGCGAAGCCTTAACTCTATGCTGCTTCCCACTGCTTTGATACGCTGCAGCCCGGCAGCTGCCTGCGGGCAGAGCGGGCCTGTCGCTGCCTGCAGAAGAGCAGGCAGGCGAAGCCCCATGGCCAGGCATGGAGCCCACGTTGCTGGTGCCTCCCTGGGCCGCTGCGGCTCGGCTGGACCCCGCCGCCGTGCGGGGACACCGACTCGGGGAGCAGCTACAAAACCGGCCGGCGGCTGCTTTTCCGAAGGCGTCAGGTCAGCGCGGCAGGGCTGGAGCGACGGCATCCTCGGGGCTTGGCATCCATCACCTCCGTGGCAGCGTGTGCACAGCTCCCTTGGGTTTATTCAAATCCCTCAGCTTCCTCTCATCCCTCTGGAAGGAATCGCTGATAAATAGAGGCTGGGAGCGCTGCTGGGCGTGGGACAGCGGGGCCGGGTACCTGTGGTGGCACCCTGCCACCGCAGACTGGGTGGCCCTTTCTTGGGTGGTGACTAATGACTCCTGTAATTGAGATGAGGCTTTCATATACCCCAGCAGCTGAGCTGACATAAGGAAGGTTGGGGGGGGAAGAAGCAGAGATAGGGGTGAACGTGGCGTGTCTGGGTGCCACGGGTGCTGCTCAGCCAGCCCGACCGGTTGAACCAGCCCGTGCCCGGTGCCGCATTTCGGCACAAGCCACCCAGGGCTGGGCTCACACCTCCTCCCCGCTGCCGCGTGCCCTAACGCGGCACAGAGATGCCAAAGTGCATGAAGGTTTTTGTTTTGTTTGGGCTTTTTTCTTACAAGAGAAAGCATGAAGCCACCCGAAACACCAGCTCGGTTGGGGTTCGTGTGCGGAAGGTGATGTTGAGGTTGTGACATGGCCTGGCTTGGACTGCGGCACTGGCCCCGAGGAGCCGGCCGGCTGCACGGCTGGAAAAATCTCTTTGCAGAGAACAATGTGGGCAGCCGAGCCCTGGGGACACCCGGGACAATGGGGCTGTGCTCGGTGGGGCCGAGCCCTGGCTCCAGAGGGGACATGTGGCTGTCCCAGCCCAGCACCGGGGCAGCAGTGCAGCATCCCGGGGCTCCTGGGGCATTGCTGGCACCGGGCGGAGGTGGGTACAACGGGAAGAGACATTCTCCCCTGGCTCGCTCCGAGTTCAGCCCTTTAAATCTCACCATCAAAAAAACAAAGGCCAGAAACCTACTTTTAAAGCCACTAAAATGAAATAAAATAAAATAAAATAAAAGTCTGCTGCCATGTAAAGGGGCATTTAGCAAAGCCACCAGCTGGCACGTTCAGGAGCAGTGATGTAACACAGCAATAAAATAATCTCTTTAGGCAAAGACAATGATCTCCACAAAGCCAGCGATGACTTAGAGGGCTGGAAATGCCTCTCTGCTCCCTGACGATGGTGCGCAGGGAGGTACGTGGGTGTCTGCAAGTGTTGAGTGACCCTGCTTTCTCTCAATGTAAAAAAAAATTTAAATCCCCTTTAAGAAAATTCCCTCAGCATTTTCCACACATTTTTTTTTTTCCCCCACGTGGATTATCTCCTCTGGTTCCAAAGCCACAAGAAAATATCATTGTATTTTTAAAACGAAACCTCAAGGTAAATAAAGGCAGGGGTTTGCATCTGCATTCAGCCCTCGCCACTTCTATCACCCGGGTGGGGGGAAAAAAAAACCCGCCAGCGCAGTTTTCTGCCGATATAAGATAGAAAGGTGGAGAACATTTTTTAAATGTTCTCAAAACATTCCATCATCTATAGGAATCAAAGCCCCATTGAAAGCTACAGAACCCCTCACATTCGAGGTTTTTAATGAAAACCAAATTTTTTTCATGTCCTGTGTTTTTCTTTGCGAGGACTTCCAGGGGAATACAACTGAAGCGGGGGGCGGACTTGGGGAACTTGGCTGGAGTTTCTCCTAGTCCAATAGGGCTTTCACTGTGGGATTTTTTTCAATGGTTTAAAGATAATATGGCCCTCGTATTTTTGGACTTGCCAAAGTGCTCTCTCTTGCCCTGGATCAGCGCTGGGTTATTTTTCACTGGAAAATAAATGATGGAGCAGGGGCAGGAGGGGAGATGGGGGTCTCAGTCGCTTGCTGGGAGAGAAGGCTTCCCAAGGTCTGGCTGCTAGGCTGTGGGCAGGAAAGCAAAGACCAAATTTTGGGCTTAATATTTAATGGCATCAAGCTGGGTGAACCCTGCCACGGGCAGAGGGAGCAGGCACCCAGGGGCCGGCCAGCACCTGCCTTCCGTCCCTGAGGAAAACTTCCCATGTGCCGCAAACTGCCTGGCCCTGGGAGGGGAAACCGCTGCACACCCTTCTTGGAAAGCAGCAGGCTATGTCCCCCTCACCAAAATTTCTGGGTAGAAAACCAGTTGCTTTGGGCCAGCTGAAAGGTTGTTGTTAAGAAACATCTTTTTGGTTTGGTTTGTTGTTTTTTCCCCCGTTTGCTTTTAGTCTAACTCCATGTGGAAGCGAGCCATTGTCAGGATGAGGGTGATGGCGAAGAGGGGCCAGGAGAGCTGCCACAACGGCCCCATCCCACAATAAGTGCCTTTCCTTGGATCTCTTCCTTGGCTGCCAGCACCCCAAAAGCCCTCTGGAACCACCCTGTGCCCAGTGGGGTCCCCAGAGGGTCACGGGGTTGGTGAGTGGGCAAAGTGTGGTCGCCCACCCAGGTGGGGACAGCGGTGGCTTGGCCGGGGGAGCTGGACCACACAGCTCCAAGGTGGTATGAGGGAGGGGTGCGGGGAGCCCTAAAAGCACCCGGCGGCAGGCTGGGGTGGCTCAGGGACCCCCAGGTTTTGTAGGAATATTTAATCCCCTCGTTAACGTCCCCCATTAGAACAATTCATTCTTTCACTCTGGCTTAAACACCCAACTTTACTTTACAGCTCATTTCATTTATGACTGAGAAATGAAATTACTGTATCGATTTCATGGCAGACAGTGAAAAAACCTGGGTGTTCCCAGTTGTAATAAACCCACCGGCTGCAAAGACAAACAGCAAAACCTGCCAAGAGGGGGACCAGGCTGCAGCCACCCCGGGGACAACACTGGGAACGGCACCTCCAGGTCCCCTCTCTGCAGCCAAACCCAGCTCTGCTACGGTTATTTTCCTCCCCATCTTAAAAAATTAGCTGTAGATGTTTGCAGGGACCCGGGGGGCTTTGCAAGTCGCTAGAATGGAAAGGAAATACGCTGCCTGGTAGCACCGGTGTGAAATATCCCTCCTGGAGCTGAGCCAGAGCCCAGGCGGGGGCTGGAGACGGGGTTTGGGGGATCACGGGAGGGGGATCACCAGAGCTCTGTGCGGTGATGGAGAGCCTGACCTGGTCCTTGGCCACCCACCCGCTCAGCATCCCCAGGATTTGGGTAATCCAGCCCAAAAAGGTGGCTGGAGTTCTCCTGTCCCTCCTGCTTTGCTGCGTGGTGGGACTGCGGGCAGGGGTTTCGGGCAGCACCCCGGTGCGTCCCCGCTCTCTGCCTCAGCGCCGTCCAGGCTCCGTGCCCACCCGAGAGCACCAGTGGGATTTCCAGCCCCGTGCTCCGTGGAGCCCACCGTCGGGACAGAGACACACAATGTGCTGCCTGCCAGGAGCCCGGGGTACGTTACAAACGTTTAAAAGCAGCACCCATTTTAGCACCCTGCTTGGCCCCGACCCCTCAGGGGGGTGACACTCTGCCCCGCTTCCGAGGCCAGATCCTGCCCTACAAGAGCAGGAGCATCCCCGGGGGCAGCAGCACATCCCTGCGGGGACCTGACGGGCTGGAGGTGCCCGAGTGGGGCTGGCGGGAGGTGGCGGGAGGTGGCAGGTGCCGCCGGGTGCTGCTGGGTGCTGCTGGGTGCCGCGGGGCATGCGTCCCCCACCACGCAGACATGCCCCATCACGCGTGTGCTCTCTGCCCACGCAGGCAGGTGCACGCCTGTGGGCGCTCACCTGGGGGGGTGCACCGAAACGGCACCACACACACACACACACACACAGAGTCCCGCCGGGATGCAGCCTCATCTCCCCTGTCCGCCTCGCCTGGCTTAATTAAAGCCCACTATCGCCCCTCCTAATGTGATTCCAAGGTTAATGAGGCCTCGCTCTCCATCCTCCCCTGCCCCGGCCCTTTGAAGTGGAGCAGCTTTCCTTGCCCTGTGTCTGACGGTGGTAGGAGGTGCTCAGTGGAGCGAGCTGGGATCCCAGCACCATGTCACTAACATTTTTAGCCTCTGTGGGTTAAGCCAAGACTAAAGACTCACAGCGCATGAGCCTATTTAAATTTAAACGCTTTTGATCTGGCCCAGCCCAACCTCTGCGCAAGAAAACACCTTCCCTGCATCTCAGCCTGCTGCTGTCAGGGAATTAACAGTTATACAGGTGACTTTGTTTGTGTGGCTTCAATAAAAATGAGTATGTTATTAAATAGCAGTCCTTGGCACATCAGGGTGCTTCTGGGCGGTTTCGAGATGTGGCAGCTGCTCTTGGGGCAGCTGCCACCCGAGCGGGGCAGCCAGGACTGGCGTGAGGGTTCGGGTGCCATCAGGATGCGTGTCCTGGTGACACGGTCCCACTTGGTGACATCTCTGCCCGGCGGGAGTGATTGAGGAGCCGATGGGGATCCAGGGAACTGGGTTTAAATCTGGCACTGGGAAAGACCCCTGAGCTCTGCAAAAGTATTTGGATGCTTAATTTCCGCTGGGGTTTTTTTGCCTGTTTTAGGCCCAAGTGCAGCCTTGATCCCAAACTGGCTTTAGGGAGAGATTTTCAAAGTGGGTATCTGGGATGGCATTGTAGAAGTGCCCCAGATCTACTAAAAGTGAACCCAAACAGTTCCAACTGGACCATTCTCCACCCAGGAGAGCCCTGGTGCACCCCGGGGAGCAGGATTAACCCTTGGAATCCCAAATCCCCCAGCAGCCCTGGCCTTGGCTGCCCCCTCCTCCCCACCAGCCAGTGTCCAAAGGCCGGGGGTGCCTCGGGGACAGCCCTTGCCCTGATTCCCTGCACGTGGGCTGGGCTGTCCCGGCCGGGAGCAAGCAGGCGCCGGGGAAAACAGGCATCCTGGCACGAGCCGAGCAGCGAGGATTTGTTTTTGGAGTCCTATTTATGGGAAAACACAGCCTGCATTTTTTTTTTTTTTTTAAATTTGAGAGTCTCCTCTGCAATACATGGATACATGGAAATATTTGGGGTTGATTTCAGCTGAATAAGTTGCAATTCAGGACTGGATGGTGGCATCAGGACTGGATGAACCTGAGGAGAAAGAGCTCAGCAGAGGAGCTATAGTGGACCTGAAAAACGAAACATCCTGGCTGCAGCTGAACAAAACAGCTCTTGTGACCCCGCAATGATGGCTTTATTGGGTTGGTTTTGTATTGCACCAAACTTGAGAAATTTTGAGTGATCAGGAATGAAGGATTGTTTTTTTGGGGTTTTACAGTTTGGGAACTGAACCAGTTCTCCACCCCTCCCCGCTCTTCTCCCAGTTCCCATCCTCGCCAAGCCTCTTGCCAGCCAGCACCGAAGAAACAGCCAGCTGAGGCTCGCTGCCAGCAGGTCCTGGCACGGCTGCGCATTTGCCCTTCACTGGCCTTGGTTTAACAGCTCCTGCCTTTTCCAGCCGGGTGGGAATGGCACCGGTCACCTCGCAGAGCCACTGAGCATCAGGGCTGGCCCCAGAGGGGTGGGAAGGCAGCAGAGCCCCAGCGAGGGCAGGAGAAGGGGGGGCAGCTCCGCTTTGGGGGGTGAGTTTTGAAGAGCTGTGAGAAGCAAAAGGGCTCATTTTTGTGCCTGTCTGGGAAAAAAAAACCCTCCCACCAACCCATATATATAAAATATATATATAAATATATATCTCCCCCAAGGCGCGAGGTCCCGCTGAGTAAGTAGATGTGAATGACGTGTAACCTAACACTTTCCCAGACACCCTAATGAATTTTCCATGTTTTCCACCATTTAGCTTCTAAATAGGCAGTATTCAAAAATAAAAATAAAAAAACCCCAACCTCAACAAACCACCCATCCTTTCCAGCGGGATGGCCCTGCAGCAGGATTAACCCCCCATGGATGCTCATGGATACGATGCCAAAAGCGGGAGCTGGTGACTCCGTTTCACACCGATCCAGGCGATGGGCAGATGAGGGGGGTTGATGTTTGCAGGTTTGGGGGGGTTCCCGGGGGTGCAGAAAGGGTGCTAGGTACCTCACAGGACTATTTCAGAGGAACAGGATTGTGCCTTAATGATGCAAAGTTCGTTAAGGGCTTGACGAGGGAAAAAGATGGTGTGGGCAAGGTGAGACCCCGTGGCGACTCCTTCCTTTATGTCCTGCGTAGCCTAGAAACTTTCTGCAAGTTGAAAGTTTATTTACAAAGACAGGCAGTTTGGACACACACAGACATTAAAATAGACGCTGGGGTTTAGAGTCTGGTCTGGAAAGAGAATACAATAAGATTTTTGCTGACACTTTTGTTAGCTCTGTTCTCAAAGGAAATATTCTTCACTTTTCCTAGGAGATTTTTTTAGCCCAAACCTCACTCAATTTAATATCTGAATGCTCAAAAAAAGTCATCCAAGCCCCAGTGATTTTTTTTTTTTCCCCCCTTTCAGTTTTCATTTTGCAAAAGAAAAACCAACCCTTTCTGCTCTGACTGCCCCACACTATTGCTTTCAGCCCTATTTTTCAGCATCCCCTGGAACAGTGGCAGCTCTCGGGTACTCTCTGGGACTCAGGACGGGCATCTGTGATGGCTCTCGGCTCTTGAAGGGCCTTTGGGACAGGCTGACGGCCCCCACATCCCACGCCGCCATGCTGGGGTCCAGCTTTCCCATTAAATTAGTGCAAAACGTGTGTATAAGCAAGATGCAGCCCCAGCATCCACAGAACGCTGGATCCTGTGCTTGGTAGGTGGCCCATATAAAAATAACGCCCACATAAACATAACACCCATCTGGCCCTCAGGTGCTGGGTACATTTAACACCATCAGCTCGCTGAGCTACCTGGGCCTCCCAGCTATATTTTAGCTGCTGCTGTGTCCCCCCAGCATGGGTTTGGTCCAGCATCGCCTGATCCAGCCACAGCCTCGCTCCCCAGCAGGCATCACCCCATCGGCATCAGCACCAAAACCACTTTGTTGAGGGGATGCACCCCTCGAAAGCCCCTTTTCCACGGGTGACCCAGCACGCCTTGGTTCAACAAAGCCCTTTTTATTTGTCCTCTTGTTCTTTTTCCTTTTCTTCTTCTTCTTCTGTCTTTTCACTGAGGCTTTAAGCGAGGCTGCGAGTAAAGCGCGGATCAATTTGGAATGGAAAGTTCCTGTAAATAATAGCTACACCTCGGGGTGTTTCCTCTCCCAGTAGCTGTGAAGAAAAGGCGGGCATGTCTAGGGTTTGACTTGAAACATATTCCCGCCGGCCAGGGCTGCAGAGCCCGGTTCTCACCCATATTAGCATTTATTGTGGTTTTGTTCGCGCTTTTCCTTTTCTTTTTTTTTTTTTCCTTTCTTTTTTTCTCTTTCTGTACAAACGCCGCTAAGGGCTACACTTACGGAGATGCTGCAAGGAAGGGGCAGAGCCTCAACCCCAGCACGTCTGCCCTGCTCGATGGGCAAGGCGCTGGCATCGCCCCGCCACGACACGCCTGGGGCCTCCGCTCATGAATAACGCCTGCGTTGAGTGGCTTGGCTCCTCGGGAGCCCCCAGCCTACAGCGCTATTGTAGGCTGGGATTTTTTTTTTAATTTTTGCCTTTCAGCTGTCATTTGGGTTCTGGAGGCGAGTGGTGAGTGCTAAGGGGTTTGAGTTTGGACCGCCTGGGAATTTGGGTCCTGTTTAAGATTTGCGCCGGAGCTTTGGTGTCTCGGGAAGCGGCGCGGCGATGACAGGAGGCAGTTGGGGTGTGGGGTGCTTGGCTGGAGATGCAGGGGGTCACCTGCCAGGTCTAGCTCGGAGCAGTGTGAGTGGTCCAGACCCACCTTGGAGACGCCTAAAGGGGTTTTCTCAGAGCTCACAGCCCAGGGGGTCCCCGCACCCATCCATCACCTCCCTGCATCCCTGTGAAGGCCCCTGGACCCCTTGCAATGCCTGCTCAGGCCAAACTGAGGTTAAAAGCAGCCACGAGGCCTCTGTCAGACCCCAGATCCAGGCACTGGGGTCCTCAGAGAGGTGCCAAAATTAGACCCTGGAGAAAGAGCGGCATGATGAACCTTCCTCTGTACCGGGGCACAGATCTGCTCCCCATAGCGAGAAGTGAGCAGGCGGAAGGCACCGGGGAGACTTGTAACCGTACGTTTATTATTCCACATGGAAAGTCATTAAAATGATTACACGGAGGCCTGACGATATAATCACGTACATTGGATAAGAACATTGACACCGATAATAGAAAAGCAGAGCTGACCACTTTGCTATGGCTTCGTACCAACGCGATTTCCACCCGCTCGCGGAGGAGCCCGGCTCTGTTCTCACTGATGCCAGCGCAGCAGAGACTCCTCCAGCAAGAGCTTCTTCCAATGACTTCAACAGGAGCAGACCCTCCTCTTCCTCTCCCTCCCTCCCCGCCTCCCCCCCTCCCCAGTGACAAGTGCTACAGGTTAAAAAGATGGGCTACATATTAAATATAGGGCATTACCTTCAAGTAGGGCTGGTATATTACAAATAACCACATTATTTGGTATCACTAGCATTTTTTTTTTAATGTCCATCGTAAGACACCATTAAAAAACCCAACAACTTTAGCCTTCTTTATCTACAAAGATCTTTGTTCTCATCTCCTTAGTTGTTTGTTGTTATTTTACCCTGCACATACAAGTATTAGAAGCATTATTAAGAATTGGATCCTTCAACACATTTAAGAATTATATTATTATAACAAATAAGACCAAAAATTAGATTTTATAGTTAAATATTCTGTGAGCCAGACAAAGGGGTTTTACTGTACAAGCAATTGTGCATTTTTTTAAAAAAAGCAAATTATAGTGCAAAGCAAAAAACATTGGCCTGTCTTGTGACCATTTGCATACAACAGAGGTGCATATATTTACACCTTCACATGACAATATGTCATAAAAACAACATTGTTGCCATTCTTTTTATTATTTTATTTTTTTTTAAATTCACTACGAACAGTCTTAAATTAACCCTAGTACTACGAATGCCTTGTTTTCTTTGTGCTTTCAATCAGTGGCGCAATCGGGTGATAAATGCATCAAAACACAGGCTGCTGTGGTCCAGTTTCTACAGCTGGCAAGCACCAGAGGGGTGCTCGCTGTCGCTAAGGCAAGTGAAGGTTGCAGTTTTGCTGGGGTAGGGTTTTTTATTATTATTATTGTTTAAAAGTTGTTCTTCTTGTTGCTTATTTAACTCGTGAGTGGTCATCGCAGCTTTCCAACTAAGCCAGGATGTCTTGCTCCAGTCTTGACGTGGTAGTGCAATTACAACGCTCTGTACCTCAACCGAGTGCTGACGAGCTGCCAACTGAGATTTGGTGAGAGGCGGCACGGCTGTAAGGGTGTAACTGAGACAGAGGGGCCGGGAGGGCAGCTGTGGGGTTTGAATTTTCTTATGTTCAAAAAAAAAAAATAAAAAGCTTGGTTACTGGTGGCACTGGGGGCTGGGGGCTGGCTGCATCCCCTTGCTGCAGGGTAGGCTCTGGAGAGCAGCAGGTACCACAGTTGTGTGCTCCCTGAGAACCTGCCCATGCATCCTCAGCTCTGCCAGCACGAGGAATCCCGAATCCAGCCTGAATTCCCACGCCAGCAGAAAGCACAGCTGGCTTGCGGGAAGAGACGTAACTCTGCGGCATGAGCCGGGCCACTAACCCAGCCTTGGGGGTCTCCTGCTGCCTCTCCCGCTGCCTATGGCCTCCCGTCACGGTCTCGTTCAGGTTGCAATCTCTTTGGTATCAGCTACGAGGGTGTGTGGTGCCTGGGAGACCTGGTTCCTCCAAACGGTGCGTGATGCAACCAGATACCGATGGGCTGGCGGTACCTTTAGTGCCCCTTCTTTGGCTTATGCATCTACAGCAAGCCTGGGGACGCTTGGGGGAACGCCAAGAGGGGTGAAGGGATGGAAAAGGCCAGATACCATTGCTTTACAATATTCCCACCACCGAGGGACTGAGTAGAAATTGCTCCTTTCTCCAAATCTCAGTTAGAGCTTTCAGTATGAACCGACAAGTGTGTGTCATTTCTGAATCAAAAAAGTCATCACGTGTCTGGGTGAAAACACGGGAAAGAATCATAGCAGAAATACGATGCTTTGCCACCAGCTGCACGTGTCGCCACTCAGAGAGGATGAAAGGAAGACCCAGAGACCGGTGGCAGGGTAATGCCAAAGGTTCCCAAGTCCCTGTTGCAGCTAATGCGCTTGGAAGTGCATCTCATGCATCTTGGATTGTCCTGAACGCCGCCTTCATTTCAGCCACCATCACTGAGATTTGCTAAGAGGAGCAAAGAATTGAATGGTGAGGTCAGGACAAAAGAGCAAACAAAACAAAACAAAACACGTCTCGTAAAAAGTACATCTCATGTAAACATACAGGAAAGGGGGGTCTGTCAGGCACGGGATCAGCCACGTTACTGTTTTAAAAATGACGACAACAACAAAAATGAACAATACAACCTCTGTCGTCAACAACAAATAATAATAATCACATCACAGCTCTTGTTCACATGGCTGATGCCGGCCGACCCGCGAGGAGCACGCAGCCCCCGCACGTGCCCGAGTCCCCGCGGTTGTGCTGTAAACCAGACTCTCACGTGCCGCGCGTCGTCCCGGAGCTCTTTGGTGGTCAGGGGCCCTACACTGGCTGGGAGGGAAGGAGAGGAGACAACGAGGGTTATTTTTTCTTTTTTTTTTTTTTTTTTTTTTTTTCAGTTCAGTCTTTCTGCATTGGCAGAGAGATGGCTTGGACAACTCCCTGGTCTTTTCTCTTCTCTGAAACATTTTGCAGAAGAAGGGTGAGCTTTTTGTAACTTCTGAATGCTTTGTGTGGGGAAGAGGTGCGAGTGAGATGACTGAGAAGTGTTCTGCAAGAAACAAACTTCTGATTCCATACGTCCTTTTGGTTTTTTCCCTATGTACAATCCACATGCTTAAAAGATACGAAAGGAACCACATCAAGCGACAAATTCAAGCCTCGTGGATGTTCATCTTGAAATGTAACGTAGGTCCCCGTCCATCTTCACTTGATGTTTGCCCGTGCTTGCATGCAGAGGATCCTGGTTTGCTTTTGGTTTGGGAGACTTTGGTTTACCTTTTCCCTAGGCATCATTTTGCTTTATTCACTACCAAAAGGAGTAGCGTAACGGTGGCTGATTAAGTTAAAGATACCGGTGCCCAGTTGAGTTCCTCCTAGTAGGGTCTCCAGACCGACTCATCCATCCTCCCAGTAGTTGTCATGGTCGTCGGTGAGTTACTGTGGCTCCCATCCGCATCCACCCCGTCGTTCTGATTGCCCAGGTTGGGATTCATTAAGTTGTTCCCTGCTGAGGCACTTGTACAAGAAGAGAGCATCCGGGTGGGAGAACGCTCACCGCCCGCCACCATGGAGAACTGGTAGGAGCCCGAGGACGTGCCGTAGTACAAATGGTAGGGAGAGGGGTTGGCCTGGAAGGGTCCACTTTGGTTTTGTGTGGAGCCGGGGTAGGGGGGTGGCAGGTAAGTGTGGTGGAAGCGCGTCGTGGTGGGCATGCTGGTCATGCTGATGCCCCCGATGCCTGTGGCGGAGGGTGTCGCGGTGTAAGGGAAGGCAGCGGACATGGCGCCGGGGTAATGCATCCGCGGGTCGGAGAACCTGGTCTCGGTGAGAGCCGGCAGCGTTGGGAAGGATCGATCGAACTGCCGGGGGTCAGAGAAGGGGCTCAGATCTGACGTGCCTGGTGGGGAGGGAGGAAGAAAGAGGGTGGTTAGAGCACTATCCTTGAGGCTTGTAGAGTTTGCCCTATAGCCTGGGCCATCCCCTGCCGAAGGAATTAAAATCAGAGGGAAAAGCATTGCTTGGATCTTCCAGGGAAGAGAGCTGGGGAACTTAAATATAAAAATCCTGAACCCATTTGTTTAAGTTGTTCCCATTTCCTGTCCTAAAATTTGTTGTTTCCTATCCAAGAAGGGACACGAGTAAGCTGACTTCTCTAGGGGTCTATTCATCTCTGGCAGATTAAAAAAACACACCCCATAAACACAGAAAAAAAATGTTTAGTCATTACATCAGCTGTGTAGTAAATAAATGGATGCAGGCCCCAGACGGCCAGTCCCTGAGATAGTCGGTGGTGTATATACACACACACGGAGACGGAGAGGAAAAGCTGGAGTCCAGACCAGCCAGCTAAGCCTTCTTGTGGGTGGCCTGTTCGTGCTGATACCATCAGGGGATGGGGCTGATAAACACACAGCTGAAAACTCCCAAGCTAGGAGCCACAACATCCCTCGGCTTGATTTCTCTGTGTATTTTTCTCCTTCCAAGAGGATAAAGGGAGTGAGAAATTCAGGCTTTCTTCTGCTGGGGGAAGGGAGACTTGGGTCAGCGTGGTGGGGA
The DNA here is from genome assembly GCF_965140245.1 of Athene noctua. Lineage (NCBI taxonomy): Eukaryota > Metazoa > Chordata > Aves > Strigiformes > Strigidae > Athene > Athene noctua. The sequence continues at coordinate 3,691,811 of NC_134060.1, forward strand.
CGTTACGCAGCTCCCTCGGATGCTGGAGCCCCCCCATGACTTTTCTTGTGGGAAGCCTGGGTTAGAGATGGGAATCCACACCAGCGGAGGTTTTGAGGACACAATTCTGTTCTGGGGCTCTCTCAGCTGTGCCGAGGCTGGTGCCATTCTCTTACAGAGCCCAGCACATCTGGCCTTGGCATATCTGAGAGAGAGAAATGAGTTTTGGTCTCCAAGGAGAGATGTGAAACCTCTGTCCTTGAGACCTCCATGGCCCACGCCAAGCTCTGTCAGTAGTTATGCAGGAGGACATGGATAGAAACACTGTGACTGTGCCTTTCTCAGACTTTTAACACCCCTCATGAGATGAAAATCTCTAGAAAGAGCAGTTCTAGCCCAAAGCGCTTGGCTGGTGCACCGAGCCCAAAGCTTTGGCCAGCTGGAAGTGGCTCTTCATCCTTCCTGTTTACTCCCAAGATCCCTATTTTCCCTTGTTAAAAGCAGGGGCATTGCGACTTTCTGCTTTGCCACTGGGATGTGATCTGGATGCAGCGACTTTTTTTTTGTCACTTTGGCTGAATTTTTAATCCACTCAGAGCGAGAAAATGTGTGAGATGAGTATGATAAACACGCTTGCTGGTTTTAGATATGCATATATATATACAGACACACACATTCATACGATTGTAGATTCGCTATGCATGCATAGGGATTTGTGTTTTATATATATTTATTATGATGAGGCATTCTTAACTTCTCAGGGCTGGTGTTCCAGGCCCTGCGGCATCTCCCCAGGAAAAAATACTTGAGCTAATCCCTTCCAGCTAACTAGTGGCAAGGGCATGCTCTTGGAGGTGCAGATAGGGAGGGGATTTGATCTGAACCCTCTTTCTCATCCCAGGTGAGTCCTTCAGCCATCAGCCGCTGGAAGGAGAAGGGGAGGGAAGGTTCCTCCCTCCCCTCCAGCCGTTTTGCGGGCGATCGGCAGCGCCTGCCTTCCCACGCAGGCTCCATGGAGGAGAAAGGCGGGGGAGCACCTGGTTTGTGAACGTGGCTGCGGCTTTGGTGCGAGATAAGAGAGGAGCAGCTCAAAGCTGTCACGAAGCACTGCTCTGCACACACCCGGGGCTGGCTGCAGCCGAGCCGAGCGTGGAAGTGGCTGCCTGGCCGCAGGGCCGCCCCTCTTGGATGCTGTGTGGAGGGGTAGCGTGCTTGGGCTGGCTAGAAAAGCACAACACTGAAAAAAAGGCTCACAGCTGACCAAGCCAACTTGATTTCACACCTCAGCCTGCCAGCAGGCCGCTCTGCCCCATCCCAAAGCCATGCTGCTGTGAAAGCAGCACCAAAACTGCTCTCAGGTGCCATGCGCTGAGGTTTGGAGATCAGCTCTGCAAGAAGCAGTTTGACCAGAGCCTGTAGCCTTATCGATTCAGTAGCATCCCAGCATAAGGTAGGACCACGGGACAAAATCCTGGCTGAACTTGGACTGGAGAGGAAAAAATGCTATTCTCTGAACACCTCCTCCCCACACACACGCAGCCCTGCCACTGCGGCCCACGCGCTGCGAGAAAGCGGTCGCAAAATTCCCCCCCCAGCCCCCAGAAAACCCGGCCTGCTGCTCGCTACCTTCCCGAGAGCAGATGACAATCTCCAGCGATCAGACCGTGCCTCCTTTCACATGTCTATAAATAATATTCTATAAAATGCAAATCGAAATAAAACGTAAGTGCTCAGGGCACATTTCCCTTTCCCTCTGTAACATACTCAAAGGTGGTTTTTTTTTAGAGGCTATGTTTTATTGGCCTGAACTTGCAATGTTTGGCAATGTGTCCTTGCTACTAATTCAGACACAAGTGTGTAAGAGTGTTAATTACAGGCCCTGTGCATGGAGCAGAGCACACAGTGGTACTGTTGGGTCTAGAGACGCTCCAGCTATTGCCTACAGAACAGGGGCGGGCAGCGGGCGAGCTCTCCGGGTGCCAGGCTTTGAGCCCGCCGGTCCCTGACCGCCAGCACTCCGAGGGCTGGGCCGCTATAAACCTGCGTGTGTGGGTGCGAATCCCTCGGAAAGCAAATCCCCTGGCTGTGCCCGCCCCGGCCGGTGCCCTGCAGGGCCCGTCGGGCAGCCAAATGACCGTGACCAACCGCTTTCATCCTCACTGGGCCCTGGGCTTAAAGTCTGGCTCAGAATCAAGCTCCAGCTTTCCCCGACCAGTCTGAGGCTAAAATAAAAAAAAACCCCAAACAACCCCCAAAACCAAAACCACTTGTGTATTTTGTCTCCGTGTTATCTGGGGGAGGGGAGGTGTTGGTGTTCGGCCTTCCCAGGCTGCGCAAACAGACACCAGGCGGGGTATAACGTTGGTCTCCGTTTTACCGTGCCCGGGGAGGCACAGCCCGCCCGTCCCCGCTCCCCGCCGCGACACCCAGGCCCGCCCGGGGCAGAGGCGGCCGTCGCCTGGCGGAGACCGGCCCCCCCCGCCGCCTACTCGTTAAACCACCGCCACGTTCCCCGCGGCCCGGCCCCGGCTCCGCGCAGGGCCCGGCCCGGGGGGCGGCGGCCGCCGGCTGAGGGGAAGCCCCGGGCGGGCCCGTCCCGCCGCCAGCAGGGGGCAGCGGCCGCCGGGCCCGCGGCGGGAGGCGGGCGGGAGGCGGCCGGTAGAGGGAGCCGCGGCCGCGCCGGCCTCGGGGCTGCGGGAGCGGGCGGGGGAGCGGGGCCCGGGCCGCCAGCGCCGCGGGGTTCGGCCGCCGCCTCAGCGCCATCCCCTCGGGTCTGCCCCTTCATCCTGCCTCCTTCACCTCAGGGCTGGCTACCCCTCCATCTCAGCTCCATTGCCTCGGGGCTCCCCCTCCACCACAACACTCTCGCCTGAGGGCTGCCCCTCCATCCTGCCTCCTTCACCTCAGGGCTGCCCTTCCAATCTCGGCTCCTTCACCTCCTCCATTTCAGTCCTCACCCCAGAGCTAGCTGCCCCTTCATCTCGGCTCCCTTGCCTCAGGGCTCCCGCTCCACCTCAGCACTCTCGCCTCAGGGCTGCCCCTCCGTGTCAGCTCCTTCACCTCAGGGCTGTCCCTCCATCTCAGCGCCCTCTCCTCAGGGCTGTCCCTCCATCTCAGCGCCCTCTCCTCAGGGCTGTCCCTCCATCTCAGCGCCCTCTCCTCAGGGCTGTCCCTCCATCTCAGCGCCCTCTCCTCAGGGCTGTCTGTCCATCTTGGCCCTCGCCTCGGGGCTTCCCCTCCACCTCAGGATCCAACACAGCCCCACACCTGCAGCTCTGCCCAGGGGCATCACCCCTCCTGCCCTGAAACCGAGGAGATCCACACTGAAACACCTCCAGCGAGATCCAAATAAAACAACGCTATTAATACCCTCCATAACCACCTAACTCAGCAGCAAAGCAACCCTCCATCACACTTAGCCAGCCATCAAACAGCAACCTGGAGCAAACAACGCGCTAAGCAAATGCCAGGGAAATAGGAGCGGGTGAAGTTGTACCCTCGGGCCCCACGCTCCCTTTGAAATCACAGCCGACCACGTACTTTAAAAATCCCGTCTCGCTGTCCCCTTCTCCAGCGCATCTCACACACACATCTGCGTGGTAGCGCTGCCTCGGAGGATTTACTACGGTTTGCCTCGCTTACTCGCCGTCCAGCCCCCATTTGCTTTTTTGGACCCTGGCAATCTGAGCTTGAGTATTTCAGTTGTCCAGTTGCCAATCAAAATATTTGAAGGAAATGTTTATTTTCTTCTCGAAATCACACCAGCTGCTGCACTAACTGAATAAGCCCATTTAGCTGTAAGAATTTAACCATTGTAAGAGTGAATTGAGTCCCCCAACTACTCCAAAATCTGACCCAATCTATCAGCGGAAATGTCAATGTTTTGGATGGGAGTTTGGGGAAGTGTGGAATGTGTATTAAATAAAAGCCATGTAAAGGTCAAAGCCCTGATTAGTAATGCCACTGTCTCCTCGTTAGGGCTGTGCTGCCCAGGGGACCATGGAGGCCAGGACACACCCCGTCATTTAATTGTGCAGCTGCAATTTGCACCTTTTGAGGACCCCCAAGTCCCCCCGCATGTGGAGCTGGATAGAAACAGACTTTCAAAGCCACTCAGCCCCTTTCTAGATTAAAAAAAACCCATGCTCAAACAACACAGCAGCTTTCTTTTCACCTTGGAGACAATATGGGTCTTTTCTTGGGTGGATGGCAAGGAGATAAACGCAAAAAGCCACCTCTGAGCGCCTGCATGGCGATGGGAGCTAAACCTCTGCCAGTTTGTGGCAGAGCCGGGCAGGGCAGCGAGGGCTGGTCATGAGCATGGAGGTGGGGAGGCTGATCCGAGAGGCTGCCGGCCACAGAGGTTTCTCTGGGTGTGTTCAGCCGCCTCCCTTAAGACCATGCTGGGTTTGGGAGCTGCCTCGGATGGAGGGAAACTGGTCCCTGCACCCTTGCTGGGTCAGGACTGGTGGATCTGCTCTGCGTTCCCTGGAGGCCTTCGGGCAGCTGAGGCAATGGACCCTGCAGGAGGTTTTAGGGACTAACAGCACTGCCATGCATCCATCCCAGAGAAGTGGTGGGGGTTTCCACTGCCTCCTAAGCCAGGAAAATATCTGTTCTGCTTAGAGAGAGGAAAGGGCAGCAAAAGCAAGGTCAGGACCTCTTCAGTGCTGCAGAAAGGGAAGAGGTGTGAGGGACAACTAAACAAGCAGCTCTGTGCGCAGAGCACGGCACCAGGGCTCGATGTACAGCAGTAGGAGATTATCAGATCATCTGGGGCTGTGCAGTGATGTAGGGAACCTGAGCAATTCCACAGCACCCAAGAGATCACTCTCTGGTCCCTGTTTTAGAGATGTGGGGAGCATGCAGTGGCTTATTCAGTAAGTCAGCAGTAAACTTAAGTAAGTGTGTATATTATGCAACACACAAAAATACTCATTGTGTGTGGTACACACAGAGAGAATAAAGGAAATTTAGAGGAAATTTGATAGTGTGGCACTCTCCAAGTGTATAGAATATATAAATATCTTCAGCCTGGCCATATATCACCATTTCATTTATATGCATATATGTGCCTTGCAAAATTGTAATGAAAAATATAGCCCGGGGGAAAAAAAACACCTTGTTTCCTGTCTTATGCCATGATGATTGACGACAATGTAAACACTAATGATACTTTATGCTTATGTATATAATACTCATGCATGTGTGAGATGGAGCGGGGACAGAAATTCTCTCTCTCTGTATATACCTTTGGCTATTTTTTTTTTACTAGTTTCTGTGATGCTTGGAACTCCGAGTTGTCTTTCAGCATTTTTCTGACCTCTCTTCCTCTCTGCTTCCTTCCCCAGATCATAACGGCTCCATGTGGGAGCACGGAGAGGCAGGTGGCCAAAGATGGAGAGAAGCTGCTCTGCATGGGAAGGTGCACAAGATGCATTTGATCTCTGAAGACCCAGCTCATCTCTAGAGCAGGCGCCGCTCTCGTCCCCACCCACGCATGCAGGCACGCTCTCACGCCTCTGTCACAAATGTTAACAAGTTCATTCGTTTCCAAGTCAGAGACAACTAAAAAAGAAAACGGCCCCTTCCTCCCACCCCACAAAAAATAGAGCAAAATTTATTTTGGGGGAGGAGGGGAGGTGTTGAAAAAAAATGAAGGTGTGATCAGCATCCGTTGTTACACGCCCATGGAGCAATTGTTCTGTATCTGATATAACCAGCTCGCGAACTGGGTGCAAGTACTTCCTCTGCAGAGTTTGAAAAAAAAAAAACCCAACAAAAAACAAACCCAAACCCCAAACCAAAACACAACACCACACACTTGCTTATCACAGCATCGCGAGGCACCACCTCAAGATTGCCGAGCACGTTTGCTGCTCAGTTTTCTAATTCTCTTCAAATACCGTGTGCTGCCGTGCAGACAGACGCTCAACCCCCAAACCTACTCCGGTGAGCATCGCAAACCTTAACTCCGCTCTCCTGGGTCCTCCCCCAGCACTTTCAGTCAGATCCCAAATATGCTGGGCAACAGCCTCCTGGTCTATACAGGCAGGCAGGGCAGAGAGGCAGGGAAATTCCCAGGTATTCCCAGCTCAGTGAATCATGAACCGCATCTTAACGTCCTCTGCAAACTCTTCAAGGTCTATTGGATGCTCCCAGCCATTTGTCAGACCCATCCTGCCCTTCTGGGGAGGACCCTGCTTCTAACGTCCAGTCTGGATTTATTCAGGGCCAGTTCAGCCCCATCTCCCGTGCCAGCACTGTCCTTCATAGCTTACATTAGCTCCTCTCCTCCCTGATGTTTACCCCCTGGATGTATTTATACAGAGCAATCAGCTCCGCTCCCAGCCTGCCTTTTGCTAGACTAAACAAGCCAGGCTCTCCCAGCTTCCTCTCCCGCAACAGCCTCTCTCTTCCCCTCGCCATCCCCAGAGCCCTCCTCTGCCCGCATCCCCCTGCCCGGCAGGAACCGCATCAGGCTCCATCCCACAAAGCTAATGAATAAGCTAACGGTGCTAATTGGAGCGGGTGGGTGGGCTGAACGGGAAACGCTCCCTTGATTGCAGACACTCCCTCTGGCCTGCCCGCGCTTTGCTCTTCACCTGTATTCAAAGGGTATTAAAAAAAATTAACAAGCCCTGACTACATAAAAGGAAGTTGCTGAATTTACAACCCCGCCTGAAGCTAGACCACCTTGCCTGCTGAGCAGGTTTGGACCAGGCCAAGTCTGCCATGGGAAACCCACTGCAGAGCAGCAGGCTGATAGGGGCGGCTGATGGGGCGATAGGAGGGGGGGCTCCAGCCCTGCTCTGCACCACAGCCCAGCAGCCTGGCAGTGCCCTCCTGCAGTGGGACCCCGGCCTGGAGGCTCCGTGAGGATCCCAGCAGAGCAAAAATCCCCTGTCAAAGGCACATGGCATCCCTGGAGCCTGAGGGAAATTCAGCCGGGCTCATTGATCTGCTACGTCGCTCATTTGCTATTTGTGGAAGTGCAGCTCCTCGGCACCCTGCGCTGAGGCTGGGAGACGAGGCGGCTGCACGGCAGCGGCAGAAGCAGCGGTGGCGGGTGCTTGGCCTCTCTCTTGGGGGAAGCTCCCGTCCAGCACTGGCCTGTGGTTCGTCTTTGACGGTTACACGCCAAATTCATTTAAGGGACATCCACTGCGCAGCGGGCAGTTGTAATTGAGAGGAGCAGAAAAGCAGTTTAAAGATAGGCACAGAAGCCTGCGGAGCCTGAAAGCAGGCAGGAAACCCATCTTAAGCGTGTTCCTTCCTTTGAGGCTGAAGCTGAATCCCACAATATGTTTTCTTCCCACTAATGCTTGCCTACCTTCCTTTGGAAACAATTTAGCCTCTGCCCATGGTAGAATGTTTTTATCCATTAAGAAACGGATATTTTAAAGAAACCATAAGTCGATCTGGACAGGGATTAGGAAGCAGCAATTCAGTGTATTTGCTGGGCCCATAATTCAGGACTTAACCTCAGAGCAGCCACGTTGCATTTCGGAAACAATAGGGCACTCACTGCCTATGCCAAGAGGCTTCTTAAAAGTAATGTAATCCTTTAAAAATGTATATTTAAAAAGAAAAAGAGAGAGAGAGAGAGAGAGAGTTGACTTTAAATGCATATGGTGAAGCATTCTGCTGATGACTGGCCTACGATAAAACCATTGCACTGGCTTCAAGTAATGGATTGGAAATCAAGCTGGTTAAAGCTGAGCTGTTTCCAGAGCAGGAGATACGAAAGCTCTTCACCAGCAAAGACAGTGTCTCCCAAACCGTTCAGCAGACACTAAGGCAGGGAGAGGCAGGATGAAGTTTGCAAAAGGATCCAGCGTTTACTGTTCTTGCTGTGAAGTCAAGGGAATTTGGTTTCACTGGAGCAGTATGAAGAGTGTGCAAGGGGATGTTAAGTGCATTAATCAAAACAGCTCGCTCTGTTACTGAGCAGATCAAATTTAAAATCACTTTGCAGTTGTCCTTGTGTACACAGGGTCCCTACATGTTGCCGGACAATGCACACACAATTGCTTTTGAGTGGCTGAAAATGTTTCCACTACAAAGCTAGAAGAGAGGAGCCGGCTGCATGGGCGGTCCTCCTCTGTTGTGTTGGGAATAAAATGGTTCAGTATGAACCACTGCTGGAACACGGGCAAGGGCAAAGCGTCGTGTGGAGGATTGGGAGCTGCTAGGACCATCCTGGTTCTCCCTGGGAGGACGCGTGTCTGTCACCATCCCACTTCCCCAGAGCAAGGGGGCCTCGAGAAGCAGCTGAAGGCAGGCAGAAGCAAGTTCCTTTAACCTCTTGCTTCACTTTTTGAGAGCTACTTGATGATTTTTTTGTTTTTTTTTAAGCTAGAAGACAAAACTTGAAAAGAAGCAAAGCACGCAAGGCTCTGGCTTCGCGTGCCCCGTAATAAGGAACCATTTCAAGCCATCCTAATGACAGCTTGGTGTCTCACTGTGGAGATGGGAGAGCTGGGATTTCAAAACCTCAGATTTTCCAGACCTCACTGGAGAAGTATTGGGCCAGATCCTCAGTGGGGGCAAATAGTTCTGCTCTGCTGAAGCCAGAGCACCAGCTGATGCTACATGAGGGTCTGCCCGTCCTACTTGCCTGGCTACTGGGCCAGATTCTCCTCACAGATACACAGGGGTGAACCCAGAATTACCCTATTTTTCCCCCAAAGCAGTGGAAAAGAGAATGAAATCTGTTGTGTGGAGGGATGCAAATGTCTGTCCTGTTTGCAGGCAGACATGGAAAGAGATTGGTTGCCCGTCTGCACAGGGTAAAGCAAGACTGAAGCCACTGGAATTCACTGACACTGGGCAGTGGGAAACCAGTCTGAGAGCAGGATCTGACCCGCTCGGCCACGGTGCTGAGCACACTCTCCTCCCATGTTTCCTGGCATGCCCTTCAGAAACGATCGGTTTTCTCTTACCGGGAGGTTTTTGGTTTGAGACCATTTAACCTCAGGATGATCATTTTACATGGGGGCTATTTATAACCTCACGGGGCTGCTTTACTGAAAGTCTACTGCAAACAGCTGAGGGCCAGATCCTTCTCCGATTTACACCAGCATCCTTGCTGTGATCTCCACCATGGCCACAGCCTTCACTCTCCAGGAAGAAAGCTTGGACTGGGCCAGAGCAAACACATCTCCAAAGGACCCCAATTCCTCCCAAAGATGAACGTTGTCTCCTACATGCCTGTGCTGTGTCCAGCGATCTGAGGCACCTGAATCCCCCCTCGGTGGCTGAGGCTGTTTCTGAGCATCTCGGCTCCCCAGCCTGGTTTTGCCAGAAGGGGATTAGGAAGTGTTTGTACAAACTGCTGGGTCAGCAGAACCAGGAGGCCAACCAACCTCCTGCACATGAGCTGAAGGCTGCTGGGCGTAGGTGATCATGGAGGGAAGACCCGCCTTTCTGCCTCTTGCTGGCCCCCTTTTAATCCCCGCACAGGGATGCAGGGATGCTAAAAACATTAAGGTTGGGAAGAACCCAGGTAAAGAGTAATGAGGGCCGGATGAACTCCAGCCTGCCCCGTTCGTCCCTCCTAACCGGTATCTCGTTATGCTTTTTGCTAATCGGCTTCTTGTGTGTGTTACCTAAGAACGTGCCAAGTCGTGAGAATTACAGGCCTGTTAACTCCTGTGTTATTCTTGGCATGGGCCAGGCTCCACTTGCTGGGGTAAAAATTATGATCTTTGTGAATAAGCCGTGTGTGTGTGTGAAAGAGGTGGGGGCTTTTTTTATTATTATTATGATTGGTTATAGTCAGCGTTGTGTCAAAAGGACAGGGCTGAGATTAAAATTACTGATCTGATTCTGCTGCCAGTTACGCTGGTAAGAACCCACAGTAATTTTAAGACGGTTCCTTCAACTTAGGAACAAGGGAGCCAAGAGCAGAGTGTGCACGAACTGCCTTTTGCAGCATTCCTGGTACTTTGGATTCACTCCGCAGGAATGATTTTAAATGGCTAATTTTGTGTGTCTCCACTCCTGCTGTCACTTGACATTTGGGAATTTGGCACGGGCGGTAGCTTGTGGCCAGTTTCATTTTTTTTCTTGTTGAATTTGTGTCATCACCTGATTCTTTGCTCCAAACGACGCTCTTCGGGTTTCTGGCACTGCAGGGGACTGTGCTAATTTAAAATACGCATCTTTTTTTTTCTTCCCCCAAGAATCTCTTTCTTTATTATGTAGCCAATGGGACGAGCCTATAAAAGTCTTTCTCTCTCTCCTTCTTGCCTTTTTTTAACAAAATTCAAACGATAATCCTACACAAAATGCCCGGGTTCTTCTCATAAACCGTGTTAATATCAATGAAAATTCCAAGCATAAATATTTGCATTTCAATGAGAAATAAATTAAATTTTCACTGTAATTTTGGGTTGGGAGGAGCGGGGGAGCTTTTACAGTTCGGGTAACGTTTTCAAACATGTTTCTGTGCCTGAGACACCTTCTTTGCCAATGACACTGAGGTTTTCAAACATCTACGTCACTTCTGAAAATGCAACACGAAGGCTTTTGGAGCTTTTCATATGAAACCTTCCAAGAAGGGCCATTTTCCACCATAACTCAAAATGCAAACAGTTTAAATACTATCCCTTAAATCTCCATTAGTAGTTCTACTGATTTTCAAGGGAAAACACCACCAAGATTAAAAATTCATGGAAAAAGAGCACGTCTCCCATGCAGACAGGAGAACGGTCTCTCTTAATACATCCCGATGGCATCTGGCTGAGCTGAGAAGAGCTGAGAAGTGCTGAAAGCCGGGAGCAACGAGGCAGCTGGACATTTTCAAATGCAATGCTCCGTTTGGAGCTGAAATTCAGGCGCATAGGAATTAACACACTGACCTCTCTCGGGTAACTGGTGGCAATTCCTAACTCTTTCCTGGCAACGAGTTAACGATGCAGATTCACGGGGAATGCCCGAGGGCTCAGCTATGCTGAGGGCAAATATGGGAAGAGCGAAGGCTCTGTGTGTGTGTGTGCGCACGCGTGCACCCATGCAGGTGTGCATACGTGTGGGGAATTATGCTGGAGCTGGGTGATGGATCACCAGACTTGGCATAAACACAATGCAACAAGATAAGAAACCATTTGGATTAGCATGTAAAGTATAATACACCCTTTCTAGTTGATGCTTAACCGTCTACACGGGTGCCTTCATGTCAAAGAAGCTACTGAGCTACTGGATTTAAAGTGTGTTGCTCTGATCTCCCTCATGTTCCTGCTGAAACTGCTCAGTTCTTCCTAAACCCCCATATCTAATGGTGCACAGAGCGAAATCACCTGGGTTTAAGATTCAGCAGCGATCTGCTGATTTAATGGGTGCAAAAAGGCTTCCAGAGTCAAGAAACCCAACCAAACCCCTCCCTAGCTTGTCCCCCAGGCAGGGCTCCTTACCCCGGGGAGAGCTGGACTCCAGCCCTAAATACAATCCCGAGGAAGCTGGCTCGGCCGGGACGGCTCCGCTCCCTGCCCGGCCGTGTCGGCAGCGAGGGTTCGGGGGGTGACGCCAGGCTGGGGCACCCAGCCAGTTACCTTGTATTGGAGTTTGAGCCTGGGACCCAAAGTGGCTTGGGGTGCTGAGGGATCCGCGGGGGTTGGGTGTTGTTGGGGTGACTCTCATGGACTGGCGCAGCCGTTCCAGCTCCCCGTAGCGGTCGGTGAAGGGTTTGGCTTGGTCTTCTAGCTTTTGTCTGTGCCCTGGAACATGATAAGAGAGTCTGATATCTAATCAGTTACTCTTTGGCTAGAGCACCCTGGTTACACACAAAATCGACGCAGCCTCCATATCTTCGCGGTTTGCTACTGTTCACAGATGGGTAATGTGTGGCAGCCCCAGCAGGGATCGGCTTCTCGGGGGGCTTTGCACAGCCCACGCGTGCGGGAAGGCCTCACGGTTCAGGCAGATGAAACCCACCAAAGAAGAGACACAGAACTGACCCACGTGGAAGGCCCCAGATGGTCCGGCAAGTCAGCATCCGATTAAGGAGCAGCGGTCGGGATGCCCAGTGCCGTGCCTGAGCGACCAGCCTACACCAGCCCTCGCTCGCTCTGAACAATGAGGGGAGACATGTGCAAGGCAGGAGAAACCCCATCTCCTGGCAGGGTGGTGATCGGGGAACCAGGAAAGGAAACACTGAAATTTAAATATTTTCTACGGCGTTTGCTCAATGCACAAAGAATAAACTCTCATCTTATTCCAGCCCCCTCCCCAGCTCTGCTCACCCAACGGGGTCAGAGCCAAGCGGGGCTGGAGAAAGCACAGGAGGAGGGGCAGGAACAGCCCGCCCTGGTACCGCACCTTGGCCATCTCACTTTGCTTCTTTCTGTTCCTCTTTTCCTACCCGTAAAATGGGGAGACTATTCACCTACCTCCTCTAGGCAGGGTAGCAACTAATGAGCATTTGTAAAGCACTCCCAGCTCCTTAGGTAGCAGCTGCTGGCACAGGGCAATAATTATTAAATTTATGCTAATTGTCCCGAGGCGAGAGGCGCATGAAATACACTTGATACATAACTTTCGCATTTTACTATATTAATCATCACCAAACGGCTTCACTCTCTCTGGGCCAGATTCCAGTCTCAGTTACACCCGCACAAAGCTGGAGGGACTCCAGAGAAGCCGGAGCTGCTTCAGTTTTACATCAGTGCCGGGTTCAGACCTTGGACTCTCCTTGCTCTTTACCTGCCGGAGCCAGACGGCCGTGCAACACCCCCAGCTCTTTGCACCTGCCATGAAAGGACCTTCCCAAGGTGGCAAACACCTTATCCCGGCATAATCGAGAGCAGAGCTCGGGGGCACTGGAGGTGTGCAGGCACGTCGGGGAGATAGGAGAGGAGCTGGGAAGAAACTCTTCTGCAGCTCTTCTGAGAGCTGGGCCTTATCAGATCCAGCCCTACGGCCCAACATCCATCAAGTCAAGCTCAGTTCTCAGTGGCTTTTAAGAAGAAAAGCGACACGTTTAAAAGGCAAAAGATGCAGCCACCTCTTGCTCGCACCCCCCTTCCCTTCCCCCCTCACATCTGCGTAGCGTGAGCTTAGTGTCAATTTATAGCAAAGTCACAGAAAGTCCCCAGACTTCCCCCTCTTTAAATCTGATGTCTGATATCTTCTGATCTCGCATTTGCTTGGCTCGTCGAGCTCAGGCTGCACTTGCCAGGCTGTCTGCGGAGACGCCGGATAGCTCGGACGGGAGGGGAGAGCATCGACTCCGGAGGGGATCTCACGCTCCCAGCTTAGCTCCCCGCCACGGCGGCGCTCCACGGGTGTCCCAACAGCAAACCGCCTCCAGCCACAGATTCTGAGGGGCTTTGACCCTCCCCTGGGAGCTCCACAACTGAGTGAACCCCACCATCCCCCCCCCAAACTCTATATTCCCCAGGCTCCCGCGTGTGTTAAAGTCCAAACCGAATGAAAACGTGCTGACGCCAGAGAGCAAAACTTGGTAAGGACGAGCTCCCAGCTGAAAGCACAACCCAGTGGTATTTTGAAAATGTATTTTCCCTGCTGTGTGAAGTAAACCAAAGAAACCTCAAATCAACACCCTAGACGATCTCTTCTAATCTCTGTGTGTCCCTAGGCCTTGGGGCATCTCCGCATTATCTGAGGGCCTTCAGAGACGTGAGCAGCATCTGTCACATGGTGTTTGTGCTTTCCCCAAGGGGAAAAGCATGTGCAGTGAGGTGTCTTGTTTTGATCCACATTTTATTATTTCAGTATACATTTGAGCGCGGAAGAAGAAAAATAGGTTTATGTTTTTCCTTTAACCAGTTTTCTGAAGTAGAGATTAGCAGAGAAGCCAAAAGGACTTCAAAGACCAAGTTCCACAGAAATTTAATGGAAATTAAATTCTCTGCCTTTATCTCAGCTGAAACCCTATCCTGCGGTAGTATCTGGCATGTGACGGAGAAAATCCTGAAAAATAAATCAAGTGATCTCTATGCTGATAATGTTTTTAAAGATTATTCAGCCGTACGACTTAACCAAGGGCTTCATGTGGCTGCATCATGCTGCACTGTGGTTGCTCCAGTCCCCACACTGTCTGAGCGCGGGCGCAGCCCCGTGGGGTTTTTAAGCCTCAAGTAAATAGCAGTGTTGTACTTACACCCTCTAAAAGGGGCTGGTTTGTGGGGAGACCCAGCAATTACCAGCAAAAACCCCAAAAACCTAAAACTATCCTGATAAAAAGAAAGTAGAAAACTTGATGCAAATATGAGTCAAGGCAAACACGGAGGCTCATTTAGGAGTGGAAGCCCAGAGGGGAGCTGCTGTGGGGTCAAGACCCTTCCCAGCTCTCCTAGACCCTCTCTGGTTTTTATCCCACCCCATCTCCACGGGTGGGACCCGGCAGTGCTAAACCATCTGAAACCAGGCAGCGAATGAGTTAAAAACCACCAACTTGGACTGCCAACCCTCCTTGGTACAGGCTGTCTCCCCAAGACTTCCTGCCACTTGTCACTTAGAGCTAGGGACGTCAGACTTTGTCACGCAAGAGAGAATCGCTATTAATGGGTTTCTTTCATCAGTACAACCTGAGCTTTTTAATTTCTGCAGCGGTTGGCTTCATTAAAAGCCCTTCCCCATCTACCCACAGCTGTCACGGAGAGGAAACCAATGCCGTCAAGTGAACAATAGCTCATACCTTAGAGAAGAGGAAGGTGGTTTCTAGCTTAACCCAAGGACTGACTCAAAGCCTCCTGAAGCCAGTGGGTGGATTTTTCAATCGACTTCAAACAGCTGCAGTCCTCATCCTAAGAAATCTGTGTGAGAAGTCTTAATCACCCTGACCTCTGAATTTTGGGGCACGAAACCCGCTGTTGGGTTGGAGATTTCACACTGTATTTCCAGCTGTGCCAGCACTGGCTTGCAGGTTAATATTTATGGAAATGACAGTCCTTAGTACTATAAAATGATGGCAGCTACTGACCTTAGGCACTTTCTGTAAACAGAGCAAGGATTTTAACGCTGGATCGGGTTTCTGAATCAGTTAACTCCGATATTGAACATGACATGATGTAAACACTGACAGATCACCTACGATCCTGATGTAATAACAAGATCTGTATCAGCATATCAAACAAACGATCCCATTGAACACTTCCCAGCTGGAAGAGCCGACATGAATTTGACACTTTAGGCCAGTAATAAGAAGCATACTGGAAGTTTTGGGTGTTTCCTTGGACTGCAGACAGCGAAACAGTGTGTGCCGCACTGGAGCTCAGGCCCTCAAAGCTATGATTTAAAGACATGCTTTCTGCATTAAAACATTTAAAGACCAAACAGACCCTGCTCTTCCTTCTAGGAGTGTGTAACCTGATGTGGCTTCCGAAGCTGGGACCTGCATGGGGTTTCCAGGCAGTGGGGGGGTGTCCAGGGTGTTCACCAAAAGCAGTTTATTTCCCCAGATTACCATGATGCAGAATATAATGTTGAGCAAAGGTAGAAAGGGGCTTTGGGAACTTCATGGCTAGAGTGGTGCCAAAATCTCAGAGCTGGCAGATTTGATTTGAAAAAAACACTCTCTGGGGTGTCTGGGGGTCTCTGATTGATCTGTGTTTAGGTGTAGATGGGGTTACAGTCGGGAGAGACATGGAGCTGCACAGCCTGCTCCCTGACTTCGCGGGTTTGGATTCAGGTGACACGTTTGTCCCCGTCCCCCGCTGTATCCCCGTGCTACCAAAGGACGGGAGAGCAGATGGTGGGAAGTGGCTTGGCCCTCCCCAGGCGTCTTGCTGCGAAACGCTGGCGGCAAGCTGGAGCGAAGGAAACGCGGAGCGATTCAGCTCGAGGGGGGGGATGTTCATTAACACACACATTTGCAGATCATTTCCTTAGCTCCACCGAGGAGGAGACAAGAACCAGGAGATGGTAGCGTGGGCTGGGGCAGCAGCTGGAGCCGAGCCATCAGTGGCTGCAGAGGCCCCCACTCTTCCACCTTCAAAGCAAGGTCTGAGCATCCCACCAGCAAGCTCCCCCCATCCTCCACCCAAGGCTCTGCTCAAATATTTACAAGCCAAACTCCATGGCTTGGCCAAGCAGGAGCTCACCAGAGCAGCCCGTGCAGCCATGCACACACAACCCTGTGCCTTAGTCTCTACATGTCCGTGAGAATGGACCACAAGAAAGCAATCAGCAGTGGATAAAACTCTGGCTCAATGCGCAAAACACCTTTCAAATCCCTCCTGTAGCCCTCAAAATAGGTACTTCAGACAGCCACGCCAATCCTCTACAGAGGGTTGAATTTTTTCCCAGTCTGAGTCTCGGCTAGACTATCAAGTCCCAGCATGTGCTCCAGAAACAAGCCACATGTGAAACTCCTGTGTTATGGGAACAGCGGGCCTGTCCCTTTCAGCAGATGTTGGGTGGTTTCATCTTTGCACACCTATAACACAAGACATGAACATCCCTCAGGTTTTCCCTGGAAACCCACCTCCGGCTCAAAACTCGCCATGGGAAATTCCCGGCCAAGAAGAATTTGGTGGAGCCCCACGGCCAGTGAAAGAGGGAGGGGAGGGCAGTGTGGAGACAGGAACCGAGCTGCCCGCAGTGCCGGCAGCTGGAGGGGACTCAAACATGACGTCTCCGTGGAAGATGATGGAGATGTCCACCGAGCTCCGGTGAACGGCAGCAGCCAGCAAGTGCCAACACTACTTCAACCCACTTCTAAAAGTTGAAGCCCAGAAGTTCACAGGAGGGAGCAGAAGGAAAATGTTAGAGGAAACCGTCTCTTCTGCTGCCGAACAAAGTCAAGCACAGATAACTCATTATTCACATGTTTGAAGTTGGCCTGCTTACGCCATTTGGAAAGAGAATCAGTCACGGCGAGGCTTTGCTTTGGTTTCCTCTGGCTTTCGTGAGACACTACCGCTACTGTCTTTCTCCAGCTTGGAGAGAAAGGGGAGTGTGTCGCAATGCGCCTCGGCTCGCATGTCCTGGCAGAGGATTTACACCGACTTCAACAACGAAAGGAAAATAATATTTAAGGGGGTGGGGGAGAGAATTTACAAAAAAAAAAAAAAAAAAGGCTGCTAATTTATAAAGCTTTTTTAGCTGGTGGTGGTCTGAGATGAATTGGCTGCCTCTAAAAGGATGAAAATAAATATCCCTCTTTTTGAAGGAAATAGGCTGGCTCCCGGCCAGCTGGCAGGCAGCACAGAGATATGTTGCATTTACAGTAGGTTTTTTACTGTCTGAAGCTCCAGCAGCGGGAGAGATGTTCATTCGAGGCAGCCTGGTATTGATTAACTGGCTTTGCAAGCCCCTAATCTCCTCTCACTTACGGGTTAGTCCCTCGACTTTGTCTCTGCCTCTCTCCCTGCCCACCCTGTGACGAGAGGCCTTGCAAGTGGGGCAGCTTCTGATAAATCCTGTTGTGGCCTTTTATTATACCGGGAACCCCCAAAACTTAAGCCCTCTGGAAGGAAAACAAAGCAGAGCGTTAATTAAGATATTTAAACAGAAATCTAGGGTAGCATTTCCAAAAGCTCCTGGGATGAGAGAACCGTGGCCTGCCTTCAAATCAAAAGGAACCTCACACCTAAATCTCTATGTAACTTCAGCACAAATCCCTGAGGGACATGGGCTCCCCATTCCCAGGGTTTCAGCAGAGAGACTTGAGTCTTTCTGGCTTTGCAAAGGAATTTAAAGCACTTTACAGCACAGGGAGAGGTGGGGGCATTCTCAGCAATCGACAGGGTAAAATTAACCAGGTTTAAGCATTTAGCCCACTTGTGCCTTGCTGAAAATCCCCGCAAGCGCTTTCCTTCATCTTTCCCTCCTTAAAGACCTCTGAAAACCCGACCCCGAGGCTGCAGAGTGAACTAGGTGGTTTTTAGAAGTTTTGATTCACAGATCTGAAAATTTCACCCCGTGTGTCACAAACTAGCAGATCTGTGCACATCTGCGGGAAATACAGCAGCTTTCATAGCAGGGTGCAAAAACCACTGGCCTTGCTGACTTCTCTGCAGTTGCTCCCATTTCCAGGAAGGCAAAATTCACTTATGGGCTGTGATCCAGTGCTCACGAAATTAGGCAAAGCCCCTGATTCAAAGATTTCAAAGCTGGGTGCTTGGGGAGGAAGCAGACAGATCTCAAGCACATCCAGCTGGTATTGCCTCAGTCACGTCTGAGATCAGATTTTCGAGTGTGTATATTAGCTGTCGCTGCATAGATCAGTGGAGTGATGCCAATTTCCAGTGAGTTAATGCCTGCTATCTAACAACCTGAAATGGGACCTGCGTGGTACCAGTATAGCTGGTTTTTCCCAGTGAACAACCAGTTCCATTAGGGCAAGCACATCAAATTCCTTTGGGTGACACTGGTTAGGGATACTCTGCCCAGGATGGGGAGGCCCATCTGCTGGGTTCAGACCTGTGAGAGGAATGTGCCGTGGCACAGCTCATGGAGATGAGATGGACCCGATGCTGCGGGGCCATGCGGCAGCCACCTGGGTAGAGCAGCGTCCTCGGTAACACAGCGCAACCCGGATCAGACCCAACCTTTCCCAAGGTTTGAGGATGCCGAGCGCTGGGTTTCCCCTTCGCCCTGGGACAGAGCTGGAGCCCAGCCCTGACATTTGAATGTTAATATCCCCTGGTCGCAGGACTGAGCTCCAAGCTCCATCTCCAGAGACTGGCTGGTGTGTCGGATAATTACAGCTCCTGCCAAGCTCTGCCAGCACGCAGAGCACAGCGCTGATCAGCAAGAGCCCCAGAGCAACGCTACCTGCGCGGCACCCTTAATCCTCTCTGCAACGCTGCTCCTCCAAAGCCAAAAAAGCAGAGCTGTGCAGAGGCTAACCGCAGGCAGGGGGACTGGCCGGGCTGTGGGCAGCAAGGGGCTGCCGAGCTGCTGCCTGCTCCTGCCCGTGGTTTCAGGATGTGCTTGGCTGGGAACCTCCGTGAGAGGAGGCACGGCAGGACAGGGCTCGGCTGCTCAGCACCTTCCCGCTGCCACTGTCCTCAGCGCAAGGGCTCGGAGGCTGAGAGAGGCACTGAGGATGCTTTCTGCTTGCTGGGTCGCTCTTCTTCCTCCCTTTTCTCCCCCTCTCCCACTACAGTGCGTAGATTCACTGGAAAGAGTAAGATAAAATAATGCAAAATCATGTCTAAGCACCTTCCGCTGCAGGATATGATTTATTTCTGGCTGATTGCAGAACAGGTGACTGGTCTCCGGCAGCGGAAGAGAAGGGTCTTAGGAACTAAATTTCATCTCACTCTGAGTCAAATCCTCTTCCTCCCTCTGCCACATCATTAAAGTGATTGGTTGCGCTGATAAGCCCTTTCGAGAGGCAGAAACGAGACGTGTCCTGCCCTGACATCTGATGTGATCTTGTGGTTTTGTTTGATAGTTCTGGTCCTTTAGCTGTTGTCTTCCCTGAAATGAAACTTGCCTTTTAGTATTAGCCTTTTTTTTTTTTTTTTTTTTTTTTTTTTTTTCCAATACGTGACCCTTTGCACTGTCCTCCTGAGCTCGCAAATCCTGCCCAGGGAAATGGGGCCACATTGCATTAATAACCCTGAAACATGCAGTCCCAGCTCCAGCAGGATAAATCCTCACTGACAACAGCCTCCGCATAGGCACATGGCTCCCACATCACCTGCTGCCCACCACGTTGTTAGATCTGCTTTACAAAGGGGTAAACTGAGGCACGGGGCAAAACACTGCCCCTTCTCAAAGGAGTAAATCTCACCAGTATCGTTGCTGCAATGTTCACAAATAATCCTATCTAGTGCCGGCGTGTTCTGTCACCTGCATCCCATCCCAGCCCCCTCATCCCTTTGCACGGGTCCCTTTGGGCTGCGCCACTGGACCCAGCAGGAATTTCTTTTGCTGTTTATTTGTGCAGCTCCTGGCACAACTCACCCCCGGGCCCGGCATCGAGACACTGCTGACATCCTTCTGGAAGAAGCCTTCAACAAAACTTAATTCTCCAAACATCCCCCCATCCACCAGAGGATCCTTTTGCTCCAGTTTAATCTCTTCCATATACACTATCAATGCCCACTTCTCCGATTCTGATTTATTTTCAAAGCCAGAGCAGGAGCAGGTATGCCTTTTCCACCCCAGCTGAGAATCATGCCCTGGGGTTTTCCCAAAGCTTTCAAAAGCAGGAGGTGTTGCAACCAATTCCGACAAAGATTTCTTTGTACAATGCAAGCAAAAATAATTTCCCTGTTCTGGCTCCCAATATGGCTTCGCTTAGAAAATATTGGTCATTTTTAAGTGAAATGATTTTGAAGTTATTATGCACCAGGTCATTATAAAATGAGAGGTAGAATTTACTGTACACGGCAAATAAAATAATTAGAGGAGTGAATTTACTGGAGCCCATATAATTTTGGTTGCTCTATTAATACTTCTTCTGAGGCCGGGATTACAGCCTCGAGCTATAGCACCAAAGGCCCGGGTGATACAAACCCATTGCTCTGAGCTCTGGGGTCGGGCAGCCTTTGTCCCCGCTCTGCTCTCCCCAGGGAACATTCTGCAAGCCCCCAGCACCTGGGTGTCCCTGTGCCCTGCTGAGGGGCCAGCAGGTCCCACGTAGGGCTGGGGGTCTTGCATAGCCCAACCAGAAACCCAGTGCTGGGCTGCTTTCCTCCCCAAGGGGTTTGTATCCATCCCAGCTCAGAGCCGAGCCCTGACTCCCCCACACCTTATTTTGGCAGGATTGGGCCCTGAAGGGGTTAACTGGATAGCAGTGCCTATAAGAAATTAGAGGAGGAGGTAGTTTAACATAATTGCTGGTGATGCATGTATCAACAGCAGTCCAAACTGCCTCTGCAAGAAAATAATGCCCCGGACGGTCTCGGCAGATACCAAAGGGTGCAAATTTCCCCGCTGGGATCAAAACACATTAGCGATGGGAATACAAACACAGAAACCCTCCTTCGCAGCAAGTACTGATTTGCAAGGGCTCCTGCATGAACTCGGCAGCCCCGAGCCTCGCGCCGGCATCTCCTCATCTCTCCCCACCCGTGGGCCTCCTCCGTGCTCCGAGAGACGCGGGTTCAACCTCGTCCTTTGCCTCCCACCTGGCCACTTGCCACCAAGCTAGTGGCTTGTTAGGGAGGGTTTTAGGGAATCTGGCAGATGGAGGGTGAGGATGGGTGGTGTGCCCAGCTCGAGCTGCCTGGTGGGGTGTGCAGTGATGGCACTGGTGCTGGGCCATCCTCCCAGCCCCTCGCCGCAGCCAGAGTTTGCTTTTTATTTGCCTCCATCCAAAGAGCAAACAGGACAGGGCAGGGTGGGATGGAGCCGAACAGGGTGGCCGGGGCTCCTGGACACCATCCATGTGAGTGCCCCATCCCAGGAACCAACAACCCCAACGGCAGCTGGAGGGACAGCAGAGAAAACACCAGTAAAACGAAAATATTAAAATACCTTGCATTCCCACTGAGGGTTTTCCACACCTGCCTCGTTTCAGGACACCCCCAAAAGCCAATGCCCCATCCAAAGTCCTTTTGGTCCTCCAGGCAGGGCCCTTCACCAGGCTGGATCAGCACGGGGAGAAGCAGAGACTCACGAGCTCTGCACAGGAGTCGTTCGGCAAAACTGGGGTACAGCCAGAATTAGCCTGATGTCCCCAGGCAGTATCATTCAAGGGCCACCACGGGGAAGCACCGTGGCAGGTCCCCCACCCACAAGAGCGATGCGGAAGCTCCTGGGCAGTCGTACAGAGCCCACAGGGTTTCTTTAAACATCCACCTCAAATGGCTGCAGCCTGGTCCAGAGCAGAGAGTTAATAGGGAAGCAAGTAAATGTCACTCAGGATTTCCTCCTCTTCCTCGCCAGGGAAAGGGACAGGTCTCAAGAAGTGGAAAATTAGCATATTTTAAACATGGCATTTTAAATTACAACAAATTATAGCAATTTTAAATTGACATATAACTGTCCAGGAAGTGGTGAGGTCATTTATTTATTTAAATGACCTTGCTGGTTTGATTGATTAAGGGTTTTTTTTTTTTTTTCTTCTTATTTTTCCTTTTTTCTTCACCATTTCCTTTTTTTTTTTTTTTCCCCTAATTCCCGGACAAACTGGGAAATGTCTGTGTATTTATATCTAGCTAAGGACAAGCAGGGAAATAAAACAAAAGGCCCTAATAATACCCAAAACTCTCACCCCACGGGAGCACTTCAGCACTGAGCCTGCTTTTAATTAGAGAAACATCTCAAGTTCAAGTTTACGCATCCCCACAAGGAAGCTTTTTTGTCAAGATAAAGATCTGAACTTGTACAATACTGGCACGACGCAGCCCCCGTCCTGGGTCTCCATTCGAGTTTCTGTGATGTGCAAGACCCTGTATTAATTTCTCTCTTCTCCAAACACTTGCCAAAGCAGTATCAAATCTCCAAGGGTAAAAGGAGCAGCAAACACAGGGTGTCACTGCCCCAGGCATGCTGCAGACCGCGGGATCCCAAAATTACCCGTAGGAATACGGCAATAGGGGATCATTTTGCCGTTGTTTTTCCTTGGCTCCCATCCTGTAACCCCGTCCGACTGCCCCACTCCCTCTGCTTCGTCCTCAGCTATTTCAGGCTGCCCCTCGCTGACCCACACCCGTGTGCCATGCGGTAGATCCCGATTCCCCCCCGTGTCCCAGGAATGGGAAAGCTACAGGTTTTATTTCACCATCCAGATTCACGGAGCTGGCACCCAGGAGGGCCACAACGCATCGCCCCAAGCCTCCCCGCGGCGCACCCGAGCCCCACAGAGCTCTTCCAGGTCCCCATCTCCTCTTAAAGTTGCTTCATAACAAAACTAATCTACACAAATCCTACTGCAGCACAGGTCTGCGTGAGACAATTTGGCACAAGTCGGCCAAATTCCCCAGCGGGCTGAGGGGTTCCTGCCCCAGCCCCACTCCCCGAGAGCGGCTCTGCCTTTCCCAAAATTTCCCTTCCATGAAGCAGCGTCTGGCAGGGCCGGGATGTGAATTCATGGATCAGTCACCTCTCTCAAACATAACGGGAACGTTTCTGCTTTGTCTTTCTCTTTATTTTTTTCCCCCAAAAGCTGTGCAAATGAGGGAAGCCCTGAAGAGATGCTCTTTGTTACAAGCAGCTACCAAGGAGTCAGAAATCTTGCCAGAAGCCACCAATGCTTTTAAAGATTTTACAGCCCAAATGTTATCAAGAAAATAACCAACTCCACAATATATTAAACACATCATTTTGTATTTTTGATGGCATTTAAGCCATTAAGGCGTGAAAATATGATATTGCTGAAGGAATCAATTTTGCACAAGGCTGCTGCACCCCAAGAATAACAAACAGGAGCACCACGGGGAAGCCCCCACCACCAAAACCCCCCAAATTCGAGCGCGGCCACCAGTGAGCGTGGAGGGGCTGACTCAGCTCTTCGGCCTCACCCAGCTGCGGCATGGCCTCGGCTCCAGGCAAGCTGCCTTTGCCTTCAAATAAACACAACCCTGCCGTGCTGGGGGGCTGGTTTGGGGGTCGAGCCCAGGGCCGAGTAGAGATGGTAGTGGGGAGGGACCGTTCGCTGCAGGGACACACACACAGACTGACTCCACGCGGGCAACCGTCCCAGTTAAAACATTGAAGCTTCCCAACGCAGCCCATGGCAAATGCAAAAATGTGAGTGCTCGGCCTCACACCCCCCCTGCCCAAAAATCTGTGGGTCAAGTTGGGCAGGATGGGAGGCTTGAATTAGGGCAGCACTGTCTTAGAGTGGATGCCTGGTGATTACTAGTTGTTAGCATCATTCTGATTAATAGGGTGGAATATTGCACTTCTTTTCCCTTCCCTGAGTAAAATGGGATTTCAGTTTTGCTATTTCTGGCAGTAAATCTCAGAGTTATGTACAGCCACGAGGGACAGGGAAAGTAGCAGGGGATCGCTTGTATTCCTAGCATAGTCCTGCGCATACGTTTTCTCTCTAGTCTCAAACTGGATCATCCACTAGGAATAAAATAAAAACAAAACGACAACAAAAAAAACGCCAAAACGCAGCAGACTCCTCTGAACTCCAGGAAAATGGATTCAGATGCACCTTAAATAAATAAAAAAAATGTGAAAGGCTTTTTCACGGCGGTTTGCAGACGTGCCAGGGCTCGGGGAGCCGGCGAGGCGCTGGGCGTGGGATGAGAACTGAGATGGAGGTGGTGAGATACGGGGGTGTGGGCAGCGGTGCCGAGGTGTGTCGGGGCTGGCGGGTCCGGCGCAGGACGGGGTGGTTCAGGGCGCTGCTTTTATCAGCGTGGCTTCGAGATGGATAGAGAAGCCACAGCAAGTCATGTGTCATCCCCAGTAAGTGCTGATACAACCCTTTCTCCTCCCTGGCTGTCACCCGGGCAGCGCAAGCGCTGCTGGAAGAAGCGTCCTTACAGCAGGGCTGGGGGCACCCGAGGCCACAGGCACCCTCCTCCCACAGTCACCTCAGCACCCCAATATTAACAGCAGCAAAGCCCTCTTCAGGCTGGATTTAGAGCCAGGATTTTCAACTTTACAGTTAATCTTTCTCCCAGTTTTTCGGCTTTTTATCCCATACTTGAAACCAAGAGACCCCAAACCACAGGGTGCTCAAGGGCAGCCAGCACCCAAGCCACAGCCTTGCATCCACTGACCGCCAGCACCCCGGGAACACAGATGCCACTCACACCTTGCACAGGAACAAAAAAGGGGGTTTCTACCCTCTGCAGATTCCAAACTCTTCATTTCCCAGCTGAGAGGGCGGGCTGGGCTGCGGCTCAGGCTGACGTTGTGTGCGGGGGGCAGATGGGGAGGGAAACCCTCACTCAGCTGAGAATCTCGAAAAGATAAAAGCAAAAATCAGCAATTCTTGGAAACGACTCAGAGCCGTGGGAGGTGAGAAGCCTTTCCACCCGCCAGCTATGTGCTGCGCAAGTGGGGAGCAGGTGCTCAGAGCGGTGGTCACCACGCTGTCCCCTCTGGGGTGACACCGCTCCTGGCATGGCCCCATCGCTCCCTCCCCAGGGGCATGGAGGGGAAGGAGCTTTTTGAAGAGGGAAAAGTGGCCACAGAGGGGATTTGTGCCTGTGCAGGATGAGGCCTTGCCAGAAAAATCCCTGCAGGAACAACGTGGTGAGAGAGGGGACATGAAATGCTCTTGCCTGGCTGGGGGCACCCCATCCCCAAGCCCCCTGGTCCAAGCTGGAGGATGGGGACACACTCCTGGTGCTCACAGCGCACAGGGACACGACCAGAAGCACCAAACCTGTGACACACACACTCAAAACGAGCAGCGCAGGAGATGCCAGCTACCATCACCAGCACCTCCATGAACGTTCCCACTGCTGAGTGGGAATGCAGGGACCTCACTGCCCCTTGCTCTTCAGGTGTGGAAACCCCCAGCCCTTCCTCATCCTCACCCTCCATTTCACCATTCAGCCCAGGACAGGAGAAAATTAAACTGTAATGTAAGAGCAGGGAGGTCTGTGCCACTGGGTGAGGGCTGCAGCCCCCAGTGCCTTGCTCCAGCATCCCCCTCCCTCCTCTACACTTTCCTGGGAGGGGGCAAGGAAGACAAACAGCTCCGTTCACCCAAACGGTGAACTTTAAATTTCTGAAGTATTTATGAAGTATTAAACTTCAGAAAGCAACTGTACACTCACAGAGGTCCAGGCCTCACCCTGCAAGTGAAGGGGGCTCAGCACACCCCGGCACAGCTGCCTTGCACCCCTTCCCACCTCCCTGGCACTGGCACACGGGGCTCTCTGCACGCTCCCAGCCTGAGGGATGGTTTTTACCCCAGGTGAGCAGGGCTGGGTATAGATGTGCTTCCCCACAAGGGTTACGGTGGGTGATCAAGGCCTCTTGGTCTCCCTTTCCTCCTCCACACAGTGGCCAGGACAGCAGGGGTGGGGTGGAAATCAGAAACAACGGGTTGAGGGTAAAGGAGGTTTAGAAAAAGGAGAGAGAAGTTAAGGAAGACTGAATGGCAGCAAGAAAAATGTCAAGGGGGGGGGGGGGGAAGGCATTTAAAAGGAGAAAAAAAACTACTTTGCACAAGGGTTCCTAAGAGATGGGTAGAAAGGGGCTGGTGCTGCATGAGGGACTTGGGAGAAGGGGAGCAAAAGAGACAGCGGAGAGGTGAGAGCAGCAGGAAGGGAAGGGAAGGAAAGGGAAAGGAAGAGAAAGGGAAGGCAGCCAGCAGGTGGGTGTGATGGGGGAGGCCCTGGAGATGATCCCATTTACCCAGGAACAGACTAAACATCCCTGTATAGCTTCCAGCTATTCATTTTTCCACGTTCTGCCTCCTGTGAATTATTTTGCAAGCAGCTGTGGATGCGAGAAGGCTTTGCACCAGGGCTGCAGCTTGGCCGAGTCGGGCTCTTGCTAAATAAAGAGCTGCAGAGAAGGGGGGGAAAAAAAAAGAAGGAAATTCCACAGGAAGTTCAAATATTTTATTACTTCCTGTTTGTACAAAGTATGTCAACACTTGGCACCCGCTGCGCCATTTGTTTAGAGCTAAGGTGTCAACTTGAAAAAATGTCTTTTTTCTCTCCAGATCTAACCCAGAAAGAGCCTGAGCATAAGTCAAAAAATATCTCCGAGTGAGCAGGGCACTTGGAGGGAGCCTGTGTGAAGGCTTGCAGGGGATGCTCGGGGACCACGGTGGAGCAGCCAAGACAGTGGCTCAGCTAAAACCGCCACCATTATCAGCCCCACGCGCGCCCCGAGGCTGCTCCTCGCTTGGTTGGGGGTCCTGCCGGTGAGCTTGGGGGTCTTCAACACCGTGGCCCAGCTCTCCTGGTGCCCCCATCCAGGCTCTGGCTGTCACCCTCTTCCCTGTGATTTCTCACCCATCTCGACTCGATTTCAAGCTCCTCAGAAGTTTTTCTGGGCGCAGCTTTAGTTAAAAGACTTGCTCAAGGGCTGAGATGAAGCGATGGGACAGGGGTGGAAGATGAATGGGATGCTCAGAGGTGGGGCATGGAGCCTGGCCACGTTTCTGGCCCAAAAACTCCACGAGAACATTTGCTGGAGGAATTTCGCCGCATCTGAGAAGACGATGCCCAGGGCTTTCCCAGGATACCAAGACAAATGGCCAATTCTTTCCACATTAAGGGGACTTTTCTGCCCGCTCACACCAGCCCCACATCCAGCCTCCAGCCCCGTCTAGCGCTGATCCTGTACAACAGGAGCCAACACACACTGTGTCCCACTCGTTTTCAACATCACAGCCAAGAAGGGGAAAAACCCATATTTTTAGGCACACATGCACATATATATGCACATATACACACATGTATTTACATATATATGTTAAAAAGTGGATATTATATATATACACACATATAAAAACTGCAATTCCTGCTGGCAGCTCTCACCTCCCAAGGCCAAACAGGGGAGGGCAGTGCAAGCCATCGTGTTTGGCCAAAGGTGGTTATTACCGGGGCTGTACCGGCTCCCGCAGCCCGGCGGGTGCTGGCACACCGAGGGGTGCTATGCCGGAGAGCCACCCAGTGGCAGGTTAACCAGGAAAACCACGTTGGGTTTCCATGAGTGAGCCCGGATCATTTTGCAGCCGGTATTTCCACACTAAGGCTTTCTGCAGAGGACTGCAGGGAAGGAAGGGCAAAGGGCATTATTTTATTTAATTTTTTTAAAATTTCATGTTCATTAGAAAATCCAAACCAAAGTGTGGCAAAAAAGAAGGTTTTTAAAAATTTTTTTTCTTCCAGTGCAAGACACTGGATTGTCATCAATCATGAATTTAAGTCCCAGGGTCAAACTGGGAGTCAAAATACAACCTGTACTGCCAACAAATCTATGACCATCTGAAAAAAATCCCCAAAAGAGACAACTTGGGTCTAAACTCCTTCAATTTATGGGCTGTGATGGCGCAGGGATGGGTCAGAGATCAACCTTTGGGGTCCACACGACAAGAGTATAAGCCACAAATAAACACCACACAGACCTCCTAAAGGAGCCTCCAGCACAAACATTTTCAGGTCCACAAACCAGAAAAAAAAAAAACACAATCAAAACTCAGAAAGCTGCTGACCTTGCAGCCCAGGACAGCATCCCAGCAAGGCATCCCTCGGGCACACCAAGCCAGAGCCAGGGCAGGCTGCTCCATCCTCTGGTTTTACCTAATTACTCCAAACGAAGGCACGGCCCCAACCCAAACAGCGCAGGGCGAGCAAGCCCGCGGCTCAGCCCCACAGCTCCCTGCCTGGCTACGAAGCCTTCACCTCCATATCAGAAAAATTTAAATTAAAGATTGGGAGCGATCGGCCGAGATGTTGAAATTCAGGAGGAGTGGGTATGATTCAGCGGGGGTTTGGGGAGCGCTGGCTATCGGTGAAGTCAGAGCAAACCAAACGCTAAGAGTAGTAACTATCTCACCTGGTATTATTATTTATGTATTCCTGATTATTATTATTATTATTATTAGAAAGGCGATCTGATGCAGCAGATACGGGGCTGAGCCAGGAGTCAGGAGACCTGGTTTCTATTCCTGACCTGGAAGAGTTGTGAAATTCCCTGCCCAACCCCTACCTGCTTTCCCCTCCCGGCCCCGGGCCGAGCCTGTTCCCGGTGGCTGCAGCACCCACCACATCCCACGTTTGTGCACCGCCGCAGCCCCACAACAGGGACCTGCCTTGTCTTTCTGGCTTAAAAGAAAAACCAACAGCGTTGCATTGCCTAGATGCTGGCTTTGCAAATCCAGCCCGGCAGCTCGACAGGCTCCTGTAAAGCCTCTCATGCTCCAAAATAAAAATCAAGGGGGAAGAAAAATTCCAACAAACCCTGATGCAAATAAAACCCCCTCGCCGAGGTAACAGCCTCCACCTGGCCTGACATCAAGGGGCACCGATGGCCCAACGACAGCATCAACAGAAAATATTTTCTAAAGCATATTTAGAAGGATCAAACTGTTTCCCTTCAATTTGGGCACTGACAGCTTTACATGTGAAGGGAACAAACTCTGCTTTATAGTCCCCGGGGTGGTGCTGAGCAAGCAGGAAGGTGAAGCTGGAGCAAAAAGCCGGAGACTGAGGCCCCGGGGACGAGGTCCCACCGCACAGGGAATCCCACAGAGCAAATACTACTCATGGCAAAAGGCAACAACTCCCGTCGACGGCTCCGGAGCGTTTCCCCGCGCTCCTCCGATCACAGGAGGTGCCAAGGTGAACTCAAACCAGCCTGACGCCAAGAACCAACCCAGCGAGGCGGGTTTGCAGCCGCCTTTGCAAAGAGCCACCCTCAACCAAGAGGCACCTTCCTGCATCCAGGAGAGCCTACTCGATCAAAACAAAGACGGTTCTGCGGTTGAATCGTCTCTTTGGTTTTCTCAAGCAACGCAGCCCCCGGCCGCGGGTGCTGCCAGCCGGAGCCTTTGACAACCCGAAAGCGAAACCACCACTAACCAAAAGGGGAAGGTGCTCGCCGAGCCCTCCTGGGCCCGTGCGGACAGACAGGCAAATACAACCGTGGTGAGGAGGAAACCTGCAAACATTTTGAGTTTAATAATCACCAAATCAGCCTCCAAAGCTGGGCAGAGCATCTGTGGCTTTGTAACCTCCCCCCACCCTCAGAAATGCCCTGCTGGATTTGAATCCCTTGTCGTTTTGCTGTCGAAGCCCAAAGCATTTTCCCTACATCCCAACCACCCGGAGGACTGGAGCTATAAAACCATCCCTCCACGGTGGGGTTAGGGAGTGTGGCGAGAGCCAGCAGCAGGCAGGGACACACGCTGCGCTCCGCTGTGAGGATAAAATAAAAGCAGCCAAGCTGTGCCCGCTGCAGCGCGCGCTCTCAGGGCTCGCTCGGCCACTCAAGCACCATCTCATTGGCTCTGAGAGCTGCAAATGGTGCCAGCCCCGGCCATGAAGCACTCAGCCCCCTTTTGCCTCCCTCCCCACGCTGCTCAGTGACTGACAGATAAAACCCATCACTTACTTCGTGGCTCCCGGGGTCCGTCTACAGTCACTTTAATGGCTCGGTGATAGGTAGCGACTTGGGTGGGGTTGGTGAACACGGTGATCGTCAGGGTAAAGCTTTTTCCTAAGGAGGGTGGGGGAAAAAAAAAAACAAAACAACACAAGAGAAATGAGGATATTCACATAGATTCAGCTCTTGTGGGAGCAAAAGGCTCCTGCTGGAGCAAGCTCAGACACAAATATCCACATCCACCAAACTCCAACACACACATCATTTAATTTTATGAGACATTATTGTCGAGACACAAAGCTCGGCCGGCTCCCACTGGGGTTCAGCTGGCTGCAGCAGAGTGAGGCTTGGACCCAGTTCAGAGCGGGAGCCAGGACCTTCCTGGATGGAAAAGTCACTTGTCCCCCCCTCCCCTGCCCTGTCCCCATATTGAACCCTCCACCCACAGCAGCTTCCTGGTGCCTTCCCGCTCAGATGCTTCCCCTTTTCCCATGGGAATCCAGCCCTGAAACGTGGCGCTGGACATGGGACCCCCTCTGTGAGGGAGGGATTTGAGTCCTGGCACCCATGGGATGCTCCTGTGGGAGCAAGCTGGGGAGATGGCATCAGCCCGCAGGTGATGGGTGCTGGTGCCTGCGGGGGAATCCTGGTGTCTTTGGCCCCCCAGATGCATCCGTGCAGGGACGTTTGGAGGGGAACTCTGCCAGGCCCTCGGCCATACGGGCACCCGCAGCCCACGGACAGGGACCAGGGCCAAGAACTGGAAATTACAAAATGGGAACTGAATCTGGTCAGCTTGGGCCACCAGAAGCAGCCACCAGCCAGCCAGCTGCGGCAACTGTCACCTCTCCCAGCCCTGACCAGAGAGCAGGAACGGAGCTCAGACACCATCGTGGGAGCTTTCAGGGATGCTCCTGAAGCACCTAGCTTGTCACCTTTTTTTTTTTTTTAAAAAAAGGGGTTAAAGCAGTGAAAAGCTGTTGGAGCGCAATTTTGCAAGAACACACCAGCAACACCTTTCCCCAGCAGAGCAGGTTTCCAACCACAGTCCGAAAACACTTTTGGCATCACGGAGTGTGTTATCACACCTGCACCCACACGCCAGCGCTCTCTCCTCTCCCAGCACCCACTCCGACCCCAAACCCATTCACCTCCTGCAGCCTGGGCAGCCCCATCCCAGACCCTCTGCCCTCTCCCTGCCCCACCTCAGCTGCCATCACACCCTCCAGGTCCAGCCCACGGGGAGGCTGCGGGGGAGCAGAGGCCCTTCCCATGGAGGCCGGCATGGTGCCGGGAAGGGGCTCTGCTCCCCCACAGCCTCCCCAGATTCAGGAATCTCTTGGGTCAAGGAAGGAGGTTGTACAGTCACGGGAGCAAACTGCTCTAACCAACCCTCCAGGAGCAATCACCGTGGGATTTCAAAGGTATTGAGTATTTCAGAGGTATAAACCCCAGCAGGAATCAGGCTGGAAATGCCCGTGCAACAGCCCCTTTGCTCCTCCAGCCTCTATTTCACAAATAAATGCAGTAAGAAACCACCTCCTTCCTCTTTTCCCCTAAAGGGATTAGGGGTTTTCAGATCCCGACTGTCATCTATCTACAGGGTTGGACCTGAGAATATCCATAGCAAAAGGAAACACTATTTATACAGCTAGGAAAAAAAACCAAAAAACCAAAAACAAACAACAAAACCCCAAAGCAAAACAGAAAAATGAATTATCTCCTCTGGAGAACATCCTGCGATTATCGCAGGTGGGAGAATTTCTCGACGGGAGCATCAGGGGGGAAAATGCTGGTTTTAAAGCAGACAGCAAACACCAATCCATGCCTTCCCTCCGCGTTCAAAACAGGACTAAACACCGCCCAAACCTTCAGCTCACTTTTTGCATAAAAAGGAATTTTTTTTTTTTTATTTTTTACCCTCCCAAACACAATTTTAATCCCTGGTGAAATGGTGCCGCCGACAACCTGCACGGATGAGCCGCGCTGCCGCAGCCTGCGGAGCATAAAGGCTCCAGGACGCCTGCACGGCCATGGAAAAACCAACCAACACCCAGCATTTATTGCCAAAAGGTTTGCAGAACCGGAGTGAAGGGATGAGGGTTATTAGAAGCAATTATTTAGGAAATACCGCGGGAGGAGAGGGAGCCCCTTGGTTTGCAAGCGAGGGAGCAAGCGGCGTGCAGGCAAGTCCGGCTTTAGCGACACAAGTCTCCTGCACGCCTGTGGAGCTGAGCCTAGCTGAGCCCGGCTCCCCTACTTACTACTACATCTAATATATATATATATTTTTAATTATTTTAATTTTTTTATTCTCCACGTGAAATAACTTCCCTGCATTTTAGTTCCCCCCTCCTCGCTGCAGACACAAACACCTCTCCAGGGAGGACGGCCGCGGCACGGAGCCGACCAGGCCATTTTTGCATCTCTTAACAGCTCTCAAAAATCCTCCCATGAATCGAAAATGACAATTATTACTCAGCATCATTTTTTTACTCATTTCCCGCCTTCTCAGGAAGCTGGGCTGAGGTTACTCATTCCCACCGTACCCCAGCCCCGGTTCGTGGGTTTGGGAGCCCCCACGGCTCCGTGGGGATATTCCGGCTGGGAGAGCAGGCGGGGGGGGCATCGCAGCACCCCGCTGGCCTTGGCTTTCATTTTATACAGTGCAATCTAAGAGCTGTTTTTTGTTGGGTTTTTTTGTTTGGTTTTGGGTTTTTTTATTTTTTTTTTTTTTTAATTAAAGCATAGAAAGAAACCCATCCTTCTCCTTTCCCTTTGTCTTGTACATGGAGATGGTAATTTGGGGGGGGGGGGGGGGGGCGGGTAAGGACCTGCTCTTCCCAGCTCACAGTGCTGGAAAACCATCCCAATCACGTTAATACTAAAAATGCCCAATTCTGAACCATTTCAAGTGCTGTTTTCAAAACGAGAGCCTCGCTGCGTCTGATTTCACAGGGCTCCTGCAGCTCGGGCACACGCGCATGTTTACAGATGCTCACGGCCACGCATCGGATTTACACAAATATTTACCCACACGCAGAGCTCTGGCCCAACAAAATATTTTGCAGCGAATCCAAATTTCTGCCAGAGTAAACGAAACCAGCACCGGGCTTCCACAAATTTAAGCCAAACAAGGGAAAGCAAGTGTGACACCCTGAATAAAAATTCAAGAGAAACGATTTTTCACACTAAATAGGTCTGAAAGAGCCTCTCGCAGGGAAGGCACGGCCGTGCGCTTCATGGTGCGAGAAAACCCCACTGAGCCGCCCTCACGCCAGCCCCGGGGAGCCCCAGCGGGGTTATTTCTCTGCCAATATTACAAAGCCTCATCCCACAGCAATATATTTTAAAAAAATAAATCAGCACTTCAGTTACACTCCTTGCTCCGAAGCCTGTTATAGAGGCAGCAGAGGTGTTGCCACTGCTGTAATGAGTATTTGCCAGGACTCTGCCCGAGGAAGGAAACTATTCACGCAAGTGCTTTCTGAGACTGTAAACTACTGTTAATTCAGAGTTTGGGACTGCAGAGGAAGAAAGTTAATAATGAATTCAAGAGTCAAGCTGAGATTGGGTTGCATTCAGTTTGGAAATTTATGAAGGAGAATGAAAAAAAAAAAAAAGCAAACCCAAAACAAAAAACCCGGCGCAGAAAGAAAAGAGCCTAACAGAATAATTGATTACAGAAATGAAAGCGTAATTCATAAAAGAAAAACATTTTCCATCCATCAACCTGCAACCAGTTAAGTGGAGAGTTTTAAAGAAACTGCAACATGGAGAAGGAGCCAACAGGAAAAAGGAAATGTATGAAAGAATGTAAACTATTCAAGTTTCATAAAGAGGAACAAGTAAACAGTTATTACATGCAAATAATTCCTAACATCACTGCTTTTAATTAATGCAGAGAAGTCAAAATATATCTGACATCGGGTGTGTGTATATTCGAAGCCTTTGAGAAAATGCCGCCATACGGCCATTAAGATAGAATATTCTCATTTTTGTTTAAACGAACGATCAAGTGCTTCGATCTGCCGTGTGGATTGGTGATGAAACGCTGAAATTCTATTTATACTGTTTGAAATTCAGGTCCAGGACGGCAGCGAGGGATCAGGCAGGCAGGGCTCTGCCCCCCTCGGCACCCGCTGCCGTTCAGCGTTTGCAGGGGATTTTTTTTTTTTTTTTTCCCCCCTCTCCTCGGATGGCACAGCCCGATTTCCTTGACGGTTTGCTTTGAAAAAGCCAGCGGCATGATCCGTTTAAAGCTAAATGATAGAGCCAACCTCTACGGCCAGAAGGTAAAATTTCTCTCACGCTTTTCCCTGCACCAAGCGTGGAGAAAATGAGCCAACCTGTCCCCAAAAAAGCACCCACAGCTCTGCCCCGCGCCCTCTCCCCCCGCACAGAAACGAGCCTTCCCGCACCCCTACTCGCTGCACTTCCTTCACGCCGAGCACTGCGTAATTATTTTACTTTAAACACTTAATTTTCACCCTTTCGAAACGAGCTGCCGGGTGGGTCATTGCCCCCGAGCGCAGTCACCTGCGGAGGGGACGCGCCGCCGCCTCCTCTCACCTCGCTGATGGGGAAAATTCGGGCGGATTTGGGCCGGGCTGCTGCCAGCCCATGCACCTGAGAGGAGCTGCCTTTTCCCTCGCCGCGGAGGTTTTACAACGAGGTGTATTTAATTCCTGCTCCGGGAGGAGCCGGGCAGAGCCGCTTTTGCTGTGGGAGACAGTCGGGGCTGCTCCCGCATCCCCCCCGCGTCGGGGCTGGGGGGTTCCTCCCCGCGCGACAAGCTCAGCCCGCAGCAACGAAACCACCGGCCCGCGAGAAATACGCCGTTAAAATAAAATAAAATCTAAAAGAAAAAAATAATAAAAAACTAAACTTAATTTTCTTTTTTTCTTTTTTTTTTTCCCCTCTAAAAAAAAAAATAAAAAGGGCAACCATTTCCTGGCCAGTACCTACCCCTGCCGCTTCTCCCAACAAATCTGAGGTCGTTAAATCTTGCTACTTGGTTTTTCATCACGGCGGAGGCGTTGCGGAGCTCTGCCGAGTAGTTTTCGTCGTTCCCTGCCATCACCGTGACCACCGTCCCGTCGGGGACATCTCCGAGGGCTACGACCTAGGGCAGGACGAGAGGGTTTTAGGCTAAAATTAACCGCGGTGGGACCTGACGTGCCTTACGGTTCCCCTCCAGCCCCAAAACCCTCCGAAACCAAAGCAAAACCAAAAGCAACCCGAACCCCTGAGAAGGGCTGGAAAATCGGAGGGGGAAGGAGTAAATGAGCTAAAAAAAGAAAAAAACAAACAAACAAAAAAAACGGGGTGTAAAAGGAGGGAAGGGCTTGAGGGGTGTGGGGGGGGGTCAGCCCGCCCTCGGCCCCGTCGCGGGGAATTGCGCTTTTATTTTGTTCGATTCACGGGTTAAAGAAGCGCCGCCGAGCGCGGGGCGGCCGCGCCCGGGGCCCCGGAGCTCCGCGCCCGGCCCAGGGGAAGCGCGGGGGGAGTCGGCGGCGCTGAGCGGCCGCGGAGGGGAGCGCGGAGCCTGCGCCCGTCCGGCAGAGAAGGGACACCCCCTTTCCTCTCCCTTGCCCGGGGAGCAGCGCCCCGACCTCCCAGCGCCGGGACGGCCGGGGGACCCCCGTTTGTAAACCCCCCCCCCCCCGGGCTCCCCGGGACCCCGCTGCCGTCCTGCCCGGCTGCCCCCGCCTCTCCTCCCGCTGATTTTTGTCTTTCCTCGCCTCAGCTCCGTTCCCCCAAGCCCCGGGGGCGCAGCGGGGATGCCCGGCCCGGGGGTGCCCCGACGGCCCGCGGGCGGCCGCGGGGAACCCGGGCAGCGCAGCCCGGTGCCGGTGCTTCAGCTCTTCGCTTTCTTTATTTCTCTTTTTTTTTTTTCTTTTCTCCAGATTAGATCTCCCTTCCCTGCCTCCCTCTCCCAGGAAGGTAATTAACCTCCACTCTCATTAAACTTCAAAGTCGCCTGAGAGCTCCTAACTGTACGGAATATCTAAGATGCTGTGACCGCGGGGCAATGCGGAGACTTGATTAAAAATAATAAACCGGGCTCGCTTGAAGGTGATGTCAGGAGCGAGTTAAAGTGAAAGGGGCGGAGGGAAGGAGGCGAGTGGGTCGCGGCAGAGGGCAAGCCCAGGGGTCCCTCCGAGCCACCGGGGCTACCTGCGCGGCCGCAGCCCTCCCCGGAGCCCGGGACTTACCTTGAAGGCGACGGGCAGCGTCTTGTTGCACCTCCAGTGGGACGGCAGCACCGAGCACAAGAAGTTGGGGCTGTCGGTGCGCACCAGCTCGCCGGCGTGGTCGGCCAGTACATCCACGACGGAGCGGACCTCGGGTCGAGCCCGGGCCCCCGGTGCGGGGGCCCCCAGCGCCCCGCTGTTCTCGCCCATCTTACCGCAGGGGAAGGCCGTGGAGGGGGGTGTGAAGCGCCTGCTGGTGCTCGGGTCTACGGGAATACGCATCACAACGGCGGGCGTCAGGGAGCCGCCGCGGCCCGGGGGTACGAGGAGGGACCCGGCGGGGCTCGGCGGCGGCGGCGGCGGGGCGCGGCGGGGGCAGCGGCGGCCGAGCCCCGCGCTGCCTCGCTCCGTCCCGGCGAATCGCCGTCCTCGGGGAAAGCGGTCCGGGGTGTCCGCTCCCACCCGGTTCCCGGGTTCGTCCCCGGTGGTTTCGCTGCTGTCCCGTCCGCCCCGCCCGGGGAAAGGCGGCGCGGAGCCCCGGTAGAGCCACGTCGCGGCCGGGCGCCCTCGGCTGCAGGCGGGTCCCCTCCGCCGGGCGGCCCCGAAACCAGCTCCCAAGTGTCAGCCGCGCCGCCCGGTACCGTATTTACTGCCGGCCCCGGGGGGGGGCGGGCCGCGCCCTGACGGACGGGGCGCCGAGCCAATGGCACGGCCGTGGGGGTCCTTCTCCCCGCCCACCCCCCGGCTCCTGCCGGGCGGAGGGGCGTGGTCACCTCGGAAAGGGGCGTGTCCTAAGAAAAACAGGCGTGGCCGCTGATAGCCCCGCCCCCAGGGCTGGCCCGGCGGGGCGGGCGCACGTCGGGGCCCCGGTGGCTTCTCGCCGCCGCCGCCGGAGGGTTTTGGGGCGCGATGGGGCCGGTTTGGGGTCGAAGCCGCCGCCGTGCTGCGCGTCTGGGAAGAGAGCACCTCCCCCGCCGCCCCCCCGTCCCGCTGCCGCCGCCCGCGCCCCCCGCGGTGGCTCGGCCGTGGCGGGCCGGGCCGGGCCGGGCCGGACCCGCGGCCGCGGGGAAGCCGCTGGGGACCACCGGCACACGCGTCCCCGGTGGGAGGGCGGCTCGCCCCACGCCGTGCGTTGAAAACCCCAACCTCCGCCTTCTGCCAACCCCCCCCCCCGCCCTGCTAAAAACATTAAAAACCGCCTCGATCTCCGGCGGTCCCGGGGCGCCCGCAGCGCCCGGAGCTCCCGGCAGCTCCCCCGGGGCTGCGGCTGCGGGCAGGGCCGGTGGCTCCGGCCGGAATCGTTGGTGAGAAATTTCGTGGCGAAGTCACCGGTTCTGCGGGAAAAGAACGAAGGCGGCGGTTCGCTCCGCTCCGCGGCTGCCCACCCGCGGAAACGCCGAACCGCGGGGCGGGCGGGGGGCAGAACCGGGGGCAGAACCGGGGGGGCGAGGCGGAGGTTTCGTTGCCCGGCGTTTTCCCGGCGGGGCTGAGCCGACGGCGGTTTGAAACCGGGACGGCCCCGTCGGTGCGGAGCCAACCGGGCCGCAGCGTTCCCGGCTCCACGCTGCGCGGTGTGAAACGCGATTTTCCTTAAAACAAACCAAAATAAACCCCAACACCAACAAAAAAATAATTCTCCTCTTCCTGAACTCTCTCCACAAACTAATGAAACATTTTCCTCCGCAAGCCGCAAGGCCCGGGGGGCCGAGCCCGGGCCGGGCTCCGCATCCCGCTGCCCGCAGGACCCAGAAAACCCCCGGTCGTTCAAAAGGAAAAAAAAAAATTTTTTTTTTTTTTTTTAAAGCCAGGGGGAGCGGAGGTTCCCTCGCTGCAGCGCCCCGTTAGCAGCCGGGGCAGCGCGGGTGGCCGTGCCGGTGTCCCCGGGGACCCGCGCCGGTACCGGGGGCATCTCCGAACCCAACCGGCCTCGGGGGGGCGGCGGGTCCGGGGGGGGGCGGCCGCCATCCCCGCGTGTCGGGTCTCCTCCCGCAGTTACCGGCGCTGAAATCCTGCCCTTTTTAGGTGAAAGCGGCCGCCGGGTTTAGTTCTATTTCTCGCCCCCCGTTCAGCAGCGGGGGGGACCCACACGAACCCCCAGAGCTGCGGGGGGAGTGGGGGGAGGAACCTGCCGGGCCGCGCTGCCGCGGCCTCACGCCGGGGTTTGCGGGGGGGTGGGCACGTCCCCATCCCGGTACCCCCCCCCCCGCCCCCGGTAACCCCCGGGAGAGGGACGGGGGGGGCTCCGAGTGGATGTGGTGGCCACACTGCGCATGCGCCAGCGCCGCGGCACGGCCGCTAGTTGGCGCCGGGGCTCCGCCGTGGCGGCTCCGCGACGGGGCGGCCCGGCCCGGTGACACCCCCAGCACACCCCCCCCACACCCCCCCGGGCCCTCTGCCAGGCGGTGCCTCTCCTGCCTCTTCCTGCTGCTCAACCGACCCCCCCGGGCTAACCCGCCTGTGCCCCCGCCGCCTCCCCGCGCAGCCCTGGGGGGGTGTCACCCGGTCACCCCCCTCCGCCTTCCTCCTCCTCCTCCTCCTCCTCCTCCTCCACGGGAGCTGCAGCTCCGCAGCCGCGCAGGGCAGGTATTGCCCCGCCGGGGCTGCCCGCCCCGTCCTGCAAGCCCCCCCCGGGGTGATTTCGGGCTCGGTCCCAGCAGGACGGAGCTGCCTCCCCGCAGCGCGATGCCCGTTTGCAGTTTTCCTCCTTTCCTACTTCGGGTGCATTATCCATTCAGTGTCCGCTCACGGCCCCGCTATCCACAAATTTCTAATTTTTTTTTTATTTCTAATTTTTTTTCTCCCTTTTTATACCGGGAGCAACCTGTTGGAAAAGGCCCCGAATTACATCACCTCGGTGACCTTGAAGCAACATAGAAATGTCTCCCCAAAGCACCCAGAGTCGGTCACTGATCTATTCCCAGGTGTGCAGGGTACCGCGTCCTGCCCCCTCCCCAAAAGCCCCTCTCCCCGGCACCCTGAGCCCTCCCACCCTGATTTGTTCTTGACTTCAGGGTGCTGGGGCGCAGCCTCCCCCCCCACAACCCATCGCATGGCCTCGCTCTTCTCCTCTGCGTGGGGGCAAAGCCAGCTGCCGCCTTGCAGCGAAATAAAACGAGACCCAAAACACAGGGGCAGCGGCGAAGCAGGTTCCCCCCAACCCCAAATTGGCTGGTGACGCCCCCCCCGAGGTGCAGAGCCCAGCAAAGCGACTCAGCGGCTTTTTTTCTGCAAAAAAAGGTGTTGAAAGGAGCAAAGCCGACCCCGAGCTGCCGGGACCCACAGCACCGTGCCCTCGCAGGAATTATCTTTCATTTAAATCATCCTCTGCAGCACAGCGGGATTCAGAGTCTAAAACCGGGGGCAAAGCTCACGCTGCTCTCGGCCCCCGCAAA
This sequence comes from Athene noctua, assembly GCF_965140245.1. NCBI lineage: Eukaryota > Metazoa > Chordata > Aves > Strigiformes > Strigidae > Athene > Athene noctua. The sequence continues at coordinate 3,731,283 of NC_134060.1, forward strand.
CCAGGAGACGTCGGCACGTGGGGATTGTTCTTCCACCGCCCTCCCTGCACTCCAGAGGAGGTTAATAGAGTCTAAGACCCAGGATTTGCATGGGCCTCTTTTCAAATACTTAAAAGCTACTGTTCACATCACAGGGAGGTCAGCGGCTCTTTAAATCATTACTCACTGGGATTACTTCCCTTACAGGCTCCTCTGTAGTTTTTAATTCATTTGAGCTGCTCTTTAGCAGCAGAGCCACTCGTTTCGACGGCAAGGAAGCGAGCGCAGAGGCTTATAGGAAGCTTTCTATTAAAAATTCATCGCGAGCTCTGCCTCAGACCTCTCAGGAGCACGGCGCTCAGTAGGGCCATGCGGGTGTCTGGATCTGTTTTGTAGTTAAGGGAAGGGGATCTGAGAGCAGCATGCAGGGAGGGAGCGTGCTATTCATTCATAAATCAAACAACAGATGCTGGGTCCAATGGGGTGCGCGACGGTGACAATTTTTAACCCCTGAGTGTCACCGCTAAAACGGGCTCCCATGGGGCAATTACGGGCGCTGCAGGCAGAGGTTCCTGTGGGAGGAAGCTGTGGGGCTCAGGGGAAGAAATAAGGGGAAACTGGGGGGGGGGAGGAGAAAAGACAGTGGCTGCCCCAGACATAAATCAGGGGGAAGCCTGCGCTTGGGCGAGGGCCCAGCTGCGAGACCGGCCTGTTGACGACTCCAGCAGGGCTGCACCGGGCTCTGCTCGGCGGTCGCTGCGCCCTGGGGTTGGGCGATACCCGCAGTGGGGGAAACCCTTCTCAGCACCCGCTCCCGGGGCCAGGGCTGCAGCCTGACATCAAATCCTGAGGCGGGACATCCATTAACTCTGCGGGAGCCACGGCACCCACATCCACCTCGCTGTCTGCACACGCGGCCCTGGCGCCTGGCATCCAGAACCCTTGCTCCGGGCAGCAAGAGGAGGAGGAGGAAGACTTCAGCAAGAGTTTCAGATCCTGGTGTGAAATGCTGTCACCAGGGAAAATCAATAAGAGATTCCCACCTGGTTGCCTGGGGCCAGGTTTTGTTCCCCATCGTCTGAATGACTAGAAAAGGCCACGGCCAGAGAAGCTCGTTGACTGTCCCTACAGCTTTGGGGCTTACCTGTCCTCCCAGTTCTCCCCATTTTATACCAGTGCATTTTACTGGTATATTGCTCCATGCCAGTGGATTCTATGCACTGGCAGACTCCACATGCACGTGCACCCACACACCCATTTATATCAGTGTATTTTACTGGTATGTTACTCCACACCAGTGGATTTTATGCACTGGTAGACTCCACACGCATGTGCTCCCATTCACGCATCCTCGGCCACTTGGGGACCAGAGCGGGGAGCCCCAGACACACACGCTGGGGTGAACTGGGAGCAATGCCGCTGCTGTCAGGGGATTTATTGTCTCTCTAAAGAGCGAGCGAAGGGAGTTGGGACCCACCTCTGCCCCAGCACCAGCCTTTGGCAGGAGCCCTGCGCTCTGGGCGTAGCACAAATACTCGAGCGTGAGCAGTGCCGATGGGATGAGATGGGGTTTTCAAAAGCTGCGAAGTGACTTAGGAACACGAGTGCGATTGACGTGAATCCTGCGGTTCTGAAGTCACGAAAGTGCCATTCTTCATTGTCCGGGACCGCGATTCTCCTCTCCCCACAACAGCCCGACAATGAGGAGCATGTTCAGGGCTCACATCCTCTGTGCTATTGATAGCACGGCCGAGCTTTTTGGAGCGTGGGTCCCATCTGCCACTTCCACTCCTTTTTAAAAGATCCTAATGACTGTCAGATCCTTTTAGTTCTTAATTAATTTCAGAGTTCAACTGCAAATAGGAAACAAGGCAGCTTTTGCCCTTACGCATATGAATATTACTGTTCCATTTAATGTGGTTACTGGTGGAATGCTGTTATTCATTCCTGCCTGCAATAAAAGCCACATGTTTTTAAAACTTTGCACTTGAAAAAACTTTTAGGAAAGAAATCAAGTATGTTTTGTATGCATGGCATGAGATAAAAACTAGTCATAAATATTCAAAGAACAGTTAGAGCTTTATGCTTGATTTAAACAAGTGAACAGAGAAGTACGACGGTTGAAGTGGAGAATGAAAGCCCAATGCTCCTTTAAGAATGTGCTTATGCAGAGAAAAGGAACTATTCATGCAAAGGTTATGGAGCACCTAAGGACATCCCATCTCCTCAAAAAATGCCCAAAGGTGGATAACACAACTGGAAACATTGGGCTTTGTTCAGAACTATTCAAGTGCATGGGAGTTTCTCTCTCTTCAGGGGTTTCGGAGGAGTTTTAGGAGGGTGTGAGATGCCTCCTGCCAGACCCTGTGGGAAATGAGGACTCTTCTTGCATGGAGACATCTCCAATGTGTCCGCTCCCCACGTCGGAAGGCAGATGATTGATGTTTTGATGAGCATTTTTGGGAGCTCCCTGGACTCCTGGACAGACCTTCCCTGGAGCCACCAGAGCCCAGCACAGCCAAAAGCCACGAGGGAAGGGACTGAGCGCCAGGGCCCTGGGCAGTGCCTGTCCCACCGCCCTGCCAACGGGGCCCGGGGCAGCGTCAAACCCTTCAAAACCCAAAATGCGACAGGGGGAGAAATAAAAAAAATTCCAAAGGAAAGAAAAAGGGGAAATGTCTGGATGGTGGAAAGAGGAACCGAAAGGCACATGACGACGAGAAAAGTACAACGGGGTGGACGCAGAAAAACACGATATGATTTCTAATTTTGAGGAGAGGCGGTTAGAGGAGTTCCTGTCACAGAAGGGCTCTCAGGCAGAGCACCAAGGGCCAGGGCACAGGGAAATCCTCCTGCACGTGCCAAGCAAAGCCCTCTTGCAACACAAAAAGACTACAGAAAGCGTTTTCTTGTCTGGGAAAATAGCTGTGCATTGGCAAAACTGCCCCATCGCTCATCCCCATCCCCAGTGGGGTGGGAGAACCGACCTCTTGTCCCGTACGGTGGCTGAACATGCAATGGTGGTTTTCAGTTCTGTTCCCTACAGGCTCACCCAAAATGTTGGGGTGATGCTGGGTATCAAATGGGTGCCCAGTGCTCCTGTGCTAGGCTGAGGTTTTCAGGGCAACAGGGACCCTTGGGGAAAGGTCTTGCACCCACAGACCGAAACAGCGGCCGGGGTTCATGCTTGAGCCCTGGTGTGGTGAAGCATCTATACGGTCCTGAGCAAGGCTGAGCTGGGCTCTGACTGATGAATGATCCCTTCAAGGAAGTCAAATGTGAAGAGAGAGAAAAATCAACCCTGGAAACCTCTCACGTTCCTGCATGCTCGCCTACCTCCCTGCGAGGGGCACCCGGCTCTTAGAAACCTCAGCCAAAGGTTTCGCTGCTTCAGGGCTGCAACATCTGCAAATACCTCTCGGATGTAGGAGCAGAAATGGGTGTTTGTCCCCCCCGAGAGGGCAGGAGGGGTCTGGCAGCTGCCTGCGATGGGCAGTGGCATCGGACAGGGAACTCCGGTTTCCCTTTTCGTTCAGGTCTGGTAGAGCATCTTAGGGTCGTGTCTCAGCAAAAGCAGCTTTACAGGCAAGTGCAAGCGCACTGTATCTGTTTAACTTCACTGTGGGACATCAGTATGGCAAAGGGAACCCAGCCTGGTCACCCTGAGGGCACCCCGCTGATTTGGGAGCCCTGGACACCCCTTCAGCCAGACCGCCCACAGATGTGCTCTCTGCAGTGGCTGTTGTTTGCATCTTGCTCCCCAGAGGATGACGGGGTGGTGCTGTCTCACGCTGGCTGACCAGAGGGCAGCGGCGGTGCCTCGCAGCAGCTTTGCTAAATTTCCAAAGCCCTTCCTGGAATGTCCTTTTGTAGGAAGTGGAGAGTTTCCCCCCCAAAAAAAACCTCAGCCTTGCTGGGAGAGCCACTGGCAAAACCACAGTGGCCGGTGGTGACACCAGCACGGGCATCTCCTCCCTTCCTGCCTCCACCCCGAGGTGGTTACCCCATTTCTCTTGCCTGGGCTGAGCCCTGATGGAGGCAGAGCCGGCGGGTTGGGAGGGAGGCAGATCACAGGAGGTGCTTTATAAACGCGTGGTTTATTAGATGTGCCTAATCCACCAGCTTTCATCCACGCGAGGGTTTTCCCCACCTGTCTGCGGGCAGATGAGCTTTGCAGAGCAGCACCAGCGCAGGGTGGCTGGTAGTTGTCCTCCAGCAAGAGAACGGTTTGAAAAAGCCCCCAAACTTGGTATTTAAAGGCAGAAGTTGGGGACGGGAAGAACGGGACCGATTGCAGCGATGGAGCCCAGCGAAGCTGCGAGGTCTACACCGAGCCGCATCGCACAGAGCTGGAGAAACGCGCCCAGGAGTCTGGCAGGGCGTTTCTCCAGCCCACCGCGATGCTGCTTGGTGTGGAGCTTGAGCAAACGGCTGCCGGCAGTGCCCAGGGCGCCTGCAGGCAGCTGCCTGCTCAGCCCCGCGGGCAGATCCTACGGCTCCGCATTCACCCCAGGCCCGCCTCACTCGGGTTGCTCCTCAGGCAGCTCGCCCATGAAATCACGGGCACGCACGACTCGTTGACTCTGCTTCATAGCTCAGGGCGGGAGATACAGATGAGGCTCGGGCTGGCTGAGAGCCCTTTTGCAATGCCAGTGCCGGGATCGCACCCCAAACATTTCTGTCAATGCGATGCATTGGCTGTTTTCGACAAAAAATAAGGTGCTGGGCAAGGACACTTCCCGTGCGAGGTGTTTACCATCCCTACGGGATCAGTCCCTGATTTCTGCCATCGCCACCAGACTCGGTGGCAACTTGCAGGAGAAACAGTGAAGATCCTCCAGCAGTGACACGGAGCAACTTCAAACTGATGTCAACAACTCCCCTTACAGCAAAGTAACTCTGAGAAAACTGGCTTCTGGTTCCAGTTGCAAATTGTCCTGCAGGCCCACACCATTTTTTCCAGGTTCATTGGCTTTTTGCAATTATTCACTACTTTCACTTCTATGAATAAATCTGGGCAACGCTATTTTGCAGCTGGGCCGCTTTGACTCAACGGGCTCCGGGTTGAGTTGCTTCTGCTCCTTCCTTGAATTCTTTTTTCCGGTGCAAACGTTTTCTTTCGTATTTTCCCTTCTGTATAGACTCTCACTGATGTGAGCTTGCCCGACATCCCCCACCAATAAGCCTGGTGGTTGTAGAGTCATTCCAGAAAACAAGCCCCCGAGAGGGTTCAGCCTGTGGATTCACCCAGCACTTACGCATCCCTTTAGGCACAGAACAAATCCCAGACTTGGGGGAATTAGTCACAGGCAAAAAAATGACGCAGAAGGTACTTTTCTGGTTTCTGACTATGAACTTTGACAACTCAAACCCAATGTTATTTAGGGACCGCTGTTAAGTCACTGGTCACTCACTATCCATCTCCAGCAGCTTGGAAAGGGAACTGCGCCTGATCGCTTCCATCAAACCCCCAGCCCTGTGCTCATCAGCATGAGCTCATTTTTTTTTTGCAGAAGTTTCTTATAAAAGTTCATATGTAAGCAGGAGGTGCCTGTCTGCCTGGGTCAGCTGGCTGACACCACGAGCAGGCTCCTCGCCCCAGCCCAGACAGCAGCCTGGGAAGTTGGGGCGGTTCAGCAACAGGTTGGGGCTGGAGACGAGAGAAATGGAGAACTTGCCCAGACAGAACGGTAGCGGCTTTTGGTCTTGAGCGAGCAGCCAGCTCTGCGGGGAGAGAGGGGATCTTATCTGCAAAATGCAACCTCAGCTATGTCTTGGGGTCTGAGCCAGTCGGCACCTGCCTGACCCTCCGAAACGGGTGGTTCTCGAGAATGTTTTTACATTTTCTCCTCCAACCGAGCGGCAGGCTCTCACTGGCAGGAAGCGTGGGCTCCGGGAGCAAGCATTGGCGGGGGAAGCAAGATGTCTGTGTTCAATCCACATCTCCACCACAACCTTCCCCAAGGACCCCAGACATGCTGTGTCGGGGCTCCCTGGCAAGTGCTTCAGTCCCCGCATCTCCCACCCCTTGGTGGTGGCAAACCCCCCGCACCAGCCTCTGCCACACAACACAGTCCTGGCACCACGTGTGCATCCCAGCTCTGGCAGCGAGGAGCCTCTGATTCCAGCCCCCCAAGACGTGACATTAACTGGGGGAGAGCCCCGTGAGCCCCGGCAGGCTCACACTCGCGTTCTTGACAATTCAAGATACAACGGAGACAAGCCCATCCTGCCACCAGCAAGCACTCCGTGCTCCCATTGATCTCAGTGGGACTCAAGAGGGTTGGATTTCATCAGAATCGGGCTCTTGTCATCTCCCAGCAGCCATGGTTGGCTTTGCTTGTCCGCTGACTGGCGGCAGTGGAACTGCAGAGGTGGTCGGGGATGGGAGGTGGGATGTCTCTGGTGAAAGTTTGGGGAGATAAATGTGAATTCCCCATCTCAGGAGCATATCCAAGTGCCCTTGCTCTTGTTGGACATGATGAAGGTATTTCATCTCCTCTGACACAGGGCAGGATGGTCAGACCGACCACCCGAGCGATGATTTCTGCAGTGCAATGGGTTAAATGGTGCCTGCTGGCTGCCGAGGTACAAAGAAGTTTGAAATAACTTAAAGATGCCACCTTAAGGGTTTGGCGAATCCACCTCCTACACCAAAGCTGTGTTGACTTTCTAGGCTGCACAGGAGGAATCCCAGCACTGCCGGTCCCATTTAACCCCTTCTGTGAAGGGCGTCTGCCTTCTGGTGCAGCCGGGATGGAGGTTCTGGGAGCCAGCATCGTAGGCAACCTGCTTGTGCCACCACAGACCCAAAGCTTTAACTTTGTGGGTCCCAATCCTTCCCACCATCACAAATTCAAAAATTTTTGTGGGCTTCCTTCATCACCGTTAACCCACTCCATCTATCTTCCACCCAACCATATCCAAACACGGCATGTAGAGACACATTTCTCAAGGATAATGTCCCCCTGGCCAGGGCTACCTGGGCAAAACAAACCCCAAAGGATGGATAGACACATATTTCTAGTAAACGTGAGCAATATTTTTGCATTTTAGTAATATCCTATAGTGCTGTCTCAGAGTAAATAAAGATGAACTCTGACATCAAATCAGGAATGAACTCCTGCAAATGACAGGAGAAAAATGTGTGTTGGTGATGCCAGCTAGCACAGTTTGGGCTCAAAAGAGTTAACCAACGTGAGGTCTGATCAGGAATTAACTCGTTTGCATCTATTATCCCACCCACCCCCATCTGAGGGAGGAAGGTGATGGGGAGTGTTGCAGGATGGAGGACTCAGGACTGAACTTCCCAGCTCTGGCTTCCAGCAGCACCCTGGTGCATGCTGAGGTCCCACCAGCACCCACCACACCACAAAACATGGCTGTAATCCTGACCCAAGCTCAGCTCTTCCTACAACAGACCAAAAGTCACCAAATCAACACGAGAAAGCAAGCGGTGGTGGATTTCAGCAGCCTCCAGGCTTGCAAGAGCGGGTCAAGCTTGTGATCGTAGGGCTGCCAGACTTGGTGAACGCAGAGCTAACAGGGAGTAGAAACATGGTATTTTGGGGAAAAAAATAAAACAAGTGAAGTGAAGCTCTGTGCCCAGCTCAAGGCATCAAAACAAACTCATGGCACTAACATGGAGTAATTCTGGGTCTGAAAGGCTTTGCCTCTTCGCGGTCCCTCTTCGCTGCAGAGGCAGGAGGGTTTAAAGCCCGTGCGTGGGATCCAGCTCCCGTGGGAGCAGGGCCGAGGTGCTGGTGGGTGTCCCACCACCCTGCTCAGGGACAAGGAGCCAGGACCAGGGCTATTCCTCCCAGCCCAGCAGTTTTTGTTGAGTTTTATGGAAAAAAACATGGTAGGCTCGTTCATGCGATGAGATTTTCCAAACCGACCCAGGGCTAATAAAAAAAGGTGTTTAATTACAGGGTTCAAGGTAATTGGGCACAAAAGTGGCCAGTAAAATGCAGAGCAGTGCAAAGGAGCTGCAGAACAAGGGCTTAATTTTGGAACAGCACATCTGATTTAGTCTTTACATTCTCTGGCCGGCACTTTCTCTCTCCTAATGAGGGAAACCAGCACGGCCTTTTGCAAATCCCCGCTCAGTAGTTTATTCCTGACTTCAAGTCACTGAAATCACGGCACCGCGCTCTGTCATTAAATTATCTCCATGCATATGCTTCCAGTTTAAAGGGAAACGGCGCAGCCCATGTCTGGCATTTAATGTCTGCCAGGCTGTGAAGAAACAGCCTCCCCGGCTTTTCCATGCACCCCCACCGATGCGGGGCTCCGCTCCCACCTCGAGCATCCCCTTGCCACTCGCTTGCACCCACCATCGCTGAGCGGGGGATGCAGGGAGCAATATTCCCTTAAATATTTTGTAAGCGTTACAAACAGGAATGGAAATAGGCAATTTTTGTGGGAGTTTTTAGTATCTGTAATTGAGTGTAGCTTCCTCCCTGGATTTTTGGCTTCTCATTGGGAGAGAAATTGAGTTACAGCTGGGGATATTCCTGCAACAGCCCCGCTAGCAGCTGCGGCTGGACGGGAGGCGTGCGCGGGCTGCATTGCTGGTTAAGAAACGTGCTGCTCCTGGAATAACCCACGTGCTCGCTCCAGAGATCAGAAAGCAACCCCTCCAGTCACTTGCTGAAGTTTCCCTCCAAGAAAACTCCCCTCCAGCTGCAAGAGAAGTACTATTTTACCAACACCCATCAAATGGACTGACGGAATCTGTGCTGTCAGCTCCGTCCTGGGATGCTGGTGCTGCACCTGGAGCCGTGCAGGAAACCTCTTGCAAAGCCCAGGCCAAGGTTTGTTAACACAATGAGTATCTTTTAACGACCAGCTCAGCCCATCCCACAACCACGGGCACTGGCGTGCTCTCCATTGGCATGCGGGGAGTTTGCGACACCCTTTGTCTGTCTGTCTGTCCCTGTGCCAGACTGAGCCCTGGCTGGGACCCAGGAGACGCAGAGGGTGCGAGAAGTCAGGGCAGACTTTGGTCCAGGGTTGTGCCGTTAACATCATTCCTACCATTTTGTTTTGATTTTTTTAGAAGCTATTTTAACAAAAACCATGCTGCCTTGTGAAATCACATCCCGATATAGCTGCCATAAACACACACAAGGAGCGACTGGAAAAAAAAAAAAAAAAAAAAGCAGACCTGGAGCCCTAAATCCCATCATTACCAGGAGAAAAGACCCTTGGAAGGTGCCTCCTCCCATCTGGTCTCCCTGCGGACTTCCCCATGCCGACAGCTCGTGGTTACGACGTCAGACCCCGCCACGATGCCAAAGGCACCGGTGAAACCTCAGTCAGGGTGTCAGTGACTCGGACCCTGGCGGAGTGGGCTGGGGGGGACACGTGGCCGTGACTTGGGGCACCACTAGCATATGCCTTGCCACCCACTGCCCTGAATTGTGGCTGTGAAACTGGTGGCACCTCAGGGACATGAATCCCTTGTGGGATGCTCCTCGCTGGGGTGATGGGGCCATCCGGGGTGGCAGGAGGTCCCTTCCCAGCCATCACGGGGAGGGCTGCATCTCCCCAGGTGGAAAGACAAACCCAAGAGCTTCTTATCCCTCTTATCCCTCCATCCAGGATCTGGCCATCCCAGAGGTAAAGGTTACGTCTCTACAGGGCCCTACGGCACGGCAGAGACTGTTGAAAAAAAGCCCATTTTTCAGTGTCTCCCTTCCCAACTGAGGCTTTTTTTTTTTTTTTTTTTTTAATCTCTCCCTTCTCCTCCTATTTTGGTTGTTTTTATATTTTATTTTACAATAGCTTGAGTAATACGTTCCTCATGTTCCAAACGCACTAGCTGCTTCCAGTGGGAATGGAAAATCATTGTTTCTTTTTATTTTCCCTTTTCTTTTTCTTTTTAATATGTTTATGTTATGGAAAATACCCCCAGATTGCAGACGCGTTGGCTGTTCCACTTACTTGAAAAAAAAAAAAAAAAAAAAATTAAAGCATTTTTAGAAAGACAAGAGCCAAGGAGGACGAGGAGGATAATGCTGTGGTTGAAGGCTCTGCCTGGCACCCTGCAGACTCTGTCGTGGCCAGCCTGGGTGTTGCTTTAGGCTGCGATGGGCCACGCAGCACCCGATGCACCACGGCCACGTCCTGCCCTCTCGGAAGCAGCCGAGGCGGGATGCCGGTGCCCTGCGTGGGAGGTGGGTGCTCTCCATTCCCCCCTTTCCCACGCACCCTTCTCTGTTGGGGGGTGCCCAGGAGGGAGCTGCCCTCCCAGGATGTTTCTGCGAAGGGCCTCGCCGTCCCCACCAGCCGGGAAACCACATCCGCCACCGGCGCGGCAGCTGCCCCGGCAAGGCTGGGGCAGCAAAGGGAAGCAAAGGGAAGAGGCAGAAATGGGTGGAAACAGAGAGAAATTTTTCCAGATGAAGCACAGAGTGGCAAGAGGTCTAGAGAGTGGAGGAGGATTTGAGTTTGCTACCAAAAAGGCTGAAGCATCTGCAGTTTGAGCCAGTGTTAACGCTGGGGTTGCTTCCCCGTGCTGCAGAAATGTCGGCAGCCTGCATACAGCCAGGGGGACCGTACCACATTTGCAGCAGGTTTTTACTCAATTTTCTTTCCCACTCTGTGCCACCACCCCAGGGCGCTGCCATCAGCACCCGACAGCTTGGTGCGCCCCAATACGTCCCCAGCCGGGCATCGCTCAGCAAGATGATCAGCCTCGGTTTGGGGGGGTGTCAGCAGAAGGCGGCCGGCAGCGTGGGGTCTCACCTCACCACGGGGTCACACCAGTGACAGGGCAAGGCTAAAGGGTTTTGGCCAAGAACTGAAGCTAAAGGCTGCCAGGATCTCTGGGATGAAAGGGGTGGGAGTGAGGGTTCAGGCCCAGCCTTTGTGCCGGCCCTGACCTGGGCACATCAGGGATGAAACGCAGGAGCCAAGGAAAATGAAAATGTGATGGGAAGCCCTTGGGGAGAGCTCAGCCCTCTGGATCCTCCATCACTTGCACAGCTAATGGACATCACCCCCTGCAGCAACAGTTTCTTCTCACTCTGGACATACCTGGGAGAAAAATTGGGTGCAAATGCACCCTGCAGCAGGAGGGAGAGGGGATTTGCATCCTCAGGGCTGAGCCCTGAGCCCCCATCACCAGCACCCCAATGCCACTGGAGACCTCCTGGCAGGTTTTTCAATGTTCTCCCCTCCGCTGCTCAGCCTCGTTAGAGGAGTATTTACGGTGTGGCCCGTGGCTCGGGCTCATCGCTTCGGATGGGAAGTCACATTCTTGCTCCTAATGCTGACCATGTGTGGATCTGAGCCTGCAAACATACAGCTCATTCTTTGTTTCCCAAACCGTACGCGGCCAAAACAGTGGACCGCAAACACTGACGACATATCGGAGGAGATCAAGTCTAAGAAATCATCATGAATTAAAGTGCTCAGCAAAGGGGAACGCCACTGTCTCTCTACCCCTATTAGATCATAACAAGGTGATGAGAGACAATGGATTTATACTCGTTCCCACACACACACATACACAAATATATTTAAAAAAAAAAAAAGGAAAAAAAAAAAAAAAGACATGCCACCAGTCAGCGGGGTTCCCTTGGAAAAGGCAAAGCCACTGACAGTCAATCAGGAGCCAGCAAGCTCTGAGCGCACAAGCCTTCCCCGGGAGGGGAGGATGAATGGAGGCAAACCAGATTTCGTGGCCACATGGTGTTGCACACCAGCCCCCGGCACGTGGGCGAGCGCATGTGCACGGGGATGGGGCGGCATCGCGGCTCCCTGTGCCCTCCAACTTCAGAGAGCTGGGGGAGCAGAGGGAGGGCTTGCGCAGGGGTAAGGGGGTGAAGGGACCCGGGGTGCTGGGTGAGAGCAGGCTCTGGCTGAGCTGTGCCCGTAGGAGAGGTCCTGGGTGTGCAGTGCTCGCGGGTGTGCAAACATCCCCCCAGGTATTACAATGCCCATAGGTGTGTATGTGTCCGTGGGGATTGCAACGCTCACAGGCGTGCAAATGCCTTCAGGAATTGTGACGTTCACAAGCAGGCCAACATCCGTGGGTTCTGCAAAGCTCACGGGCGGGCAAACGTCCACAGGTGCTGCAAAGCTCACAGGTATGCAAACGTTCATGGAGATTGAAAAAAAAACCCAAAAAACCCAAAACATTTTGGGTGCTCTCAGATGAAACAAAACCTTTAGGGAAACATGATGGCAAAGCTCGGTGACACCGTTACACGTGCACGGTGTTACTTGGTGCCCACTCACCCACTCTCTGCCGGAGGCATTGCCCAGAGCACGGCGTGGCAGGAGGAGGGAAAAACGCCTCAAAATACCATCGGGGTTACAGTTTTCTGTGGTTAGGAAGAAACACAGAAATCCATTAAACAGAAGTTTGCTGAGTGGGAATCCTGAGGTGGCCAGCTATGGGAAGGGTGGAAAAAGAAACCTCTGCTTGGGGCGAGCTGGGGGCCACCATCTGTACCCCAGCAGGTGAGGAAAGCTGCTGGTGGCTTGGGGGCGCAGCGAGGAGAGCACCGTGCTGGGGCACGGCCAGGGGGGCTGCCCCGTGCCCTGGGATGTGCCAGCCTCGGCGTGTGGCAACAGGCCAAGCCCACAGCCCCCAGCACAGCAGTTGTGAAACTCTGACTAATCTGTGGGGAAAAGGCACAGACGCAGCGACCTTCCAGAGAAGAAATGATGGCCACCTCCCGCACCAGGGCAGTCATCACTGCCCACTTTCAGAAGCCGAAGGTGACTGACACTGGCTCTGCCACCACAGGGTTCCCTCCTGCTCCTCCTCCAGCATCTACTGGGGCAGGGCCAGGGCCAGAAGTCAATTTGTTCATCCCAGCTGCCATGTTTTGGGGATGGGATGGGTTCCCCATGGGATCACAGCTCATTTCTGCCACTATGGGGTAGACAACGTTCTCAGACCCCCCCAGCAAGGCTGTCCTGCACGGGACCACAACCCCACTGCTTTCTCTTGGGGCAGAGCAGCTCTGCAGGGACCTCTGAGCCCCTCCGCTCCTGCTTTAGGCAGAACCCCGCTGTTTGTTAGTCTAACTGAGGCTGAGAAGGGCTGGCAGAGACCCTCAGGCTCCCTGCACCCCCATGGACCACCTGCTCCCTTTAGCAAAGCAGAGAAGAAGGTGCAGAGACAGGAGGAAATTTGCCACGATCAACCAGAGACAAGGACCCAGAGAGCCCAGGAGAAGCAGCAAAGCAGGGACTGAACCCCAGGATCAGTCCCAGTTCCTTCAGAGCAGCACTGCATCACGGCCAAACACGGCTGAGAGTGTGTCTACATTCATGCATCTGCAAAATAAACAGTAAAATTCCCTTCTTGGATGCCAGAACCAAGGCTCAGTGCCCTTTGCCTTGCTTGCAAGAGCATGAAGCCACCTGGAGAAGGCTGCAAGATGAGGGGCAGCTACCCATGAAGACACCAACATGATGGAGAAACAGGCAAAAATAGTGATATAACACTGGTTTGTTTTCACTGGGGAGCGTGGACAGACCGTGACAGTTTACGAGCTGTTTCCACGTGCCTTTAGATTTACAAAAAACAAGGGAAAATTGACAAACATTGATGACCTGAGTTAGGGAGAAGTGAATGAGCCCGCTATGGGCACCCTGAGCAGAAGAGCCAGCCTAGGCCACCAGCAAACTTTCTCAGGGCTCACCCCGAGGCAAAATAACTCCCAGCCTCCAGCCAAAAAGTCTGAGAGCACCCGAGCCACCGGCACCTCGCTCCTCTCTCGGTGGCCCCATGAAGCATCACACCCCGTGGCCATCCCTGCAGGTTTCCACTGAAGACTGTCAAGAAACCAGCCCGGGTGGCTGAGTCCTCCCCACCCCGATAGCCATCAGTAACGAAGAACTGACTCACGGATGTGACATTTGTGGTTTTGATGACTTAGAGGCAACCGGTTGCCACCGGGATGGCGGCTCCAGAGGTCCCAGGAGAGGGCATGGCCCAGACCCAGGAGCCGAGCCACAGAGTGCTCAGATGGAGCAGAAAAAGACGTAGTTATTTTTTCCTTGCAAAAAGGGATAGAAAGTGTTTGTCAGCCCCGCGGAGGAGCGCGGGTCCCTCATGCTGGCACTGACTGTGGGGTTCAGCCGTTGGGTGCAGCAGGGGAGAGTCCCCCCAGTTCAGACCAGTTTATCTTACAACTTCTGGCTGGTCTCCAAGAGAAGCGAGGAGACGCAAAGACAGCCCCCAGGCCAAGGCAGCACTGGCTGCCAAAAATGGGGTTTCTATCCCCAAAACCATTGACTGGAGGCAAATTTATTTCAGTCCCCACCAGATATTTCACTCAGTTGTGAATCTGGCGCGTGCAAGCGGGGATTGGTGCTGCTCTCCCACGTGGGGGCTCTTTTGCCCAACCCTTTGGAAAGCTGAAAAATCCCTTTTCTATTAAAAAAAAAATAATAAAAGAGTTTCCAGACTAACTAGTGAATACCTTTGGGATTTTTCGTTTCATTCCTTAAATATTTGCGCAAACAAACACCCATTTTCATGGATGTGCCCAGAAAAGCAAGCAAAAACTATGAATGCGGTTGAATCCCCCAAAGCCAGGAGGAATTTAAATGAACATTTGTGAATGTTTTGCAGTACTCACCCAAATCTAGCCGGGCAGGAGAAGACACACTGAGCTCCTTAAAGAAAACAAGGATTTCTTGTCCTAATACTAAACAAATGTTTCACCATTTGGCCATATTCCATCCTTGGTGCAATCGTTTAATTCTCCCCAATTTAATAAAAAATTATGTCTGAAACAAAGATGTTTATTGCTTTTATGAGTTCCTATTTGTATGGAAATTGCATACAAGACGTGATATTTCTGGTGCTCACTCTCTTTTATTTTTAAATGAGCAAGCCCAGTTAAACCCCGGCATTTCTTCATCTGGCTTGCGGAGGGAGAAGTATAGATTAAAAAGAACCATGCAAATGTTTTTTATAAACTTCTCTTATTTCCTTGCCATGGGACTGCCTTTAATTAGCTGCACGGAGTACAAAGGACACATTTATAATGCCACCATCTCCGAGTGGAGGGCATTAAGATAAACGTGGCTATTCTGCCTCTCTGCCTTGTGCTCCGGCATGGTGTATCCATGATGGGGCTGGAGAAGCCAGTCTGGATTTACACCCCCTCCATCCCCATCCCTGCCTCTTTCTGCTGCGTCTCCAACACCCTCTAGCTCAGAAGAAAACTCAAAGCCATGGAGTTGGCGTAATGGAGGTTAACACCACCAACCCGCCTCAAAAGGACACGTAACCTTTTGTGTTCTCAAAAATACCCCAAAATCTGGTCTGCAGTGACTCGTCTCCGGATGACTGGCTGCATTTTGCTCTTTGGGTAGGGGCTGATGATTGCCTTCCCCTGATCTGCTTGGGTTCAGTGGGACGTGCAGAGCCATCGCTCAGGACCTGGGTCCTCACGGCCATGACCAGCTCAAGCTTTTGCTCCTGAACTGCATCAGGAAGGGAAAAGACAGGGCTTTGCAGGGCTCTGCCTGACACCTTAGAAAATTCCCATCTCCTTCCCAAAAAATTTTCAGCATACACCTGGTCTCAGCAGCTCCAGCCCACGCCGGCCTCTCCCGTTCACCCCGAGCAGCCCTGCTGCAGAGGAGTTACAAGAGGATGGTGGTTGTGAAACGAAGGCGGGTTCAACTCTGGGGACATGAGACCCTGCTGGGACTGAGCAGAGGAGAAATCTGGGGAGAAACAACCCCCTCTGATGGGCAGTTTGTCCATCCTGAGGCAGCCGGGATGGATGAAACCGTCGTGGCTTGGGGTGTGCAGAGAGGCCGCGAAGAGCAGATTGAACAAATTCATCACCCAACAGAGTTATATATTTAGCAAAGCACTATATACTGTGGCTGTGTGTTTTCATATTTAGAGTATTATATGTAAGTAAACATATAAAACTGTGAGCTTGAAAGCAGCTAATCTCCCCCAGCTCTTCCCTCCTTGCAAACTGGTTTCTCTTTAGAAGCAATTCACGTTTCTGCAGATTTTTGCTCCCCCACGCAGCACCCGCCTGACAACTCGGACCCCCGACCCTTCCCAGCACTGCAACCACGCAGGAAAAAGGAAAAAAATAAATGGGAGCAAACCACCCACTAAACCTGGACAAACACGGCGGCAGCTTGGAGTATCGCAGAAATGGCAGAAAACCCTGGTGGGCACCGGCGAGGAGTGAGGTACCAGCAAAGGTGCATTGAGCCCGCTGCCAGTTTGCTTCTTTGCAAATAAATAAATAAAATAAATAGAAAAACCAACAATGTTTCCTGCCACCGAGGAACGAAAGAGCCCGGTCTGTACTCACCACGCAGGAAAGTGGAGGAGTAGGTGGCGAAGGAGTCGAAGATGCTGTTGGTTGCCATCCCCCTAGTCCCGTGCTCCGGCTCTCCTGGAGGAGCTGCTGGCCAGTGGGAGGAGGAAGAGGAGGGATGGGAGAGGCAGCAGTGAGTGGGAGGAAGAGGAAAACCCCGCCGGTGGCACAGGTAGCCTCCGGCTGGCTGGTGGTTCTGTGGTCGGCACGGCAGAGCCGCCGGCTCGGCATCCGCTGGGTGGGAGAGCGGCGTCACCTGATCCGTGGCGTCAACAGGCCAACGATATCGCTGCGGCTTCGGGGTGCTGGCATTGGGGTTTTTTTCCCCCCCCTGTATATTTTTCTTACTAATAATTTTATGGTTTGTAGCTGGTGGTTCATGGGAGGCTCGCTCGGACTCATGGCTGAGTGACAGACGGGAGCGGAGGAGACATTTCTCTTTAATTAATTATATTGTTGCCTTAGAAGAAACAAAGAAGTGAACCCGTAGATTTCTAATTGGGTGATTGAAGTAATAACCCATTTACATGCCGTGGTTTTCTCCTTTTAACTGCCTTTTCTCCCACATTCACCACTTGTCTGTATCCTAATTTTGAGCTGTACGTGGCTTTCTGACTCCCAGCCGGGTATGGGGACTGCATGCTGAGACTGTTTCCATATGTGTAGTAGATGGGTGGTTCTTCTTCACGAGGATTTTATGTGAATTAGTATTAAGCAAAAATATGAAGCACATGTGGCAGAATAAACAGCGCTGGCTGTGGAGGGGGCACCAGGGAAGGTGGAGAGGGCTGGTGAGGAAGAGGAGGAAGGCAGCAGGTATGGCTGACCTCCTGCTTTGCCCAAATGACAACAGACAATTTTTATATATTTTTGGTTTAGTAATAAAGCTAATTCAGTAATGCAGGCACAGCAGATTTCCAGGAGCACCTGAAGATGCCATTTCTGCTGGACCACAGAAATGCCAGTGCCCAGTGGAACAGGAGATGCCATTGGACCCCCTCGCCTGGGGCTGATGAGTTTTCTCATAGAAAATTGCCATTATCACCCTTGGAGATGAATTTTCCCTAAATGGGAAGAAATGTAGTATTGAAATATGAGATGATATTTGTCCTTTTCTTTTTTTCTTCTCTTAAGAAAAAGCGAAGGGAGCTCTCTGATGGAGTAAAACAAATGCAAACTAAGCTTAAGTGACCAAAAATCTGCAGGAAAATAAGACCCAAGGCAGAAGGCTGGCTGTTGCGGCCCACGATTTCAAGGTATTTGGAGAGTTTGGTGCTCATCACGCCTCGCCACTCGCCGCTGTCATTCTTAGTTCAGTTTTTCATCCGATGGATGTTGGCGGTTGGACGTATCAAGATGTTATCGGCCAAGATGTTACAGATTTCTGCAGAGTTATTAGAGGCTGGGGAAAAAAAAAAAAAAAAAAGGCGGGTCATATTTACTGTGACTGAAAACTGCTTGTCTGCTGCTTTTAAGCAAAGAGGGGGAAAAAGTGGTTTCAGAGCAGTGAAAGGGGCAGAGGTTGTGCAAATGCTGGCACAAAAGGAAAGGGAAAAGCAACCCAGCCTGGAAAACACCGGCTGCTGCACAGAGCGGGGTCTGTGGCACTGAACAGCATCGCCTTGTCTTGCTTGCCAGACACCCACCACAACCACAGCTCCAGCCCCGGGATGTGTGGCTACAGGCAGCGAGGTTGTTTCTAGCAGCGCGGTGGCATTACTCCCCCCCAGCAGCGGCGGGATGTGGTCCCCTGACCCCCACTGCGGGCCAGAGGGGAGCGGGGTGGCTCAGCCCAGCAGCATCCCGCTTGCCAGCCTTGCCTGCCTCAGAATTACAAACCTCCTGGGCAATGTTCAGGTTTTTCAGGCTGGGTTTGGATTTCATGGCTCCTTTCTTGCAGGAAGGGGGTGGGAGTCTCAGCCCTCACCTGGTTTAGGTCCCACTGGGGAGAAAAATCAGGATGAAGAGAAGGAGAAAGAGAAGAGGAAGGTGGTTTTAAGGTATTTTCCCAGTCCCCACATTGGTAGGTGCCAGATGGGAGCTCTGATTCAGCTGCCCTCATTTACACCCCGACCAAACACCCTTCAGCAGCACTAATTAGGAGAAGGCTCTGGATGGGGCTTTTCTTCTCCATCATCCTCCCACCACCCCTTTTTTTCCCTAAATCACTGCAGTACCACCTCACGGACATGGTCCTCAGCTCCTGGTCATCATCCTCATGTGATCCACAAAATCAACCTTTATCATAGAATTTCTCCTCTTGCCCCTCAAATCATGGCTTTTTCCTCATGTGGGGCTTTAAATCAGAATTCTCCCAATTTCTCCCGCAGGCAGATGCAAGGGGCATTGTGGGGCCACAACCTGAGGGTGTTCCAGACGTTATCTAGGCATGGTGGGGTGCTGGCAGCATGTGTCAGGGACATTAACACCCAGCCCAGGCAAGGCGCTTAATTACACACATTTATTTGTATCTTAGGTGAGAGTCATGGACATCCCCAATGATTTAGTGTTCGCCGGTACTTGTGGAAATCCAAAATTCCTCCCCAAAGCCCCAGGAGGCTCCAGAAGTATATGAGGACCAAACCCATGTTAAACTCTTGCTCTTTTACATCTGGTTACAAAAATGGATCCTTTTTTCTTTAGCAGTGTTACCACAGGAGCTGCAAAACGGAGCCAGAATGAGGTGAAACACCTACCCCGTAGAAAGTACAAGGGAATATAAACTGATGGAGGGATTAAGGACACTGTTCTATTTGTCCTTGCAGAACATGGCTGGGGAATGGGCATGTTTTAAAAAATAACTGATTAACAACTCTCATGCAATTAATCCACCCCTGGGATGGTCGCCCCTGGTGCACAGCTCTCCCACGCAGCCCCAGTGTGGGGCTGGTTTTTGGGTGGGTTTGTTCCCTGAGTGTCCAAGGAGAGCTCTGCGACTGCTAGAGGCAAGCGGGCTCGTTGCAGAGGGTGAATATTTCCTGCCATTAATAATGCTGATAGAAAAAAAAAAGTAAATCGGAGAATCCAGCCCCAAAGTTTCTCCCTTGCTCTCACCACCCCGAAGCTTTGGATTCGCTTTGTGGGCGTTGCTGGGAGTGAAGGGTGAACCCCAAAATCCACCAAGATTTAATGCTTCTCTGAAAAACCAGTCCCAGCCCTGAGCCAGCCCGGCTGCAGCTGCACGCTCCCCACCAAAGCGCAGGTACAACAACCAGCACTCGCACCCCGCTGCCTGCACCCCGCTGCCTGCGAGCCGCGGAACCACCCAGGCATTTCTGGTTTAGCAAACCCACCGCTTTTATCCCCAGCAAAGAGCTGCTTCTAAGAAAGATGTGACAGTCCCTGCAGCGAGCAGGTGGGGTGTGTGTGTGTGTGTGCAGCGGGTGCTGAGCGCTGGCCTGGCAGAGGGGCTTCGCAGCTCAGCCGCTTCCTCCACGGCTCAGCAAAACCCACGGCTGGGCGCAGCCACCCCCCTGGCTGCACACCACCAGCTCTCACCGCCGGGAACGGGGCGGCCACACTCGGCTCCCAAAGGTGCAGGCAGCGGGTCTGGCAGCTCCGGACACATGCACGCACACGCACACATCCCCCTGCACCCAGACACGGGGGGAAATGCAAAAATGAAGGGCTTTAGCACCCATGGGTCTGCTCTGTAGGGAAAGCTGCTGCAGGGCTCGGTGTTTCCCAGACAGTGACACCGTGTGCGAGGCAGGGAGGCAGGATGGGGCTTTCAGTTTATCGATGGGAAATTGAGGCATGGGGCGATGGGGACTAAAATGTCCGTTGATTTGGGGAGATGATTGAAAGCGGGTAGGTCGTGCCCCTAGCAGTGCACAGCCCGGCGTGTCGGTGATGTGCTCTGTCATTTCAGCATGTAGCATTTTCGCCAACCCAGCTGCCAGCATCTCACCCAGCTGTCCCAAACCAGAGGGGCTGCTCATGACCCTCTCCAACCCCCCCAGCTGAGCCTGACCAGGGCAGGACTCGCTTGCCTGAGCCGCGAGGCCACCGCAGCACATCCCTGCTCCACCTCCAGTCCCAGCACCCAGCCCCACGCTGGCTCTGCCCGAAGCCATGGGAAAGGAGGCATGTGATCGGCTCCATAAAAACTGCCACGACCCAGGAACAACTCACATTGTCCGAACTTCACCCCGGCCCTTCCTCGCCGGCGCCAGGATGCTCTGGGAATGCCCCCAGCCGGTGCACAGCACCCGGCCACGCGGAGCCGCGCGGGCACGCGTGTGTGGCGAGCGGCACAATGCCGGCCTTGTAACCCCGGTGCCGGCAGAGAGATGCTTCCTGACCCCGGAGCAGGGACCTGCCACGGGATCTCTCCCATCACGGCTGCCTTGTTTTCCCTGTGCATCCCAGGAGGTGCAAGGGAAAGCACCCGAGCCTGGGAGCTGTGGGTGCCTCTGAGATGACCTGGAGCCCTGGCGTGGAGCTGTGGCAGTGCCGGAGATGGGAAGCGGTCGGAGGCAATGCAGAGGCAGCTGGGAGGTAAAGACAGAGGAATGCTGCAGAGAGTCCAGGGGATTGTCCGCAGAGGTGACCACAGCCCTGGGACGAGGGGGGGAAAAAAAGGGAGAAATTAAAAAAGAAAATTCAAGAGGGGATCAAACATCTGAGGCAAATCAGCAGTGCCTTTGGGCACAGACCTGGTGTCTGCCTGGATATCTCTGGAGTCCGAAAGGGCTCTGGGGACCGGGGCAGGGCAAGAGGGATGGGACAGGCTGGCTGTGCTCCTTCCTGCTCCTGCGGGACCCCAAAACAGCCAGGGAGGGGGTGCAATGCCGACAGACCCATGGGACGATCAGCAGCTCCTTGGAGAGGTTCACAACATCCATCCGTGCACCGGCCGAGCCGTTGGCAACCCTCTGCCACGGCACCACCAGCACCCAGCGGGCCCCAGGGGGGTTGATGGGGTGAGGGACGTGCAGCTCCCCTGGAGATAACAGCCAAGCAGAGATGTTTCAGCCAAGAGGACGGGCGAAGCCGAAGGGAGATCCCCGCATGGGCCGGGGTTGCGCCATCGCCGGGTCACGCCGCAGTCACACGCCGGCACAGTGTGGTCACACCAACACCCTTCACCCGACCTTGGGGATCACGGGCAGGCGGTGTCCTGGGTGACAACAGCTCTGTCTTGTCCTACACCCTGTCCTAGCAAGTGCCGACTGCCGCCCAGCACCAGCATTAAGGGGGTTTGCTGCATTTCCAAGGGGGTTGAGCAAACAAATAGCGGGGACAGCAGGTCCCCATGGATGCAGCTGCTGGGCCAAAGCCACTTCACATCCAGCCCCGCAGAGGGAGAGAAAGTTTAAAAATCCCCCAAACCTCAATTCATCCATGGAGCATGGGGAAATTCGCTTTCCCTTTTGGGTTTAAATATATCTGCTCGTTCTGAAATACCCAGGGGATCCTACAGCAATCGCCCACCCATTTTAACAGCCGCTCTCGCAAACGGTGACGCAAAAACAAACAACAATTTATGGCAAAGAACGTGAATTTTTGTGTCTGGTCTGTGGTCTCGCAGCGTACGTTCTCCAAGAAGACTTTCCTGCAGAAGCCAAGGAAGCCCAGACAGTCACTGGTGGGTTCTCACTTCACACGTCTCCCACCAGGGATGCCCATGCCAGAAGTCAACCCACGTCGACTGGCACGGAGGAGACCAGGAGCAGCCTGAGGTCCATTCCCCACCCTGCTCCGTGCATGGTCCCACCATGGGTTCCACCAAAAGCAGGGGGGTCCTGCAGCAGAGGCCGTGGGGAGAGGCTCAGGCAGTTCTTTTTAAGAGTGTATTTTGCAAGACTGGGCATTAATAAGGAAAACCCATAATCTGGAGAGCTTGGAGGAAACTGCCCTCACCTTCCAGCTTCCTGTTTCCCTCCCCAGGAGACAAGGTTGGGTTTACTTTATTAAACAAAAGCAATAATTCACATTTCAAGGGGCACCTGTGAAGCAGGAGAGACTGGGATGTGAGCCGGTAGGGAGGCTGGGGCTCAGCCAGGGCATGTTTTGCAGCAGCGAAGAAGATGGGGGCTCCCAGGAGGGTCAGGGTCCTGGCTTTGCCTCTCGTGAAGGACCCGCTGCCCTTGGTAGGATGTGCCAGGTTTGTGTTTCGCAGCCGGTCGCTGCTTCTCTCTCTGCTGGTGAGCAGAGAGCGTGCAAGAGCAGGCGTGGGCTACAGCTCGTTATCAGGGAGCTTTTGAAGTGGTTAGAAAAATGAGTATTATCCCCACAGCCTGGGGGCAGAGGTGGATTTGGAGACATTTTCCACCTTGAAGAAATAGAAAGGAAAAGGAAAAGTAAGGGAAGAGGAAGAGGAAGGGAAGGGAAGGCAAGGCAAGGCAAGGCAAGGCAAGGGGAAAGGCAAGGAGAAAGGCAAGGGGAAAGGAAAGGGGAAAGGGGAAAGGAAAGGGGAAAGGAAAGGGGAAAGGAAAGGGGAAAGGAAAGGGGAAAGGAAAGGGGAAAGGAAAGGGGAAAGGAAAGGAAAGAAAAGGAAAGAAAAGGAAAGAAAAGAAAAGAAAAGAAAAGAAAAGAAAAGAAAAGAAAAGAAAAGAAAAGAAAAGAAAAGAAAAGAAAAGAAAAGAAAAGAAAAGAAAAGAAAAGAAAAGAAAAGAAAAGAAAAGAAAAGAAAAGAAAAGAAAAGAAAAGAAAAGAAAAGAAAAGAAAAGAAAAGAAAAGAAAAGAAAAGAAAAGAAAAGAAAAGAAAAGAAAAGAAAAGAAAAGAGAAAAAAGCAAAGAGCAAGATGCAGAGACATCACCACCTAGGGGGTTGCTCAGCAGAGCCGTTGAGCCAGCACGGCCTTGGTGGGCACAGAGCGTTCCTCCACAGGTGATGGAAACCCCCCCGCACGCCCTGCGCTGCTTGGAGACAGGATTCATGTAAAATACCAACGTAATTAGTCTGGGCTTCAGAGGAAAGGTGGAAACTGTAACCCCTGAACACTCAGTAAATCAAGGAGGCAGTGGAGGTGTGACCCCCACACATACACATAAACATGGATGGGTGGATGTTTGTCCCAGAGCCCCCAACCCTCCTGCTTTAAGGATCTCTCAGGCTTGTCATTCTCTCTGATTTTAAAATCCATGACTAAATCAAAAGGCAAAACTCTGCTGGGAAATTTTTTAATGTATGGTCACAAAATAGTAGAAAATACCAGAAAATACCAGTATATTAATATAGTCATGGAATTGTGGAAGAGAAACCTTGAGGAGCCACCCAGCCCCTTCTTACAGTGCATATGTAATATACAGATGTTTGAATTTCCACAGAATTTGTAAGTGATCCAACTGGAATTATTACCTGGTATTTATAGAGCGTTTCACAATGAAAGTGTCCTCATAAATAAGATTAACGTCTTTTTCCAGTAAAAACTTTTAGCTGAAAATGGCTCATAAAAAAAAAAAAAACCAAACCAAAAAACCAACCAAAAAAAAAAACAAAAAAAAAAAAACAAAAACAAAAAACACAAAAGAGCACAGGTTGTAGTTTGGCTGAGAATCGGGTTTTTTTCCACAAAAACCTAATTTTACACCCACCCACCCACCCATTTCTTTCTCTTTTAAGTAGAAAGTTTCACCTTTGTTTTTAAACTGAAAACTGAAGTTATTTTTCTTGGTCTGTTTAGGAAAGCCAATTAGCTGTTGCTCAAGTCATTAAAAATAATCAAGTCCTCCTCGAAGGAGGAGCCCCACCGCCAGCTGCAGATGCCATCGCTCAGCCTGGGGGCTGCTGCCTTCTCCATTTGCAACCTCAGCCCAAATCTTGCCTTCCAACAGGCACCTGTATGAGTGTCCCTCCCCAGCTTTCAGACAGAACAATTGCTCCCGAGCATTTTTTGTGATGGGAGTGATCTGGGAGCACAAACATCTGAGTGCACCACAGCTGGGAGGAGAGGTTGCCTGTTGGAAGATGCTTTCCTGGGTGGGAAGGCGCAGAAGGTGTCAGAAAAGCCGGACTCCTGCTCCTCACTTCCACAAAAAACATATTCAGGCTGGTTTTTCACCCCAAATCCAAGCACACCACAAGTACTGGTACACCACCACGGGGAGAATATCCACTTGAAAGTGGGCTCCAAGATACCCAGCACGATGGATTTGGCATTGCCTTAGTTTAACTTGTCTCAGGGTTTCTCTCCTAAGGCCAGTAAAACCAGTACAGAATGCAGGTGTGCTGGGAGAGCTGCCAGGGCTAAGCCATGACGATCATTTCGGATCCTACTTGCACATTGTGCATTTGGCTCACCAAAGGAGCTGTTAACCAGATATTGCCGGTATTTTGCCTTCCGAAATGATGCTCAACCCAGCGATGTCAAGGGAGAAAAGCACGGCCACGGCTGCGGCAAAGACCCACGGGCAAGGAAAGTCCTTGCAGCTGCCCTGCCCCAGTGGAGTGAGGTGGTCTCTGCTTTAAGGTTAAACCTGGGGGTTTTGGAGGTTTTCTCCTGTCCCGCTTCAAAAGTACAAGCAGCGCAGCAAAAAAATAAGTGAAATTTTATTAGGGTGGTGGGTGGGTTTGGATTTAAGAAACTGGGATCTGACACCCAGCCCGGCCGTGACCTCGGGCATCTGCTCTCAGAAACAAGATCCTCTTCAGATCCACCCTGCAGAAAGCATCCCTGAAAGCAGCGCTGGATGGGGAGCAGGATGGGGTCAAAGCTCTGAGTCCCGGGAGGCTTTGACCATGACCAGCTCTGAAATCCCAGCGTGAGCCTCCAACACAGCAACTGACTCTGCTGGGTGTCGGAAAGGAGCCTGATTCCTCCTGGGTTGGGGTAAAAGCTCCTGTAATGCTGGTAATACACAGAATTTATTACCCGCTGGACGCCGGTTCTTTCCTGACATCCATATTGCAAGTACTATGTTTTATTTCAGAGACAAAAATCTTTATTAGGATTACTACTGAGTTACTTGTTTTCCTCCAGAGAGAAGAGATTCAGACCAGAAGAACTAATGGCTTAAAGACCAGGGATGAATTTAAAAGGATTCAACCCCTGGTGTTCTGTTCCCATTCACGCAACACCCCTTTTGCTAAACAAAATAACATTGCCTCTGTTTCTTACTTTTTTTTCCTTTTCTTGTCCTTTATTCCCCCCTCATGGGCAGATGTTTCTCTTGACCACATCTGTAGCAAATCTGCACTTCATCCCCCACTGACAGTGCAGAAGAGGGGGGAAAAATGGAAGGGGTGATCCCAGCAGCCGGGATGCGGCAGGGAGGGAGGGAAGGGCTGTAAGGGGAGCAGGAGGCTCTGGTTGAGGTGAGGTCCCGGGAGCGATCCCCACTCTGGATCCCACCTCCCCCCATCTCATCCCACTGCGACTCCGAACCTGCAGAGCCGTGGGATCCAGCTCCACCTGCCTCAGGGAGCTCCGTGACCTGGCTGCAAGCACAGAGAGATGCAGCTCAAGGTACTTACTCTTGATTTCTTTTTATTTTCCTTTACTCCACCTTTGGCGATCTGAGCTCTCGGGCAGCGTGCCGCAGAGCAGGGCCAGGCCAAAAGCAGATCAGGAAGAGGTTCCCTGCACCACTTTGTCCCGTGCGAGCTGGGAGCTGACGCCTCGTGCCCAGGAAAGGCAACCCCGGGGTGACCCACGCTGCACCCCAGCCTGCAGCCCTCCAGGCAGGGAAGTGTGAGGCGGCCCCACATCCCCCCGCTTCGAGGCTATCGCTGTGTCACCTCGGGCAGGTTTTGGTTTGAACGTGACACTTCGGGCTGGTGGCCCGGCAGCGGTCGGGGGCGAGCGGGTTCCTGGGTGCCGTTTGGTGGGCAGCTTCTGCAGAGACGCGTTTGCTTGGCACCAGGAAAGCAAAAAGTCAAACCTGCCTTTCCCTCGCCCCGATGCAAAGCGGAAATAATCCTGCTGAAGGCGATGGAGACCCACCGACACAGGCAAAGGGCAACTCAGACCCGAGGAGCATCTTTCAACCTCAGGAAAAACACTGGAGGACCAAGGCGGGATGCTCAGGGGGATGCCAACGCCGTGTGTGGTTGGGGTGAGGGGCTGCAGTGGGCGCAGCCCGCAGCCGGTGCCGAGACAGGGGGATCTCAGTCGGCTCCTGCCAGCCCTGGGGATGTGCCCGGAGCGAGGAGCATCCCCGCCGGGGAGCAGCCAGGATGCAGAGACTGTTCCCAGCAGGACGGGGGCTCTTTGCCACTGTCTGCCAAATTCTGTGAAATTTCACCCTCTGTAAATATATATAAAGTAATTTGTGGCCTAAATTGGGATTATTATTATTATTATTATTATTATTATTATTATTATTATTACTGTGGGTACCCCACTGTAGCCAGCATGGGGAGCATTTAGCACTTTAGCTGCAGCATCCCAAGATGTGAGCAGAGGTGATAATGCCCCGAGACCCCCCAGCCTTTCCCCGTGAGACGTGGGGTTTCGCATCCACACGACGACGTGTGGGGCAAAGGGCCCCACGAGGGGCTGGGGTACCCCGGGAGGGCTGAGAGTCCCCACAAAGGGCTGGGGGTCCCCAGCACCCACTGGGGACACAGCCAAATTTTACCTTTCATGCCCAAAGCATTTCACAAGAAGAAACAGCGATGGAGGGGGGGGAGGCTTGTGTGCAGGAGGGGACACGTCCACCCCCACCTCCCGTCACCTCATTTCCCCACTGCCATCTGCTTTCACAGAAACCCTCCAGCCCCCGGGTGCCCCCTCCACCTCCCCCAGCACTACGGGCTTCTCAGAAGGGCCCATCGCCCCCACCCTGCGCTCACCGCTCTCACTTACTGGAAGGAGGTGCGGAGAGGGCCCCTGGCACGCTCTTTCCTTTCTCACCGCTTTTTTTTTTTTGCTTGCTTCTTTTTTTTTTTTTATTTTTTAAAAAACTTTTTGAGCAAGAGCTCAGCAGCGTCATGAGTGAGCCCCGGGCGGAAGCGGCACTGCGGGACGCTTGTCACGAAGGCGGTGGCAGGTGATGGACGGAGGCAGAGCTGCAGGCAGGATTTGGCAGGGGATGGCTACGAAAAACCAACCTGGGCAGGAAACCACTGGCCAGCACCACAGGGTCCCGGGGGGCTTTAGGGCAATCCTGAGGGTTTTGGGGCGAAGAGATGGTGGGTTCACACTGGGAAAAAACTCGCTCGTGGGGTGTTTTGGGGGTGATGGGAGGAAAGGGGAAGGCATGCGGGAGAGGAAGAGGATGGGGGAAGCGATGCTCGAGCACCGGCGTGGTCCAGCTACAGCTCGCAGCAGCTATTTAAAGAGCAGACCGTGGGAAACTTCTTCAGACGTGCGGTTTCTCTAAAGGGGGGGACTTGTGTCTTCGCTGCTGCCGGGTGAGTCACAGTCAGAGCAAGAAAGAAGGGGGGGGGAAAAAAGAGAAACAAAAAAAAAAAAAGACTAACCCCAGCCCCCAGCAGTGGCAATTAGTGTCGCTGTCTCCGAGGACCCGCAGCACAATTATCTCCCGCGCAGCAGATCAAGGTCAGATCTTTTAAGAGGAGGAAGCTCCAAAGAGGGGTTGTTTTTTTTTCGTCTTCAAACAGGAAAACTGTCCCTGCCTCAAAAACACCAAAGAAAGAAACCCCAAACCTCTTATCAGATATTGTATCGCATGGAGGGGGGCAGGAAAGCAGGAGAGGTGCTAAAGGCTCCTCTGACCCAGAGGGGACCCTCGAGGGGACCCTGGGTGGCTCCGGAACCTTGGGCAGATGCCGAGGTCGAGCATCCCCAACCCCGTCCCCAAGGAGGGACCCTGGAGGTCCCGGCCACCAGCGTAGGGCTGGGCCCCCTCCCCGAGCCAGGAGGGCCCCCAGTGTCCCCAGGGAAATGCAGCTCTGCCCCTGACCCCGCAGGGAGCTGAGTGGGGGGCTGGGGGAGGGATGCACATCCAGGATTTTAAAGGCCTTTTTTTTCTTTCCTTCCCTGCAGAGGGTTTCAGCTGCTGTCGTGGCAATAAGGGAAACCGAGGCACAACCCAACACACATTCCCAGTTCATCGTGGGTTGGCAGCATCTTTATAAACCTGGGGTGGCTCTAAGATCTGGCCACTCCGGCTGTTGAAGTGGCATTTTTTCTGGGTGAAAAAGACACATTTCTGTCTCTTTCAATGCCATCGTGAGTAATGCAGGATCCTTTTTGCTTCGGAGCCCAGAAGCGGAATCAAGCAGGTGGCTTTGACTCGTGAGGAGCGGCAGCGGGAGCCTGGAGGTGGCTTTTCCTGGGGACAACGTCAGCACAGAGACACCCGTGGGGTCATGGGGGCTTCAGCGGATGCTGCTGACGCACACGGGGGGCACAGGCAGTGCCGGGGGCTCACACCTCCCCGCAGGCACCGCCAGGTCTCCTGCTGAAACGAAACCGCTCTCAGATTGAAGTTCTGAATTCTTGTAATTGGCTCTGAATCATTTTGGAACGGCCTCTGCAGGTGACTCAACCTGGAGAAAAAAAAACCTAAAAGTAAATCACAAAACAGCAGTTCATTCATGTTTGGGGGGTACTGAGGGAAAAGGTCAGGGCACACACGGCCTTGTGCTGCCAACGGTGGCGATGGGCGATGGGCAACGGGCAATGGGCAACGGGCAATGGCCAACTCCAGCAACAAGCTGGAGCCGAGGCAGCAAACAGGTGTTGGCTTTTCTCCAGCCTCGTGGGCACAAAAATCCACCCAAAATAAAGTTATTCCTGGTTCCTGAACAATATTGAGAACTGCAGGAGAAAATATTGAGGGTTCAAACTCAACAAAGCAGATGAGAAAGGGGAGAAAATATCTACAGCAAGGTTTGCATTTGGCTTGAGAGGAAATGCTTCATTTCAGGCACCAATTTTTCTAAGGTTTTTATTTAGAAAGTAACAACTTTTAGTTATTGAAGCCACTTCCCCCAGACCGTCCACCAGGCTAAAGGGAAATCCAAATTCCTCACTGTAAGCCCTCGAGGCATGACCTGCACATCCCCCTTGGTGCGGGCAGCCCAGCCCCGCTGGGTGACGTGGGGTGCTCTGGGGGGGACGCTGCGGGTGGTGGCAGAGGGAGGAGCAGGTGCCAAGAGGGGACAGGGATGGCGGCTCCAGCTCTGCACCGCTCGGAAGGATTCGAAACCCCGCGGCCGCAGACACTGCTGAACTTCACAGGAACCCTGTGGTGACACAAAGACACGGGCCAAGAGTCACCTTATCTGTGACCCAGATAAGTGATGTGAAACCAGCCCGGCGCAGGGGCCGGCCGGGACCCGGCTCACCCTGAGCAGCCATCCAGCCCCCCCAGTTGTAACAGCAAAGGGCTGTGGGACCCCCCAGCCTTCGCTCGGGGTGACCCTCTGGGGTGACACCAGTGCCAGGGAACCAGACCAGTGTGAAGATGGTTTTGCGCTATTTCTGCCCCAAAACCGCTGGGGGGTTTGCTCTGGGGATCATGTAGAGGGGGTGAAGGGATGGGGGAGCTCCCCCAGGCTGCACGCAGGACCCCAGGGCCGAGCATCCCCCCACCCCCGGTGCTGCCCACTCCATCACCCCCGTCCCCACGGCCAGGAGGAAGCGGAGGAGGGCGATTTCTCACCACCACCACCTCCAGCAGACAGAGTTGCTGCATGAAATCATAAAATTGCTTTTTTTTTTTTTCCCAGCGATGCATCAGACACAACACGCAGAAGCTTCCGGCGCCGGGGGGGCTGGCCGTGGCACAGCAGCTCACGCACCCCCGGCTGCCCGCTGCCCTCCCCAAGCAGAAGTCTGCACCGTGCTGGGGAAGTTGCCGGTGGCCGATGGCCCCGGGGTGGTTTGCAGCCCCCAACGTGTCAGGGTGGCCACATGGGAGATGATGCTGCCAGGGGGGGCTGGCAGGAGGGAAGGAAACGTGGCTTCTAGTGACACCCCCCCCTCTGCCCCACCTGCAGGTCTCTAGGACTTGAAGAAAAAGTCAATGTTGTAGATCCCAGAGGGGATTTTTCTTTCTAGCGAGGATTTACGCACTTTCCTTCTCTCTTCCCCAGCGTGTGGTGGGGGCCAGTGGTGGTGGGGAGGGGGCCAGCAGCCCCCTGCTTTGCCCTTGCTGGCCAGGACGCAGTGCTGGACCCCCGTGGCACTTGGGGTGGCCCTTTCTGATCATCACAGAGCCCCAAGACCACAGGTCCAAGGTGTTGGACTGGCCTAAAGTGAGGAACAAACCCCAAAACTAGCATTGGCTTTGCAGGAGAAAGCAAAAGGATATGAACATCACAAAAGAAATAAACCCACCTAAACCAACAAACGAACAAAAAAAAACCCCACCCACCCGAAACAAAGCAAAACATCAGGTTTTGATGGTTTCCAAAACCAAGAGGCGTGGGGTCTCTGCTCCTCCCGTGCTCCCCACAAGCATCCCAGTGCTGCACCCCCACCCCTGGGGATTGCAGAGGACGGGTGCCGGGGGTGGGCGCTGGGGCTTCCTCAGCTGCCAGCCCCCCCCCAGCCTCACTCGGGCTGGCTGCACTGTGCCAACGGCGACAAAACCGCAGCTCTTTTAGCCCAAAGCGTGGCAGCTCCCCGGCACGAGGCGCCAGCCCCAGCTCTGGGGATGGTTTCCCCGTCGGGTCACAAGGTGGGGAGGTTTTTCCCCTCGCACAAGTGACCAGCCCCAAATACCCCGAGCGACGGCTGCAGCCGCAGCAGCGCCCAATCGCCGTACGAATAATTCACCGAGAATCTCATAAACACTTGCAACCGCGGCCAGTGCATTTCCTTGATTACCAGCCCAAAACTTTTCATTAGAAATTACTTATTAAACAGGGATCTAACCTTTCTCTTGGCTGGCAGCGGATAATGAGTATTTTATTAAGTTGTCAGGAGTGAGCGGCAGCTAATGCAAGCTGCATCCGCTGCATCCGCAGGGCTCTGTACTTCATTAGCCATGGATTATTGTGCCATTTATAATTAAACGTTCGATGCTTTAAAATATAGTGTGGCAAACAGCGGTGGTAGTCACCGATCAGGCCGACAGGATCAGGGAAGCCGCCTGTGAACGGTGTGTGCTGTGCTGCCAAAAACACCTTCCCATGGCTTTGGCCACTGGGTGATTTGACTAATTCTTCAGTTTTTCCAGCTCTTCCTCAGCGGCCAGGGAAGATTAAATGCTCGTGGGCTTCTCCAAAGACCAGAGCAAAACCCAGCCTTCCTCCCCCACTGTGCCCGGGGTCTTCATGGACAAACCCCACAGAGCCACTCTCCAGCAGCGCCGTTTTCATAACGTGACCATTTTGACAGCAGCACCTCAGTCTGGAGCAGCCTGATGGTTTCGCTTGATTTTAACCCAAAAGAAATGTCTCATTTCTGAATGAAGTGGAAGAATTTTTTCCCAGGGAAAAGCAGCCTTCTCTGCCCCACCACAAAAAGACAAACCTGATGGGTGAGCCGATGGCTCATCCCACTCCAGATTTTGCTAAGCCCCCGACGCTGACATTATGATTTAGAGGTAAAGTTGGTGCTTGTGCTCATCCCAGGGATGATGCTGAGGGTGAAGGCAGCACTACAGGAAACATTTCCCTTGACATGGGTCATGCTGTCCTGGAAAGGACCCAGCCAGCTTCAGATTTTGGGCTGAAAATTGCATCTGAACCAGCATCAGCAAACCCCAGGGCCCCTCCTGAGCAGCAACGGCCACACGGACACTCCCAGCACATTTGAGAGCAGCAGCAACTTAACAAGAAACAATTAGGAAGGGGAATCTGGACAGGGAACAGGCTGAGATTTTCTCTTGCCTGGGAATAATCCCATAAATTTCATCTGAGTGAATTAAGTGCAAATTGATCTTCAATTTGTTACGCGGCTCCGATACTTCGGTCTCGTCAAGAAAGAGGATATATGAGAATAAAGGGAGTTTCGTGATGTGTTTTAAGGCAGGGAAGGGAACGAATGTTTCCCTGATGGAAACTGAGCCGCAGCATGTGAGTGCTCACCGCGGCATGGAAAATAAAACCAAACTTATCCCAGTGCATCTTGGACCGGGGCAAAACCTCCCAAAGCAACTGCTCACCCCAAAGGAAGAAACCTCTAAACGAAAAGACTAATTAACAGAAGACTTTATCCCTCCACCAGTCATTTAAACCTCACGAGCGAGGAAAGAAAAACCACACTCCCATTATTTCAGCCTTGCTAAGTTTGGTCAGTGGGGTTGTGCTTTTTCATTAGGCGCTCTCTTGCAATAAGTAATTTTCCTTAATGCCTCGAATCACTCTTGATACCGCTGTGGTGTGCCTGTGGCCAACGTGAAGTATGAGGAGGTCACAGCTGATGTGTCTTCGTTGGGATGGGGTTTCATTAAATGTGAGTGACCACAGAATTTAACGGTGGAGCCCAGCAACACTGCCCACTAATTGCTTTAGTGTGCTTCTGGTACCACCACAATTTCCCCTCCTCGGTATTGGGATTTGTCTGCTTAATCCAATGCCCTTCATCAGGATTGTAGGGAAATGCGGCCTCGTTATGTAAATACGTTTTTTTTCCTGAGTCTTCAGTATTTCTTCAGCGTTGAGAAGAGGAAGACAGCCCTGCGCAGGAAACATCTCGGTGCCAGGGGAGCGTCAGTGCCTGGAGGACCTCCAGCTCCGTTCATCAGCGCTGCAAAGTGACCTGTTGGTGACACCGCTCGACAGCAAAACCCATCGCAAAGTATCGCTGCGCCCATTTCACAGACGGGGAAACTGAGGCGCTGGCAAGAAATTGCCTGTGGTCATCCCACAGCCCAACGTGCATCTGGGAAAAGGCAAAAGCTGTGAAAGCACACCAGAAATGGGGGTATTTCCTGGATGCTCACAGCACTTGCAGAAAAGCAAACACCTGTAAGGTGAAGCAGAGCTGAACGCCCTGTGACGTCCCTCCAAAGCAGCAGGTAAACCAAGCAAAGCCCCATTGCAGCTGGGAAAGGGACAACCGAGTCAGGGACCCAACTCAAACCCCCATCCCGCATCCCCCGCGGCTTCAGCCCTGCCAGAGGCTGCTCGGAGTCGTCTCCGTTGAGCAGCATTACGGCTTGTTTTGCTTTAACTAAGTAAAATCCATCTGCTCTATTGTGCTCTTTCTATTCCTAAACCTTGCATTACACTGAAAGTCTTTTAAACCGTCTGCACAAGAGGACTCTATGCGGTTTCTAGGGCATTTTCTGTTTAACTTGCATTAAAGTGTACCAAAGAGTTACAAGTGCATTAGCGGTCCTGCTCCCAAATTGCTGTTATAACCTTTGCCCCCGGCCAATCAATCTTGCTGACACCCATTAAAATGAGCTCATGGTGCCGTTTTTATGGCCGGATTAAGTGGTATATCTGTAGCTCAGGCGGTTCGGTAAGGGCGTCACACTGCTAATGATTTCTTTATTGATCTTTAATGATTTCCTACATTAGTACAAGCAACATTAGCCTCAACAACATGCTCCAGGACAGATTGACTAAATAATTCACTGCAGCAAACTGTGATCACATAACTGCACATTCCTCCTTTGTGTTAAGAAACAGGGGTGGAAAATGCATAATTATATTCTCTGATATAAGACAGAAAGCTGTTGCCTCCCCCCAGATCTCTCCCAGCCATCGGCCCCAAGTGCCAACCCACCATGAGAAGAAACTTTCCCATCAGGGGTTGGTGGATCTGCCCCAAATCACTCGCCAAGAGAAGGAAAACGTTGGTGTGGTGGAGGCTTCACTCCACTTCTGCCCAAGGAAACGCAGCGCTGGGGGGGCTGAGGGGGTCGGGATGGGTCGGGTTCTGGTGGGTCTCAGCATTGGGGTGCTGCAGGGGACTGTTGGCTCAGGGGGGACATCACAGAAGGAGCTGTCACTTCCCCGGCTGTACCCCTCCCCACAGGACACCCCACGGGTCGTGGCTAATGGGTGACTGGTATTTAATCTTAAATATTAAGATCCCAAATCCCAGGGCTTGGTTTGCTTCCCGTGCAGGTACCCAGCGGTCTGGGGCAATGTCCCACCATGGCGAGGGGGCTGAGGGCTGCTGGACCCAGGGATGCAGACCTGCTTGCTTTGCTTTGCCTCCAACTCTGCCTGGAGCAGCAAAGGAGAAACGAGAGGAGAAAACGTCCTCAGTGGATTGAAATGAAGTTTTAAAATCACTGGGATGAATGTGGCTTTTGTTGCTACCTGGAGGATGGATGGATGGATGGATGGATGGATGGATGGATGGATGGATGGACAGATGGGTGGATGTGCGGGTGGATGGATGGATGGATGGATGGATGGATGGATGGATGGATGGACGGGTGGATGGATGGGTGGATGGGTAGATGGATGGATGGACGGACGGATGGATGGATGGATGGATGGATGGATGGATGGGTGGATGGACGGGTGGATGGGTGGATGGACGGGTGGATGGGTGGATGGATGGATGGACGGATGGATGGATGGATGGATGGATGGATGGATGGATGGACGGGTGGATGGGTAGATGGACGGGTGGATGGGTGGATGGATGGATGGATGGGTGGATGGACGGACGGACGGATGGATGGATGGATGGATGGATGGATGGATGGATGGATGGATGGACGGGTGGATGGATGGATGGATGGATGGATGGATGGATGGATGGACAGGTGGATGGGTAGATGGACGGGTGGATGGGTGGATGGATGGATGGATGGATGGACGGACGGACGGACGGATGGATGGATGGATGGATGGACGGGTGGATGGGTGGATGGACGGGTGGATGGGTGGATGGATGTCTCCCCATGCCACCAGCACACACAGGGTGAATGGGGTGGTTTAAAGAAACCTCTTGCCAAGCCCAGTTGTAGAGGAACTCCCCAGGCCATGGCCAGCACAGGTGTCCCTGCCAGCAGAGCACTCTGCCACATGGGCAGCAGCAAGAGCAGTGCCAGGGCCATGAGTGGAGCTGCCGTGGGGCCAGGAGCTGCACACTCCTCTCCATCCACCTCCCAGCTGCCAAGCCCCAGGGAAGCCCCTCAAAAGCTGATTTTGCAGCATCGCTTCACTATTTCCTTGGTTCAACCTACCCGAGAGCTCCTTCCACTGACAGCACACTGAGGACCGAGGTCAGGATGGGGATGGCTGCTCCCTGCCAGCCACGAAACCATCCCACGCGGCCACGTGGCTCAGGATGCATCGGGGGTCTCGGGGGTTGTGAGAAACCAGGCTGCGACCTCCAGCCTTCCTGCTGGGAGGTACTGGGGAAGCGCCAGTCCCACCGCCGCACCATTTAATTGGGGAAAGCACTCAGTGGCGTGGGTCAAATTCTCCACGGGTGCTGGCGCGGAGCCAGATGAGGCTGGGCATGCCACAGTCTTCATTAGCGTAACTGGTTGCAAACCACAGCTCTTGACCTGCAAATAGAAATGATTTCTTCATTAATGGAGATGTCAACAGTGGGGAACCTGTGGTTTCTAATGACACAGCCATTTTCATCAAGTGTACAAACAAACTATTAAGAAAATAGAAAACCGGAGCCTTTTCCCCTGACTCAACGTGGGGATTTTTTCCTTGAAATGCAAGGTGAGGCTGCCCAGGTCTCGCGGCGAGGGAGCTCTCTTGCACAGAGGCTTTGAGCATCACCATGACTTCCTCGACTTGGCTAGAAAACCCCTCCCTGATGTTACCACCAGCACGTCAGCGATGGGAAAGGGAAAGGCTTCAGGATGGCACCAGCAGACACCACGGCGTGGCGGTCCCATAGAACAAGGCTGGAGGGACACGAGGACACGGGGTGGCTGATAAGAGCTGCTTTGGAGATCTTGGTTGTGACTAATGAGGTGTCTTAATGATGTTTCTTATCCCCACCACCCCAGGTAGGTGCTGGGGGGGGACTGCTTGTGCCACGGGGACTCTGGGCTTTCATGTGGCTTCTCTAAGTGTCCAAAAAACCCACAGCTGGCACCAGGGCCCGGGATACTGGTGCTGGAGGAGTCGCTGCAGCCTGTGTCCTCCCCAACTGGTACATGGCTGACACGGAGCCTGCAGGAGCTGGCAGCTTCACTGGTGAGCTCAGTGCTGAGGAAAAACATCCCAGAAAAAGGTTTTTTTCAAGCTCCGGTACAGATGGGGCGTCTAAACAAATGAGGCTGCTCGGACGAGTCCAAATTAGAAGGCAGAAAACGACAGACTGTAGCTCTAAATAAATAAACAAACTAAAGCAAGAGCTCGTTTGCATCCCTCAGCCCTCAAACAAACCACAGAGGATATTCTCGGCTGAAACGCAGAGACAGCGTCTAACACCTGGACTGAATCCTGCTCTCAGGGTGCCCCGTGCCCCAAACACCAGCCTGGCTGCTGCTTCCAAACCCTCCCCAGAAAACTTGCCGAGGGCCATTTCCACCTCTCTCGCCTGGATGCTGTGGCACGGCGGACGTGCTCGTTGCTTTAATTATTACTTGCAGGAGCAAAGCACTGCCGGCAGCGTTGGGTTTGCATCGTGCCAAGCAGAGCTGCTGCAACCCGGCGCTGCAGTCGGTGGAGCACGATTTTGCCGTGGCCCCATGGCAGAGCATCACCTGAGCATCTGAACAGAGGTTCAGAAATGAGAGCCAGTTTCTGACCTTGTGGTCACGGGCAAAGAGTGGAAAAAAGAAGGGAAAAGCCTCAGCTGTGAGAAGGAGAACAGCCTCTGCTTACTTTACTCATCTTTCTGGGTGATTTTTTTTTTTTTTCCTTTAAGGCCACCCTGGGTGGCTGAGCGTGCAGGGTGACAACACTGCGGCCTCAGGAAGAGAAAGTGGGTTTTCTATGGAGCAGAAATAGAGTAAAAAGCAAGAAAATAACCAAACCAACCCCACTGACACAGAGCACTCAGGAGGGGACAGGCTCAGACTGAATCCAGCACTGCCAGTGGGAAAACAGCTCTCAACCCCAAAGGGCTTCACATGGAGAACGTGAAGCAGAGACCTGACCCTGGTTTCATGGGGTGCAGTTCCAGCCCTCCACCATACAGATAGCCCTTGTCCCTTCAGGAGCCTTTTCCCAATGGCAAAAGCCCCCCCCCAGATCAGAGAAAGTTGCTCCTTGGAGCCAGCTCTGCTCCTTACCAGACCGAAACACGTGCACAGCCTGCCTGGGGTTTCTCTCAGTGCACATCCCCGCAGACACAATTCAGGCCTTGGAGATGCTGGAAAAGGGGCTGCTGACAAACACCGGCCCGGTGAACTCGTCAGCAGGAAGATGTAAAGGATCTCATTAAATGATCCATCCATCAGCCAAGGGAGGAGTCGGCATCACCCTCCTTGAAGTCAAAGTAAGTGACGTCCAGCATTACTCTCTGAAGCTCCAAATTTACACAAGTGTTTTGGGGGGGGACGACCCAGGAGTGCTGCAGTGAGAAACACCACCTCCTTGACTAACTTCTAGATTGTTTTGGTTGTTTTGTTGGTTTTGTTTTTTTTTTTTTGGGGGGGGGGGAGTGGAGGCGTAAAGAATAAATAAATAAACTTGTATTTATTTAACCATGTGATCTACACACAAGCAAACCAAGCGCCAGGTAAATGGGCAGCCTCACTGCACCAGAGGGAGATGTCAGGTGTAGAGGGATTTCAGTGAAAAATCAAATATTTTTGTTCTTACCCATACCTGTTGTATTTATTTGGAATAAAACACACTGTGGAAAAAGAGCATCCCTCTGGCAGAGCAGTCATAAACTGTCACGTGGGGACGACCTCCTGCCAAGGGACTGCCTCGCTCTTGGGCTGAGCAGAAACCCAATCCCGCAGGTTTTCAGCCCTTTAGACCCCAGGAAAACCTCACTGGAGTGCGGGCAGGACAGGCGGGCAGGATGGGCAGGCGGGGATCAGGGATCGTGCTCTGAGGGGGGAGAGGACAGGGCTGGTGGCCGCGGAGGCCCCGACCGCGTTTCCCATGTGGCTTCAGAGCCTTGAGCCGCTGCCGGCCGTGGCCAGCGGCTCCGACGGGGAAGCCACAAACGGCCCCGTCTCCTGGCCCCTAATGCCTATCGACCAGGAGCCCCGCGGGGTGCCCCGCGGTTGGGGACATCGATCGCCATCACAGTGGAAGCAGCAGCCAAGGCCGCATGGGGCTGCACGGGGAGCACAGCCCGGGCACCGGCACCGCAGCCGGGGCACCGGCACCGCACGGGAAAGCCGTGTGCCATCGCGCACCCTGCCAAGGGACCACGGTGGCGGGTGCCACCATCCGAGGGGCGACGGGGCCGAGCTCAGGCCACCTGCAAATCCCCACCTGAGCCCTCGAGGAGCCTCGGGGCCCCATGTGGGAGCATCCTCGGTGCAACCGGCTGGACCCTGGGCTGGGAAAATCCCCATCGGCGCTCGCCATGTGTCTGTGGCAGCAGGACTGGGGTCCCCCATCCCACGGGACACCCAGTCCCATCACGCACCCAGTCCCACCGCGCACCCTGCACCCACCAGCGGAGCGTGGGGCTTTGTCTCCCTCTAGTGCACATCGCTCCAGAGCAGCTCGGCGATGGGACGCGCTGACCGGGGCACCCCTGGATGCGACCGGAGCCCCAAGGCCGGCACCTTGCCCGCCAGCTGGCCACTGAACCCGCGCTGGCTGTCGCCCACAGCACTGGCCAGCATCGCCGCTTCCCCAGAGCAAAGCTTGCCGCAGTGTAACAGCAGCACTCACGGGCTGTCCGGCGTGTCCGGCTGGTCCCGACGCAGGGGAACGTGTCCGAGAGGGGGCTGCCGTCCTCTTAGGGCACAGTTTGGACACAGGACCCCAAGAAATCTCCCACCTGAAGCAGCACCCGGAGTTCTGTCTCCTACAGTGATGCAACCAGGAGAGCTTTATGTCCCCACACACCTTCTGTATTGACTTTGCCAGTTTGTCCTGTTAAACAAATATTCTGGCAGGGGTACAGGGTGAATTATTATCCTTGCATTGCAATATCTAATCCACTGATATATCTATTATTCATTTATTTTTCTATTATTCATTTATTCACTGGGAATTTAGAGGCAATCAAAAAGGCACTCTTGGTCGTTTTGCTATAAAAGCATTTTTGATCCTCCTCTCTGCCAACGCAAACTTGCCTCTCTTGCTTAAAATACATTAATGACCCATTACAGGGATGGGATCCGATGCCCTGCTTATATATAGGAGCGTCTTCGGAGATTTTGAAATTGATATAAATAAACAGAGGCTTGTTGTTAATGCGTTCATTAAGTGAGGGGTGGGCTGGGATGAGGAACACAACATTTTCCACTCCGAGCTCCCCGGGGGCTCTGCAATAGTAGATGCTAATGCTTAAAC
This sequence comes from Athene noctua, assembly GCF_965140245.1. Taxonomy (NCBI): domain Eukaryota; kingdom Metazoa; phylum Chordata; class Aves; order Strigiformes; family Strigidae; genus Athene; species Athene noctua. Next base: position 3,770,772 of record NC_134060.1, read on the forward strand.
CCAAGCGACAAGTCAGGCTCTGCTGCCCTGCACCAGCAGCCAGGAGGACCCAAATGGTGCTGGGGAACGCCAGATCCCTTCTCACCACCCCAAATCACCAGGAATCGCTCATCAGGCAGTGGGGGCCATATCCAGCACATGTGGAGGATGAGGTGATCACCTAAGGGAACGGGGAGGTGCCTCCTGCTGCTGTCCTGACTATCCAGGACCAGGAGGTCACAGCGGTGCTGCAGCTCAACTTTCAGGTGCATAATCACAATTTTAACACAGGCACACAGACAATATTTCCAGAGAGGCAAACTTTACTTACCAAAAAAAATAAAGCCAAAATTGACAAGGTAAAATTAACAACCACTGATGATTTAGCCAGTGCAGCTCTGCATCGGGTGCTGAGCACTGCTCCATGCTGGAACCCTCACTGGTTTGACTGGGGTCAGTACTTTAGACCAGGTTGTCTACCAGGGGAGACGTCACGGCTTCGCCAGGAGCAGATCAGCCTTTAACTCCCAACGAGTGGGGTTGAAGTCGCATTTGCAACGGGGGAACCTGTCTGCAGCACCGGGGGAAGGAGGCTGCGGCCACACGGGAAGGTAGAGGAGCACCTAATGAAGAGCCAGCTGCAACAGTATTCTAATAACAGGGGGATATTGTCGGAAAAACGATGGGGTATGTGTGTCATCCTGCTTGTACTGGCTGAGAATTGCCTTTGTTCACTGGCAAGGAGAGTGGGCAGGGCCCGTCCTGTTCAGCAAGATGTGGGCAGTCTGGGCCGCCACCTTCTGCCACAGCTTCAAGGATCACGTGTCTCCAGAGCCCACGTTGTACCCTTTTCCCAGGAGCTAGAGACCCTGTCTGTTAACTAGGGGTTGGGTGTAAAATGGCATCACCTGACACCACGCCGATGCCCGTCTGCAGAGGGCAGGGCTGGGTGCACATCAACACCTTCACTTCACACCAGGCTTGGAGTCACAAGGACTTGCAGGGGAAACGTCACCCAAGAAGTGGCAATGGGAGAGTGAAGAGGAAGAAGAGAATTAGACAAGGACTACCTCTGCCTCTGTGCTACCACTCCCATTGCCTGTCCCCAACAGTGTGGGGACAGCAAGGTCCCTTCCCCAGGGCCAAGAGAAGTCACTGGGATCACTGAGCTGGGTCAAAGGTTGCCCTCGGCCCTGGGAAACCCTGGGAAAGCCAGGCAGGGCCTGCCTGGAACAGACCCAGCCCTCACCACCATGCTGCTCCCGGAACGGGCTGGCCACAGCCGTGGCCACTGGCCTGTCCCAAACCCTGCATCCCATTTGCTGGAGCGAGGAAAGCACCAGTACAGGAACCGGGTCCCAGCAGCCCTCACAGCCGTGCGACAGCCACTCGCTTCTGTTTTCCTGTTCCCACCAGTGGTCACCCTGCGGGGTGGCCTTTCCCTTCTTCCCCCTTTGCTCTTGGCCCGAGATGACGCCTGTCCCCAGCTCCGCAGGTGTCACGACCCGATGGCTTCCCCACTCCCAGCGGCTCCCTTTGCACAGGCAAAGGGTGAGAGCAGCTGCCAGGGCGCCCTCTGAAAAGGGTTTCTCTTCTCCGTTGCCCAAGAGAACTGGTCCCAAGAATCACCCACGGCTGCTCAGCAGGACAAGAGCACAACAGGGCCACCACGAACCCAAAACCAGTCCTTGAGCACTGACGTGACTTCCCTCGGCCGCGCCAGCGAGCGCACAGCGTACGGGGTCACCATCGCCCACCACGCAGCCGCCTCTCGGGGTTGTGCTTTGAGACAAAGGCAGACGAGGTGGTTTGCCGACGTTGTACTTCTTCTTTAGTGTCTCGGCTCTTCTCCCACTTCCATAAGCAGCATCCTCTCTGCTCATGGGTGGAACAGGCCCGGTGAGAACCTCAACCCACCGAACAGTCCATCTTTCAGGACAGCAGGTCACCTCTGAGCATCCCCCATGTCTGGGAGGAAATGAGGGTGTGACCCAAGCCCTGTTGTCAGCTGGAGATTTGCACCTCTTCCAAAGGCTGTCAGATAAGGTGTTCTCACACGATTGCCATCTCCTGGTCACCATCTCTCACCAGTGGCAGAGCTGAGAGCGGCCAAGAGTGCCATGCCAGGGCACAGCCCAGGTTGCACACTCTGCCCTAAGCCCACAGGCTTTTGAGATGAAAAGAAGCACTAAAATCCCGATAGAGAAGAAGTGGCCGGGTGAGAGCCGGGATGTGCAGCTCCCTCTCACCCCAACTGTTAAACGGTTGTAGAGCTCCTGCAAAGGGCAAGTCCTTCGTGGCACAAAGGGCCCAATATGGATCAGGGACAGGACTCAGAGCAGGAACTTGACCCTAAGGCTTCTCGGGGACACTGAGCTCTCCCCAGACCCTGCATGCCAACCCCGGCCCAGCCTGAACCTGCTCTGCCCCAGCTGCACGTGGAGCTGTGCCAGGGCGCAGGCGATGCTGCTGCAGAGCATCCCTGTGGGCTACCCACGGCATAGCCGGTGGCACAAACCTCCCTGGTGCTTCCATGGCAGTTCCCAGCAGTTGCAAACCCCAAAATACTCAACATATTTTCTGTATCCACCAAATACCCATTTATCATCTTCCTCCAAGGCTGCTGAAGGGCACAAAGGCTACTGCAGCGAACCCCCGAGGCAGACACAAAGCCTCTGGGCCACAGTCAGAGCCAGGCAGAAGATGTTAATTATTACATTAGTGAAACACACTTAAAACAAAACCAACAAAACAACACCCAAACCCCTCCTCAACCAACAATGAAAACAACCCCAAAGCCCCACCAAAAAAATGGCACCAGCATTATGGAAAAACTAAAGTTATTACTGGCTGCAAATGTTCATGCTCCTGAGCAAGGTCTTTCATAGGTAATTTCTGTTGTAATTAACATCTCTGGGGTTAATGGATCCGAGTTTCAGGGGATAAAGAGCGGCATTGTTAACAGCCCGTGCTCCTGGCTTCATCCATCCAGGCTGGGGCTGGACCGACCAGGAAATCTCTGCTTTCATCTGCCATTAGCGTCAACCCAGCTGTTATACCCAGGAAATTAAAACTATTCACTGCAGTAAAGTTTTAACGTCTACGGTTTTATTTGACATCCCGTGAATTATGGGCTGGACTGGATCCCCCTGCTCTGATCTCTTGGATTTATGAGTTTGAAAAAGGCACTGAGCGGCAGCCTCCAGCACCCAGCCACTGGGCAGGGAGCGACACATGGCCCCGAGGTGCCCGTTTCCCTCCACAGCTCCCAGCTTGGCAAACACAGGGCTGGAGGCAGCTCAGTTTGCAGCTCAGCAGCTCCGTGCTGCCTCTGTCCTCAGGAAACCTCCCCATTGCCGGCCGTGTGCTGGCCCGAGCAGTGCTCGGGCTGTGATCGTTTTTCACATCCATCAACACGTTTGTGCAGGGTGGCTGGCATGGAGCAGAGCATCACTGGGATGCCTGAGAGGAGGGATGGAGACACCGGGGGAGATGGGATGGGGATGCTGGGGGAGAAGGGATGAGAACATGGGGAGAAGGGATGGGGACACCAGGGGAGAAGGGATGGCGACAGTGGGGGAGAAGGGATGGGGATGCCAGAGAAGGGATGGGGACACTGGGGGAGAAGGGATGGGGATGCTGGGGGAGAAGGGATGGGTGGTCCAGCACCAACCGGTACCAGAGGTGGGGACAGCCTGCCTCAGGAGAGAGGAAAACCCATTGCATAGCTCATCCCAGTCTCAAAGTGTCCCACGTGTTTTATAGCCTCCCGGGCACAGGCACCTCCCTGCAAATTTCTGTGCTTGTCCATCCATAGCGATTTGTACCTCTGGGAACAGAGGGAGGAGGCAGGACCCTGCACCAGCCTGCACCAACCAGAGTTTTCACTGCAGGCAAAAGAAGCAAATCAATGCTGCATTCGAAACCTTAGGGAGAATTACACTCAGTACCCGATCTCCCCCATCAGGGACAAGAAGCTTCAAGCTGTCGGAGGGGAACAGGCTGTTCGGGAGAGACGAGGCGGCTGCTCCGTGCCCGGGAGAGTGGCTGCAGCGGGAGGCTGGAGCTACTGCAGTAGCATCCTGGATTTCAGCAGGCAAAGAAATGCTTAACAGATGGATTTTGCATCCATCCTTGTGGCTCCTAGAATATCTTCATAAGCCACAATGTGCCCTTAATCCCACAACAAAATCAAGTCAAAGAGCAATTAATATTCTGATACCTGTGGCTAGCTGAAGTGATATAGAGCTGAAGATTTCTTTTTCCATTTCACTCCAACTGTGGTTTTGTTTTTTTCCAGCCATTCTCTGGTCAGTGGTTTTAGGGGCACCAAGGTTCACTTTTGTGGGTAACCTCCACTGTTAGCTGTTGATTTAATTAACTCAGGCTCCTCTGCCTTCTTGACCATACCAACCCCAGCAGGGCTGAATTTCAAACACAAGCCCTGAATACTCAGGGCTTAAAAAAAAAAAAATGACTCTGAATGACTGAGCTTTGCAGTTCCAGGGTAGCAATACTGGTTGCTTAGTCCTAAACCCGATTAGCAACAAGCATTTGTGACTTGTTTAGCCTCAACTTGAACCAAGTGTTAATGAATGTGTTCAACAGCTGAAAGTCAAGGTACAACCATGGGGATGCTCACGGCATCTCCTGAGGCAGCACTAAATGGCAGCTCCTGCTGCTTTGCAGAGACCTCTGATTGTACCCCCCCAAAAAAAAAAAAAGTTTCTGGGCAGGTCAGGCAGAGAGACAACCCCAGAGCCCAGGGAAGGGATCGTGTTGCCCCAGCACAGCCCCACATCTGCTGCCTCCATGGGCAGCATCTGCAGGTCCAGGTCCAGGTGGGGTTTGGAGGAGGAAAAGCCTCCAAGTGCTCTGAGTTAGGAGCAACGGGAAAACAACTGTTACCTACAGCAGAATTTATCAACAAAATCGCCAGAATCCAGACCCCAGTGAGAAACACGGTCCCCAGCCTCCAGGGAGGCGTTGGCACCAAGAAACCCCCAGCAAGACCCAAGGACATCCTTCATCTCCTGCTGAACCTCCCTGACCTTCGCCAGCAGCCGAAACCCCGGCCGAGTGATTGGCCCAGGCAGGTGCTGCCTTGTTTTTAGCAACCTCATTGAAATTTAAATTGATTTGTTATTTATCCAACTGACAACAAAGAGAGAAAAAAACCTCCTAACTCTGTGCGCTGGGGAGATTGGATTCCTGTATCACTGTCAGCTGCATTAACTTACTTCCTGGACCTAAATTCAATTAGGGCAGCATTCCCTAGCATTAATAAATCAATACCAATGCCATTTTGATATATTTTGAATGTCTTTCATTATATATTTCAGGGCAGGGATTAGTGCTGAATTCAAAGTTAATGGGACGTGACAAGGCAAATCAAGTTGGGGAGGTAAAGCCTTAGAGCCGTTAGCTGTAATTGCTTTCTGTTGCAAAAGATTGCAGCGGCCAAACAAAGAGCTGCTGAACTTTTCTTGTCTGGGAGTAATCCCAGCCAGGGACTATCTCTCTTTGCAAAGGGGAAGAAGAGTTAAACACCAGCAGAAAGTGTCCGATGGGGTCTGTGCCTGAATTGCTGTAGAAATTCGGCATCAATTCCACCCTTGCAGAAGTTCTGGGGATGGATTTGCACCTTCCTGGGGCCACTGAGAGCTCCAGCTACACCAACTGCAGCATCCCCAGCTACCCGCACCCTCCGCTGGTTTTTAAATGAAAGAGTTGCAGGCAAATTGGACTGGTTTTGAGGCTCAGTTAAAAAGGGTGAGACAATGGTGCTGCAGTAAAAAATTTGTCCCTCAGCCCCTCTGAGGCAGTCTTCAAAAATCAAGGTGAAAAATCCAGCAGCGCAGGCAAGAGTCCAGCTGTTGGGTCTGTACTTGCACCCCAGCCCGCTTGTCTCAGCCCAGGAATTTTTCACAGCAGCAGGGAAGTCAAAACTCACCAAATTTCTAACCCAAAGACTCATTGCAAAGCAAAGGGGAGTTTGCAGAGGTGATGGAAAAAATTTTACCTGGGGTAGGAGTCTATGGGCATCAGAAGAGCACGAGCAACAGGTGAGCAGAGCAGTGTTGCTGGCACAGCTAAAGACATAGTAGAGCATCCTTGCTATCGGCATCCTTAAACCTAAATATAGAAGGCAAAAATCCAGATCCTCTGCTGAGATTACCCTCACCGACTCCTGCAGACTACCTGGCCCTGGTTTTGGTTGCTCTGGCCAATGATCCCTCAGTAGCCACCACAGCAAAGGTAAATCTGCACATCTCCTCCTCGCTGCGCATGAGCCCTTTGCCTCTCAAATTGATCAGGACAGTCCTGATTGCAGATTAAGTGACTGGCTATCAGTGACTTGAATCCTGTCCATCAATCACTCAGTTTGGTCCCTTGCAAAACATTAGTGAAGTAATTTCTCAGAGCGACTCTTTCAGACAATAAACCAGGCACCTTGCAAAATGGAGTGTGCGACTGTTAAAGGTCTTAAAAGCATTTGCCAATTATGAATGGCCTGAAGGGAGCCATTCTTGCTGCATCTGGGGATGAATAAAGATGGAAAATAATAGTATGTCGATGGTATTGCAACTTTGCTGTATTAATCTTTTAAGAATTAAAGTTGCTCGGCCCTTCACAACAGGAATGGAATGAGATGCCTCTGGATTTCAAAGCATTAAAAGTGGAAGACTATAGTCTGAAATTTGTTCTGACCTGTCCCCACTGAGGAGTCTGTTGTGATTGTGTCCCTGAAAAGCTGCTGCAGCCTGTACAGGGGACAGAGACACTCTGGAAAGGGCCCAGAATCTTCCACCAAAAACCTTCCTCCTCCAGCAAAAACCTTCCTGAACTCAAACTTCAAAGCATCAGAAAAACCCAGTGTTTCCTTTGCCAAGTAAACAAGCCCCCAAGTCGCATTATCCTATCCATAAAATCAAAATATGCTATTAAGAGCAATTAAGAGTCAGGATTGCCCTTTGAAACCAGGTGTTTTCACTTTCAGGGGCACCATAAGAAACAAGAATAGGGGATTTATATAGATTTTCCATAGTTGACTTGGAAAAAAAAAATAAATGGAAGGAGCCCACTAAAGCGTAGCCCTGAGAAGGCAGGTACAGTCGCATCCTTTTGCAATTCATTAGATCCTTCCTCCTCCGGAGGCAGGTGCTGATCTCACCCGTGGGTCGGGCAAGGGAAGGAGGGATAAAAAAATGCCTCATTGTTGATCAAAACCATTTAGCCCCGACAAAAAACAAGTAGCTTTTTTTCCAAGTGGACTCCAAAGCCTCATAAAAAGGTACTGAAAGTGGAACAACCTTATAAACCTCAGCCCCAAGTACCTTTGGGGGCTGTTGAGCTTTGACCACGCCACCCGACAAGGTACCCGAAATGGCTTTGCCCCTAAAAGACAGCAATTGCCACCCTTCTGGTGATGAAAAAAGCTAAATGAGGTTTAACCCCATCAGGGGATCCAGGTCTGGAGGCAGGATCCAGCCCCCCCAGCCAGCGCAGTTTCCCAAATGTCTCCATCGGGGCTGAGCTCCCCTGAGGTCCTTTCGGCCAGTGGGGGTCTGCTTCGGCACAAAGCCAAACAGAGACGTTTTGGCCACATCCGTGGCTTGCCAAATTAAACAGGGCATTTTCTGCCCACTTCAGAGCAACCATAACACAGGTTTATAACTCCTGGAGGGTGTGGAAAGTCGGCTATCGCGGGCTTTTATTTAACTTGGCAGTGGAGACTGAAAAAAACAAAATAGACATTCAATTAACACAGGCATCAGTGAGGATTTTTCCATCTCGGTCACAGGCAGCACACCCTGTTGGACAGGCTCCACTCATCAATTTGATGGTAGTAACTAAATCCGGACAAAATACACCCAAAATAAAATGGAGACATTTCTAGCATCGCATCTCATGCTCCCCAAGGAGGAAAGCCGAGTGGGTGGTGGGTGATGTGCCACCCTCATCCTCCCTTGCCCGTCCTGCAAGGGCCACCCCACAGTGCCCGTGTGTGGATGGGTTTTCCTCGCCTGTCCACGGCCCCTTTACAGCATTTCCCTCGAAGTGCATCCGCACACACATTTTTCAGCCGTGCCCTCCTTTTAACAGGCAGCTGAACTTCATCCTGCACAAGGCGACGGCCAAATCTCAGCCAGCAGCTCTGGGCAGCTGCTCCCCCAACACACAAAAGGGATTTATTCCCCCTCCCAGCCTTCAACCTTTATTTTCAGGCTCAGAACCTTTCACATCCACGTAAGAAGCAGCCCCCATCACTTGGCCGCTGGCGCTGCCTCTCTCTGTGCAGCCCCGTCCCGGCGCTACCTGCCTCCCCCATGTTCGTGCCAGGTGAGACACCCAAAGCAACCACCATCTGGGCTGGTTTCCCCCGACTTCCTCGTCTCACCCGAGAGCTTAACCCACTCCGGGGAGAAGAAGAAGAAGAATCAAGAATGGCTTTGCCCAGATGCATTGCACAACCTTTAAAAAAGGAGAAGCCTCACTTGCAAAGAAACCTGCTTTGGGCAGCTCAGACGAACCCCAAACCTCTCTGCCCACAGTCTTGAGCAATAATTTATCCCAGCCACGATGGGGATCTTCTCTCATCACACCGCAGCGAGACGAGCACAGCCCAGCCCCTGGGAAGGTTCAAGGTTTGCTCGTGCATCCAGCTGCTCTAAGGGCTTGTTGAGGGGGTCCTCATCCTGCAACCAGGGCATGATGCTGCCAGGGCGCTCCTAACCCAGGGGAATGAGGGAGGAGATGCAAAACGGCAGTTGGAAAGCTGGAAGAGCCCACATCTGCCTAAGAGATGTTTGATTTTTTTCGATTTTCAATTAATTAAAGATGTAAAGCAAATGGCAAAGAGAGCTGGGGCTGCCGAGACCCAGCGCGGGTGCAAAATCCCATGTACGAATGTGAAAATTAGACAAGGTGTTCGATGACCTGAGGGACTAAAAAGAAAAAAAAAAAAAAAAGAAAATTTTTCAAACATTCCAGAAATAACACAGGCAGTTCCTGAATTACCACTGCGTTAATGGAGACTGCTCCGCTGGCAAGCCACCGAAATCTGCCGTAATCCCACAAAAATCAATGCAGCGAGAGCGCTGCCAGCCTGCCACACCGTCGGCATCTTCTCGGGCTCCTGAGCAGCGTTTCTTGAGGATGCTCAGGAGCAGCAGCGAGGGGGCTGCACTGCAAGGGAGCACACGCTCCTGCCTCTCAGCCCAGCCCTAGGGCAGACGCTTAAAATCAAGCTAAGAGCGTTACTGCATCAAGAACCATCAGATCCAGGACCACATACAGAAGGAAGAATCATGCAACCTTGCAATCCAACCACTAACTCTCCCTTTTTTACCCCCAAACAAAGCTCTTATTTCCCTCCCTGGAGAAATTTTTGAGCCTCCCTTTCAGCAGGGTTAGAGCCTGTCAGAGGGACGGCAGGACCCATTTCACGGACGAGCCCATCTCCCCCTACTTCTTGCCTTTACTTCAGACATGACCTTTTGATTTCTCGGGTAGAGTGTAAATTACATGTCGCCAGCATAAAATATTAAATCCAATTTATATTTAATTATTGATGTTATTATGTATTCCATAGTAATGGCAGCAGGAAAAAAAAAAAAAATTCCACCCCACCATTAAATAGCTCGGTTGCATTAGCAGCTTCTTGAGGTTAGATATCTTCCTCCGTTCCTTCTTAACGGTAAGATTGATGGGGATGGGGAAGTTTGTAAATAGTCTTCCAGAAATATTTTATCTGATTATTGTACCTATAAAAGGGAGCAGGGAGGGGGAGAAAGGGCCTTTTTAAACCGCTACTAATTATCTGTTCAGCTAAAGGGCAAACAGCTCGGCAAGCTGCGTGCGTCTAATGCTCTCCAGCAACCCCACTGGAGGTCGGCAGCTCCAATAGCCCCCGTAGGCAGAGATGGGGCCATGGAAACCAGCCTGGGTTTAAGAAAAAAAAGACAGTGGAGAACCACAGTGGTTTTTTCCAGCTGAGATTTAACCAGTATGTTAAACATGAGTTTGACATTTTTACTAAAATATTAATCAATTCTGTTTCGACTTGATTAAGCTAATTTTCTCACCATATATATTTAATGCCAAAGCCACCCAAGGTGCGCAGGGCTTTGTTGGGTTGGTTTTGCTCCCATGGTCCTCATGTGGGACGAAAGGGATTTATGGACATCCAAGAGAGACTGGGTTTCCAGCAGGGAAAATCTCATCCCACCACCCCAGAGTTCTGCAAGGCTGAACCACCCAAATCACCTTCACTCCCCCACCACGGCAGCTTCACGTTCACCATAACACAATAATAATTCAATTTATTTCTGCAGTGCCCACGCCCCCCGCCAGCATCCTCAGCTCCACGCTCAGCACAATAAAAACAACATTATCCCCCTCACTTTAGAACTCAAATCAATAGACCAAATGGAGAGAATCCGACTCAAGAAAAGTAAAAAGAAATCATTCATCTGGGGACTGACAGCAGGCCACTAAGTGCTCGGGTGTCATCGCGCTGGGTGACAACCTTTGGGACCGGCCAAGCTTCAGAGACAAGGGGCAAAGTTTCTCCAGCCCAAGTACATCATGGAGTTGGTCCTATGGAAGAGCCTTGTTCAAATAAATAAGCGGGTTCCTTGATATTTCCCCCTCTCCTCATCTGGAGGTTTGTCAGAGCCAGGGGAGCGGCTTGGTGTGGCCCCACACGCCGGCTGCAGATGATGCTCCAGTTGGAGCTGCTGGGCTGAACCTGCACATTTAGTGACATCCAAATACTCTGCAAGTTTCTCTCTGTTTCCTGAGCGATTGTCTTAAAAGTAAAAACTGTCAAGCACATTATGTCAGCATTGCAAAATAAAGCTGTTCCCACTTTCTGATGGAAAAGATGTTGGGGTTTTTTATGCTTAGAAAAACTCCTTAGCAGCCTTGTAAAGCGGCCCAGAAGCCTTCTCCAACCAGTTTGAAAGAAAACACTTTGACTTTTTTTTTTTTTCAGTCAGCTGAAAAGCTTTGCAGGTATTTCCAGGGAGTCAAATACAAGGTTAGCTTCTGGCCACCCCATCCCAGTGGGCAGAGACCCCCTAAAGCTGCTGGACCAGAGACCACAAAGGATGAATTGATTCCTCCTCCGCTCCCCAGCACCAGCCCTGGGCCAGAACAGTCCAAATTTTACCCTTTTGCTGCCCGCCAGCCCTTGCTTTTCCCAGCGCTCTGACGCACAGAGACCCTGAGTGTATCGTGAGATACTTCAGCATCACAACAGCTCCAAGAAGCAGCAACAGCTTTTCAAGACCCACATATGCCAAAGCATCCCCCGTGGTTTGCAGCACAGGAGCAGCCAAAAGCTCCTCCACCAGCTCTCCGGAGAGATGCTGGCATGCAGCACAGCCAGGATCCCGAGCAGCCACCGACTCCCCTCCCTCCCACTGCCTGCAGTTGATTAATCCCTAATTGCCTCCACCCCATCCCGCTGGAGCTGCCTTGCAGGGCAGCCCAGGTGCCAGGCGTTGGACCTTGCTTCTTGTCACCCCCTGAATTGTGCCAGCTCCAGGCTGTGGGTCTGGGCCTAATATATGAGTCCACAGGACCCTAAAGGGGTTAAGAAGGGGCTAGACCGCAGCACACCACTGGCTTTGCACCCTTCCCACCCTGCTGTGATGTATGAGAAAGGAAAATTTGCCCCAAAGCGACCAAGGGGCTGAAGCTGCCTTGTGCAAGCCCAGGGATGTGCTGGCTCCCGGAGTACAGCAGCATCCACCTGTGCTGGGCAGGTCTGCGAGGGCTGCAGGGCCCCAGCACCACGGTGGGGCTGGAACCAAGGGGAGAAAACAAGAATATCAGGTCTTTACATTTATTTAAATGCTCAGGTCTGGACTTCTCCCAGGTTTTAGCAGGATGTAGCAGCTGGGAATTTCAATGCCTCAGGAGCCCTGAGTGTCCCAGCACCCGGACGCTCCCAGTGATGGCCCCTTCCCTTTCAGCAGCATCTTGTTTCCAATATAAATTATCCCCCTCTCCCGGGGAGCTCAGCCAAGCTGCCCCGTCTGGAGCAGCAGCTCCGCCTGCCCTGGGCCGGGCTGCGAGCGGCGGTGATCAATAAGCGCGTCCAGCTGCGGGAGGCGAATGATGGAGCATCTTCCTCCCGCCCCACGCTGTCGGCAGGGGCTGCCCAGCTGCCTACACAGCACAGCCTGGATCCAAGCCCTTTGCACTTCTCATCGCAAGTGTCCACTCATAGCTTTTTAATTTTTTTTCCTTTTTATTTTTTTTTCCTTTTTATTTAGCTATTTTTTTCCCACCCTAGGGCCCAGCAGCAGGGCTGATGAACCCTCTGCTAACCCATCACCCAGCCCCACTTCGGTACCTCCGGTGCCAAGACCCTCCCATGCTGCTTGGCCAAGCGGTTGGTTATGTTATTAATTAAAGCAAGCTGTCATGCCCGGGAGATTTATTTTCTCTGCTGTATCTTTAGCAGTAAACGCCACTCAGAGAGCTCAGAAGACCATGTCAGATCGAATCAGCTTTTGAACAGGCTTGTTTGGTTCCTTGTCCCCCTTGATTTCAACTGATCCCTCTTTTCCATTCCCAGGAAGGAAGGAAGGAAGCGCTGTGCTCCCACCACCACTCCTGCACCCTCAGTGCCACGGTGCCACCCAGGCACTGGCCGGGGCACCCATGTGTCTTAATTACCATCCCCCTGCCAAAAAGCACGGGCTTTTTATCCTATTCAGTTACCCTCTGTCATGCCTAAATCAGTTCCAGTAGAGTCCTCTGCCAGGACCTCTGACCTGGCAGCATCGATTCTCTAATCACGTTTATCCACATCCTAATCTCTACATTTACTTTAACGGACATGTATATATATGAATAACAGCGCAGCCCATGATGTTTCTCTGAAATAATCAGAAAGCCCCCAGCAAGTGCCGCACATGAGTCTCAGAGACTGGCACAGCCCCGTGTCCATAACCCAGAGAGATTTCTACGCCTAAACTTATACAGCTTGGATTAGTTTTTAGTTTCATTTTTTTTTTCTCAAGACCCAAATCCAAGTACATTTTACAGGCACACGCAGACAAGCCCGAGGACAGCCAGCCGCCTGTGGGAATGCAGAGGGACTGCCACCGCCGACGGGATGGGCACCGCCGAGCAGCGGGCGTGAGCGCGGTGACAAACGCTAGCAGAGCCGCCAAGCTGACGCCTCCTGCCAAGGCACCACTTGTAAACAACAAGTGAAAGAACTTCCCTGGGTGGCCAGGGAGGACTCGGCGTCCCCTCTCCCCTCCACGGGGTCCCCTTGGCCCCGGGCAGATGGGGGTCCAGGAGAGGTGGCCGTGGGTGAGCGGCTCCTTCCAGGAGCTCCTCTTTGTGCAACCATGAAGGAAGGGCTTGAGCTGCCCAGTTTGGGGAAATGCTGCAGCTTGGAGGGAAGCAAAAGACAACCAGCCCTGGCTTGGGTTTTGAAGGGAGGAGAGCTGGCAAAGGGAGACAGATGGGGAGGCTGTAACGAGCAGAGCTAAACGCTCAGAGGGGACTCGTAGATCACGCTCGGGCTCGGCTCGGCCCTGCTGCAAGGGGCGAGCGCAGTCCGCATCCCGCTCGCTGCGTACAAACCCATCTGGGCTCCGGAGGCTTCCCGGGATGAAGATGTTTCCCCCTCTCCCGCCTCCTCGGCTAATTTTACTCCGTCTGGCCGGAGCTCGCAGCCCCTGGTTCTCGTTACGCCCCCCGCCGCGCACCAGCGCAGGCACGCAGCATTTTTGCAAACTTACAGGGTAGCAGAAATATCCTTGTTTTGTTTTTCCTTTGGCCACTCTGTCGCGCTTCCAAAGTTGGGAAAAAATTACAAAGTAGCAAGAGGGAAAAAAAAAACCAACCAAGCAACCAACCAACCCAACCAAGACAGATTAGACAAATGCATAAATAACCTCTGTTCTTTGGGGGTTGATCGTGCTCCAGAGCGGAAGAAGGGGGAGGACAGAAGGAGGGAGGAAATTCAAAATCTGAAAAACTGGAGTTTGTTCATTAAAAAAAAAACAACCAACAAACAAATCTGCACACACGGTGACGCCAGCCCCATCATGCTCCGTCCCTGCAGAGACGACCTGTCGGCTGCAGCTCCCCATCACCAGCCCCAACTGGGGGTCCCTGCCCCACAGCGGGGGGTTTCCTCACCCCGAGCGAGGTTTTGAGGCTTGAGGGAAAAAATTCCCATTTCCTTCTCCCTGTTGTTCCTCGTAGATCTACCCCAGCACTCACTTGGATGGGGCATGAGAGCATGTCCCCACCTCGTGCCACTGTGCTGAGCCCTGGATGGGGCAGCACAAGGGAGGGAGATGAAGATGAGCTGAGGGTGATTAAGGGCATCCGAGAGATGTAAAACATTGGCAAGAGGGAGAGCAGTGAGGTAAAAGAAAAGGGAAGGTGTTGACATGGGAAGGAAGGGGTCTGGCCCTGGGGAAGGGGTGAATAGTGCTGGTCAGAATGGCTAAATATGTGCTTGGAGCTGTACGCAGTGCAGGGGGTGAGCTGGCAGCAGCAGTGAGCAGGAGCAGGAGCTGTTACTGGCTCCCACTAAGAGGCTCTGTGGAGCTGCTGGGGCCTTTTGGCAGAATTCGGCAGCCTGAATTTCTGCACAGAGCACGTCCAAAAAGTGACGGCCCCAACGTCCGAGCGGGAACCTGAAACTGAGCTGCAGCAGAGGGAACAGGGGACAACACTCCAGCCCTCAAGGTTTTCATTGCAGCCCTTCCCCAGAGGGAAAACACGTGGAACAGAGGGTATAGAGCACAAAACACCCTATTTTGTCCCCAAAACCTATGAGTTGAAGCCATCACACCCTGGTCGCTGAGTGGACAGGGTGCAAGGTGGGTGCCAGGAGGAAATTGTCCCAGCGGCGGGTGAGGAAGCTGCAGGGCCGGGTCTGGATCCGGCACACAGTCCTGGTTAACACATGTTGCAAAACTGAAAGCCAAATGGAGAAGGAAACAGAAGGTGACAGTAAAGATACCGTGACTAACGGGATCTTCCAAGGCCGGTTAGAGGAACTGGCTTTGCCTTGAGGTGGTTGGGGATGTGCTCGAGAGCTACGCACGGCCCTGCAGATACCATCGAAATGCCACCCAGGTGGTTACGAGAATGACAGATAAAGGCAGCCGAGCAGGAACAGATTTGCAGAAGTGACACCTGCCGAGGCTCAGCACCAGTTTTCAGCCAGGCCTGGTGGTTTCTCTGTTTCCTCTCCCAGCAAACAGCTATGCCCCAGCTCCCACACAGCCAGAGATCCCTTCCCAAATCCAGCCCTGGACTAGCACCCTCTGAGGGTTTCCTCACCCCAAGCGAGGTTTTGAGGCAGGCAGAGCGTTGGTGCAGCGGTGCAAGGCATCAGCACGCCTCTAAGGTCTCCCACTGCCCAAAAATAACCTTTTGGTCCTGCAGTTAGATACCTTTTTACCACACTTGAACATCCAAACGCTTTTGCATCGGGCACTTTTTTTTGCTTCGGTGCATTTATCACCTTGCACAGAGGAGGAGGCAACTACTTAAGGTGCCTCCCAAAACAGGGGAAAGGCATTTGTACCCCCCAGCACAGACCAGCATCACCCAACCCTCCCAGCACCCATGGGTGAAGGCTGCTCTGGGCAGCTCTTGCAGGAGCATCTCCCATGGGACAACTGCAGATGACTGAGACAGGCCACAGCTCAGGGGGGACCTACAGCCCCCAAGGGGAGCAGACCGAAGCTTGAATTTCCCCACAGGACTGAACACCCCCGTACACGAGCAGCAGCTCCTGGGTTTGATCCTCCACAAGAGCTGGGCAAACCCAGCTTGCTCGCAGCCCCTCTCTGCTCCTTTCACCAAAGTTTCACCATATTAAGCAGCTGAACTGCATCATCCAAGGAGTGTCAAATTGGTTTTAAATGGTTCTAATTATAACCAGGAAGTTTTAAAGTGTGTGGGTGGAAAGGAATGCAGCAGATTAATTTAATAGCAGTTACCACGGCACAATAGTCCTTCAATTAAGAGTTCTTTCTGGCTGGTGTTTTTTTTTTTTTCTTTTCCCTGTTAATAATAAATGTCACAAATGAGAATAGACATATTACTTCATCAGATGCTTTGGCATATCTTGTTGCTGAAAGCCTTTTGTGCAGAAATAGTAGCTGAAAGGGTAATTTTATGGGGCTTAGCACTCACTTAACACTTTAGGGGCCAAAATCAGGCCTCAGAAGAAATGCAATAAGCTGCACCTGTTTACATCCCAGCAGAATCCGACTCCGCAACCACAAAAAAACCCCTCGTATAGTAGCGGGGCTTTGCTATGGTGTGTCAGACACAAGTCTGGCTGGGGAGCATCCCGCTGCCAGTGGCTGGAGAGAGCACGGGGCCAGGGAGCATGGGGAGTTCAGCTTTGCACCCCCAAAATCCTCCCACTCAGCTCCTTTTGGTTTTCAAGCCCTGTGAACCCAAACCCCGCGCCAGCTACGGGGTGGCTTTGTGGGGCACGGAGGGAGCAGGACCCCGCTCCGGCTCCCCGTGGTCAGGGAAGGGGCCAACTTCCTCCACTCTCGGGCTTTGAACTGTGTGGGGGGTCCTGAAATCCAGGTGTGGAGATGGGAAACGCCGTGTTTGCCAGCTGCAAAGAGAGAGGCCGTGTGTGGGGCTGGGGGTGTCCCGCGGGGAGCAGCCTGCATCCCGACTCCTTCGCGGTGCTGGGTACCAGCCACGACGGGCAGCGATGTGCCCCGATGCACGGCGACGCACCAAAGTGCATCTCCCATCTCCCCAGGAAAGAGACCTTGCGGCCCCATCTCTCTTCTTTGAACTCCTCTCACTAAAGCCATCAAACCCCAACCCTAATTGCTTCACACCTGAAAGGCAGGCTGGGTTTCCAGCACCCCTCCCCGGAGCTGTGCAGCACACCAGGGCGAGCCCCCGCACTCCCCATCATCCCTCCCTGCCTTTGCAATCTGCTTTTCCCTCCCAGGTCTCGGCTGTGGCCAGGCAGGTTTCTCTTTGCAGCTGGAAGTTTTCCCCAGATCTGGCTCCCAGGGCTGCGGAGGGGAACCCGCTGGCCCTGGCCCTGCCTGAAATAGCCTTTACCATTTTTTTTTTTTTTTTCTTCTTCTTCTTTGAATGGTTTATTCTGGTGGGTAATGAGGGGGAGACCGCTGGAATAGGGGAAAACCACGGAGCAACCCAACCCAGGCAGTTAATGATGAGGGAGGATGCAGCGGCTGTGGCCAGGAGACAAAAATACTGGGAAGAGCAACCAGAAGCATCTTTAAAAAGAAAACCTGTGGCTGACAGGAGGGGCAGGGAGGCTGGGGGGGGTCAGGAGACACCCCAACACCTCCAGGCTCCCTGGGGCACTGGGCAGAGGATGGGAGCGAGAGAGGCACAGCCTCTCTGCTGGCATCGGCGCCCTATGGACCCCCAGCACTGCCCTGTGCGCCCAGGGGCGGTCTACTGGGAGCACTGGGAGTTCTGGGGGGAGCTGGCCCCTGGCCCCTCAGCATTGCTGATGAACAGCAGCTTGGGGGTGAGGTACCTGCTGCTTACCAGCACCGGCTGTCCTTTAATATTTAATGACGGCTAAAGTGTGCTTCCCACACAGGGGGGGTTCGCCGCGGGGTTACAAGAAAGCGATGATCAGACTGGGAGGGTCTGCAGCAGCAGAAGCGCACGAGCCGGGGGACAGCAAGGCAGGGCTGAGAGTCATCTAAAATAGGGCCCACATGGGACAGGGACACATCCCCCAGGCGCCACAGAGCATTGCCCTCGCCCAGCCCTTCCCCAGCCCCACTCAGCCCTGGCCCCCCTGCCCTCAGCACGAGGTCAGCACTTGCTCGTGATGCCCAGCAAGCCCGTGGGAGCTTCTCTGCACACTGCCAAGAGCTGGAAAACAGCAAAGACTGACTAATATTCCCCAAAATCCAGCTTCATCTTTGTGATTTGTGTTCGCGTTTGGCCGATGCAATATTGAACAGATGCCTGGAGGGACTTTGGTACTTAAAAACAACGTGCAGGAGGTAAACAGGGAGATTTATTATTTTACTTTTGTGGTTTTGAGATAGTTTATGACACCAGGCTAATAACTCACAAACCAAAATCTTCATTGATCAGGGCAAACGTTACGTTATCCTCCCTCTGCACCCAGAGAGGCTGCTCCCCCACAGCCACCCCCTGCCCTGCTGCCCTCCGGGGATGGGTCCATCCTGGCACATCCCTGGGGTGCACCCAGCGGGATGGCCATGACCGAGCCCCGTGTCCCCCAGCAGGGATTAAAGCAAATCCCCAGTATCCAGGGCAGACTCTCGAGTTTCCCACGTTCTGTGGACATCATATTATACTCATGCTGGGACCAGCAGCAGGAGTGGCCCCCACCACGCTGCTCAGCTCGCAGCATCCCTCCCTCCGGCCTCCTTCTCCCTCCTAATCACAACAGCGGGACCACAGGTCCCATCCTTCCCCATTATTGACAGCTAATTAATTGCCACTTGTCACATTCCCCCCCGGGGAGGTGTCTGCCCCCTGCAATCAATCCCTGCTGCTGTTGGGTTTTGGGAGCCTCGAAGGCGTCCCCATCCCGCAGGATGAAGGAGAAGCAGCCTGGCACCTCCTGAAATGGCTGTGTCCAGGGTGCAGCCCCGTGCTGCCGCACCGGGGTGGCCGTGCCAGCAGGTGATGCTCCAGGGTCGCCCCTCGGCAGGGCTGTTTCCCAGCCAGAGCCTGGTGAGGGGAGAAACACAGAGGTGAGTGCCCCAGGCTGCTCTCCTGCTGTCTCGCACCGGCATATTTCTGTGATATATACTGTAAATCTGCTTCATTTTAAATTCACAGTTAATGACTGAGGTGCTCTCATCCAGGAAACTCTGCTAGGTTCCGGCTTTTAAGGGAAAAGATGTAACCGGGCAGGAGTTGACAAGTGCTGCGGAGAGCTGCCCCGCTCTCCAGGCACTTAAGAAGTCTCCAAAAGAACCACCACTGCCCCCCTCCCCCCCGCCCTGGGAAGGCTGTGATTTATCAGCCCTTAGGGTTGCAAATCCCAAACCATCCCACCCCCCGTCCCCCAGCCCCTTGTCCCAGTTCAAGCTACGATCCCAGACCAACAGGCTATAACACAGACACGGAAGGCTTGGGCAAAGCTTGCCCGCAGCCCCGCGTTTGGCCGGCACCAGGGACACCCAGAGGGACCCCCCGTGCTGTCCCAGGGGGAAAATGGGGTGGATTTTCCATTTTGCCCACCCGCTCGCTGCTAGCATTAAAGGCAAATCATTGCCATCATTTGAACTATATGATCAGGAGCCTAATTCAATACAATCAGGCTCACTGTTTGAGGGCTGAGCATTTAGCTGAAACCCTAAGCCAGCCCTGCAGTAATTTGGCTGGGGAGAAATTGATTTTGACCATCAGCACTTTCTCATTTTCAATAGAGTACGAATGTAACCAGGTTAATTTCTGTTAAGCACATTACCCAGGTACTTTTTGCTCTCCAGCCCAATGATTATGTGTCTGATCTGAAAGATTATAATTGCAACCCAACAGGACACAAACGGTTGTCTGTGATTGAAAGGAACCGGACTGAAAGAAAACCAGCTTCTCTTTTACCTCAAAACCAAACAATCTTCACATTAACCCTCTCGCCAAGTTTCTTCATGGTTAATGACTACACGCAATATGCAGTATATTAGCTCTGTTCCAATATGTAAATATGCTCTGATTAATCTTATCTTCCAACACACTAGTAAGTCACCCGTTTCACTGGATTAATGCAGTTACAAGTTTGATTTGGTCCTATGCAAGTTTTAGGTCTCGTTTTCTTCTTCTTTACCCAAACCAGCGCTTCTGCTTGCAAAGGGCCTCCCAAGTGTGGGTGATCCCAGCACCCCGCCAGTCCCAGCCCCGGGGCTCTCAGCCATGCGGGTATCCCCAGTGCTGCCTCTTTTCCTGCCCCCCAGTCTTCATCCCGGTGACAAAAGGAGATTTGGCCACGGGTCTGAGATTCCCAGATGTCAGCACGCCACCGGATGGCACGGCAGTGAGCTGGCCCAGTGGGAGCACAACAAACCAACCCTGTATGTGCCACCCATGCTCACCCCTGTGGTCTCCCCCAAATTCAGAGGTGGGGAAGGGTCCCTGTGCCACTGCCTGGCTGAAGATGTCCATTCCCCCGCCGCCACCACCCATCCCAAGGGCTGGGACCAGGATGAGCGCAGGCTTGCCTTGTCTCCAGCCCTGCCTGTACATTATTTCTCCTGATCATCATAACTTTCTTCCGCTTCTAAAGCACCTTTCATCACGAAACAGGATGGAGCGCAGCAGCTGTTGAACAGCATGGAGCTGCGCTGCACAGGCAGGGCCGGGCAGGAAGTGGAAGCGGCTCCTGCAGCTGCTGGGCCCGCGCAGGAGAGCTGTACTCACGCCACCGCATGCCGGGGCCTTATCACATCCCCCAGCACGCTCCCGGCTCCCTCCTGACACGCAAAAAGCCCATGTGGCAGGTTGCACGTGACGGCACCGACGTGACACGCGGCGGCTGGGGAAGAGCTGTCCTTGGGCGCCACAGAGCATCGCGCCTCCGGCCCCCTGCGGCAGCACCCACCCCCAGCGCCAGGGCCCGCGGTGCCGCAGGGCTGGCCCGTGGCACTGCAAGGGCTGAGCTGGGGCGCTGCAGGTCTGGGTTGTGGCATTGCACACCCAAACCGTGGTATTGCACACCCAAACCGTGGCATTGCACACCCAAACCGTGGTACTGCACAACCAAACCGTGGTATTGCACACCCAAACTGTGGTATTGCACACCCAAACCGTGGCATTGCACACCCAAACTGTGGTATTGCACACCCAAACCGTGGTATTGCACACCCAAACCGTGACATTGCACACCCAAACCGTGACATTGCACACCCAAACCGTGACATTGCACACCCAAACCGTGGCATTGCACACGCAAGCCGTGGCATTGTACACCCAAACCATGGTACTGCACACCCAAACCGTGGCATTGCACACCCAAACCGTGGTATTGCACACGCAAGCCGTGGCATTGCACACCCAAACCATGGTACTGCACACCCAAACCGTGGCATTGCACACCCAAACCGTGGCATTGCACACCCACGCTTTGGTGTCACAGGTGTGGCCGTGGCACCGCTCGCACAGCTCAAGCTGCTGCAGCCCCCAGGATGGAGGAAGATGGAGGCTGCACTGGAAGACGAGGGCAGACGTTTAGGGAAGGGATGCTGACTGATGCCCCAGCTCAGGGCGAGGAACCGGCTGTCCCAGTGTCCCGGCTGTTGTGTTTAAGCATTACCCACATGGAGCGAGCTGGGAGCGCTACAGCACCTCACTTCAGCCCCAGCTTGGGGTCGTCCTCCCTCTCCACCCTCCTTCTCGAGTGGGGAATGTCCCTAGGGCTGGGGCTCGCTACCTGCGGGGGCTTGGCCTGCGTCCTAGGGAGCGCGCCGTGGCCTCTGTCACACTGGAGCCACAGTTATTTTTCTAAGAAATGACAGAAACTCCTCCCTTCCCCGCTGCTCTGACTGTCTGAGCAGCCTGAGGAGCTTCACGCTGCGAGGACGCCGGGCTGCCTTTGCTTGGGCTCTCAGCCGTGCACCCCACGGACCCCTGATAAAACCATCATGTTTGCTGCAGTGGGTGGGAGATAACGGATGCTGTTCCCCACCACCCCTTGACCAGGATCTTCCCCTTTGAAAAAGACAAATATAACCGAGATGAGTCAGTTCCTCCGAGCTCCCATCCCCTGTACAATATGTAACTGGAATTTTTCATTTCGGCACTGCAGGGGAGGCATAACTGGAGAAGACAATGGAGTCAGCTACGACCCAAAAAAAGCAGTGCCAATTCTGTGCGCATGAGAAATAAAAACATTTTTTAATCTAAAAATAAATTAACTGTAAGTGACAGCAAGAGCAGATCTGCATGTACTCACTGTCAGCCCGCGCAGGACCAGTCCCTGTTCCTTGGCACAAGGCGGGTTTGGGTGAATTCCCTGCTCTTTCAGGCCAGGTTGGGATTTGGGGCTGTACCACCGAGCCGGGGAGGCACTCAACACCTGCACCAGGAACCGGGCTTCCTGGGTTGGCATCAGACTCAGGAGCAAATCCACAGAATCCAGGGAAACCTCTTGGGTTTGTTTTCTAACTGCATTACGGCAGCAAGAAGGGAAAAGAGGCTCCACCGAGCTCAGGGCTTGGCTAGGCCGAGGCACTGCACAAACCCATAAAAACCATCCAGCTTCCCGTGATGAAATAAAAGGGTAGCGAGTACGCAAGCAGTTGATGGCTCCGCTCTGCAGCTGAGCTGCAGCCACCCCCACGCCACGGAGCAGAGCAGGAACATGGGGCAGCCTCTGCCCTGACCCCCCACTCCTCCCCTGCTGCTTGCCCCTCTGATCTCACCGGTGCTTCCAGGTGAGCTGAGGCACAGCAGAGTTCATCTCGTTCACGTGCTACTTCCTTGCTTTGACTATAAAGTTCGCATCACCCCACTGATGCCTTGGAAGAAGAAAAAAAAATGTTGATTAACAGTGTTTGCTAAACCACGGAGTCTCTTCAAGACCGCAGCAGGTTGCTCCTAACTTGTGTTTGGAGGCGACATGGAGCGACCCAGAGCTCAGCTGTCACAGGAGATTGTCTGGAGACTCCAGAAAATAAACGGTTGGTCAAGGGACCACAGGTGGGAGCTGCAGGAGGATGCAGCTGATGCACCCAAGAGCCAGGCCAGCATCCCTTCCTGCTCCCAAAACTTCTCTGATCCCGAGTGTGGTGACCCACAACGTGAGGGACATGGAGACAGACCCTGAAGCAGAGCACATGAGCAGGGCCAGATCCTGCTACTCTCTTCTTTACAAGCACCAAGATTTGCCAGGACACAGCCGGAGTTGGTGCTGCAGCAGCAGTGTTTCCCAGCTTTTCTTTGCTCCTGTCATGCACCGATCACCCTCGCTAAAAGGCCTTTCCATGGGGCCACCTACACACGCAGCAGGACACCCCTCGCTCCAAAGGGCTCAGAGTCAGCGAGGACAGGACCCAAGGGACAAGCCTGCAGCAGAGGGTCAGGAGCTCCAGATGGAGCAGAGAGATATTGGTAAAGCCGTGGCCCAAGCACAGAACTCCGATTCTGACAGCGTGCCACCCAATTTACTGTGCAACATCAACCACTTTGCTGGCTGCTTCCTTCAGAAATCCCCCCTCTTCCAGCACCAGTGGTTCCTGTCCCCGGTGTGGTGGCAGCTCACTCTCTGTGCATGGAAATCCAACAACTCCCAGCCCAGCCATGGGGATGTGGAAAAGGCAGGTGAGGGGGGATACCCCAAAACCAAACCACATTGGGACAATCCTCTCTTTTTCTCCTTTTTCTTAAGATACGCTCAACAGGGCTGTATAAAATCTTGCCTTCTTCCATTCTTTGCCTCAGTCTGCTCTGTTTTACAGCACTGGCTTCACTAGGTTTGGTTTCTTTTTTTTCCCTCTGACTTGACTCCTTGCTGGGTAACACTGTATTTGATATTTTTAATCACTCAGCATGCATCAGAATTTGGCAGTGGAAGAAAGTAAAGTTAAAAGAGAACAGAGATAGTATGCATTTGCCAGGGCTGCCTGCCATTGCCACAACCCCTCATCGCTTGTGCTGCATTTCCCTCTGCTGGAAAGTCATGAGCCGCAGCTGACAAGGTCAATTTAAACAACATATTGTCAGTTGACAGTTATTAACCTTCCAGGGTTTGGATTGTTTCTTCAAAGAAAGATGAAAGTCCTGAACCCTTCTACCTTTACTGTACAAATACAAAGACATTACACATACATACACATAGATGCATTTGTATGTGTATATCAATATTACTGATAAATCCTTATAATAAATCTTTATTTGGCCTTTTAAGGCTGGAGTATCCTGGCCCGCTGCAGCAATATTATGGAAAATGTTGACTTTCTTTGCTCAGAAGTTGCAGCAAAATTTTTTGTTTACTGTGAGAGCTGCAACTTTCTCCCTGAGCAAACCTGTTGCGGTTAACCTGAGTGACTCCCGGCAGGGCCGAGCGGACGGACAGCACAGACAGATGGATGCTGTTGGTTTCTCATCCCCCCAAAGGCTCTACCCTGGATCTCACCGGTGCTTCCAGGTGAGCCGAGGCACAGCAGAGTTCATCTCGTTCACGTGCTGCTTCCTTGCTTTGTCTATAAAGTTCGCATCACCCCACTGATGCCTTGGAAGAAGAAAAAAAAAAGTTGATTAACAGTGTTTGCTAAACCACGGAGTCTCTTCAAGCCCGCAGCAGGTTGCCTGCCCAGACATCAGCGTCTGGAACACGGGGGTAGGTTGAAGGTTGCTTTCCAAACGGCTCCGAACTGCAGTGACGAGGCTTTAAATCTGCCTCCGAAGAGTAAAAAAAGGAGAATCACCGCTTTTCATCAGCTTCTCCGGGGCACACAGGCATTAAGCCCATAAAGCCCAAACCACACAGCAGAACGCCGACTCCTGGGCGCCGAGGGGCAAAGGTGACGGAGCTCCCGATGAGGTCACGGCCACCCCACAGGGCCCCTGGAATCCCGGGGCAACGGAAAGCGGAGACGGAGACCAGAGGCCACCGCGGCAAACCCAGCTGCCAGGCTCTGGCCGGGAGCAGAGTTTGGACTCTCCAGCTTCAAGGGCGAGGCCCGGACACGGGCAGCAGGAGCTCCCGGCCGCTGGGGGCGCCCGGGCATGGCGGCGAGCTCCGGGGCAGGGAGCGCCCGCGGGCGGAAGCGGAAGCGCTCACCGTGCGCCATGGCGGCGGCGGCCGTGTCGGAGCTGGGCGGGTTGGGGGTTCCCGATCCCGAGGTGAGGCGGCGGCGGCGAGGGGGAAGGAGGGGAGGCGGGTTCGCGACTCCGTCCCAGTGTCGGTGGCTGAGTGTGGGTTGTTTCAGGGCTCCTCGGGCTCGGAGGAGGAGGCGAGGCCTGGCTCGGCGGAGGCGGCGGCGGCGCAGAGGCGGGAGGAGCGGCTGCGCAAGTTCCGCGAGCTCCACATGAAACGGGTACGCGGCGGCGGCCGCAGCGGCCCCGGCTCCTGCCAGCGCTGCCGCTGCCGCGCGGGAGAGCGAGGCGGAGGGGGCGGCGGGGGGTGCCCGGCCCAGCTCGGGCGCAGACCGGCTGCGGCCCGGGGGTCCCGGGGAGGTTGTGCCGGCGGTTCCCCGCCCTGTCAGAGCCCCGTCTGGCACGTATGGGCGGGGGTTTCTTTCTTCCTTCGCCGACCGCGGTGGCGTGTCCTTGTCCCCTCCCGGGACAGGCTCTGGTGATCCACAGGGGCTCGGTTTTGTTTCCACGAGCGAGTGTTGCCGCGTGTGACAAAGCGGTTTGTCCCTAGAACGAGGCGCGCAGGCTGAATCACCAAGAAGTGGTGGAAGAAGATAAACGGCTTAAATTGCCAGCAAACTGGGAAGCCAAAAAAGCTCGGCTGGAGTGGGAGCTGAAGGTGGAGGAAAAGAAGAAGGTAAAGACACAATTCCAGCTTCCTGTAACCCTACTGAGCCTCAGTCCAAGCGCCTGCAGTGACACCAAGCCCCCCTTCACAGGGGCTAGACAGCCTTGGGAGCTCATACAGACGTTACCCCCAAAAATCTGTCTCCTAATTAGGCTCCTGATTATCTAAATTACCATCCTGCCCCAGGGCAGGTATGTGAGCCGATTGAGGTAGTTCTAAGCTTGATGCTTGGCCACTATTTTGTTGTTAAAACTGAGGTGTTCTTTGTGCTGTGTCAGGAATGTGCAGCGAGAGGAGAGGACTACGAGCGAGTTAAACTGTTGGAGATCAGTGCTGAGGATGCTGAGAGGTGGGAAAGGAAAAAGAAGAGGAAGAATCCAGATCTAGGATTTTCAGGTAACTGCTTAACTATGCAGTTATCTGTGGTTGTAATGAACACGTTTGTTAGTAATTCAGCTGCAAATTGAAGAAATAAAAACTTTCACCCTGACACCAGTTCATTTTCTCCCATAGATTATGCAGCTGCTCAGCTGCGCCAGTACCAGAGATTAACCCGTCAGATCAAACCTGACCTGGAGCAGTACGAGAAGCTGAAAGAGCAGTAGTAAGTTTGATTTCAGTGATCTGATATCGTCTGTGGTGTTTCTAAATTACTGGCTAACACTAAAGACTTTAATCCTTTCAGCACATGCATATTCTCATATACACTGTAATATTAATTAGCCTTTTAACACTATCTTAAAATACACGGCCTCCCTGGTAATCTACCCTCCTTCCATAGGTGTGAGGGGCAGGGGTGTAATTGAGGTTTAATTCTTCAAACTTGGCCTTACTGAGTTTAAATATTTTGTCAATTAGACTATACTTAAATGCGTGCATAGATTACTCTTGTTTCTCAGAGTAGGCTTTGGGTTTTTTTTAAGCAGCCTGGCACAGTTTTAAGAACAGACTGAATAACAGATGAGAAATTGTGCAGTTTGTGTTGAGGCAGATTTAGAATTTCAGTGGATTTCTGTCTCTTAGGCATGTGCTAGTGTCTCAGAATAATTAATGGAGAGCTTGTTTTTAGTATCACCTGTGTTCTCACATGAATCTGGAACTCCCAGTTTAAGTGCCTTGAAGAATACTTTAAGAATCAAACAGAAAGCAGCCAAATCTCAAAGTGGTGGATAGTTTTGTAAACTGCTGCCCCTCTGTTACTCTTGTCCAGTGGTGAAGCGCTTTACCCCACATCTGACAGTCTTCTCCATGGAACTCACGTGCCATCTAAGGAAGGGGTTGATCGAATGGTTGCAGATCTTGAAAAACAGTGAGTAAATACAAAAATAAAACAAAAAGAAGCATGGGATGTAGAGAAGCTCTGCGCAATTGAATCCCTGGGATTCACCCACAGCTCCTCAACCGCTGCTGGTTTGTGTTACAGAATTGAGAAGCGGGAGAAGTACAGCCGGCGCCGGCCCTACAACGATGATGCGGACATCGACTACATTAACGAGAGGAACGCCAAGTTCAATAAGAAGGCAGAGAGGTTCTACGGGAAGTACACAGCTGAGATCAAACAGAACCTGGAGAGAGGAACAGCCGTCTGACCTGTCACCTCTATGCTTTGCCTGACAGCCCCGCATCTACTGAAGACTAGTATAGACATTTAGCAGGCAGTTTTAAGTTTTCTCAAAAAAATAGGTAGAGCTTCATTAAGGAATTAGCAAAACCAGTTATTTAATGTAACAGAAGTAATTTGCTTAACTTCACCTGTATATAGCTTTTACTTGCAGAAGTAACCAGCTTGTGTAACTTCACATTCCAAATAAAGACAAACTGTTGTAACTCAAATTTAGAATAAAGCTTGCCTTTATTCTCCAATGGCTAAAAACTGGTAAAATCCCCCAAAGACACTTGTTTAGCAGAAAGATGAAAGAATGCTTGAGGAACATGTGACTTTTCTGTTAAAGGGCAGCTTCCCCCAGCAGCAAAACTACCCCTTGTCCTCCTCCTCCTCCTCCCCAGAGGGGCAGGGACTGGCTCAAGCATTAATGTTTGTTGCCACAAAATTCTTAGTACACGTGCCAGCTTTGTCTTGGCAATTTAATAGTTTAAGGAAGCTTCCAGAATGGAGGAGTCAAAGTCAGTTTATTTTACTAGCCCTTTATTCTTACAAAAGCTTCAAATACTTGCACACTTTCCTTTGCAGCACAGAGGTCTGGGTGAGCCATGGAGCTCAGTGCCCTGCACTGCTGAATTCTGGAGCTCTGAACAGTTTCAGCCACACCCTTTGCTTACTGCCTTACACAGTGAGCTTTTAAAGGCTGTTTTTAGAACAGCCTAAATCAAAACAAGTCAGCACTAAGTCAAGGTCAGCAGAAGTGAAAGTTGAACTGAACAGGGAGCTGGCTTCACGCAGGGCAGTTACACACACACCCAACACAAGCTCCACACTGCCCCAAGGGAACCTGGGGAAGTTACTCTGGAGGCCCTGAACTACGCCCAGTCTGGACAGGAACGATTTGAGTGTAAAGATCCACTCTCAAAATGACATCAAAATTACCTCCTGTGTGGTAACAGCAGGGCCAGAGAAAGCTAAACCTGCAAATAAGCACTTGCAGGACACTTGTCAGCTTATTACCAAACACACATCCAATAGCCAGTGCAAAACTGAAGTTTATTTACTTGAAGTAAACAGTTACACAATGTAAAGTGTCCAAAATAACAGCTACTGAGCTATTAGAAAAAGTTACCCACCTGTAAGCTCTAGTCCATTAAAGCAATACAAAAATATTTACAAATATACACAAGATTCCCATCTGTGGCTTCTGGATCACTGTGCTCTAGATCTGAAAGAGAAACCTAAGATTCCAAAATTAAGATCTCAAAATAAATACTCAGTATTAACAAGTCTTCAACCTGATCAGAAAATTTCAAATCTCACTACTGAAGCGTGCGTAATGCTGACAGCAAGAAAAATCAGCTAGCGTGCCCGGAACGGTGCGCTTTTAGGTGAGAAGTTTAAAAATGTTTTCTTCTCCTCCTTCTTGACAGGAACCCATTGCCCATAGGGACTTCCCTTTCTGTCATCTTCTCTTGCCGGAGAAATTGCTGGTTCTTTAACAACATGGCTCACTGGCTTCTGTAGTACTGGTTTTGCCATTGTATTCTGGAAAAAGAAATTACCTTTAAAAATGCTAGAATGAGAAGGAATGTACCCGTCAGCTTCAAGGGGTTTATCTGTACTGATAAATGTTTTCTCTCTAGCTCATGAGACCCAATGTCTGCCAAGGATCAATTATGTACAGTTAACTGGTACAGGATCCAGGGAAGTTGCTTTTTCTGAAACATGTAACTTGAAGTAAGTTCTAGCACTGGCAGACACTTTCAAGTCTATAGTACAGTACAGATGTTCAACATTACTTGGTGTTGAAAGGTAAACATCTATTTTAAACACACTGCTGTAGTATGTTTACAGTACTCCTCCCAGAAAGCCATTATCAAAACATTAAATTCAATTTGTTACTGTTACTCAGATCTTTAATTTGGCAGCCAGTGCTGGGAAAGGCCTAACACAGGAGGGATGAAGTACTGGACTTCCTTCCTGGGCAATCACACTTACATTAGGACTGAAAGAAATGCTTCTCTGTATGGTTGCTCTCTCCATCCCACTCTTGGTCATGTCTTCTGCTGGTCTTCTGGGTTGCTAGGGAAGAGCACACACAGCTTAAGGGGGAGGATACATTATTCCATCCAAGTTAAGGCAGTTACTAGAGAATACAAACTTTCTAGTAGAGTTGTTTCAGATATTTACATCAAAAGTAGCTGTAAGCTACTAAATATGCAGACAGATCAATGTTGACCTCAATTTGAAAAGCATTCAGTATTTTTTTCAGTGTCATCGTGCCAATTCACATGTCACCTGCTATCCACGCCCCAGTTACAATTTTAAAAAGGATTCAAACACTTCAAAGCATGGACTGTCATACAGTGGAGTGGAGTGGTAGAGCAATTGCATTAATTCTGCATATCCATCCTGCAGAGCTTTGGATAATGACAATAAACTTATCTGCTAGTGATGCAGGCCTCTTCTTCTGTACTCTCTCAACATCTGGAATATATTGCATATATTATGAAAGGGATGCCTGTACCATTTGTCTAAAACCCTTAGTAAATTTACTTCCATTTGAAATAGCAGCATCTGATCGATGTAACAGTTATTGCAGTTTTGTTATTTATCACGAGTCAGGTTAACACACCGTTAACAGAACCAAACTAAAATTCAAATTCAGTTTAAGCTGCTCAAGTTTCTCCCTCCCTTAAATGCACAGCAGCTATAGCCCACAAGTCCCTTAATTACCAACAGATTTTCTTCATCATGTCTGGAACCATAGTCATGATTTCTATAAGACAGAAATAAAGTATGTAAAATGCATTGTGTGCTTGGGTAGGTATGTAATTTCTGGGAAACAGTTTGTTGCACATGAAAAGATTTAACAGTTAAAAAGGGTAGAAAGATTTAACCTTAAAAAACCACCCATACTGTTCACTAGGTTTGGTAAGAAGACTCCTTGTTTTAGGTCAGAAACATGTAAACTATTCTTAAGTAACAGGCAACATCCTATTAGAACAACTCAAAAGAAGAAACTACAACTTCCCAGCCTCCTGCTGCTGGAAAGCCTGCAGGTACTCTGTGGCTCAACCGCCTCTGAAGAGCCCACAGTACCTTCAGTTTAACACAAAGGCTACAGTGGTTTCTAGGGTAGTTTTTAGCATTTTGGCAAAACTGAAGATTTTGTTCAAGGGTTTGGTTCATAATCAGAAAGTTAAAAACCTATCACATCTATGCAGACGACAAGTTTTAAGAAGTGTTTACCTTTCACTGAGAACATTCCAGTCCATACTTACCTCAGCTGACTCTCCAGGATCTTCATGTTCTTGTTTTTCACTTTTTATCTCTTTGGAAGGAGTAAGAATCTTCAAGCTTGCTGGCAAGACTACGTTATCTGTTCCCAGAGCTTTTGCAGCATTTGCTTTTGCAATTTCCAGGAGTTCCCTCTTGTCTGCAAGGGGAAAAACAACTGTCATTCTTTTATGTTTAAATCAACACGTACCTAGTCATGCAAGCTATAACTGCAAGTTAACTATCCCCACGCCTATGTAAGCATCAACTGTGATGAATTTTCATCAGAACTTAGGATAATTTAACTTCAGCTGAAGTGCAAAGAATATGCTCTGAACTACTTTTTAATGCATTTTTCTAACTACGCGGGGATTTTATTCCACATTGCCATTATCAGTTATGCTCTATAAAGCAAGTAAACGGACAAGAACTTGACTACTTATATTTAAGTTGTATGTTTTGAGGTACCTTTTTCACTCAAATGGAGAGGTGACCTACTCCGAGACCTTGTTCGTGACCTGCTTCTCCAGCTCCTATAAGCCTCAGGATATACTGTTCGCCCAAATCCGTAGTATCTTCGGCCTCTTGAACATGATCTGCTTCTCGAATAGGACCTTCTGTAGTAAGATCTTCCACGAGACCATGACCTACTGCGTGACCTATACCTCGGAGGAGAGCCGTGGTACCTCCTGTAGTGTCTGGTGTGGTACCTTCCTCGGTACCTCGTGTAGCCACGGGATCTTGACCGGCTTCTGGAATATGAACGCGAGTATCTTCTGTACCTTCGGGAACCATTTCTTCTAGACCATGACCTTGATCTGGATCTGGACCGACTCCAACTCCTGGAGGAAGCCGAGGAAGAGCTACTTGAACTGGACTGCGAACTGCAAGAGGATCTGCTAGATGACCTTGTTGATGACCTATCACAGCTTCTCTTGGATCTCAAAGACGATTCTCTTTTCTTTGGTGAGCTGAGGGTTAAGTCATCCATGAAGTCTGTCATATCATCAGTTTTCCTAACCACTGTTTTCTCCATGCAGGTACTTTCAGAAGTTGGTTCTGTTTTTATTGTTGTTCTGTAATACCCGGTCTCTGTCCCTGTTGTGAGCGGGGAGGGGGAAGCTAGTCATTTATATGCATCAAGTCATTTGTACAGCAACAACAGTATGACACACAGGCTAAAGTCCAAGGATAATTAAACACACCAACAATTATCATCCAGTCCATCAGCATGTTTTACACATGACAATTTTTAAGTTTCATCATCTCCTCTCCTGTAGTCAACCTTCCACACGAAATAATAAAAGGCTTCAGTTTCAACCATGAGTAGCTCTGTGTGGAATTTTGAATTGAGATTTGCTTGTGTGGGTTTTAAGGTTAATACCCTTTATTTCCTAGGTAAGCACACGCTTTGTGTGAAAGAGACACACATTAATATTGTTTCTTTTCTCCAAAGAGAGTTTTCAAGGCATTTTACCTTCAGTCTATTCTAAATGCAGCCTATTGCATTTACAATGCAAAAAGACCATTTGCCTTCCTGATCAGTATAAACTCAATACTTTTCTTCTGCAGTTCTACATAAGTTTTACCGTTTCCTTCCAACGGGGATAAGAAAAAAAAAAAAAAAGGTACATTCAAGATACAAAGCAGCCACTTTAAGATCTTGACTGTATCACATTACAAAACTATCTGAATAAAGCTCCACACGTGCCAGCAGCATATTTAATCGCAAACTGCTATTAAAAACGTTCTACATAATTAGTGAAAACTACAGCTAATGAGTCACTGGATGTGACTTGTAAAGAATGTAACACTTGTTAACGTCAGATATTAATTATTAAAATGGCTGTCTCTCTAGTGGCAGCCATTTTATATATCTACAAAGGTTACTGTATTCTAGGGTGTAACTGTCTTATCACTAGTACTTAAACCCTGAGTGACGTCACCACTTGACAGTTTAAGGAAGCTTGCTTTACCACAGAATCTCTATTCAGTGCTCACTAGAAACCAAAAAATACCAAATAAATCTGAAAACCTTACTGAACTCAATCAAGACTACTAGGTTCTACACGAGTTTTTAAGCAGCGTTCCCCCTGCTACTACTAAAGCTAAAGTTTCACTACTTCACCTCTAAGCAAAGGCCAAGGTCACAGGCACTATACAGGGCACAGCTAAGATGAGAAAACGGACTAATTCTGATCTCCAGCACCACCCCCACCTCCCGTCGCTGAGCCGCCGAGAGCTCAGTGTTTCCCGGTACTCTCACACGCCCGGCCTGCACCCGGCAAACCCCGCCGGAGGCTGCGTACGGGCACTCACCGCTGGGAGCCGCCGGACACCCCCGGTGCTGGTTCCCGTGCGGGACCCGAGAGTTTCTGTAATGAAGAGAAACGTGATTAACGGGTGTCCCCCACCCCACAAAAGCGTTCAACTTAAGGCGAATAACGGCCTCTCCCCTCCCGCCAACCGCCCCTCCAGCTCACCGGCTCCAGCCAGCCGGGCTTCCCCCGCACGGATCCTGCTCCAGCGGCGAGGCCTGAGGAGACAACCCCGCTTCCTGAGTCACCCCCATAGCGACCGGCCAGGGAGCAAGCCGCGATACCGCCCCGGCAGGACACAGCCCTCAGACAACCACCGCCCGCTCCCGCCGCCCAGCAGCGACTGAGGGCGGCCGCGAAGCTTCCAGAACCCCCCGCCCCGTTTTCCTCTTACACAACGGGGACCCAGAGCGCATGCGCGGGGCGGCCGCTCGCCCCTCGGCGCACGCGCATTGGCCGCCTCCTCTCCGAGTCCTGCGGCGCATGCGCAGAGGGCGCGGGGCCCGGCGGGCTCTCAGTGCGCCTGCGCGCGCCCGCCCCGCTCTCGTGACGCTCCCGCGGCGCATCCGCTGAGCTGCCGCGCATGCGCAGTGAGCGCGCCGGGGAGCCGCCGGCCGACGGATCTTCCCCGCCCTCAGGTAAGCGGGGACGCGCTGTGAGGCGCCGCTTCGGGGCGAGAGCCCTCCCCGGGCAGGGCGGCACGCTTGGCCGCCGCCTTCTACTCTCGCTGGTGGCCGCAGCCGCGCTGGATGTCCCCGGCCTCGCGCGGGCGGTGGGGACCCCCCTTGAGGCGCTGACCGGCGCCTTCTCGCCTCCGCTCTGAGGCCGCCGCCTCTCCGGCGGTGTCCCGGGGGGGTGTTGGTGGCTGCTCTGCTCTGCTCTGCTCGGCCGTCCCTTGGGAAGGGGCTCTGCCTGGGGGGGGCGTTTAGATCCCTCCCTTGCACGCCGCGCATTGCTGCATGCCAGCCCTTGACGTCTGATGGGTTTTCTCTTGGAATGAAATGTCCTTTTCTTCAGTTCTTCGGAGCGCTGAAAAATGTCAGGTTTTCTGGAGAGCTTGAGGTGCTCGGAGTGTGTTGACTGGGGAGAGAAACGAAACACGATCGCTTCTGTTGCTGCAGGAGTGCTGGTACGTGCAGCTTCCCTTGGGCTACTTTCAGGCTTTCTAGATGTAGTCAGCTGACGATGAGCTAAAAATTGTTAGCTGTTTGGGAGTTAAAGGAAGAAAAGGGGTACGTTGTCCTGTACATAGCGGCAGAGTTAACCACAAAATTTGTTCTGGGTGCTTGCATCCACGTGTTTTAAGTTTCACAGCTTCTGCTCATGTAACAACTATTGGAAAAGGTAAACCTCTGGCTTAGTGTTTAGCCTTGTTCCCAAGTTGATAACAAAACTAGTTATGCTATCAGTTTACTCTTGGAGGTTGGAGATTGTAAGAATTATTTTATAAGTTAATGTTACTTTTCCTAGAGTAACCTTATATCGTGTTAAAAGGCTTGCATCCATATTTTAAGCTATTGTGCTTTTTCTTCTTTTTTAATAGTTTTTTACAGGTTGGTGGATAATCATAGATGCAGCTGTAAAATATCCCGAAGTGGAAGACTTCAACCATTCGTACCATGCTTGTGGGGTTATAGCCACTATTGCATTCCTAATGTAAGTGTAATTTTTTGATGAGCTACATGCTCCTAGAACTTATTTTATTCAAATAAAAGAACAGTCTTTAAATAGAGAAGTAACTAAGAATAACAAATCAGGTTACTATCTGAGTATCTGTCATGTCTTTCTTATATTTGTTGATGTTTATAGTAAGGAACCATTTATAAATTAAGTGTGTAGTACAGGTCTAAGTCTTATTAGTCTTTGGAGAAATGCTTTTTAAGTTTTAGCTTTGTCTCTCTTTTAAAAAAACCCTGAAAACCCACAACATCATCCTTTTAAACTATGTTTCTGAGAAGTTTCTCCTCCTGTTTTGTAAACACTTACTTCTTGCTTTACCTGTATTTACGGGTTTTATCCCGTTTTGCTCGTACAGGATCAACGCGGTGTCGAACGGCCAAGTGCGGGGTGACAGTTACAGCGAGGGCTGCCTGGGACAAACAGGTACGGCGGTGTAGGTACTGCCTGGCAGTAGATCTGTAAAGCCATTGTCTTGGCAGTTGTAAGAGCTGTAGTAGTGTGCAGGTTGTGTGTCTGTGCGTAGCTCTGGTGTGTGACAGAAGGTGCTCTGAAACACAGGCACAAAACATCCCTACGTCTTTTTCAAGGTGCTCGGATCTGGCTGTTCATTGGTTTTATGATGGCTTTTGGATCTCTGATTGCTTCCATGTGGATCCTTTTTGGAGGCTACGTTGTTAAAGGTAAGATACAGCATGGCATGTGACCTGATCCATTTTTAAAGGTTTAAAGTATTTAAAAAGACTATTCAATTTTAGAACTTAGTTTCTAGGCAGGCCTAGTTTTAATATTTTGGTTCCCTACACACCACTATTCTACACTCCTGTTATTGGGGTGGATTTTGTCTACTTCTAAGTTATAAACTTCCAGCTCTCCTCACTAGAAACCCAGGTCTTGCTCAACTGGGAGCTGTACTGATAGAATTAAACTGCTGCAGTTATGTGGGAATAATTCTCTGGGTGGGCACTAATTCCTAGAGTAAAAATTACTGATTTCCTCCATATTGCTCCCAAAGCCTCTATGCTAAATTAGCAAAAGGGAACAATTAATGCAAAATGCCTATTTAAATTTATACCTTAATATGTACCACGGTAACTTTTTGTGAGGGCAAGCCTTGAGAAAGGCAAGAAAACGGCAGCGTATTACTCTGGTTTTCAAAAAGTTCGGTCACTTCAGTAAATGTAAAGCTACTGCCTGTGCCTGGAGCTGAAGTGAATTTCACACCAGTCAGGGCACGCTGGTGGTTTTAATTTTCATTCTTACCAGCTTTGGCCTTACTTAATTCACGGGGGATTTTTGAGGAAACTAAGTGCATTAGTTGCGTGGTAGCGCTACTAATGTGCACTGCCAATTTACATATTGTCATTATATATGCATATATATGTATCTATACTGACACACACATGCATTCCAAACAGGATATGTAATCCCATGTGATAATTACAGCCTGAGAATTGCATTTGAGATGCACATTTTGGGTTAGAGAACAGGAGAAGCTTCTTTTACTTGGAAGGCTAAAGGATTGTGAGGGCACAGAAGCCACTTAGGTAAGGCTTATGCTTCTGTGTCACACAGCTGAGGAACACAGATCAGAGGGGAATGCCGTGTTAGAGAATGAAAAGGGCTCTGTGAGCTGCCTCGTGCTGTCTCAATTCCGTGCGAGAACAATCTGGCTTAGGCGGATTTGTCACGCAGAGGCAACAGCACCAAGAGTTTGGTGTCATTTCAGCCCTGTAGCTAGTCAGGAATCCTACCTTGTACCAGCCCCTCTCTCAAACTCAGCTCCTTATCACTGCTGCACAGTGCACAGACTCCAGATGTTCCTATTTGAATGAAACTGGTTATCTTTGCTGGCATGGCACAATTTAGTCTTTCTCAAATGGCAGAGGTGGGATATGCCTGAAAATTACTTCCAAAAAGTTTATGGAGACTTTTTTCTTTTGTTAGAAAAACCGGTTGTATACCCAGGAATAGCTGTGTTTTTCCAGAATGCATTCATCTTTTTTGGGTAAGACCCATCTTCCTTTGTTCATTTCTTATCTAACTTGTTTTTAATTATAAAAACTGAAGCTTGCTATAATAGTGTGGGGGTTTTTTTTTTCTTAAGCCTTGTTACTAGACATGTGTGAATAAACTGCTGGCAGAGGCAGTAGGAGTCTGGAATCTGTCTGCTTAAGTGTTGTTGCAGGACCAGGAACTGGATTTACAAATACTACAACTTGCTCCCTGAAATCATGTATTTAAAATACAGGGTATTTGATTTGCTCCATTATGTACTCATGTCCCTTTATTCTGTTTTAAACAGAGGACTGGTCTTCAAATTTGGTCGCACGGAAGATTTGTGGCAATGAACACGCCTGTGGAAGTGCATTGGCTATGCTGGTTTTTTAACTGCACACTCCCAAAATTTTGTAAAACCATTTTGTAAACGGTGACCTTCAATTGTGTTTAAAGATAAAACAAGGAAAACTTAATCATAGCACTAAAACTTCTGGTTCTGTTTCTGTTTTTTTTTACTCTTGTATGTGATTTAAATGTTGTAATGTTTTTGACAAATGTAAAATTGCTGCAAGTAACAATGGCAGTCACTTTTATGATACGGTTTGCTACCAGTAAATAGTATAGTGGAAAATGGATGTATTTAACCAGCTGTTTCTATGAAGCTATTTACAATCCAAGACTTACTAAAAATGCTTTAGAGCAACTTTTTAACATATATTTATTAAATATTTCCTATATCTGGACAATATAACCAGTTCTTTCATTTCAGTATTTATTGGGGTGTGGCTTTTCTTGCATGATATAGAACTATGCTGCTTTGGGATATTCCCCGCCCCCCCCCCCCCCCCCCCCCCCGAATATTTAATTCATCCTATGGTGGTAACAAGGAAGTCTCTGGCGAGTAACAACTTACTGTTGCTGTGGCTGACAGCGTAGAGGCACAAGTACAAATTATATAGTGGCTTTAGATGGAAGCAGCTCATCTACAAAGCTTGCTGTCAACTAGTTTCTAACCACTGTGGGGGGAAAAAAAAAAAAAAAAGGAAGAATACTCTTCAGATCAGATTTCTCTTTGGCAAAGGAGACAAGTCACTACCAGGGAAATTTTGATCCCATCTCTGCCCCTTCCTACACATTCACCTAGGCTATTTGCACAAGAAATCAATGATAATAAAGATGTGGGGAGAAGGGAAGGAATAAAATACTATTTCTTAAAAGCAATCCTGCTAGAAAACAGCCCTTTGTGTTGTAGATGTTTGGGTGGTTCCTGGAAAGTTAAAGTGAAAAGCACGAGTTGAGCCTGGATTACACTATTACACCAGTATTAGTGTGTTAACTGGGTGATAAGGCACGTGTGTGTCCAGGCTGAACATCACCCCCAGCTGGTGGAAGCTGGAGGCAACTGATAAATTTGGCAGATCGCTGGCTATTTGTGACCTGGAAATAAGAAAAACTGGCCTTTCCTCTGCCAGTAATTTTTCATTACTCGAAACCTGTCTCACACTTCTTTATTTGCAGGGATCTGCTTTGCTTAATCCCTAATGAATGAACTGAGGTCAGCATGCATGACTGCAGTGAGCATCAACTCCGGCCTCATCTCCCAATATTGAATTTCTCCTCATTTATTTTTAAGCAAGTGTGCTGGATAAATGAAAACGAACAAATTTTGACTTTTTTATTAGGTAAGCATTTTTGAAAGAATTTTTCTAGGTCAACTAGTTTGAAACAAAGAAGAAACGCTGAGAATCACCATCCATTGAAAAACAAAGGTTTACTTGCCCCAAATCCTCTGCCCGACCAGGCCCTAGCTTGTGCACCAAAGCTCCCTGCTTGTCTCAGAGTCAAAAAACGGGGCCTTGGCATCGAGGACTCTTCCCTCCATCCCTCCACTTGTCTGCACCTTCAGGGCAGCCAGAGCCTCCTGACCCCGTGGTGGTGCTGACTGTCGCTGCACAGACAGGCTGTCCTGAGGTTTGCTGCCAAATCTTGAGTAGAAGTGAATGCCACTGATTTTAGGGGCACCATCCACAAGCAGAACAATTTAACTTCTTGCCATTTTAACTTCCAGATAGCCTGAGCCAAGTAATTATTGATTTTTCTTTAAACAGTCAGGTAACTTGAAGAGTTCAGTCTGGGAAGATGCAGAGTTCTGGCCTTGATCCAGCTCACTCATCAAATCCTGGCTTAACAAGGCCTTCAACAGAATTAATTTTGCTTAAAAACAAGGACTTGTATGCTTCGCTAGATGAGAGTGAGTATGCACTCCTTGAAAAATTATACTTTAAAATACATATTTTGTCTTTTAAACTTGGGGCCTAAAAATAGTTTAAAGTTTCCAAGCATTTTGATTAATAAGCCATTACAGCAATGAATGCAGCCAACATTTTTGTACATATCCTACAGAAAAATATTTAAGATTGGATCAAGCAGAAAAGCTAAATGCATCGTAAGTTTGCATCTCTAAATTTACACCCTGTATCTTTCAGGAATTACTAGAACAGTTTATTACTAATTTTTTTTGTGTCCATTGGGATGGCTTTTGTGAGCCTGAGAATTGATATGTTAAGTGCTCTTTCCACCCATCATAGCTATTAATTTTCTTTAGTGACAAACAGGAAAATCTTATCTTGGTCAAATCTGTCATCTGGGTTCCTCCATTCAAAATCCAACAGCCAAATGGGGAAACTGTGAAGACAAACATTGTTGTATCAGAACATTTTATGCATCAAATCATCATACAAGAAAAGGCAATGGAAAACCTTATTAGAAGCTTATTTTCATCCATTTCTTTTTTTCTGTAATTCAGATACAGCATCACATTCAGCACGTAAAGGTGCCAAGGTCTGTGTTTCTGCATCAGACTGAACAGCCACTCTGCACCTATGAAGGCCAGGAGGCTTGGTCTCTTTTCATAAAAAGCACTTTCCATCTCTGAGAGCCTAAAATTACATCTTACACAAACGAGATCATTTCAGATTTAGCCCTGTGCTCACCGGCGGCTCTGACAAGCCCAGCTGAAGTCTACACGCATTTATCATGTTCTGGCTCTGAATCAACTGTAGGAACACCAAACAGGGCATCCAAAACATACTTGGAAATGGAATTATCCCTTTTTTTAACTTTTAATTCAAATACCTGGAGTTCTTCATCAAGGACAACAAGGTGCCCTACATACTCCCACACAATTCATTTCACATTGAAACTTACCTCCCAATAAAACTGGTCTTCAAAGTACATTGATACAGGGATGGTCTTAAACAGTTTGAAGTTTAAGATGAAACCTATTTGTAAAAATACATATATGCAATATAAATATACACATCAGGGAAAGGGGAAGATTGTGTGTAACTGGAAGTAAAACGTGTCCAAATGTGACATAGATCAAAATACAAACTCAGAACTAAACCCTTCGGCAGAGTCCCATGACTCAAGTTGACCTTAAATACAAAGAGAGAAGCTTGCCAGGATCAAGGCTTGTGTTATTAAAAATTAATTACTCTATGCAAAACCCCATTAAACAGCCGTCCAGATTCTAAAAATACATCAGAACTGATTCACTTCTTGCATGAAAAATGGCTGTGTATTTAAAGCAGTTGGCCTTATCAGCATTGTTAGCTTGGGATTTCAGATGGAAACACCTAGATTTTTAAACAATTGGTTAAACACTGAATGTTTGAGTATTTTAGCTCAATGTTTTTTAAAAAATCTGCTTGATTAGCTCAACTTCTTAATTACACTTAAGGTAATGCAAAGGTTTCAGATCAATTAAAGCACCAAAAAAACCATTTTTAGAGTATATTTCACAGCAATTTTCATCTGCCATTTCTCTTTTATTCAAGACAGAATTAACAGCTATAGAAAAACAGCAGCTGCCATAAAGGAGAATGTCACATGGGAAACACATGAGCCCTGATGATCCCAAAGCACTAGTGATCAAAGGCCTAGGGCTTGGCTGAGGCAAGCGAGCTACTGACGTTCGTGAGACTTTGCAGATTTATACCAACTGGCCTAAAAAGTGACAAGCTCTAGATAGCATTTTTCTGTCACTAAGACAATACCCAGATGTAAAAATATTTTCATCCTCACAGATCTCCTGTCTGAAATTTGAAGGCAGCTGTTAAGCTTCTGTTAAAATAAACTTCACCAATTGAAAGAATGGTGCTACTACGTGATTTACGTTGAAGACTTCTCTTCTTCAAAAGACTGGTTTCGAAGAGTCCCTGGCATTCATGTTTCCCGTGGCTGCTTCCACAAATAATTTACCCATAGAAACACACTTCAGATCCCCAGTTAAACTGGCCTCTTTCTGCAAAGGGTTGCGCTGACATGGCAGCAGGTGTAATAAGGTGACGTACCCCTTGCCCCAAGGAAATGAGGAAGATATTACTGAACATGTTTTTCAATACTGACCTGTAATAAAACCTGTTATCAAGGCAACATCCATGGTCAGGAAGAAGGCCCAAATGTAAATCATGACCAAAGAACACAGACTGAAAAGCAAAATAAGTGTTTCACCTTTTACAGCTGCTGAATTCAGCAGTAAGACTGTGAATGGATCTGTATCTACACAGCATTTTACATCAAAACCTCTCATAAAGATTCTGTTGTTCTCAAATGTCTCTGCAGCTGCAGTTAGATGTTTTAAGAGATCCTCTCAGAAGCCTAACACAGATTTCAGAGGACATCTTTTGCCCTTTAACTTCATTAAATTTGTTTGTTTCAATAGGAACATGATGAGAAGTGTAAGGCCCTTATGCACCACTGTGA
Source organism: Athene noctua (assembly GCF_965140245.1). Lineage (NCBI taxonomy): Eukaryota > Metazoa > Chordata > Aves > Strigiformes > Strigidae > Athene > Athene noctua. The sequence goes on from NC_134060.1 coordinate 3,811,882, forward strand.
TTCATTCCTGTGTAAACAGAAAATCAGAGAACTTGTATGACGTGACATGAACTTGATTTGCAAAAATAAGATGCCAGTGTCAGATCAAAACAACCCATGGAGAACATCCTTAACTTCAGCTTTTGCAAGATATCTGCTGAAGTATATTTTCCAGCTTAGTGTCCAGACTGGCTTTAGTTCAAACTGGCATTCTGGCCCCTGACTCAGAGTTAAAGCCTCACTTGAAGAGAAATGCTGATTTCTGCCCCCCCCCCATTAGCATACAAAGCTCCCCAAAATACATCACAAAAGCCAAAATGAGTCTTGAAAGGATGCACATCCCCAGCCTTCATTTCCCATGTCTGCTGTATTTAATATCAAATAAAAAGGGAGGCAGAAAACAGGACCAAAAGCTCATATATTAAAGTTTTGATCCAAAGTCTGTTCAACTGTGAAAGTCTTCTTTACTGACTTTTTTGGACTTCAGAGATTATCTTAGGTTATCTGGTATAAAATGATTTATCTGTGGTGACATTCAGGCTTTCTGTATGTTTGAGACCTCTCAGGGCACACTATAATAACGATTAGCTAAACTTGTTACTTAAAAGCAAGAATTTATGTACCTTGGTTTATCAGTCCAGTTTTCTATTACTAAGAGAACAACGTGGGCAAGAGCTCCAAGCATACTAGGCAAGCCAAAAGTGAAATGAACTCCAGAAGTATCATGAATCTTGAGAACAGGATTCAAGCATCTCTGGGAAGAAGAGAAGGTTTAAGTGATACACTGAAACACAAGTTGATAACAGCATCTTGTCTACTGCAGACCTAGAAAATTAACTTTGGTCTTGCAAGTTGCAATTTTGTGCTCTGCTCAAAAGACTTCAGGTTTCTTAGCTTTAATCTCTCTGAAAGAGAGAGGTTTCCCTTGAGGTATCCTACACTGGAAAAGAAGTTTATAAAGGTATACAAAAAACAATTTCAGGTTTTGCGTATTACCGGCAAACAGTAAGATCCTAATATGGTTATCACGCTGGCAAGGAGACCCAAAATCATTGCAATCCAAGGATACGTGATACTGTGTGCTGCATAACCAACAGCGACCCCACCAGCTAGTACTGCACTGTGGATATGAGTCTGTAAAATGAAACGACAAAAATATGGAGTGAGAATTCAATCATCACTTACAGAAGCCCAATATCATAGATTGCTATTCTCATGCAAATGCGATGCGATCTCTTTAGGGTGAATTTGGGCCTCTGTGTACTGTAAATTACAGTCTGAGAGCATCATTTGTAAGTTAGAGCTTCGTGTTCTGCTTGGAAGGCTAATGATGACTGTCAGGCTGAAAACCTGGACTTGTTTTTACTTAATAGCTATTATACTGTCAGTGTATTACTGAAGAACAGAATAACAGAACAATTATCTTCTCCATGCAGTGATTTTCTCTCATGTCTTACCATTTTGAATTTTCCATCCTTTGTGATCAGAGCAGACAACATGAAGGCAGTTACAGTGCTCACTGCAAGGGCAAAGTAGGTGTTGGAGATTGCTATGATCTTGTTCTCACCTATTACAGAATTGAAGCTTGGCCAGAACACCCAGAGAAAGACAGTACCTTGGAGACAAAGACAAGCAACTATCATTACCTTCTCTAAAACACAGTGAATCCATCACCAGCTGTCTCTGGAGGGCTCCAGCCCACATTTTGCATTCACTGTGATTCCTACATTATAAACAAAGGATAATAATTCACAACAGACAGCCCTGAGAGTTACCTGCTATACCAACACCTCCCCAGAACCATACAGCCACAGCACAGCTCTATTGCCATCGGGCTGGTCCTTCACAGAGTTAAGGTAGGATTCTCTTTTCAACAACACCTTTGACATCAGCTTTGTCCTATCTGTCATCCCCTTAAACACAGGTGCAGATGCAAGTGGGAACAATTCCACTGTTGACTTCCGAACAATGAGCGTCCTGCCTGTTCTGAACAGGCACCGGGGGCTTGCTCCTTGGCCAAAATTTCTGCTCCTTTTCATGGGACTGTGGAATAACTGTTCAAAACCAGCTGCAAGAGAGAATGAAAGCAAGCCAAGGGGGAAGAGAAAACAGCTCACATGGTACAAATAGCTATAAAGAAACCCAAAGTGGACTTTGGAATGTTTTTTACCTTGGCTGCCAGTATGACTGGTACTGGTTGTCTTGCCTCCTGGCAGGGTTTGAAGAGAAAAAGAGGATGAACTGGATGATAAGAACAGAATCCTCTCTTACCTCTACATTAGGATTACTCCAGAGGAGGGCTAAAGACCAATAGCTTGAGCTGAGGTGATCATCCTTCACCAACTCAGCTATTCACAGCTTAACTTTCATGTTATTTGTGAAAGGGTTATCTACCAAATAGTTACTCCCTAGTATGGGGCGCAAAAGAACAATTCACCTTCCTCCTGTGAGATCACTCCGCAGTGCCACACTTTCATGACCGCACAGGCTTTGCTAATAGGAATGAAAACAGGTTCTTCTGCTTCTGTGACCTGGGCCCTAATTGTCAGCATTTAGGAATCTCAGGCTCTATGAAGTTCGCTGCTCGGTAGGTCACATCTTTTGGTGTGTGCACAGGGATACGCACGCAGGCAAATTCCAACCAGCAGAGGGAAGTAGGTGGCCTCACACGAAGTCAGGTTGGACCACACATGGCAACCCGCCTCTGCCCCGAGCTGCACACAGCTCTAAGCGCACAGATGACAACTCAAACAAGCAACGGTTTCTTTTGCCTTGTCCAGACATTATTTTTTGCCGTCCAGTCAACTTCCCTAGCTAAAGTTCTGTTCTCCGTGCCACAGAGGTACCAGACCCATGTGCAATTCACCTGACAGTAAGATTTGAACTGCTCTTGTTCAAGGCAAGCAAGAAGAGACACAGGCTTTGTCGCTATAAAGCACAATGGCAGTTACATAACAGAAATCATGATAATAAAGAAACCAAATTTCTTCTTTAAGAAAAAGAGTGCAACTCCGTATATTCAGCCTATCATCACTCAGATCCTTTCTCGTGTGCCTGTCTGTATCATATTCCCCACCCTTCCCCAGGCGTTTATCTTTTCATTTACACTACTAGGCAGGGACTGCCTTTTTATATCTCTGTACAGCACCTTGCAAAACAAAACTGAGCCTCAGCCCCAGCTGGGAACTGTGAGCGCTACTGAAATACAAGTAATGACCTCAACTTTGGTGCAGAGGTCCCCTACCAATATGCCTATACAAGCCCAAAGGGGACAACTTAGCTGGGAGAGGGAACAGTTAACCTGGCACAGCCTTTATGCTGAGACTGACAAAAGCAAAGCAAGCCACAGCCGTAGCAGGAGTGGCTTACAGGCCTGGTAGGAAACATGCTGAGACTCACCAACTCTTTGTCAGAAACCATGAACCACAGCAGCAGCAGTTTCTATGCTTAGCTGCATTCAGACCTGCATTTTGGATGCGAAAGCTTTGGTGTGGTGTGGCCAGTCCTCAGAAAAATTCCTTATGTTCTCACTGCAACTTCTTCTTCCACCTGAGATGTTAAAGCAAATGCCTTACCCAGCATTGACAATAAATCCGACTTCGGGGTACTCGCATTCTTCTCAGACCCTGGCAGTGGCTCAGAGAAACGTGAGGCGGCTGCCAGACCAAAGTAGGCTCCAAACAGGTGAGCATGCATCATGCTGATATTGTCTGAAATCTGTATCAATAGAATAATCAAATTTGTGGTTTATTTCAGTCCACAGGAAGCCTTTGATGCCTTTCTTGGTAGAGCTGCTCATGTAACCTCCCTATAAGCAATTTATTTTCACAGTTCCCCAGTTTATGCATGAGTTATTTATGTGAGATTAATTTATCTGAATTCAATGCAGCTCATAAACACACGATTCATATTACAGAGAGTCTGGGGTAAGTTCACACTGTACGTTAAATGCAGGTCTGACTGCTGTCCAAACTGGGCCAGTATATCATTCACACTGGGAATCTTCCAGACTGAACTGACACTGGGAGGAGGTAAAGTTTAAAAGAATTTGTGCCTTAGCACAGGTCAAGGCTTTCCTTCGTGTGTTGGGGACAGTCAGGGCACGGGCAAGGCCAAATTCACTACATGCCAATCCATCAAATCAGGTCACGCTTTAAGGCCATGAATATAGATACAGCCAATTATATAGATACATGTTATGCAGGGTTTGGAGTTAAATGTCCTTAAGTATGGTCCCAAAGTCAGATTTCATCTGTTAAAGAAACCATAGTCACAATCTGAGATGAGATAAAACACACTGATGGTCCTGTAAGCAGAGCACTGCCAAACCACCAAAAGGCAACATTCCAAAGTCCCAGTGAAACTTTCCCCCATGTGCCTGGAAATCGTCCTGCAGTACCTGTAGGAATTTGGTGTGCATCCACCTGGTCATGTGGAAAGCTACCATCTCCACAACTGTCATCAGACTTAACTGCACAGGATTGGTCTTTCCAAGAACAGCTCCAATGGAGATGATCACGGCAGTCAAACTCAGACTAGCCTTTACTATTCTACAACAAAAGAATGAAAAAAATAATTTTGTACTGGGATACCATCACGGCCAAGAAAGAAAGAGTGAACAGACAGTAAAATGTACTTAAAAACCCAAAGCCTTCTAAAATGTCTGCAAATATGACTATGCTAATTCACAGAGGTCCATATAACAAGACATTAGCCTCAACAAAGAGCAATCAGCGGTTGCAAATTATTCCAATTCTAACACAAACTAATTACCTTCTCATATCATCTTTTCTTGGCCAGTCAGGAAGGAAAAGTAACAACTCTTCTATCACCACGGAGCATTGGACACCCAGTACAATGATCAAGAGGTTGAACCCAGTGCTGCTAAACCCGTATCTTTTCAGAAATGTCAGGAAAAAGCCAAATCCGAAAATCACCATGTGGTTGACATCTTGAAAATCTGCATAACAGAAAAGACCAAGACATCAGTGAAGTTATTAATGCAGACTGGATTTCTGGTTAAAAAAAAAATATTAAAAAATCACAATTAACTAAGAAGCCTTCAGATAAAAATTTGGGTGCCATTATTATTTAGTACTCATAAAGAACTCCAGAGCTTGCTTTCTAATCCCTAAGTAATCAGAAGAACAATACCCTTGACCCTGAATTTATTTTTACAAAACAATCAGAATGGATGTCATAGGGTAGGGGTTGAGGGATCAAAAAGCAAGACAGCAGTGAAATTTGGACGTTCATTTTTCCTGAGGTGAATTTAAAGAGCTTAAGTTGGACTTTTCAGGGAGAGTTACTGTGAATTAGTGCTGATTCATCCCTTGAGGGCATTAGGAAAGAAATGAGTTAGAAAGAGAAACCTGTATGATGTCCTCATCTGGGTAGAAGGAACAGAAATAGCAGTAGAAAGAGTTTAATATGGAAACCAGCACCATTGCATAAAAGGTGGAAGCTGTCCAAAATATAAGCTCTTGGATCTGTAGCCCTGGAAGTATCCCCCGAGACATGCCACCAGTCACATTGTCATATGGTTGTGCTGGCCTGTACCTACAGTAAAATACCAAACTGCTCTCATTTTTCAAGCTGTAAAACAGGGAGGGTAACACAAGAATGTCACGAGGATTAATCAGCTCATATTTGCACAACACTGTAAATACACGACACGCTATGGCCGTAGCATCATCTCCTAATACATTCCTTTGATCAATGAACAAAATACATTCTCCAGAATGGATTTAAACCCTTAATTCCATTGTATTAACTTCATTTATTTACATCAAGCATTCAAATGGAAGATACTAACATCCTGAATTCTTACTTTGTAGCACAGCAATGCCTTCTCATGCCAAGACCTCACAGAATTTTTTGTTTCTGTTCACTGTAATTGCTTTCATATAAATAAATACACACCATCCATGGCAAGGTAGGGTACTTAAAAGGCAGTAAAAACATTCTACTTCTCACTAACAAATACATAAACCTGCTGAACCCCATCACTATTGCACTGCAAAATAAGAGCAAGCGTTAACCCTTCCTTTCACAGCAAGGCTCACCTGGGTAGGATATGCTTGACATCTCTTCATCATAATCTGAGAAGTAAAAGATGACGAAGAAAACAACTTCCAGAAAAAGGATTAGCCATGGCACGCTGTTGTGGAAGTTGCGGTAATGAGCAGGCATTGTGCACTAGACTACATTAAGCACAAACACATTAATATTTTTTTCTATAAAGATGTTCCAGTAAACTTCAAACCAATCGAAAAGAAGGTGTGGGGGACAGGAATAAAAACTCAGAGAGATAAAAAGCCCAAGAGGCGTCAGCTAGGAACAGCTCCTTATCTGTGACGTGTCAGGAGCCCAAACTTACCACAACTGACATGGACTGAACTCAGAAATGCTCATGAACGCAGACCTATCAAGCCATCAATACCATACTGCTCCAGGATACCATCCACACAGCACTTCAGGTGCTGCTGAGCCTTATAGCTGCTAAACGGCAAATAAAGAAGAACATGGACTCATAAGAGTAGGACATTGAAACTTATGCAAAACCATTCTTTGTTTATGTTGCTCGCATTCAGCCTAGACGCAAGTCCCATCAGAGAAAGGTCGGGGAGGGTCCTGTGGAGATTCTCCGTGTGATTCTCAGGTTGGTTTAGCTACAGCTCTACAACCATGTCCCACAAGAAAACTTCTTGTACACGATGAATCCAACCCAACGCCAGAGAATCGAGACTCTCTGGACATGTACAGGACATGTAGTATTTTCTATGCTACTTGTAAAATGGGTCTGTTGTTTATAGCATGGCTATGGAAACAGCTACAGTGTAGACCTTGGTAATCCCCAGGCCAGGAAGCTGCAGGCAGACAGCCCTCTTCAGAGTGCTGCAGGCTTTTAATTGAGAACCAAACCACAGACCTACACCCTCCCGATTCTTTCTTTAATTCCAACCTAGCCTTCATCCAGAAGTGTACCAACTTTTATTACCACATTGTGGCTATAAGTTACCCATTGCCTTATGGGTTCTGAGCCTTTTGGTAAGGCACAGGCTTTCTTTAGTTGTTGTTTTAAAATAGGAGCCACTAGAGCTGGCTCTAGTGCCACCCACATGCTCCACACGAGCATTTTGGGCACATGAGCAGGACTATATGCTGGAAACTATGTTCAGTATATCCCCATGCACAGACATCATTTGTTAGGATTATTTGGCTGTTGAGGACAATTTATGAATGCATAATGTGAACATTACCATCTTCTCAGTAATCATGGTACTTTTGGTAAACTGAACCCTCTGTTCCAGTAGTCCAGGAGATTAAAGCACTGTAATTATCCCTCAGACTTTCTACTTTGAGGACATTTCAAACTGAGCGCTGTGCTTGCATGCTGGGGTTTGAGATAGTAACAACACATACAAATGGGTAGAAAGCCACCTACTGGTGACAGAAATATGGATCAGACAAACCCATATGCAGAAAAATTCACTTGTTTTAGGACATTCCTCCTGCAAACCTAGGGTGTATGGCACAGGAACAGTTTTCAAGCCATCTGGGAAAGGTTTGCATTTGTGGTGGTAACTTGCACTTTCCTCACATGCAATATCAAATTGCCTTCCCAGCTTTTACTTAGGTCTAATAAGCTGTAAGTTAAGTATCCGTACCCCTATTTCAGAAACTCCTAAACCGACTTCAGAAAAATCCCGATGCACAAAGATCTACATTCAGCAACATTTTATGCTGTGATCACGTGGCTTAACGCAGACAGAACTAGAATGCCTGGTGAACTTTCTCTAGACAAGAAAAAGATAATAGCTGAGACAGCAATTTAGAAAATTAGCTAACTGATGCAGTGTCTCTGTGTGGTTTATAAATGCAATGTAACTAAGAAGCTTTGATCTGTTTCCTGCAAGACAAACCCTTAGGACTCATACCCAGGGTAAGAACGACCCAGAACTCCTTCCACCGATTTGGCATGGTCAGATGAACACAACGAGCTCTTTTGACACTTGTTACCAAATCCTGTCAGCATTAAGTCTGGGAAAATACACCAAAGGCTAAGAACTTGCCCATATTTTTCCCCTCAGGCAGACACACCACTGTAAACACTGATGCTCGTCTTCCAGCTTAAACCCTCTCCCAAACAGAACTAAGCTCAGTAATCTCAGACAGGGCAAAGTACAGAATTAAAGCTCCACTACCGGAAAAAAACCTCCCCAGTGGCTCAGCCAAGGGGACCAGAAGCCTGACGTACATTCCTCAGTGCCAGTTTTAACGCCCTATCGGCACCTGCACTCCTCGGACTCAGCCAAGCGTGGCGCGCCCCTTGCTGAGGGAGGCCCGTTATCTCCCAGAGAGGTTTGGCAGGCCCCTGGCACCCAGCCCAGCTCCGGGCGAGGCAGCAAGGAAAGACGCGGGGTGCCCCGGGCACCACCCCCAAGCCAGCCGAAGGGCGGGCGGGGGGCCGAGGCACCACTCGCTCAGGCCTAGGGGCTGCCGTTGGTTTTCTCACTGTTTCCACAATCCAAAGCAGGCCACGGGCCTTGAGGCAGCGGCTCTGCCGAGCGGCTCCCGGGCTGCGAAGGCCCCGACGCCGCGGGCCCGGGCCCAGCACCGGCAGCGGCGAGGCGCGGAGGGGGCGGTGCCCAGCAGTGACTAGGCAGGCCGGGGCAGCGGCAGCAGAGGGACCGCCCCGCCCCTCGCCTCCCATTGGCTGAGCACCCGCCCCGCCCAACAGGCCTGCCTTAGGGACTAGCCTCCCATTGGCCGAAGGCTGGCTTGGTTCTTGGCCTCTGATTGGCCCATTTCCAGCCACCGTCCGTCTTTGGGCCGATCGGGAAAAGAGAGGCCGATTCGCCACGCCCCTCCCCGCTTCTTGCCCCGCGATTGGACCGATCGCTCGTCACTCTGTTATACGCATTCTTTATTGGCTGGAGGAGGCTGTCAGTCACTCTGAGGGGTGTTTTTACCCTCCGGTGAGCCGTCAGCGCAGGGCCGCGCTGTGGGGGAGGCGCAGGGTGCCGCGAGCTGCCGCCACTCACCTTTGCACCTGCGGCTTATATAGCCCTTTCCTAACAGCCTATTTGATAGCGAGGTTGTCAATCAAGTGAGAGGGGCGGTACTAAAGTGCTACGGTGACAGAGAAAATTGAGCCCTCCTTCTTCCGTTTCCGAATGGATAGCTGAGCTGTCCTTTTATTTTTATTTGTCTCTTCCATTGGGCAATTTTGCTGTCGATCACATCACGGGGCGGGAACCAGCCCAGAAGGACAGTAGGCGGGAGGAGAGCAAAACCTATTCAGGGATTGGTCCACAAGCCATCAATTCATGAATCTTTCTCTTTGACGGGCTCCCGCGGCCGTCAATCAAGAGCGTGGGCGGGCCACACGGTAGCGTGGGGCGGGACCAACTTTCTGATGCCGCGATGGGCCGTCTCGGCCGTCCGTCTGCCTTTTTCCCCTGTCGATTGGCCAAACACGCCGCCATTCCGGCGGGATCAGCTGCTTGATTGGTCAGTGCCGAGAGAGGCGGGGCGCTGCGCGGCGGCTGCGCGGGGGGACGCGGCGGGGAGGGACGGACCAGGAATTATTTTTATTTCTTTGTTTCCCGGGGAAAAAAAAAAAAATTAAAAGAAAAAAGCCCCGCGCGAGGGAACCCTCCGCGGGGGCGGATGGTGCTGCCGTGACCGGGGCGGGCCGGGGCAGCGCGGGGCCGGGGCGCGCGGCGGGGCCGGCCGGGCCGGGCTGGGCTGGGCCGGGCCGGAGGCGGCCGGGAGGATGAAGCGGCGGAGCGCGGACTGCAGCAAGCTGCGGCGGCCGCTCAAGCGGAACCGCATCACCGAGGGCATCTACGGCAGGTACCGAGCGGCCACCGGAGCGGGGGGGGGAAGTGATGGGGGGTGGGGGGGGACGCGCCGCCCCGGTCCCCTCGCACCCCGGTCCCCTCAGCGGCTCCCCGCTGCCCCGCCCCCCCCCGCCGCCCGCCTCTGTCAGCGGGGGCCGCGCTCGACATGGCGCCCCGTCTCCCCTCAGGCGCTGCCCCGCCCCGCGGCCTGGTTGTGCCGCCGCTAGGCCGCACCGGCCCCTCCGTCGCCCCCTCGGCCGCTCCAGGCTCCGCCGAGGCGTCGGGGCCGGGGGAGAGCGCGGGGGGTGCGGGGGGAGCTGCTGGCCAAGGTCCTGTCGGCCGCTGCCTGGAGGAAGCAGCGAGGAGCCGGTTGGAGCTTCCCCCTCCCCGGCCTTCGCACCGTGCGGTGGGACAGGGGGGGGCCCTCACCGCCTTCTCCCCTCCCGGGGGAGGTTTCCCGAGTGGGCTCTCACAGCTGGGCTTTCCCTGAGCCCGTGAACCGCGTGCTGCGGTGGCTCAACAGGAGCAGCGTGGGAGAGCAGGCAAACATCTGGGCCGCTGGCTGTCGGCGGGCGGCAGCTAACGTTAAGAAACTTGGTTTTCACGTGGTGACAAAGGTACCCGTGCTGTGGCCTCTGCAGTGGAGGCACGCGAGAGGGAGAGGCGTAGCAGCGAGGGATGCGAGCAAGAACTTGTGTGGGTAAATGCCTGGAGCGGGGACGGATGGCCCTGTGGTGAAAACGGAGGGTATCTGACTCGCCACCGACCTACGAAATAGGAGAGGAGACTAGTGAAATGAGATCCACGTTCTTAGGCGTGGGATGTACCTCATCGGCGTCTCAAATAAAAGCATGCTTTCCAGGTGCTTACATGCAGAACGCAGCAAAGCGCGGGTTCCTGAGCATTTGCTGCCTGTGAGCCTGTTTTTAAAGAGTATTTTAGAGAGCTGCCCTCCTGCATATCGAAGTATGCCAAATTTTATATGAAATACAATAATTATGTGTTTCTGAATAAAGAAGAGTTTGTTTTACTAGAGGCTGGAAAGCTGGCTTTTGAAAGTTATAGTAAGCATAATGTCCTGTTTCTGTTTCAGTTCAGGGTTATAGACGCGGTGACTAGAAGCTTGAGCAAACTCCTACAGTTTGCATAAGGGAAATGGTTGATAGTGAGCTCTGACTGTAACAAAAACTGTCACAATATACTGCTTATCCTGCTTGCAGTCAATCTCTATGGGAGTTGCTTTCGAGTCAGGTTTTTGAGAAAATGGTGCTTGGAATGTTAAAGAAAAAACATCCATTGCTTTGTAGTTAATATTTAAGATGACCAGTCTTAGGAAAATAATTCAAATATAAGCAATTTCTTATATAATAATTATTTAGTCATTCAAAATCATGTGCTCTCTATTACCTTTGAGATGACTGCCTGGAAAGGTGGGGTGAGAGAAGGAGGGAAAACCAGAAAAAGATGAAAACACCAGATGATGAGTGTGTTCAGCATGTAGAGCTGTTGTAATTGTGTGAACAGCTAAGACAGACATCTGGCTTCTTGTACTAACTTCTCCTGGAATGCTTTTGTTCAGAAATAGGATTTTTTAGCTTTTCTTTCAGGTGGCATTTTGATAAACAGAAGTAGTCAGTGACTTCAAAGTATTGCCCCACAGAAGGCAAAGAGAAACTAGCGTGAAAGCTTTGTCTCTTTGGAAATCTAACTGGAGAGAGGTATTTCTGCATGGATTGTGGCTCTTGTTTCTTTTGCTTTCCCTCTCTCTTTTTTTTTTTTTTTTTTTTTTTTCTCTTTGCCACCTATAATTCAAAGAGATTACATACAGGTAGCTTCTTATATAACTATAGGTTTCTAAATTCTTGTAGTTACTGTAGTTATTTACTCAACTTATCTTAATTGTCACCATGAGCTTACACAAACCAGTAAATACAGTTATCAGTAGGTAGCATCATAGTGTTATAAGTAAAGCAGCTAGGCTGAACAAACAGCATGATTAAGATACTTTGGTAGGATATTTGTTTGCTTTTTAAATGAAGACCAATCTTCCCATCCTTGTTCCCTCTCTAGGCTTTCAATGCAGAGCTAGGCACAACTGTCACTAACAGACACATGTGAGTGCAGTTAAGAGCTGCAAAGCTGAAGATTTTTGGAGCAGGTGAAGCAATGAAGGAATTGTCCTTCAGTAAAACTCTGGTGGCAGGATTCTCTACATATGTAAATCTGAAGGAAATGATAAACGATAGAAAAATAATTTCTAGTCACAGAACAGAGTTAGAAATGTAAAATCCTGGGTTGCATTGAAAAATGTGAATATTCCGTCTCCCTGAACATTAATTTTTTTGCCAACTTCTGCAGTATCCTTTCTAACAAGTTGATCTAAGGGCTCACAGCCTCTCTTATTTGAATTTTTACAGCTGTAGTTCTTTAAAGTACTTCCCCCAACACTCACTACCTAAATTAAATGTTTAAGACTGTTTGGCCTCAGCCCCTCGTAAACACTTTCAGAGTTATTCCTGACCAGTCTTCCCCACCCAATTTTCAACAGCTGCCCTCTGTTCTTCTTTAGACTGTTTTTTTTTTTTTTTTCCATTCTGCTGTTTTTCCTTCCTTCTTTCTGCCTCTTTTACCCTTTTTTTCCCTTTCAATGTAGGTTTACTCCCCACCTACAGCTCTAAGGTGCTCCAGGCTGTGTGCGAGTGCTGCCTTACATGGCATGCCAGCACTGCCATTAGCAGCTTTGCTCCTGTGTGCAGCGACTGAAGCCTTGGGTGCCAGGATGCCAGTGGTGCAGTGTCGCTGCTTTAAGGGAATTTTGCTACCAGTACTCTGAAAAACCTGATGAATCCCAATCTAATATTATGTGCAAGTACAATAAAGATTTGTGCTATTTAGAAGTATTATAGTGTCTGTGGAAAGAGCATTATTATAATTAGAACATAACTGTGCTTTCAATATAACTCCAAAACCAACAAACTAAGGGTAGACATTGTGAGACCTCTTGTTATTTCCACAGTGTACGTTCAAAACGTCACCTTTTCACTTTTTAAGATATCCGTTGCCATTGTTTGAGTGATTAACATCTTACACTTTTGACACTTCATGCACTAAAACCTTAATTGTTAATTAAAGTATTCATTGCAGCTTGTCATCAGTTAAGCAATTAAAGTTTACTTGTTACTGCTTGTTTCTAAGTCTTCCCAGTCCTCATCCTTGATCTGTTTAAAATCCTTCAGCTTTATTGCTGATACTGCTTGTTTTGGCTCTACTGAGTCATATTGGCACTTGGTACCAGTTTTGTAGCTGGTTAAGTTTCAAGATGAATTCCACAAGTTATTGGCTGAACTTATGCTGTCACATCGGCTGACGTGCTATGTATCATGGATTTCTTGACAATAGTCCTTAAACACTGTACACCCCCTTAGAATTAGGATATTTTTATTTTATTTTTTTTAGCCCTATATGTATATTACCCATTATCACAGGCATTACCTGGGCTGGCAGCTAAGTGAGTGCCTGGGAGGATGCATATGTGTCTGTAATCTCCACTGATGGCATAAGGGCAGGCTGTGCCCCTGGGCATCTCGTACTGGGCAGAATTTCTTGATACCACGATCCTTTTGCTAAGATACTGCCGTGGCTCTGTGTGCCAGCTAACTTCTGATGTGGCTTATTTCCAAGGACTTGATTTTGACTCTGCTGACAGCCAAATAAACTGTAAGGAAAACCAGTTCATTACTAACTCTAGGAATGTGGCCTTTTTTTTCAGTTGTGTGGGGTTTTTTTTAAAACCATAATGATTCTCCTACTGATTTATTCTGGCACTTTTTTTATAAGCTTCCTATATGGCAAAAAATATTTTCTTCTCAACCTGCCCTGGAGGTCTGTAACAAACCAACAGCGCTACCTTTTATGACTTTTAACTTAAATTCAGGTCTCAAATCTACTTTAGCTTACATTTAAATGTGTTCTACTGTGTCAGCCCCACTGGTACATGTAGTATTGCCTCCCTCTGCCAGTGACTTTCATTCCCTGCACACTGCAGTTTCTCTAGCTTTATTTTATGTGTTCTGGACTCTGGTGTTTTCAGCTGAGTTACCATGGTGGGCTAACAGCTTCTCTTGTTTCAGTACTGCAATACTGATTGCTGATTATATGCCTGTGGTGCAGCAGTCTATTACACTTGCTTCCAGAATTACTGTAAGAGTTTTCTATTTTGTCTTCTTTTACTTACATTTCCATAGTTTGGTGATGGATACATTCTGTGCCATACCAGGACACTGAATAAGTAGTCAGTGAGGTTTCCTGGGATTCTTTACATTTCTCTTCCTTTTCAAAAATTTCGTTGGCAGGTATTTCACAGATTAGTTTCCAGTATGCATACCACATCCCAGCAGTCATGTTTTCTCCCTTGCATACTTGCTGTGTTCATTCTTTACTATTTTTTATGTCCACTAGTAATAATCTTACATACATATATTTTTGTATGTTAACATATATAATCCTTTTTATTTGCAAGTCCCCAGTGATACTCAGTCAGCATCCCCAGTGTTCTGTCTGGCATTGGATGGGTAACCTTGAGATGGTGGTTGTTGACTCCTTGGTAATTTCACACGTGTGCTGAACTTCACCTTTCTAAAGCCTGTCTCTGTATTTGGCGCCCAGCCAGCCTCAGGATGCCTTCCACCCATTGTCTTGTGTGAGTCAGGCTGCAAAATGAAACATCCCATCAATTCTGCTAAAATTCACTTTCCAGCCATTGGGACTTGCTGATAGTAGTAGGATAGAATAGAGGTTTAATTTGCTACCAGTTTGGATTTGGGTTGTGTAATTGTTTTTTCCTAGTGATCTTTTTTTTTCAGTGGATTTTTACCTTACAGCAAGCACAACATCTGTTTCTGCGGGGTAGTAAAAAGAGAACAAAGAACAAGAGGGGAAAAAAAAAAAAAAAGAAGGAAATGGCATCTGGCACTTGAGGGAGGGGAGGAAGAATAAGGAGGAAAATTATTTGTTTGGAAATTCAAATGGGGAGCATGGCCACAGTTGGGTTATGAATAAATCTTTATATTCAGTATACATTAGCAATCAGTTGACCTTTCGCAGAATTTGCAGCACTGAAATCACTGCTCCTTCCTGTTCAGTACCCTGCACTTCTTGTGAATGTGTCCATCCTTTCCCCTCATCTTGTATTACCCTACAAGATTAGATGCCATATGCTGGTTTTATAGGGAAAGCCCTGTCTCTCTTAAACCTCTGGCAGATGACTGAAGTCAGATCTTTTGACGTGTGTCAGAAAATTGGATAACCCAGATTTTTAGGTATTTATCTGCAACAATCTTCCTGTATTGAGAACAAACTTGGAATTGTAATTGGCGTCATGGAATATATTTAAGCCTTTCTTACAGGCTACAGAGGTTAAAAGGCACTTTTGTCTAGTGAATGTTGCCTCTAAGTGAGGATGCTGACGCAGTAGCTATCAAAATTGGAGAAATGTGTGGATGTGCCCAGAAAGATCAATGACTATCGGAGGTTCACAGGCACCAAATGGCTGGTGCTGGATTCCGAAGGAGCGCCGGCTGTCTCAGCTGTAGGATGAGCGGGTTGGAGGGGAGGCGTGCTGGGGACAGCCTAGATAACAATAGAAATGCGCTGAAGGGAAGAACGGTGTCTGGAAGGAATCAAGGCATTGAAGAGCAAAAATGAAGTAAAAGTCGCTGGTACAAAGCAGAGAAAGGGAGGAGGGCTATTGCTAAATTTTGTTAGTCGTTTCATTCATGTGATCTTATTTGAATGGTCTGTTGTATGAAACAAAAGAGCAGGAGAGTGATTAACCTGTCCAAATGGGAAGTCCGTTAGGCTGTTTTTCATTGGGGTTTAATTTTGCTGGATAATTTTCAGCCAGTGCTCATTTAAGTGTTCACTGAAGAGGTGTCTGTTCAGAAGCACTTGTAAATTAACCAACGAACCATGCGCTTGCCAGGAACAGCGAATCGTGGCGTGCAGCATACCTTTGTGGAAGAAGGGAAGCCGAGATTTGTGTTTCTTTCTTCCTCCTACAAAGACTCATTGCCATCTGCAGACTGCAGTGTGCGGCAGCGCTGGTTGTAACCCAGCTGCGTGTGTAACTGGAAGCTCAGCACAGTTTGTAAAACCGGCCCATTTCAAGGAGGGAGCTGTCGTCCTTAGGCTGGTACCTGTCTTGATTTTAAAGCCTGGGTGGAGTGTTTAGTTAGGGACTGCAGTCTCTGACTCTGCAGTCCTGTGTGCTTTAATTGGGAGGGAAGGGAGTCCTGATGTAAAAAAAAAAAAAAAAAGCCAACCAATTGATGGACTATAGTACCTTTAAAATGTTTTCTCTAAGTGCATGTATGCACGTGGACTCATGCAGTTGAATACATATGCAGAATATATTGCACAATAGTGAACTTTGTTGCTGAGGCCAACACAAGTGGCTGAAGTTTCTATGAAAGGCAATAACTTTCTTGTGGCTTACTCTTGTATTCATTATATTCTTAATTGATTTTGAGTCCTTCGGATGACTGAGAAGTAGGGTCTTTAAGACTGTTGGGAAAACCTTATTATGAATGTTGTATTGTTACAATTCCACTTTAAAAGGTGGTAAATGTCACCATGGCCTTCGGATTGATATGAATTTAATATTAGAAATCACTTTAATGGCTGTATTACAGAACTCTTATTCAGCAAATGCTTTAACTTAGAGTGGCACTTAACAGTTGAAAAGCACTAGTTCTGACAACCCTAATTTACTAGAAAAAATGTAGTCTCTTTATGGAGTTCAGTGGCAGAAAAATAAACAATAGCCATAATTTAACCCAGGAAAAAGTGCTATACAACACAACTGCTTTTTCAGCTAAACAGACAGAATAATGATTGCCTGGGTGTGATGCCTTTATATATTTTCTCAAATCTTAAGACCTGCACGTGCACAATTCAACAGCGTGGTCAAAATGAACACAGTGGTGACTCCGTACCCAAATGTCTGTCACCTTTTATGTCCAAGTATTGTCTGGATGCAGCTGCTTTTTTTTTATAGATTGCAGTTGAAGATCTAAACTTTAAATAAACAGAGAACAGCAGCATATCCAGGCATCATTTACCAGGATAAACGTGACCATTTAAGTTTTTTTGGTGGGTTTTGTTTGGTCGGTTTTTGTTGTGGGTTGTGTTTGTGGCATTTTTTAATACTTGTAGTTTCAGTCTTCTCAGAGAGTGATTTTTGACTAAGCGGCTGAGGATGGTTCTGTAAAAACTGAAAAAAGCAGTGCCTTAACTTCTCCAAGCATGTGTCATTCATTTTGTTTCCATTGAATTAAAGTGCCTCCTGTAGCCTCTTTTTTTTTTTTTTTTTTTTCAGTGCCATTATGTTAAACTGCAGATACAGAATATTGAAAAAGGGGGGGTGGGGAGGCCAAGGTAGGTTAAACATAGGAATAGTTGCATATTTGTCTGAGACTTCAAAAATGTATTTTTCTATGAAGTCTTTCTTTAGTTTGTGCTGATTTAAAGCATGTACTCACGTGAGTATATTTGAGAGCATTTATGTAAGTAGTTTCACTGAAACAATTCCTTTCAGGGAGTCTAGTGACAGTGAAAACCTTGGCATTGGACTTTTAGGGGAGAGCCTGGTAACAGGCAGTGAGAAAGCTGCACAGAAACTCTTCTGTTGGGAGAAGCTGTAGGGCCAGAACAGCTGATAAGGGTCACGTTCAGGACCGTGCAATTAATCTTTGGTTCACAAGAAAACAAAGTGTTTTCCTAGTCGTGTGGTTTGGAAGCTGACCTTGTGTGACAAGTAACGTCCGTGATAATTGGATGCGTAGTTCGGTTGTTTCTAAACCTCGGCTGGTACATAACACTTTTTCATAGAAGTTTTCTATTTTATGTCTTCTCTGAAGCTCTGAACAACTTCCTAAAAAAGCCAGATGTCCGTGAACGGTGCAGAAACTTGACCCTACCTGGCAGTGTGCATGCAAACTCTTGGCAGCTTATCAGTAAACATTCCAGGGCAAAGTTCTGCTGGTTTTGTTGGCAGTATGATAGGGGAGGAAAAATGAGCCACTAAAAGGAAAAACTGCCCTTGATTTAAAAAAATAAAATTGTATTTTAAATATATTTTTAAAACCTCACCTTTGTTATAACCCAATACAGTGCAACAAGGTAGTTGCATTTTGGGGAACTGGAGTCTCATACTAGGTCTTGGGTGCTGGATTTTGGGGGAGAAAAGGATTTTTGCTTCCTCCTTTTTAGCAGAATGAACCTGGCTGATCCCTCAAGTGCAACTGTGTTAATTAGATACAATCTCAAAATATTTTGAGCTCTGTAGCCAAGAAGGATCATCTGTGGTTCAAAATGCAGGACCGAGAATAAGGGAATGTGGCTTTGAAATAATTAAAAAAATATATGTTAGACTGTCTGGTCTCAAGTCTCATGTGCCTCCATTTTTCTGTTTGGTGGTTGTTGTTTTTTTTTTTTAATGGATGCATTTACTTTAATATGGATGTTTTCAAATATAGCTCTGACAACTTGGTATCTAAACAGTCTTCCTAATTGCTATAGTTATAGGCTTAAAATATATCTCAGTTTATTGGTGTTGCAGTTTGTGTTGAATGTGGAAAATGAGTGAACATCTGCAGTTTGTTGAGGAGAGGGAACACAGAAATTTGAGTTCCAACTACAAGAGTGCAAACTAGAAGAGAAACATTTCAGCTGTGACAGCATACCTGTTAGCAAAAAGTCACTTTGTAAAATATGCTGCAAAGCTGAAGGGAGATCATGGCTGAATGTCTTATAAGAGCAGCGAGCCTTCTGTTTCTTTGCTATTTTAAAAATAAATGCAGTTGAATATAATGACATTCATTAGACGAGGCCTGATTTTAATGTAATAATAAAATTACCTGTTTTGTAAAATTATTTTGGATGAAGTTTTTTTATGTATTATAGTTGTCTGTAGTTTTTATTCCTGAACTTTTAATTTTAAAAATATGTTAATCTGTCTTTTGGAAATACTGACCTGAAATTACTTTTTTTTTTTTTTCTCCTTTTTTTTTTCTTTTTTCCTAATAGTACTTTTCTATATCTGAAATTCCTGGTAGTGTGGGCCCTAGTACTGTTGGCAGATTTTGTCCTCGAGTTCAGATTTGAGTATCTGTGGCCATTCTGGCTCTTCATCAGGAGTGTTTACGATTCCTTCAGATACCAGGGTTTGGTAAGTATAACACAACATTACTGTCCCTTTGTAAGAAAATCCTGCAAAGTTTCAGGGCATGTTCCATGTTACACAATTAACTTAATGGCGCTGATGATCATTTTCACAAGAGGAGGAACTTTCAAGTGACTAGGTGACGTGGACTCAAGTCTCTTTTCTCTGATGGCCTATTTTATCTGTGGCAAGTGGAAGCGAAATACATAGCTATCAAATTTTCACCATGGGAAAATATTGTTTGAATTCCTGAGATTAGCAAATTGGTTTAGGTCCCTAATTTTTTTTAGGGTTTTATTTAAAAATAAAATGACAGCCCTTCCCTGTTTAGATATTTACTGCCCTCTGAAAGAGTGAATGACACTGCTGCTTGGTCATGATCTTTTTTCCAGAAGAACAATCTAGTAATGATAATACTACATCAACAGTGTAAATGCAAGTCTTCCAACAAAATAATAAGGAATAAATATAGCTGTTTGGAAGCTTGTTGGAAGAGTGGATGGGCACAAATTCTCAAGTTGTGCCTGTTCTCTCTTTAATTGTCTATGTTTCTACTTTCATTGGCTAGACTGCTCCATTTCTTTGCCCTGATTATAAACAACACTAATGTTTCCATGTTGAAATCATTGTGGTGTCACTATTAATAAGCTGGTAATATTTGCTGGAATAAACCAAAACACTCTTCTTTCTCCCCACCCCTCCTTTCTTTTAGGCCTTTTCAGTATTTTTTGTTTGTGTAGCATTCACATCAAATATAATATGTCTGCTCTTCATACCAATACAATGGCTGTTTTTTGCTGCCAGCACGTATGTTTGGGTACAGTATGTCTGGCACACAGGTAGGTCGCTGTTTCTTATTTACAACTTACTGATTTGAATATATATCTTACAGCTTTTAGTAACATGCAGAAACCCTCTTCTATCTGTTACATTTGTTTTAATGCACTTTTATTATATGTTCTTTTGCTTTCGTTTGTGTGCTGATTTGCACTTGATACGTGTCTGGGTGCATCTTGTAGTGATCATTCAAGCTTGATCAATGGAACTGAAAGTGTGAAAACAGGAATTCCAGAGCAGTAAAAAAAAAAGATCTTTTCTTGACTTCAAAACACTTCTGCTGCAATTCAGCAAATAACAGAGTCCATACGAAGTTTGTGAAAGTGTTACGTTCCTCCTCCTACTCAATCAGTGTGCTGTTAATTTTGGGTGTTATCGTAGTTTAAATTCCTATTAGTCAAATCTTTGTGTCAACTGGATTCAGTTTCTGAGCAAAAAAAGGCTGATAGTACCAGTGGCTGCCCCAGCAATTTGACACACGTATGGAAAAGTCTTCTCCCTGCTCCCACCCCCCTTTTTTTTAATTTTTTATTTTTACCCTTAGTTGTTTGGGGTTGTTTCAATAAATTCTTGGGTAATGGGACAGCAGTTGGATTGAGGGGAGGTGGTTTAGTTTGCACCAACACTAATACTTGATGTGGGTTATGTATATGTCTTTCCCTCAATTAGAAAATTTTAGGAATAAGACTTGAGGGTTTTTTTAGAGGTAAGTTTTCCCTACCCAAGTTCTTGGGTTTTGGGGCTTTTGTAATATGTCATGTTAGACTTGCCATCAAATCACAAGAATTTCCAGGATAGCATGGATCATTTCTCAGCTTACTGGTGGAAGCAGTCATCTTTCTGACAAGTTAGTCATTTGTAATAATGACAATGTGGGAGCTAATGGAAGATACTGTGAACCAGTTGCTGCCCAATTTAAAATACATAAAAATTCTGGAGTTATTTTTAGGATTGTATTAAGATGTTAAAGTGTTATCTGAAGTTGTTCTCAGGGTGGATGTTTAGAAACCCTAAAGGAAAAAACCTGATGGGCCAATTTTAACTGAAGCTATTGAGCCTGTTTAATATTTTAATTCACTGCAACCTTAGGGAGACTTGTTTTTAAATACTCATCTAAGTTAATGGGAACTTGCTCTTTGTATTTTTTAGGAAGTTACGATCTTTTTGGGTGCAGTGTCTACCTAGCTGAAATGTTCAGTCCCTTTAGGCTGACGGTTTCTGCTATAGGTTTCTCATTTACACAGAGTGCAGCTATTCAAGAGAGACCGAAGCAGAGACCACAGTAAATAACGTCAGGGCCTCAGAGTAATGCTCTCTTTAGTTTCAAATTTGAGATCGGTTTCCAAATCAGCACACAATATGTTGCTGTCAGTACGTAATCAAGAACTTTGTTGATTTTTATGAAGCTTGTGGCATGTAACTGGAATTGATTTGTGGAAATTTACAGTGGCTATATTGCAAGCAACAGTGGCATTTTCCATTGGCCAAGAGGTTTAAGACCTTAGTTTTGCTTGGCTTCTATTTTACATTCTCACCAGCAGTGCTGGAGAAAGAAATCAATACGGCATTCTAAATGTTCCTCTGATGTAGAGTTGTGAGTTGCAGACTGTTGTCTGCATTACTGTATATGGAGTAACCAGTACTGTGCTTACTCACTCCTGTTTTCTCAGCAGATTTGCTCACTGCTGCTGCTACCAAGATATACCTAACTTGGAGTGAAAAAGTAGTCCAAGCTTACCACTTCTGACTCAAAGATCATAAGCTGTAACATTACCTCATCTTCTGCAGTTTCTTCCATTTGTGTTCCTTCTCTGTATAGGGTTTTATGCCAAGCTATTTCATTAGCTGCGCATCTGTTATTTTTCACTGATGCATTATAAAAGTAATAAAGCACGATAAGAAGACAAAAGTTACAATTGGTGTAAAATAAAGACATCCTAGATACTTTAATCTGAAAAAACCCTCTTACAATTTCCTGTATGTCTGAAAATTTCCCTTGACTTTTGGAATGTTTTAAAAAGAAAGTAATTGCTGCTTGTAATATATTACTAAGGTGTTTCTTCTTCTCTTAATAGAGAGGGGTGTGTGCTTACCAACAGTATCACTGTGGATACTCTTTGTTTATATTGAAGCAGCCATTAGATTTAAAGATTTAAAAAACTTCCATGTAGACCTTTGTCGTCCATTTGCAGCACACTGGTAAGTGTTTTATTCTCCTTTTCTTATTAACCTTTGTTTCACGAGGGAAATTAATATTCAAGGCTTCTTATTTTGGTTCAGGGTTTGACTGTTCGGTTCTCCCCTTGCACATCTGTCATTAAATATTCCAGGAGAAATGTATGCTAAGTGTTAACCAGGTGCAACCTTTCTGAAGATAGAGTGCTTGTGAGCTGCAGGGAATTTGTAGCATGGCTATTCCTAGCATTCTTGAAAGTTCTTGTTTACAAATAGTGTATTTACGTAGCGAATAGACAGTGAAACTGTTTTTTAGCTACTTTTACCAATAACTTATGTATCCAGTTATGAAAATTTTCTTCTTTTTCTGTATCAAAGTGCTCCTCTTTTTCCCCTCCAACAAGAAGGGTTCTCATGAGCGTCTGATTTCGTAGATCAGCAGAGGAAGGGAATAAGCCTCAGGTTGAAAATCATGACAGAACATAAAACCCAAACACTTACTACACCACTTCATTGGAAGTGATAAGAGTGACTTCAGGCAAAAGCCTTAACTGCAGAGTATCCATATCTGGAAGAAATGTGCTTTTATTCTGCAAGTTTTTAGTGTAGCATGCATTGATTGGGCTACACTTAAAATATGTCCTGTTTTTCCTGGAGTCATTTGGTCCAGTTCCTTGTGATACAGTCTCCAATAAATTAGACATCTGTCATTTTAATTTATATTGTCTACATTGTGCAATAAATCCCTTAAACACTAATTAAATTCTATAATAGGTTCCAAAAGCACTTTAGGAGCTGTGAAGAAAGGTCTTTCTGCTGCTGAATTGGATGCAAACATTTTGGCTTGTCATCAGAGTTTTAGAACTGTAGCTACAGCTGGCTTTACACAGCGTTACAAAAGAACCATTGGCAGAGATAATGTCAGATGCATATGCAAATGGTTCTTGCATTCTGGCAGCTGACTTAGAAATGCAATTTTCACAGTGCTATTACTGAGCAAAGAATGAGCAGATTTTAATGGTTAATAGTCATCTGCATCTGAGTTTTCCCCCGATCGCGGATACCTTCAGTGTTTAAAATGCAACTTCACTGCGCTTTGTTAAAGTACTTGTCAAAGATACATTTATTTTTATACAGAGACGTTTGCTGATTGATCGAGTATCCTTGTTAATAAATACACTAGCATGATTTGTTAGCATTCTGTTTCGGTGCGGTTGTCACAAGCTAATAAGCACACAAGCTAATAATTCTGCGTGATGAAACTGATACGCAAAAAAAATAATTCTGAAGTTGTGTTACGCTTCTGTCACCCCCGTCAACAAATGGAACTGCGGAGTCTGGCTGGAAGTGAAATTCTTCATATCTTATCTGTCAGTAAGATAAGTGGAAGAACTAAGTTTGGGAATCAGATATTTTTTGCTTACAGCTTCACGGTCAGCCTCCTAAACAAGGATTTCCAAGGGCAGTTTGTTGCCCACAAGAGATGTCTCAGTTGTGGCCGTCCTCAGCAGAGGCAGGTGGTTCCTGAGGCTTCACCTCCAGGGTCACTTGGAGCTGTACCAGGGCGGGGGATGGCACTTGGGCCCAAAGCTCTGTGTTCCAGCAGCTTCTCCAGCTCTTGTGTTCTCCAGGTCTTCTCCAGCCTGTGCTGCAGTGAGGAGGTATCACAGGGCCGGTGGCAGTGGCGGCATTTTGGAGAACTGTTGTTTTGTCTCAGCTTTAAAGAGTAGTGGAAAAGGGATCTGCTCTTAGTTTCTGAGTGCAAAAAGGATGAGGCTAAGGATCAGTTTCTGCTTTCACTGTTCTGGATGAATGTTTGTTAACACATCTCCCAGATTAATGTCTTTACGTATTACATGGCCCTGTAGGAACAAAACCTGGGAACTTCTGCTGTACTTGGCTCTTATCTCCCTAAAAGATGCATAATTCCTAGTCTGGTGCTTGTCTAAAAGCTGTCTTTGCTATGCATAGTGTAATTGCATTGTCGTAATCCTTTAATCTATGATAGTGTTAATTGCTGTCTGTAATGAACTGTAATTTTGTCTTGATAAAGAGGTGCCTGTGTTTTTGAATTGTAGCTTTATTGTAGTGCAGCAAAAAAAAAAATTATGTATAATTTTCTGTGAAAAGTTGTAATCCAGATGTATTCACAGCTATGTAATTTATTACAAGTTCTTAATTTGCTATTATGGCTACATTTTGAATAATAACATTGCTTTTTTTCTTAGTATTGGCTACCCTGTTGTGACTTTGGGCTTTGGCTTTAAAAGTTACGTCAGCTACAAAATGCGTTTAAGAAAACAAAAGGAAGTACAGAAAGAGAATGAGTTCTACATGCAGCTTCTCCAGCAAGCTCTTCCCCCAGAACAGCAGATGCTACAAAGGCAAGAGAGGGAGGCAGAGGAAGGCAAGTTATACTTATTACTATATGTGTTTGCTATTTAAAAAAGAAAAAGCCTGCTGAGGAAGAGCTGCTTTAGTTCATGTTGTTTTGATGAAAGTACAGTGAACTTAGAAACATAGGACCCAGAAATAAAATTATTTTGGCAGTGGTTAGTATGACAGTAGAAATGAATTATGTCCTCTCTGTTTAGTTCTTTATTAGCAACTGCATCAATCTAGTCAGTCAGTGTTCTGTGAAGCACTAGTATTTATTATTAAATCCCTTGGTTACTGTTTCCTGCCTGTAATGCGAAAAAAAGTCTTAAAATATCACATGGCTTCTGATTTTCTTTTCTAGATAGACTCTAATAATGATTGTTTTCTGCAGAAATGATTGATGTGTACTTAATGATTTTTTCTTTGTATGTCACAGTATTGATTGATTTAATGAACTAAGTATTTTTTTTTTTTGGTATTGCAGCAGCCAAAGGATTATCTGATATGGATTCCTCAATACTTTTGCAGCACAACGGAGGCATTCCAGCCAATAAAAAATTATCTGCAACGTTGCCAGAGCTAGAATATAGAGAAAAAGGGAAAGAAAAGGACAAGGATGCTAAGAAACACAACCTTGGAATAAATAACAATATTTTGCAACCTGTAGACTCTAAAATACAAGAAATTGAATATATGGAAAACCATATCAATAGTAAAAGATTAAATAATGATCTTGTAGGAAGTACAGAAAACCTCTTAAAAGAGGACTCATGCACTGCCTCGTCCAAAAATTACAAAAATGTCAGCGGAGTTGTGAACTCCTCACCTCGCAGTCACAGTGCAACTAATGGGAGCATCCCTTCCTCATCTACTAAAAATGAGAAAAAACAGAAATGTGCTAGCAAGAGCCCAAGCACACATAAGGACTTAATGGAAAATTGTATTCCTAATAACCAGCTGAGCAAACCAGATGCACTGGTAAGGTAAGTTTGATCTGAGCATTGTGTAACAGCCTGGCTTATCCTTCTTTTGTTCCAGTACATCAGATCTTTTTCTTTTTCTCAGGAAAATGTAATTTATGATTACATAAAGAAGACCTAATTGTCTGGTAATAGGATAAGGTAACTAGGAACTGGGACTTCTGGGTTCTGTTCCTGATTTTTGCCTCTGGTTTGCTACACAGCCTGCAGCAAATTGCTTCCTTTCTACCTCAGTATATGATAGTCACCTACCTCACAGGGGTGTTGTGAGGCATAATAAATAGCTTTGACAATCATTTGATGGAAGGCATGAGAGAAATGTGGAGAATCACTATTACAGAGCTCAGTGGGTGTGTTCTGGACAAATCTTCCATGGGGTGACTTTTACATCTCCGGGGAATTCAGTGGGATTTGGTAGTGCCTGAACAGGTGTTTTGTCTGTTTTTTTTGTTCTGTGGGTTTTTTTGGTTGTTTGGGTGTTTTTTTCCCCCTTGAAATGTTTGGCTTTTGTTTTGATCTTCAACTCCCAAGTATAGGTGCAAAGTTTCAGCTACTGTGTAACTCCTTGAAGTGATAAGTTCAGATTCTTGCTTGCACACCCGTTGCCTTATTGGTTTAAGTACAGGTCACAGGGATTTAATTCAGCTACCTTGTAAGCTATAAAGATTGAAGAGGTCACATCTTTACATATGCTTATCTGGAGTTTAAAGAAAGATGTATTTATGAAATGCAGCTAAGTACTTACAGCATAAAGTCATGAGACATACGGTGTTGTATGCTACCAGAACAAGTACTTAGAAGTTGTATGTAACTGTTTGGAATGGGGATAGAGATACATCTAGAACAAAACTGTTGCACGATTATGCACTTTCATACCATTCCTGACATATGTGTCTCTTTTTTTCTTTTCTCATGTGCTGAACACTCTTTGGCCAACAAATCCTTGTTGGCCAACTTAATTGGCAGATTCGCTTTCCCTGCAGGTACCTTTTGATAATTGGACTTTTGACTCTGGTCTGTGAGGATTTGTGCTATGTGACTACAGTTACTTCAATGGAAATAATATTTTCTCCTCTAATCACTCTTCCAATTAAATATCCAAACTAATTGATACCTAATGTCTGTAGAGAACCTGTGTGAAGCAAGTAAGAAACCAGCTAATCTATCTAATCTGTGAATCGAATTCAGCCAAGATGAATGGGATGCAGATGGCTCCGTCTTCAGCAAAGCTGCATCTAAATAAACATGTACAGGACCTGCTGGTTTTGTACGTTGCCAGTTTCAGATGGGCATCTCTACACTCTTTATATGGCTTATTTGCTCACTGAAGACGAGAACAAGTCAGCTCAGCTTTGCTGCAGTTCAGAATATGCATAAGTCTTGAGAAAAGTGCTTTATAGAATGACCTGCCAGACTAAGAATTTTGTCCCATGTAGCTGTGACAAGAAATGAGTTTTAAACCTTGTATGTTTTAAATTACACATTGAAATTTTTATGGGCTTTGTGTGTGTGTGTGCAGTGACCAGGTGGTTGTTGTAATTGTCCAGTGTGGGCTTTCTAATGCAGAAGTGAGCATACAATAACCCAGACTGGGCCCTTACAGAATTCTGGCTCCTCTAATTCACTGGCTAGGGACGGCGCACACGATTAGTGTGCTCTGAAAGTGCCTTTGTGCAATGTAGCCTTCCTCTGCCCTGAATGTGAATTAAGCTCCTTCAGTCTCTTGTTTGTCGAGTGTTTCTGTGCGATGTGTGGGTGTGATGTGGCTGTTGTGCTTCATGTAGCTGCTTATTGTACACTGATTTCCCCATGCAGGCAAGCCAGGAGCACTTAAAACACCAACGTCCTGTGTGTTGTTGCTCAGTTTCTTACGAATGTAGATGACTGAAATCATTCATGAAATCTTGTTTCTATTCAGGTTGAGTATGTAACTCCTACACCAATGGAAGCATAAACTTACCTCACAAATTGGATGGGATAGAATGCACTTAAATTTAAAAATCCATGTGTTTTTTTTTTTTAACTTGTCAGTTATCCTCTCCCTGGAGTGTAAGGCATTTGTTCATCATCTTTTCCACTTCCAGCAGTATTACTCATTCCTGTTCTTAAACTTTTAGTCTACATCAATGCTGTACCCTGAAAAGGGCTGTGTAAAGTCCTGCATTTGTGTCCGACTTCCAGATCAGAACTGCTAGGCTTCCAAATAAAGATGCTTTTTATAACTTCTTGTCCAGCAGACTCGCAGCAGGATGTCAGAACCAAGCTGCTTTCCTTTTGTGTTCACAAATTATTTCCTTGAGCTGACTAACCAGCATTAAATGTAAAGTATGCCTTATGCCTGCTAGGGACTCAGGATTAAAAGGGGTTATCCAAGACAGGGAAGATTGGGGTTTTCTGAGAACAAAAGTCTTGCATGCTTGTTAACTTTTTGTCTTAAATACTTGGTGTGACATTTATATCTGAAAGGGTACTCTTAATCAATTTAAGTTTCTATTTTACATATACAACGTTGCTCTTACTTGAAACAGTAAGTTTTTGTTCTGTCTGGTAACTAGTTAGTGCATGTGTGTTTGGTTTTCTGGAGAGGAAGGTACCGATCCCCATCTCTAGGTTATATTATTGTCATCCTGAGAGCTAGAGCAGAGGGCTTCAGGAGGCTCCATCCCTGCTGATCAGCCCTGAAAGTAATCTCTTAGGGTTTTTTGTTTCTGTAATTGAAATTAATTATACTCATGAAATGGTTTGGGTTGGGAGGGACCTTAAAGCCCCTCTAATCCCAATCCCCCTGCCCCGGGCAGAGCCACCTTCCACTAGCCCAGGTTGCCCAAAGCCCCGTCCAACCTGGCCTTGAACCCTTCCAGGGAGGGGGCAGCCACAGCGTCTCTGGGCAGCCTGTGCCAGGGCCCTCACCCCCCTCACAGGGAAGAATTTCTTCCTTTATCTAATCTAAATCTCCCCTCTTTCAGTATAAAACCATTAACTCTCATCCCTACACCCCCTGATCCAGAGTCCCTCCCCCCTTTCCTGCAGCCCCTTTCAGCCCTGGGAGGTCTCTAAGGTCTCCCCGGAGCTTCTCTTCTCCAGCTGAACTCCCCAACTCTCTCAGCCTGTCCTCACAGGGGGGGGCTCCAGCCCTGGGACCATCATCTGAGTATCTACTTCTGATGGATACTGAAATCTGCTGTTTGTTTGTCAGGCACTTCATAATTGAATCTCTGATCTGAGCTGCTCATTTCCCAACACCATGGTAATTGGGCCAGTGGAGGGGGAGGTACATTTGTTATCTGATGGAGGGATAAATGTGGTATCCCTTTACACCTAATATTGTTTGTCAGTAGGTACAGAGCAAGTTAACTTCTTGTAACTATTTCACTGTCACTTCTGAGGTGCAGGAGGTTTTGTTCATGTTTTAGGGGCTTGATGTATGGAAAAAGTCCAAGCTGTAATTGCTGCAGACTTTTTTTTTTTTTTTTGGGGGGGGGGGGTGTTGCATATTACACAGTAATAATCATGTCCTGCCTCTAGCTATTTCCGCCCCTAAAAAAAACCAACAAACCTCAACCAAAAAAAACCCCACCAAAAAACACACACAAAAAACTGGCAGTGCAGCTTGGCAAAATTGTTTGTATCCGTAGAGGTCTTGCCTTTGGCACATGAGGTGTTGAAACAAGCTGTCTTATGTACTAATTATTCTCAGAGATAACGATGATATCTTCTGGCAATTGGACTAAGAATATTTGTGAAGCAAGGGCTGGTCTACCGCATCTTATTTTACTTTTCTAAAATTTTATATTACCTGCAGAGACGGCCTTGAAGGTTTTAATGTAAATTTCTGTCCATTTGATTCTATGATTCTATGATATTTGATTCTATTCCATCTACTATGGCACCATTCATGTCCTAAAAGTGCTTGCTGCTTCTTCCTTATCCCCCCTGCCTGAAATGGCATTAGTATACCAGAAGGCTTTCTGCTGTCAGCTGCAGTGGGGGAGATTGTCAATGTTTCATGCAATATGATGGGAGTGATGGAAAGCATCGAATAGAAAAGCAAAAGAATTGGGAATTTAAATTAGAAATCCGGGAGACGATCCTTCTAGCAGACCATTTTCAAGCCACTGTCAACATAGTGCTTGGGCTGTTCAGAAACAGAATAACCTTTTGAAATGCCAGCTACTTGGATCAATGCTGTGTAGGAAAAAAAAAAAAAGTAACTCGGCTTTCTCTCTGTGGATTACTGTCTTTCTGGTAATGAAAAATGCTCTGAGGAACTGTTAGTAACAGCATATTAGTTACAGCAGGAGAACCTCAATGCTGTGGGATCACATTGACTACTTCAAAGAAGGAGGTGCACTGCAGTGGGTGCTTATGCCAACAGATTGGGCTTGAACAGAAGAAAGGAAAAAAAAAAGTGTCTCTTAAAAAAGAATCCGAGTGCCTTCTGGCTCTTTTAAAACTTTAATTTTTATATAAATTGTGTTTAATTTGTGTGCAGTTGCCATGTGATTATGGAATTGCATTAACTGAATAAACTAAGGCACGAGGGTATATTATTCACCAGTTACTGATACTTAGGAGGAGTAAGCTGAATTGAGTTGTCTTTAAGTTGATCCATCAATCTTCCCTGAAGCATTTGGAAAAATACTGAATCTTGGAGGTGATTACTGATTAATCCTCTTCGTCAGCGAGATCAGAAATGATATGTGATAGTGTTGAGAAAAGAAAATGGGTAAATCTGCATTTATCGTAATGACAAACCGAAAGAAATTGGCCTTGGATGTATAAACAGCACAATGTGATAATCTGCAACTATAAACCCTCATTTTAAAAATAGTTGTGTGTCAAAATGACTTGTAGTTTGTGCAGCAATAGAGAAAAGTATCTTCTAGAAGTCAGGTTTTCTTCACCCGCCCATTGTAAATAACTTTTCCAATAAGCCTGGAAATAAGAGACTTAAGCAGAAAATGAAATGGTAGAAAGAATAATAATAAAAAAAGAAAAAAAAAAAGCTGTCTTATTGGGTCATTTATCATTGTAACAGTAGTGCAGACTATTACGGAGGGGAGGAGGGAAGACTCCACGCGCTAGTCTGTGCTTGTAGCAGTGAAGCTTTATGACATTGTATTGGTTTACCTTGATGATGTGCTTTCATTTTAGAAAGGGGGCAACAGAAAGGGTGTTTTTAATCTCCTTGTATTTCTCTGAAAATGATGGATGACGTCTCTGTCTATATACGGAGAAGAGCTTTGACTTACTGTTCCACAGGAGGAAATTTTTAGGCTGAAAATGCTTGACTGGACTTCATAAGATGGATAAGAACATGGTTGCACACCAGAGAATGCAAGGAGTACATGTGGTTTTGAGGGGAAACGAACTTCATGTGGTTGTTTTGTGGTTTTGGTTTTTTGTTTTTTGTTTTTTGTTTTTTTTAAATTAAATTGTATCTCTAGCTAATTACAGCAGGTCTGGGAGAGAAACCATAAACCATATAGGAAACATTTGGTCCCTGCATTATGATGGATTATTAGCTTCCTAACTCATTTTAGATAGTAAGGAGCATTTATTTGCTCTATAAATTGCAGAAAACATCTGCTCTCCTATTTAAAGCTATAGCAAAAATCACGGCATAATGAAAAGGAATAATTAAAATTGGTAAAAATTTACTTTAAAACTTATTTCTAAACAAGCCCATCGACAGATAAATTTCTAATGGTTTTGTCTGCCATTGACTTGGAAGAGATTAGTTTTGTCAGTGTTAATTCTCTTCTGCCCCTTTGGGATTGCACTACAATAGTTGATCACTTGCTGTATGGAGATTGATCATGTTTTACATATGTTATTCTGTCTTTTGACTGTTTAAGGTCATCTGTACTGATAGAAGTGATTGTTTCACAACAGAACAAAAGCTTTTAACTGTATGGTGGTCTGAAAAAATCAGATGTGTAGAAGTGCTCTAATCAAAGGATTCCAGTAAGTCGAACTGGTGAAGTTGCCACTCTCTTACTCCTGAGCTTACTGTGAGGTCATTTGTAGTGGCTGGTAAATCAAGGCGTCTTTGTGTTTGAATGAACACACAAGGTGTATAATTCCCACTTTACACCTGCTAGTTTTTAAGAAAAAGAAACTCCTCTCTGCAGCATTCAGTGAAGGAAGAGTTGCAGGCGAGCAGCACCAGCTGCTCATAGGCTGTAATATTCTGTTGGTATGTGGTCTGCCTGCATGTGGTTTAGTGGTGTGGCTACTGGTTTTTCATAAACAACAGAAGCACCTGGAGTTTGATCGGTTCTTGTTGAGTTTAGTCCTGTCTCCTTTGGGATTTACAGTGAAGGTTGTAATGAAGGGCAGGTCAGTCTCATTTTCCATAAAAGTTATCCCGAGTCCCTTGTGATCCTTCAGACTCAAAGGATGAATATTTAACACTTGGAGCATGCTTGGAAAGCTAAGGTGGAAAGGACATCCATGAGGCTTTGGCTCTGTGTTGAGGCAGGATTTGAATGATGTATCATGTGTGTACGACACTTCCCGATCCCGATTCTCACACATTTAATGTAGACAGCTCTGGCTCACCTACGCTGAGTAAAAAAGGAAGGCTGTGGCTTGCGACCTCTCGTAATTCCTCCTGGTTTGGGAAGTAGACATCCTTTCTGCTCACGTTTGTGTGCATTCTACTGATCACACAGGTTTCATCTTTCTTTACAGCACAGTCTGGACCAGCCCCATGAGCACTGCAAGTACAGAGTCCATACTGAAACCGGCAGGAATGCCATGAACCAGATGGCTTAAGAAGTTTGAACTAGTGTCAGTGCTCTGTTGCCAAAAATACAAATTCAGCTTGTCCTGTGCCAGCACCTCTGATTTATTTGAGCTTTACCTGATCAGTGCTTCTTTTCCTGGAATACTAAATACCCAAAATAAATCCTGGTGTATCTTATTTGAGCAAGTTTGACATAGTGTTAGTTATAAGGAAGAGGCTATTAACAGCTGTCTTACTTTCATGGTTATCACTTTATTCTAGACATGTATGTGGAAATTATTTAGAGATACTTGCCGACGTAAAGTGTGTGTGGTTTATGTGCATTCCTTTACATTGTCCTACCCACCATTTTTTCACTTATTTATGAAGACCTGTATTAAAACCAGTCAGCTGTTGGCAAAAACCAGTCTGTTATCGCTTCCTACAGCATCTTACTCCCTTCAGTTAATGTTTGCTCTTTCTAAAACACTTGGTTACTGTTTATCAGAAGATTAAATTGAACTGCTATGTCATTGCCCAGCGACTGTCCAGCTCTATCACTTCACGTACTGAACACGGTGAAAACACACACCTAGTAATGCCTGCTGATGAGTTTTCCATTTTTGGTTTGTGTGCTGTGGTTGAGTGAATATTTGGTTAGGTTTGCAAATTCTTTTCCTCCTACAACAGAGTACAAGGTGTTGAAATGATGTGTAGTCTTCAATATGAAATGTGTATTTGTTTTGTATTATTACTATTTGCCTATTAAGTTGGTTTTTTTTCTTTTTAAAGGTACGTTTGACAACAGTTTATACTGTATTAAAAGGAATTCTTCTTGCCAGAAGTTCAGGTGTAGCTGGAAAGACAGCTTAGTAGAGCTGTAGAAAGTGGGATCTGAGCATTTAAGTTATATAAGTGTATTATAGACCATGCTCCTTTATAGGCTGCTTCTTGCTGTTAATTTACCCAGTGGACCTCTTCAGTGCAGTTTCAGCCTATTACAGATGTATTTTTATGAATTTCCATAAGTTTGATGAGTCCGCATTTAACCTATTGATTCGTTCACACAGGATGTTCTTATGCCTCATATTGTTACATCTCTCATTAGCATTTTAGGTTGAGATTTTCCTGCACTGAAGCCCCAAAGAGCTAAGTGTTTTCATTATGAGGACAAAGAGCTCTTAGCGTTCGTCTGCGCTAGTGAATGTCAAGAAGGGCAGCTCATTTGGGCTTTTGTGACTCTTTTTCCCAAGTCTTAATGTTCAGCTACCACTAATTCTGTATGGAACTTCAGGAAATAAAAACATCTTTATCTTTTTTTTAATGAACATTTAAAAACTTCTAAATCAATAACTGATGGAGCAAATTAGGATTAGGTGTGAATGACTGAGAGGCGTATTAGCTTTAACTATGTAACAGTGCTCAGAAGATGGTTGACTCTTCACCTGTGATGCCTTTTCATTCTAAGACTCAGTAACCTTATTTTGAAAATGTGGGGGGAAAAGTAAAGTTAGCTGGGTGCCTCTCTTTAGAAATGCGCTTTATTTAACCAATTTTGGTTGAAAATATTTTAATTAATAAGCTTGCATGAGTCTTCAAGAACTTTTAAAAGCTACAGTTAAGCATATAGCAGATGGTCTCTGTTCAGGAGCAATTAAAACTAAATTTACTGACTCCTGAACTGTGGATGACTTAACACGTACTCTTTATTCAACATGCGCGACATGTTCTTCAAAGGGGGGAGAAAAAAAGTTTAGGTGAGAATTCAGCAGTATGTTCCATAGCTCAGCTATAACTAACAAATGAAACTCGTAATTTGTTGAGAAAAGTAAAATTTGTTCATATGTGCAACTGTCCTTATTTACAACTTCTGAGACTTACCCGTTTCACTTCTGCTAGAAGGAGAAAAATATAATTCCATAGGATTTGTTTTACAACTCTGCAGCGTGTGGAGGAAAACAAAATTCCTGTGGGAGGTTATGAAGTGTGTGTGTATAGCTATACATACAGGTATATATGTATAGTTATATAAAACATTAATTAGCAAGGATAGACATAATTTCTGAGGGTTGATTATTTTAAGTATGAAGGGTTTGGGGGGTTGGCAGATGGTACAATGTTTATTCTGCTTATTTTTATATAACGTGCTTGAACCCTTTGGATAACTGGGAAATAAAGTTGAAATTGTCTTTTAAAATTGTCTTTCTTAGGTTGGAACAAGATATTAAAAAGTTAAAGGCTGACCTGCAAGCGAGCAGGCAGATCGAGCAGGAGCTGCGTAGTCAGATCAGTTCTCTGACTAACACAGAGCGGGGAATTCGATCTGAAATCGGACAGCTCCGGCAAGAAAACGAACTGCTTCAGAACAAGTATGTGCTTCTACACAGCTGTGTACATTAGTTGCTGATGACTGTAGTCTGGTAAAGGGGAAGTGTTACCTTAAGACTACAAAGTTTGAAGCACTTGTCTGTAAATCCAACAAGACTCATTTGGGACCGTTGACAGCAGGTTATTTTTACTAAGTAAAATCGTACGTTAAACCCCATACCTGTTACCTTCCAGATTACACAATGCTGTACAGATGAAACAAAAAGATAAACAAATGATCAGCCAGTTGGAGAAGAAGCTAAAGGCAGAGCAGGAGGCACGAGCCTTTGTAGAAAAACAATTAATGGAAGAAAAGAAAAGAAAGAAGTTGGAAGAAGCAACTGCTGCACGTGCTGTCGCATTTGCTGCTGCTACAAGGTACTTCATTCTACCCCAGAAGCAAGTTCAGCTCCAGAAAATTACCGAAATGTAGCTGTTGCTACTGAAATGTGTTCAGGGGGGATTTGGGGATGCATTTTTCACTCTTCTGTACGTGAAGGAGTAGTCTTTTTTTTTTTTTTTTTTTTACAAAAGAGCTTTATCTGTATTAAGAGCTTTATTTGTATAATGTAAATACAATTTATTTGTATTTATTTGTGTTAAGGCAGTGAGAGGACGGGGAGATTTCTTTCCGTGCAGCTGAGTCTCAATACTCATGTACATCACATTCACAGGGTGTAAAGGGTGAATATGCTCTAAATTATCTGCTGTACCTTGACTGTACTGACAGAGAGATGTTGTACCCTGCATGGGTCAGTCTGCTTTAAAAAATGGAACATCCCCTTTCATGTGGGGACTGTGAATCGAGGATTCATGCAGTGACGTTGGCTAAAATACTGTCTTGATCTCACATCTTGGAAGTTTTCTGCTCTAGCCAGTGCTCAGCACGGTGGTGGTTCAGTAGTAACAGAGGTGTATAGATGGGAAGTTTTTCAAGATGAAAGCATGGCACAAGTGTGGATGACTTTAATGTGCAGTGCTCTAAATATCTTTTAAAAAATAATTTCTGCTTTTCTGTTCTTCATATTTTATAAATATTCCAAATTTCTAACACTTGAGACATAACACTGAATAACTTTTTGCAGCTTTTTGCATTGTTACCATAAGGGAAATTCTCTTGCTGAGATCAAAGTTAGGTTCCTTTTTTCATTCAGTATTTATATTAATTTTCATGTTATAAACAGTTCAGGAATGATAGCTTCATTCTTTTTTCATCATCTTCTCTCTTAATGTTTTTTCTGCAGAGGAGAATGTACTGAAACTTTACGAAATCGCATCCGGGAGCTGGAGACAGAGTGCAAGAAGCTAACAATTGACATAAAGCTGAAAGAAGATCAGATACGAGAACTAGAAATGAAAGTTCAGGTAATGAGAAAGCACCGGAGGCTTAGATCAGCATCACAATGAGTGCTTTCAGCCCTCTGAAATTGGTGCATCTACATAAAAGGCAATCAGCACTGTCAAGAATTATGCTCTTCCGATGTCTGTCTTGCATGTCTTGCATCAGGCTTTGAAAGAACGTGGGTATGAGAAAGGTTAATAGTCTCAGCTCCACACCATTCAGTTGTTTAAATTATTAGAATTTTCTTCCTGAGCCAATGGTCTGGATAGACTGAGAATATAATCTCCTCAACAACATTGTTTGTCTAATGGGAGGAGGTTGTTGCCAGTATGTATCATAAATTTCACTGCTAGCAAGTAAGATTGCTTACTCCATGAAGTCTTAATCACTGTCCAGACGTATTTTTTTTTTGGTGAAAGTGCTTGAATATGGAAAGTACATTATGGTAGACTTGTAGCAGACACATTGTCTGGCATGTTAGAGTTTAAGAGCTCAAATGTGTGAGTTGAAGTTGACCTTATTCCTTTAAAATGTCTGTTCCTAAAGATGTACTTGGACTATCAACTGACAGTTTACATGAATATGTATTTTTAATGTCTTGTGGTTTTTTAGACACTCTTCAAAATCCACCTGGTGTTATTGTGAACTTATTTCCAAATAACATGTGCAGCCTTGTTGTTCCTGGGTTTACCAAACCCTTGAAAACAAGTGTGGTTTATCCATGCGGAATATGAGCATGGCTTTCAAATAACTAAAACCAGCTATAGTCAAGCTTTTACATTTTATCAGCATCTTCAAACTGTTAGAGAAGCTTTTTGGGACAGGTGTTAGTATTTTTGCTGTTGTACTATTATTTCTTAATTTAAAAAAATAGAACTCTTTTTTTGTGTATGTGTGTATAGTATTTCTTTTTTTTCATAGTCAAAATGTTATTGCATACTTCCCAGCCACAAGGTGCCTGTTTATGTGCAGAATACTTGCTCCCTCCTTTTCTTTTTTTTTTTTTTTTTCTAAATTTCTGGGTTTGCAGCACAGTTAGGTTCAGTGTGGGAAGCATTGTGAGATAAAGAAATCCCTCTCATCAGCCAACTGAAATAGCTTAAAATACTGATTTAGCATCACTTTAAACTGTCTAGCAAGAGATCAGTCCCCAGTCTAGCCATTTTGCTTGTGGGAAGTGTTTTCATACTCCACAGCTTGGCTGAGAGGACTCTGCGGCTGCTTAGCTGGCACCTGGAAGTGCTGAGGAGGATTTCTGGGTGGAGGGTCTTGATATGGATGATAGAGGGCTGAGAAGCAGAGTAAATGGTACTTGCTCACCGCACTGTAATTATGCGTTATACAATATGGCTTTAATCACTTGTATGATGGTCATGTATAATTACTGAAGGTAATATTACAGTGTCCTTAATTAACCATCATTTTAATTTTACAGTATTAATACCAGGCCCAGTGGTGTGCTGTGGGGAAGAGAAAGACTTCTCAGTATATCTCATGTGTAAAGTCGATGAGAATAACATTTGTCCTAATTACTCCTACAGGAACTGCGGAAGTACAAGGAAAATGAGAAGGATACGGAGGTGTTAATGTCAGCACTTTCAGCCATGCAGGATAAAACACAGCACTTAGAGAACAGCCTGAGTGCAGAGACAAGAATCAAGCTGGATCTGTTCTCTGCGTTAGGAGATGCAAAACGGCAGCTTGAGATTGCCCAAGGTAATGTGGGCTAGTTTAATTCAACAACACAGTAGTGACTGAAATCATGAGGACAGAACATCCTACCTTTTTGTTCAGGGGTGGGATACAGCCCCCACTCAGCATGTCAGCTTTCAGGGCTTTGTGAATGTGAGCCTAAGCCGATCAGCTGACCTTATTTCCCCAAGCTATTGAACTGGAGACAATAAATGTCAGGATGGCATTTAATTTATGATGATTTTCTGTGTTTTTATAAACCATTACCTTAAAGCTGGAGAACTTATTTTGAAGAGCTAGAAGATAAAGTATTAGTTGCCATCTATTAATCCCTTGTCCTTGGATCCTAATAATATTTTATTATTCCTGAAGTAAATACAACCTAAATGTGGGGGGAAAAAAAATAACCCAGTCAGTCCTAAACTTCACGCTGGTGTGGTCAGTGGGGATGCTGGTGTCCGTGTTGGGCCGGTGTTGCAGCCACCAGAGGGAGCATGAAGCCAGGCTAAAACCCTGCCCAGACTGTCCTCTGTTCAGCTGTGCAAACCGTGAAGCAAAATTAAATAACCTTTTGCTTTAGTACCTGTTTAGTTTCCTTGCAGAGGTTTACTTGGTTGCAGGAAAATTTCATTAGAGTAAGAAATTTTATTTTGTTTCTCTTTACGTAGTTTCATAAATTGCTGGAGTGATGTTGTGAGTGTGCGCAAAGAGGGTTTAGAGAAATGATGAGGACAGTTTTGAAAATAAATAACACATTTAATCAGCAAACACTTGTGCTCCTATGAGGTGCTTGTAAAACGTGAACAGAAAAGGGCAGAAAAATGTTGAGCCATAGAAGAAATCTTTTGGTATGGTGCAGCTGTTTACCCAAACAGTGCAAAATCTACTGGAAGCGCTCTGTCTAGTTGTGTTACATGCTAACTAGAGGTAATTAAATGTAGGTCATTAAGACAAACCAGGAGTTACTTGAGTTGTTCTTTGATATCACGTTAGAGCACTGAATGTCTTCTGGGGGTTTCGCTTCAACAGCTCTTACCATTGAACAGCTGGTGGAGGGTGAGAACATGCTGCTAGTTCTAAGTGATGTTATTTGCTGTTTTCAGGGCAAATCATTCAAAAAGATCAGGAAATCAAGGACCTAAAACAGAAGATTGCAGAAGTTATGGCAGTAATGCCCAGCATAACATACACTGCAGCCACCAGCACTCTGAGTCCTGTTTCCCCACATTACTCTTCCAAATTTGTGGAGACCAGCCCTTCTGGACTTGATCCCAATGCCTCTGTTTATCAGCCCTTGAAGAAATGAATGCCAATTTTCTTTTTGCCCAGTAATTTTGTCATGCTGAAGGCATCACACAGGAGTGTCTCTTGCAGTCAAGATGAAATTGTATTGTGTGAGACTGTATTTGTTGTCATTTAAAACAGGATAAAAGAACATCTGGATTGACTAGAACTGCCCATCAGTTTTTCTTGTAAATTTTTAGAAAACCTCACAGAACTTTGCAATTTATTTTCCTTGGCCAATGCATTAAAAACAATTCTTGGTTTTCAAGTAGCCAATTTTGCCTTTTTATGTACTCTTGCATGGTTTCCTCTTGAAAAACACAGGGCTTTGCTTGATTTTGAACCCTTTCTTTTTTTTTTTTTTTTTTTAATAATCTAGTTGAATTTGCAGATTCATTCAGAAATAGTGAGGAAAAACCTTTAGTTTTTACAGCGAAAGGGTTAAATAATCTAACAAAGCTTTGATTGATAGATGTATTAAATACAAATATGTGATGTTGCGGAAGATAATTTGATTACCCCTCAAAGGACCAAACAAATTTCAGGGGCGTTGTTTAAGGGAAAGAATAAGAGAATAGATGATGATGTGACGGTGGTTGTTGTGTGAAATATTTATATTCCCATTGGTGTTTTTAGTCATTGAGAATTGCTAACAGTCTTGTTCACAGTGCCTTGGGAAAAGACATTTCAAGAGGAAACTTGATAGTTTAAACTATTTTTTCCCCCTTCACTGTCATCTAGCTTATATATCAAGCTCATTACAGAGTCTACTGCAAATTGTACATGGTAATTTGGATGTTCATTATAAACCAAGGTTACATCTTCTGTTTATTTTGATATAAACTCAGCAGTGTTCTGTAACTTGCCTTGATTATACTGCATCGTGGAAGGCACAATATTACTACAGGAAGCGTTATTGTGAAGGCGGAACTGTGCAATGTACTGTATACAAGAGACTGTAAAGCTGGCTAATAAAAGCTGCAGTTCTGGGTTTTTTTATTTTATTCAACTGTGATTTACACTTTATATCACCTTGTGTTTGACAATTTAAAATGGAGCTGAATATTTTTTCAGCTGTTGTGCCAAGGACTTTTAAAGGAGTTTTAAAGGAAAACTCATAAATTGCACAAAGGTTTAAGTTAAAATGTATATTATACATTGATAGAAAGTGTTTGCACTGTGGCGACTTCTATAGTGTTTCAGATTTTCTGAGGGTGGGGATTGGAGGGGTGGGAAGCAAAATAGTATTGGAAACTAGCAAAATTACAAACCCAACATTGTGATTTTACAAACATGCAGTGGACTCTGGAAGGACAAAGTTCTTCCAAAAAGAAATTTTTTTTAAAAAGTTTTCATGTTAATTGGCATGTATGCCTCATTAAAAACAGACATGAAGTAGGACACGCAAGTCAATAGAAGTATTAAAGTTTCATCATTTTAATCACAGATATTCTTTTGGGATAAAACTTCTAGCTTTAGCCAGGTGTGCATGTTGCTGTCATTTGCATTTTTGAATCATCTTGTGTAATTGTCACCATAAAAGTGTTACTCAGAAATGTCATAGGTTTTTCATCTTTGTGCAAAACATAAAATATTGTCACTGACTTTTTGTGTTGAGGTTTCCCCATTTTGCTGCCTACTTTGGCACAATTTTCATTCAATACTTGGTCTTGGCTGCATTCTTTTTTTTCTGTGGGGTTTACAAAGAATAAACATTTTCTTGCAGATAAAAAAAAATACTTATTTTTGCCTTTTTAACTGACCTGATTTAGCCTGGTATAAAGAATACATTTTGTTTAAAGAGCACTGTTATTCCAGGTAAGTCTTCTTTTTTGCACCAGAGCTTCACTTCTGTGAAACAGAAGGGAGAACAGATGCTTTTTGTATTTGATGTATAAAGTTAGCATGTTACCCTGTTTGTGGGCTCTAAAAAAAAAAAAAAAAGTAAATTTCTTGAGAATTGCCAAAGTATGTCTGTAAGTTTAGCCTTTGTTCCTTTCCAGTCATTCTCCCTACTGCAAAAGCAAGGCCAAGATGGATGGTTTGGAGGTTTAAGCATTGTCCTTGTCTAGACAAAAAGAAAGAACAACTTGTCCCTGGTTTTCAATATATCTGCTTAATTCTCTTAGCGGCCACAATTCCCACTGTAAATTTTTTTACTGGGAATCCTGCAGTTGTATTCAGGGTAAATGAGGTGTCTTTTACATCTTTGCTTTGGCTACTGGTCCTGACATGGATGTTCTTCTCTGACTGTGTTGGGTCTCCAGGTAAAAGTTTTCAGGTACCAAGAAACTCCAACCTCAACTATCCTGTGATTCTGCTGCAAGCACTGCCAGAACTTCCCAGTTCCCTGAGGACACTTTTTTTTTTTTCCCTCTTCTCAAACAACCACCAGTCTGACATACCCATAAATCATCTCCTAATCAAGATACATTATAGATAAGTTTGCAGTTTTAACAGATCACGTTGCAGTGCAGCAGAAGTTGCATTCTCTAGTACCCTCCTTGGTTCAAATGGAAATGTTCCTTTAGGAAAGGTGAAAGTATTTGCAGGCAGCGGTCTGCTATGCAGGATGAGTGGAAGGAGGTAATGTAAGCACTCAAATCTTATACCAGCCAACCCCTGGATCTTTAAATATTTAAATGCCTGAAATGGAAAATATCCTAATGATTCATCATAAATTGTACTTACAAGATTAATATATGGGGAATTTAAGAACATAAGACTGCAGAAGGGTCACCTAGGATATTGTTTTTTCTACAGTCAATTTTGAAATATTTCTGCAGGATAAATTCTCTAGAGAGATTGGCCAAAGAAAAACTGAAATATCCAGAACTTTTTCCAGCCAGCCTAAGTCTAGGAAGAAAAGGTGTAATGGAAAGGCAGGACTTCTCTGTAATGGTTCTGAGCACCTCGGGGTTTATGCTCACTAAAACTTTAAGCAGAGTGGAAAGCAGTATGTAATTTTATTTTTAATATTTCATGAAAAGCTCCTTTATTCATAGAATCTATTCTATAACTATGCTAAGATGAACTAGTTCCCCTTCCTTAGCATATTTCATGGTGATGGGGAAGGGAGGGCTTAAAATTGCTGTATTGAACTCAGCCTTGCTTCATCAAATAACTCCCAGGAAGTATAAAAATTGCTGCTTTGACTGAAATGTCCTCTATGGCCAGCTGGAAATGAAGCTGGAGATACCAACTTCAGTGCAGGAAAGCAGGTGAACTTCCATCTACCTTAAAGGAGCTATTTCCTCTGAAGCCTTTAAGCAAAACAAACTTGTGGTTTGCTTTTCCTTTTTTTTTTTTTTTTCCTTAATTGTTAAATCAGATTTGGAAGTTGTTGGCTTACCCCAGAATTGCCTTAAGCACACTGGAATTGCACACTAGAGTAACTGGCTCTAAGACAGTTCTTAGACCCAAAGAAACGTTCCTTTTGGCAATTCCTGATCCTGCCGTTATTGTGTCCAGGAGCTTGCTGCTCCAGATACATTACTGATGACATTTGTATGCAACATACGGATTTTTGGTTTTTTAAACTTCAAAATAAAGCTCAGACTCCTTCCAATAGCATTTGATAGAAAACGCTCTATTAAGAAGTTTAACCCTTTTCCTTTACCAGTAGTGCCTGCTGTTGAAAATAAGACTGTTCCCAAGATTAGCATCTGAGAGTGGAAAGAGAGCCAAAGTCTGCACCTGACCTTGTCCAAACAGTTTTGTGTACTGCTGGCACTGAGCATCTGGTAGTGCAGCACCTTGATCATCTGCAGCAGTAAGTTACTGGGGTTTGGGTTGTTGGTTTTTTTTAACCTTACAAGCTTTAGTCATAAGCTCAATGATTATTAAACACTCACATAGGAATTAGTGTGCAGTGGGAGATGTGTTTCTTTACTGCTGGCCACTTCCTTTTCTTGTAATTTGGAAGTCAAGGTCAGAAATAGACCTTCAGCAAGTTAATACATAATAGATTATAAAAATGAAATCTGAGATGCCACAGTATCTTAATTGAATCAGCCTCTATGATGCACTAAAATAATACACAACCATTTGACTAAAGCATTTCTAATAAAGGAGAATAGGCAGAAAAAAGGGCAAGAATCCATTTCAATCAAGTTCAGATGTAAGTGGCTCATTTACCTATAATGTTTCTGAGTGGTAATTATGCTGTTGTAGAGCATGTTGTCAGGTTCAGAAAATACTGGTTTTTACTGCTTACAATGAAAATCTTTAAACTATATGTCTTACATAATTAACAAGAAATTATTTCCCATCAAAATTTAGCTGGTATGAACAATAATGGTTTGATTATAATAAAATAATAGTGGCAGTTAGTGAAAGTGTAGCCTGCTCTCTTTACATTTCTGGAAATGTTCCAGGAGTAGTACAGTTTTTTGTGGGGAAACGCAGTTTTTTCCTGCCCTGCCCCAAAACATCAGCTTAACAATTTCTTTTTCCTAACAAACACAGCTGTAATGCAGTACCCTGATCATAAACCAAGTGTCAGCTTCAGGTGAATTTTCTTATCCTTTGCTTTCAAGCCCTTTCATTCAAAGTCTGATTGAAACATTCCTTATGCAAAATGCATGACAAGCATTTTAAAGACAATTTAAGACGGTGCTAAAACCAAGGGATTCTTACAAGATTGAAATAACCAACTTTTTACAATCTTTATCTCCATAATTGCTCACTTAATCTGATCTGTTTCCTCATGTGTTTGCCACTATATCCTAACTTTCATTAACCTTGACTAAACTACTTGGCCTCTCAATGATCTTTTTAGTTAGTCTCGATTTTTTGTAACCTCTTTAGGTGTATTGTCACTTAAAACCATCTGTTTATCTGTAATTTTTTTCTTTTAATAGGCTTAGGTTTGGGGTTTTTTGTAGACTCTCTCTGAATTAACTGCCATACAGAATAATTGCAAGCAACTCTTATGATAAGAAGATTTATGCTTCATCTGCTTTTAGTCAAAAAGCAAACCAAAGCGACTATATAGGGTGCATGGGAATGCATTTCTATCTGCAAAGCTCCTGGGGCTCTTTGGAGGGCAGCAGGGCCCTGCGTTTGTAAAGAGACTCATATGCCATCCTTAGCAACTTAAGTTTTAAAATATTGAACTGTTTTGATGGGAAAAAAACAGAATTGAAGTAGTCTTTTATTGGTGATAAGCTTGAAATAAAAAGAAAAATAATATTCAAAATATCCCTAAATCCCAAGTTAATTCGGATCCGAAACTAAATGTTGTGGTTCATAGCAGTTTTCAGTGAAAATATTTGAGATCTGGAAGGCCCAAAGAGAACACATCTTGGACTTTTCTGAAAGTGAGAACTTACTGAAAGGGAAAGTACTTTGTGTCCTCTCCAGAACAGCCACGAGAGGGCCCAGGATGCCTGGAGTGAGCCTGGCCCTGCTCAGAGAGCAAATCATCAACATTACTCAGTCACCAACATACTGGAAAAATTTCAATTTCTTTTTAAACAGACATCTGAATGTTATTTCATAGTCTTTCCATTATGTGAAAGAATAGGAAATTCATCTTGGGAAACCCAGAGAGCTCAGAAATACATGGATTTGTGTGATGATAAAAGTATAATCAACATGCAAACATTCTCTCTGTGTGAGGCTATATAGCGAATCAAAGAAAGGGAAGAAAGCTTTGCTTTATTCTCCATATCCAGAAGCCTTTCTGATGCAGAAACCAAAGCAGTATAGATCGCTGGTTGAAGTTTGATGAAAATACAAGAAACTTTAGGTGTATGGTACTTCCCTGCTGAACTGCCTTTACTGGGTGT
This sequence comes from Athene noctua, assembly GCF_965140245.1. Taxonomy (NCBI): domain Eukaryota; kingdom Metazoa; phylum Chordata; class Aves; order Strigiformes; family Strigidae; genus Athene; species Athene noctua. The sequence goes on from NC_134060.1 coordinate 3,856,507, forward strand.
CTGCCCGCTTCAGCTGCAGCTTGCCAGGAACTCTTTTCCCTCAGGAACACCAATATTGCAGCTTAAATACCTTTCAAACATCCATAGCTATTCATGATATTCTACAAGCCATTATGTCTTTGTTATCCAAAAGTGCAGAATTGTTACCTCCCATAAAAGAAAGGTATTGTTTAGAAATGCTGGCTAAAAACATTTAGTCCTCAACCAAAGTGTAGTTGATGATCCACGATCTGCCTTATTTAGGGCTAAAAACAAGTTGCTGAAATTCCTCTATTTGCAAAGGGGTACAGCATGTATCTTGATTTAAGTGGAAGAGCTGGTTTAGATTTCTGTTGAGGATAGTTCTCACCGAAGTTCAGCTTTAGTAAAAGATGCTCAGCATCAAATGGCCCTACATTAAAAATATTCTATGTTTACAAATAGATTACAAATTTAACCTTACACAAGTTAACACTTTATCCCAAATTTTAACACAGGGCAGGGAAAAAACCACACCAGTGCTGCAAGATGGCCTGTTATAACAGCCTGTAGCTGTGGCGTTGACCTTCATGAGCTCATTCCTTTGGCTTCCTAATTTAAATGCAATTGTCCACCCTGGCTCCTCGAAACTCCGTGCTGTGCCTCGTTGTCTGGCGTGTACAGCACACTGGCTGGGTGGGAGGTTATTCCTTTAAGAAGCTGAGGAGGATCACGGAATAAATTTGCTTTCCCCTTTCCCCCCCCTTCCCCTTTCATTTTTGTTATTTTTAATTCTGTTTTTTTACTCCTTACATCAGTAATCTATACGTAGCACTACAAGTCTGGACCGAACCCAGAGCTTTTGTGCCTTGTGTTAGATGTACACAGCCAAGGAGGGGGCTTTTTGCCCTGAAGTGCTCAGAGCCTGAACTTGCAGAAGAAGAGAGAGAAATCAATCAAACACGAAGCACAGCAGCGTTCCTGTTTTACAACCTGGCTAGCGAGACACGAGTATGCTGGTTTGCTTCCCCTCCTCTGCCAGGGCCAGGTTTGCAGAGAGCTCAGTGCACATTCTAGTGCCCAGACAGAAACTGAGCTTTTTGCAAAACTCATCTCGCTGTGAGAATTTCAGCAGGTTCAAGCCCTTGGCAGAGCTGGCAACTTGAATAAGACCTAGCAATTCAGGCTTAAACTGCTGCTACATCTAAAGATTCATGTCCACTGCTCCAAGGAGTCAGTATATCAATGTGTGTGCAGAGTATAAAAATGGACCTGCCCTTTCATAATGGCATTTTTACATATCATTAGCACAACTGTCCAAACCCACTCGCAGCAAAGTGAGACCTTAAAGCTCCTTCCATCAGTGGACAGCTGGCTCACCGGCTAGAAATGATCCCTTTAATATTTCACAAGGATGGTTTTTTTCCAGATGCCTGTTTGAATTTGCTGAATTTGGCTGAGTATCATTCACTTAGTTTTTTGTCACTACATTAAAAAAAACCTCTATACGTTACAGGTCATCTTTTCCACATATATTTCTTTTTAACATATGTATTTGAGGGCCAATAACTGTGCCTTACAGGTGCAGATTGATAAAGCCTAATACTCTTAATTTTGTGGTTCTAATACATAAATTTGAAAGTGTATTTCCTACTCTCTTCTTCTTGGTCTTCATATGGAAATAGAAGTAAATGGCTGAGTGTCTGGCTGGGTGTCTGTCTCCTTCAGTTTAATTTTTAAATCAGTTTGCTAATTTCAGTTTAAATTGGCAGCAAATCAGTAATGCTGAGGGTATGCAAGCACCTACAACCTCTGAGAAAACAGGCCGTTGGGTAGAGGAAGGGGAGACCATTAGCTGCTGCAGGAAGAGCTCTGCATAGAGGTCAAGTCTTCTTAGGATTTATAGTTCATCAGGAGACCCATATCCACAGGACTGCCGATACTGCAGGTTTGCGTGTTTGTGCCACTACTTTGTGTTAAAGCCTATTTAAAACAAACTGAGCTGCACTTGTTAAAACAAAAAGGCTTGACTGGCAACAAATTATTTCTACTCAGACAGTAGTCTTGCCATTAGTGCTTTGCTTTTGAAGCATTTAATCTGCTCCGATTTGCTACAAAAACTTTATTTTATATATTGGGCTGGAGAAGGTCACGGCCAATTTTGCATGATGCCAAGATACCAGGACCACTGTAACTTTAGTACCATCTTCCTCGTGATAAGTATGTATCCTAGAGGAAATAATTTAACTTCTCTCTACTTGCTTACCCATCTGTAAAATGGGATTTTTGTTTCCTGTCTTCTCAGGGAAATATTTTAAAGCTTGCTCCGTGTTTATTGCTGCTTTAAAAGTTTAGAACATTATTAAAATGTGCAGTATTTCTGAGGGGGACTTCACTGGGCTCAGACATACAGGAATGCAGAAGGTGCATGTAATGGTTTACAGGTAGGAATTTCTCTGGTAGGTATTTTGTAAAGTATTTGGCTTCCTCCTATGTCTTATCTTGCCCGCAGCAGCAGAACTTTAGTAACAATAAAAGGAAAACTTAAATATATGCATATTTTTAATGAAAGAGTCTGATATCTTCTGGTCCCTCTCTTTTTAATTTGTTTCTGATTTACCATAGCTAAAGAAAAAAGGAAGGAAATGTAGTAACACGTTGGAGAACAGCAGGACCCTCACTTAGGCACTGACAGGGGAGAAGATGGAGGAATTGAAACCATGAGCTTGACTACATATTATGGCATGAAGTAATGCATTAACAGTCTGGTTCTCATGCTGTGTTTCTAAATGGCAGCAATACTTAGCAAGTCAAAACGCTCCTCAAGTATCCAAACACAAAGGCAAGAGTTACTCACTGAGGAGGGAGCCTGTTCAATTATCCCACAGGTACCAAACCACTCAGAAGGAAGTGTTACCTGGTGGTTCAAGCAAAGCTCTGCAAAGCCCTAAGCAAGACTAGGTTCTGCTCTCAGCCCTGTCACTGTGACTTGCTGCAAAAAGGGGGTTTTTAGCTGAAAAATGGTAAGGCAGCTTCTTGCCCCATAGAAACTGACCTGGAGAGACAATGGGGAGACATAGGAGGGAGAAAGATTAAACAGAATTTTCTCAGCGCTTCCTCCTTACTTTTTTCAGCATTGCATGTTTAATAGTAGCTACATTAACCAACGCTTATTGATTCCCTTCTGCCCTCAGCTGAGTTTGTTTTGCAATTTCTTTGTATTTCAGTTGTGCCAGCCGTGTTCCTGTCCTGCCCTTAAGTAGATGGTGATCCAAGGAAGCACAAAAGGTAAGGGTAAGAAATAGCATCGAGTTCTTCCCAGCTTGTGCATCTGATGTGGTTGATTCTCTAGTGAGCTTGTGAAACAGCAACTTTGTTCTGTGATAGCACTTAAAAGAGCTGTTGGACAGGGATTCAAAATCATCACTGGCAACTGAGCAACGGCATGCTGGGGTGGGGAGGGGGGAGTCTCTTGTGCTTTTTTTTTTTTTTTTGACCTTTAAAATTCCTGGGGCTCTCAGCACAGCTGCAGAGTCCCACAAGCCAAAGTAATCACTGAGCTGAGGTAGCTTGCTTGATAGGTAGAAGTTACTCCCTCCCAGCTGGGCTTTCTATGCAGTACAGCTCCCAAGATGTACATGTCTCTCTGCTCATTGCTTGGCTCCTTAGAGAAGCAGATCCCTTATTCTAAAGGAGTTAATTTGCTTAGCTGGACCTCTTTCTTCATCTCCCTTGGTTTTTGCAGCCAGTAAGCAGCTGATGGAGTTTCAGCCTGTTGAAAGTTTGTGGTCTTTCTTGATTGGATTTTGGATTGCATGGCTGCCAGTAATACTGTTTCTCAAAGCCCAGGCTTTGAAAATTACTTAGCCTTATGTTTGGCAGTTCAGTTAATAAGTTGCCTAATTACAGTTCTAGGAGCAGATCCAGTACCCTTAGAAAGTGCAGTGGAATCTAAATACCTTTTTCCTTCTCTGCCTTGAAATAGTATTCATTTCTTTCTCCTCTAAATGGCAACGGAATTAATTTTGGCAAGACCTGTTGCTTGAAGTGGAGTCAGTGGATTAATAAAAGCGTTAATTATTAAAGCCTGCAAATGCTCCCTAATGATTGTTTGCTGCAAAGTTAATCTTTGATTGGAGAAGGTCATCTGCAAGCCTGAGTAGAAAACCTGTCTCTGTAATAGCAGGTGAAAGCACAATTACCTTCTCTTCATGATATGCACTGGTGCTCTCTACTACACTCCGCCTGATCATCCTAAACAATGAGCTTGGAGGAAGAGTTGTTTCGCTATAGGACGGCTGCAACCCAAAAGGTCACCCTTTTTAATTAAGTGGGAGCAATTACATCTGTTACTGTGCTTCCTAGCATGAGGCATGGGCATCTCATTCCGTATCCCTACCTGAAAATGAACCGCAGGCTGAGGGTGGTTTGTAGCTTTCTGCAGCCCAAAGGCCTGCGCTGCACAGTTTCCTGAGAGCTCAATTAACGTCTGGCAGATATGCAAAGGAAATGAACGGATGCGATGGTTTTACACCCATATTCTATGCTGAAATGATGTGCAGTCGGAAGTGTCTGGCGATAATCTGTGCTGCAAAAACTCAGCCTGCTGTGCGGTTGGGGTGGAGGGTGTCAGCCCCAAGCCTCCGTGTGCAGTTACTCATAAATGATCTTCAGGTGTGACTGAACTGAAAGGCACCAGCAGGTATCTTCTCCAAAAGAGATGGGCATCACCTTGCTCCAGCTAAAGAAGGAGCTTCTCTATTAATTGTAGGTCTGGGGCATGCTGCTGAGCCTTTCTGAGCTGATCTCATCTCAGAGGGGCAAATTAACTGCAACCTGGTCAGAGCCTGTGACAGAATATCAGTGCTGAATCCTGTGCTTTGACTGTTTTCCTCTACTGGAAGTGGAAAGGACATCAAGATTCCAGCTTAACGTTTTGATTTTCCTGAAACAATGTAGTACTAAGGGTAGGAAGAGACCTCGGTTTTTCCCAACCCTGCCACTCACTTTCTCTGTGGTTTTGGGCAAAGCATTTAACCTGTCTGTGCTTTGAACATTTTTTTTTTTTTTCTATTTAAATGAGTCTGATAATGTACAACCTTGAGAAAAACCATCAAGAGCCTTGTAGGAAGGGCGTTGTCAGAGTGCTGCCAAGTTCTGTAGTTGTTAGGGGAACGGATGTTTAACTTTATAATTTAAAGCAAAACAAAACCCTCTTTGAGTAAAGCGTTGCATGTAGCTGCTGGGGTTTAGGCATTAATAATGTTGCGAGTCCCTGAAGACACTGCCTAACTCGTTGCTTCATCAGAGGGATGAAACTAGTGTATTTTGCAAAAGGAAGCATAGTAAGAAGGGGAATATCAAGAAGTGAGTCTCTGCCAGAGGTGAACAGTCGGAAACAAAAGGGAGGGGAGCAGCCAAACGCTCTTTGGTGCAGCTACACCTCAAGTGAATGAGGGGCTCGACGTAAGAACATCCTTTATAGTAAACAAGGCAGTCTGTATGTAAAAGCAGAGTCAGGAAGGGTGGTTGCTGACATGAAGAAATAAAAGCCGCTCTTTTATCTTTCAGAACTGACAAGGGCTTTGGAAGTGCCTGATACGAAAGCACTGCTCCCAGGAGGAAGAGGGTGAGGACTTGTGAGATGTCTCCTGTGACACATAGCACCAGGAGAAGCCCTGTCTGTCTGATAAAGGATTGTGAGAGATCATCAGGTGGGACATAACTGAAATAATTCTGACTTTTTGATGTAGGAAAGCTCTTGCACTTTATGGACTGTCCATGCAATTCCTGCAACTTTGAGGATCTCTTCATTAACCTCTTAGATGTTCATAGGCAGGCTCAAAGGAACAGCTTCTGTCTCCTGGGATTTTGGCCCCTTGCTTTGCAGCTTCAAATTCGCTGATGAAAAGGGACTGAGCAGAATCCAAGCTGCACGTGCTCCCATCATAGTGAAATACAGAGCAAAATCTCCTGACAGATTCTGACAACAGGAGCCAGAGCAGCGAGGAAACAAGGAGCCGCAGCAGCGAGCAAACAAACACGCACTGTCTGGGACTTCAGGGATTTTGTATGTTCAGCCAATTGAGACTTATCAGCCCTTTTTTTGCTATAATTCCCAGGGACATGGGAATGTTTCGGTTACACCAGCACTGCTAGGCAGTGAATGACTGTGTAACTCCAGGAGCTGGGGCAGTTCCTGCTCGTAGCTGTGACTACACGAGCACGGGGTGAAGCAGCCTGCCTGTGCTCTGCCAGAGCCTACAATTAAGCCTCTCAAGCCTGTTTAAATGATACCAAGGCACAGCTCCAGCGAGAGGTCTCTCCCTTTCGCTACCCTAATTTACGCTTGTTGTTGATCACTTAATATCCCCCATTCGAGCACTTCACTCCACAGAAGAAAGGTCAACAAGGGAGAGCAGAGTTCTTGGCTTGCACCTCTGCTATGCCAGGCTCTTTAGGAAGTGTCCAACACTTGTGGATCTTTACAATGTCTGGCGAAGGATGTCCGTAATTTAGGCGAGGAGCAGGGCAGTATTTGTAAGCTGTCTCTGGCAGAGCCTCTTGTTTATGGAGGATGCGGGCAGTGAGTGATGGAGAGGGACCTGGGCTCCTCTGTGAGTGCCTTGTGAAGTGCGTTTCAGCGCCTCTCAAGATGACCGATTCCTTCCCAGACTGATGCTGGTGGGGTACAGGCCAGGCTTTGCCTGAAGGGTTAGTGGGGGGGTTTGGTTGGGTTTGAGTTTTTTATTTTCAGACTCTAGTCAGCAAGAAAAATGGCCAGAAATACATCTCGGCAGAGAAAAGCCTTCAAATCCCATATCCAATTGAAGCTGCAGAAAGAATGAAGGTTGGCAGGACATAATTATCTAAATTGGAGTTCAGCCAGGACCCTGGGGCTCACCCTCCTCCTCCTGTGAAAGTGCCATTGGATATCTGATAGCTGTACTGGGTCCAACCACTCGATTTTATGTGTCCCCTGAAAGGTTGGAGTTGCTGGAGCAGGAAACCACCACCCCCCCCGGCTTCATGCTGGAGCTAAGACTGTGTAGTAGCACCTCCCGAATCTTCCCTAGCCACAGCTTGCAGCACCTGAATTTTCTTTGGCAATCCCTCTCCGGGTTCTGCCAGCTGAAAGCCTGCTTCTTCACGTGTGGGCTCGGGCAGGCTCGCAGCCCAGCGGCAGTGCATCTGCAGCTTTGTCTTTATTACCGCTATGGCAGGCGACCGCATCTTTGATCCGCTTCTCCCCCGCGCCCTCCCACGCTCAGCTGAACACTCCCCCGGAGCCTGCAGCAGGGAGGGAAACACGAGATACACAAGTTCCCTGTGCCTAAGGATTTTGCTGGTGCAGTTCCCCGGATCCCCTCACTTTTAGCCACGTTTAGACACGTCAGCGTAGAGTGGCAAGATAGAGCAGCTTGTGTTTGTCTGTGCGTGGAGAGGAGAGGCCTGGATTCGTTGTGTGACTGTGTAACAAGTCCTGCCTTGTTCCATCCTGGTGTGATCAACAGGACTGGGGCTTCTCTGGCTGCCCCGTCATCCCCTGGGAGGGATGGCAATGCGGGCTCTGCCCAGCGACTGTCAGCAAATGTGCTCCTGCTAGCTGGGCAGGGTGGCTGTGTGGCACTGCTTCGTCCCAGCGGCCAGAACACACCAGAAAAGTTCTTTCTTCTGATTCTTTGGTATAAATATTTCATGTGACCCAAGAAAGTCCCAGTGGGGGCTGCGATGTGCACTCTGAACATGGGCCACGTGAATGGAAGTGGTGTATTAATTATTATGAAACAGCTCTGAGAAACAAATGCAGGTTGCCATGGAAGCACCAGCAACGACAATGTCACCTCATTTTTAAGATGCTTTCAATGTTCCAAACACAATTTCCCTTCTCTTTCAAAACAGACAATGGCAAAATAGCTCAGTGGAGGGGAGATGGGCTGTGGCAAAACTTGATGGCTGTGTCCATAGGCTGTGGTAAAACTTGACTCCCCTTTATTACAGCTGAGAGATTAACTTCATGCCTAAGCCATGGGGAAAGGACACAGGGTGGAGAGGTGGAGAACCAAACCCAGGAGGCGAGGGAAAGCACAGGCTGGAGCTGGGGGGAATAGGCTGTTCCTTCCCCAGCCAGGGATGTAAGGGCATCCCCAGAGCAGCTCGTTGTGACCTGTGCTCCTTGGGAGGCTTGGGGTGTGCCAGGAGAAGAGTTAAACATTAAAGAGGGTTAGAACAGGAACACAGGAAGCTGTCTCTGAGGATCTGAATGGAATAAATTGAGATCTTGTATGAGAGAGGAAATGAGGCAAGCGGTAATGTTGAGAATTGATAATGCCGATTTAATGAATGCAAAAATTCAAATTATTGGAGAGCAATGAAAAAATACAATAGTAAATGCCTGAAAGCTGGGTTCTCCCTGTTCCTTTCAGCCATCTATGTGAAGCAAAAAGGTGACCTTTTAACCCACTTGATTTTAATGAACCTTTTGTTGCCTGACTTGCCCTAGGAACTTGTCGTTTTAGTGTGTGTAGCCAGTACTGGTAAATCTAAAGGAATAATCAGATGTAGCCAAGTCCTGACTTGTCTGCCCTCAGATAGTCCCATCTGCAGGCTACAAGCACACACTTGAAGGCAATAGTGTTTAAGTGGTGGTGCTGCCAGCCGAGCCACCCCGGCCGAGGGCAGGCGGGTTCTGCCCCCGCTGAGCGAAGGCTCGGTCCTTGCTCCCCGCAGCCTGGGTGTGTTACGTTGCAGATGGGTCCTGTGAGCTCAGGCAGCTGCTGATGGGCATCAGCTGGAGGATTTACTGAGCCACTGAAACGTGAGAGCCTACAAGCCAGTATTCTGCACTCTTACGGGTGTTAATTCCAGAGATGCAACGTTAGTCCTATTCTGGCTGCACTTGTCCTGTAACACAGTTCTGTCTTCAGAGCTGTGCTTGTTTTGATCCTGCAATTAGTCTCTCACTTCGTATTTGTTCTCTTGCAGTTGCCTCATTTCTTGATTCTTTGGCCCCGCCTCATTTTTTGGCTTGTCTTTGCTGTAGGACCGTGGATGCTTAAAAACCTGCACTGTTAGCCACCTAGACAGGGGCCTTACAGATGTTCCTGCAGTGCGCAGAGCAGGAGTAGAAATAGATTTACTGGACCCATGCTGTTCAAAACTGGTGGGAAAAAAAAGATTAAAATTTCATAGATTCCTAAGACCCAATGTCTCTACTTTCTGAAACCTTTCAGTGCAAGGAATTCTGCTGCCTTAGAGGATCTTTATGGAGACCCCAATTGCTAACACTGAGGGCAGCAAGTTCCATCCAGGAGGGTGAGAACCACGGTCAGGCAGCTGGGGCTCTGGCTCCTGGACAGAGGGGCTACTCCATCATTCCTGATTGGCCTTAAAATCTCTCTTGGACTAAAAAGGAGCACTGCAGCCCACTGTTTGTATGAAAAATTCACACACCCTCAAACAGAGTTACTAAAAAAATGCGTTTTAACCAAGTGACTAATGACATACCTTATAAGCTTGGCCTGAGTTTTGTGTCGTTTGCTCCTGTGATGAGGAGGTTTTATTCTAGGCTCAAACAAAAATCAAAACAAAACCTTGCAATGTTTTCCAGTGACCTTGGATGACCATGTACAGAAGGAAGACTGCAATATTCCAGCTGTTAAATCAAGCAATTTTGGATTTTGATTCTTTGCTGAAAGGCAGTGGTATCTCCCTGCAGCAATAGCGTGAGCCAGAGCCAAGCCAGCGGGCAGCAGGCGGGCACAGATGAAAAGTAAGTACTCTCCTTAGATTCATTTTAATTCCCTCTGTATCTTATGATAACTGCTAAATCATCAGCACCAAGAATAGCATTTGCGGTTATTAAAAGCATCCGTCAGTCCACTTAGCCACTGCAGCTGGTGCTAACCCCAATCTGTCTGGTTTACGCTCCTGCTGTGTTGACTCTGCACCTCTGCAATGACAACAGGGGTGCTGATTTGAAGAGGGGGATGGCAGGTGGCATTGGCCGTGCTGGAAAGCAGAGAAAGACACACAGAGACTTTGAAATTTGCTTCGTAAAGGGAAAAAAGAATAGGAAACTGATTTCTCAAAGGTTTGGCCCTGCCAAGTCTCAGCTCCCATCCAAAAGAAAGCTGTGACGTTGCTTGCTGGACTTCAGCAGTGAACACATTTCATTTGCATCAGTGTCTGGCCTGTTAGCAGAATGGTTTCAAGAAGTCCCTGGCACAAGGGCTGCAGTATGTGGTAAGAGGGTTTCACGGCTGAGTCTCACAGTGTTGCTTCTGTGGTCTCTGCCTGGCAAATGCACTGCAGCAGGACCCCACAGCAGATCGTGCACAAGTGAGGGAATATCACTGAATCTGCCTCAAGAGACAATAGCCAGGTGTCTGATACCTAAACCAGCCGTAGGCTTCTGGAGAAGTCACCTGAAGCCTGCCTGGCTCCTGCTCCACAGACCAGCCCTTGACCATCACGCTTCTCCCAGACCTCAGGCCTTCCTCTCCCTCCCACTCAGCTTCCCTCCCCAGGGTCCACTGACACTCTACTTCTGCTTCACTCCCAAATCCAGTACCCCGGTTAGTGCTAGTCCTGTTCCCAAGGTGGGAGATGCTTCACCCAGGGCTCCTTGCGGGGAACAGCAGTGATCAGGGAAGGCAGTGATGGTTCCATATAGCCTCATCCAGCAGAGGTGTAAAACATCCTCACATCCCACTGACTGCAGTGAGACTTCAAAGCTCCCAGCATCTCTTTGCAAGCAATTTTAATGCCGTGGTAGTTTTGGCAGCTGGGCTTGGAGGCTCTAGGGTGAAAACCCTTCTCTCAGAGTGATGAAGATGGTGACCTCCTAATCCTAGAGAGCAAATGTCAGCTTGAAGCTCAGAAAAGGGAGAAAAAAAAACAAACCAAAGCATCAAAGGGGACACAGATGGTCAGAAATTCATGGAGAGCACAGCTCCCTGGCAGAGAGCCTGTGGGCATTAATATGAAAGAAATTGTTCTACAGATGCAGTTCTTCTGATAAACAAAGTTCTAGCAGCTAATGAGAGGACGGGAGCTGTTTAACTAAACAGCAGGCAATACAGATTTTCCAGTACATTTCTCATGGATTTTTTAAAATAATGAGGTTTGTGGGTTTTGCGCTTGGTTTGGTTGTTGGGATTTTTTTAAAAATTTTTAAAAAAGCCTTCTTTCATCGGAGTTTAAAAAAGGTTCCTGTATTTCCTGTCCCTTCCATCTCCAACCTTTATGTACAGCAGCTGCTGAGAGTCCATCTCCATGTCCGGATGCCATACAAGTTTGCAGCGCCAGCCGCCAGCCGTTTTTGACAGCCTGAGTAGTCAATGCCTTTTCTGTCTGGTCCTCAGTGGCTGGCAGTGCCTGTGATGCTGTAATCAAGCCTGCTCACAGAGCCAGGCTGGGCTCGGTGCACGGATGGATGATCTGCAGGGCGAGCCAGCTCCAGCACCGAGCTGCTGGCAACGTCAGGTTTTGGGCTTGCTCCTGACCCAGCCCTTCAGCATGCAGCGACGAGAGTGCTGTGGCCTGAGAGAAAATGTCATGGAAGTCTGTACCTTGAACTCTTGCCATTGTTAATTAACCACATAATCTCTCTCTCATGCAGCACTTTTCATCAGTTCATTTGTCTTGTTCTCTTCACTTGGCAGGTGGAGAAGCTAAAGCACAGAATACCAACATTTTGGCCAATTGTCATCTATCGAGCCCATCTGCAGAAGCCAAAATAAACCGAAGTTCCCCAAACGCCAGATGAGCACGCTAACCATGAGGTAACGCTGCTCCCATCCTGTTTTCCCCTTATAATTTGATAAAATTAGTCTTATTTCTCCCTTTGATTCTTCTTGAAGTGCTGGAGTGCTATCCTCAACTGATTCCCAAATGATTCCCCAACCTACCTCAAAACTGTGCCTCTTGCTCTGGGAAAAAGCCCATCACTTGATGCCTGATAAGTGACACAGCACTAGCAGAGCCATCAGATCCCTTTACCCTGCGGGGATTTGATGCTCCTTTGCCAAGAAATGGGCAACTAACCCTGTAGTGGCTAAGCCCTGTGTCAGGCTTGGTGGTGCTGAGAGCATCCTCAGCATGAGGGGGAGGAAGGTGCATCCTCACCATGACAGTGCTCTCAATTTCTGCTCGCTTATAGCAGACACAAACCAAACGTGGATTTCTCACTGGGCAGACAGTGGGCTGGCGAAGAGGCAAAATATCCCTTCTCATGCCCTGCACGGCACCTGAGGATGTTTCTTCCAGCCTGGCACCCTCCACCCACCTCCTGGAAACGCAGCGTCCTGTTCCCGAAATGCGAAGTGATGCAATAGGAGCCCAGCACTTCTCAGCACAATCCTTCTTCAGCGACTGGAGAAAACGAACAATGACAAAAGATGCCCTTAAGGATATTTGCTTCCCAGAGGAATGCACTTCAGGGCTCTGTGAAGCGCACTGACGTTATTAAAAGGATGTGCGCGGGGGAGCGCTTGTCAGCCCTAAGTGAAATTGATAAAAAGATGTTTTATGCAACAGGCTGTATTTAAATCTCGGGGACAATTTAAGCTTCTTTGTGGTTAATAGCATCTCTTTGATTGAGAAGCCGTGTTTTAAATATGGAATTAGTGAAAGTGAGCGCGTTGGTGACCCTGTTTTCAGAGAAGGCACTGTTATGCATGTTGCAGTGAGCAATGGGACTTGAGGCACAGTGGAGTGACTTTAACCCTTCAGTGGCTTTCATCTGATTAAGAACAAGTCCCCCGGCTCTTTTCTGGCATGTCAGAAGTCTGAGTTTGGTCCCTGACCATTGTGTGGTGACTGTCCTCGGTGGGGAGCACCAGATTTGAGAGGAGAAGTGCAAATGCCCAGCCGCAGGCTTTTAAAGGGCTGACAGCAGAGAGGCATCGACACCAGCCCAGATCTGAAACCCTCTCCTGGTTAATTGCCTTCTGCCTGTGCAAGATCAGCCTCTGTTTCAGACAACTACCACATTCATTATCGTTCCCTTTCGGAGCTGTCATCCAACATTACTGTTCCCCACCACACTCCACCCCAGATCCTGGCTCCTTTTCAGTGCTCACTTGATGCAGTTTGGCATCTCTCTGGGCGGGAAGCGATATTGCTGCCACCTTCCCCTATCAATATCCCTTTTTTGTAGTGCCCTCCTGCCTTGGCACTCAATACCATCAGCTCAGTAATTAGCATCAAGTTATAAGTGAATTGTCAAAAGGAGCTTGCACCAGAGCTGAGCAAGTCGGCAGGGTTACTGCTGCTTCCTTTGGTCATTTGGTCATCTTTTTAACATCTTTTCTTCATCACTTTATCATTTATTAGTCATGATCACATCTAAGGATTAGATTGGGAGACTTTGGGGGCAGGTTCTGTGCCTCCATACTCCTTTCTGCAGGCAGCTAGAAACCTGTGTCAAGGGCTGCTGTTTGGTTCCTACCCCATCACTGGCTTGCAGCCTCTCTCTTCCTTCAAGCTGTGTGCTAAATCTTCAAAGTCACTGAGGGGGATGTTTCCAGAGGAGCTTCAAGTGGCAGCAGATGTGCAGGGGGTTGTCCTGCCCAGCCAGGTAGAACCAGCTGCTAAAACCACAGCTGGTAAATGCTGGTAAGCAGCTGAAGGGGGCTGCTAAAAAGGGCTTGAACAAGCTCTTGCTCCCTGCTGGTGCCCTGCTGGGGAGCTGCCTCCATCCTCCCCTGCCCAGTCCCCCTCATCCTGGACAGTGCTCTGGTTCTGCTTTCAGCACCAGCCCTCAGCACTTTGCCAGGAGAGGGCTGGGTGATGAGCACCTCTACGCCTTCGCCAGGACAACTCTCAGCTCCAGAAGCCTCCGATGTAGCAGGGGGAAAAAGCTGAGAGCCTGGCACAGCTGCGCGCCGCAGTCGAATACGAAACAACTTATCTGCCGCTGCAACTCATCCTCTTGGCCATGAATTTTGGGTTTCCCTTTTGGCAGCAGCATCAGAGAATTTGCAGATGAAAAGCTGCGCAGCAGAGGAGCAGGGCTGGAGCAGGAAGAAACACCACGCTGTGGGTTTGCCAGGCCCCCACTGAACGCACTCTCCTCTTGTCTCGCTGCCACTTCCTACAAGATTAATGCAGAGAGCACGTAGAAAATGCCTTGGCAGAAATAAACACGTTTTCCATCCATCTGGGAATCCCAGCAATCTCTGTTGATGCTCCTGCTCATAGCCAAACCACGAGCTTTCAAAGCACCATTGGGACCCATTTTACAGTAACATTTCCAAATAAAGAAGGCAGTTCTTACACAGCAGTTTTCAGGGTTGAGAGAGGAAACAAAGCCATGTGCTGTCTCATTTGCAGGTGCTTTGACCTCTTTTTCCTGAGACTGTTTTGCAGCAATACCTCCACTCTCCTCTCCTTTCATCTCCCCACTCTGGGATGCTCCAAAATTACCCAGGAGATACTGTTGCTGTTCACCAGTAGCAGGACTGCAGAGCGTGGAGGGGAAGAGCTTGCATCAGGACTCGCAAGCCACAGAGACTTGGGCACCCGGCTTCTAAAATGGCTCGGGCATGGCTGCTTTGCATGCCAGCAAAGTTTTCCAGCAAAGCCGGGCTCTTCCGAAAGGATTAGGCTGACTTCCTAGCCAATTTACATGCTGATTGAGGGTGGATCTGTGGAAAGCAGCTGGGAAGGTAGAAACGCCCAAGGGCTAGAGCAAGAGATGTGATCCAGGAGATACTTTCCGTGCTGGTGGCTGGCAGGCCAGCACAAGTCCCTTCAGCACTCCTGTCTACACAAGCGGGTGTTGAATGCCCCGGGGAACCTGTGAGGAGCGGGATAGTCACTCCTGATATGGCAAGAGAGGCTGGAGAAGCATCACTCCGAGAAACTTCTGGTACACTGGGTGCCGGGGGTGAGCCCAGTGCTCTCGCTTGGGGCTGCTCTGGCAGGAGGGGCTGTACGACCCCTTCGCTCGCTGTTGACTGCTGAGAGCTTGAAGAAAGGCCACGTGTCCTCTTGCAGCGGGGGCTAATGCGGGGCCATCAGAGCCTGTGGCACCCGTGGCCTCGCCCTGCACAGGGTGCGTGCGGTTAACACACCAGGAGAGCAGCACTTCGGCTGGTCCCGCTTTCAAGCAGACAAGGTACTTTGTTGCTCTGTGGATACTGCATCTGCCTGCACGCATATCGACTGCCCAGTGCCCCTATGAGCTTCTCAGCTGCTGTATTTCTTCCCTCATTAAAATTAAAATACCCAGACCTATGTGTTTCAAAGCCCTTTCCTGTCCTTGCGCTCGCCAAGCTACCTGTCCCTGCACTTCCATTCACCCAGCAAGGGTTTACTCAGAAGCAGGGGCCTCTGTCTTGCTGTTGACTGCAGGAAGAGTGAGCTGCTAAACGTCTGGAGGACAGGAGCGTGTTGAGAATAATCAATATTTTATGATCTCTTCCCAGGCAGGCAGACAGGCCGGGGAGGTTTACAGCCCGGAGGGAGCTGCACTGCCTGACCTACAGCTCCCAGCAAGTGGAGATGCCACAGTCAGAAACAACCAAACGCTGCAGGACTTCAGCAAAAGAGAGTCAAACACTCCCATCGCCTGCTGTGCAGCCCCGGCTTCCTCCGGGATCGCTCAATGAATGGAAAGACATTTCTTCTTGCAGTGGTGGGTCCTGCTTTGATTTCCATGCAGCACCAATTAAAGGAGCTCCCTTCTCCTGGGTGGAAAGCCTGCCAGCCAGACCCTGCACCCCTTCCCCGGGGGATCTCCCAGCATGGCTTTGGGGGTTTCTCCACTGTTTGGGGACACCAGGGTATGGCTCAGGCTCAGCGCTTTTGCCACTGTAGCTGTGGGGCAAATACTTGTGTCCTGCTCCAGCCGAGGGACTGGTCCCCCACGGGCTCATGCCTTGTTGACCTGAGCATCTGAGAGGAGCTGAATTCACCCACCTTCAGTGGATGCACAAAACCTGTAGGAACAGGGTATCTTTGGGACCTCATCGCTCTGCCAGGCACCGGTGGAACCAGCTGCTGGATCCAGGGTCTGCAGGCACAGAGAGCAGCTGCGTGCCTCTTCCTCAGGACAGCCACCTCCTCCCTGAGGTATGACACGCAGGCACTCCTGTTCCTGAACTGAGGTGCCGTGTTGGCTCTCCCACTGCAGGGACAGACTCTCTGGTCAGCTCTGCTCTCTAACTAGAAGCAGCAGCTGATATCACCACATATTTCAGGGCTGGAGGGTGGCCAGTGACCCCCTGCAACCTGGGGCTGATGGCCAAAGAGAGGAGAGCCCCAGGGCACAGCTCCCACACCACCTCGCTGCTCTTTGCTGGGCACGCAGCTGAGGACTGGCCACCAGTGCTGTGCCAAATGTATTTCCTCCTTTACACTCCATCCCAATTTACATATGATTAATTGAAACCTCTTGTTGCTATGGGATTGACATCTCCCCGCCTCACCTTGGCTTTCACCTTTTGTTGTTGTTGTTGTTTTCCAGGTAACTGCTCTTTGTTCTTTTATTTTCCTGCTCAGATGTGGTGGAAAAGCTGGGACTGTGGAGGGGGGTGGGAAGGGGGAACTGGAGCTTGTAATAGGAAGCAATGGACTTTGTAAATACGTAGACAGCTTTTGCATATGGTACAGCAAAAATAATCTGCTTTTGGTGGATCAGGAACCACGCAATCGGACTGAGGCTGCAGGAGGGACTTCCCAGAAGAGAGTCAGCAGAAGGGACCCTGTACGCTGAGCAGCAGGGCCAGAGGGTGCATATGAGTCCATCCCTATTCTCACATGCTCTGCTGCACCCCCAAACATCCGAGTCGGGCAGCCTGAGCATGCCATAATGTGAAGAGCCAGCATTTGGCACTAGCCAGTCTCAAATTAAAGCCGCAAATCAAACCCCACATTTGCTGTTGGGGTGGTCACGCACTTGTCGCATGATAATATTATTATTATCTGTCCTGGAAACAGCACCGTAAATAGCAGCAGGGCTTAACACAGGCATTCGCTGCCCCAGACTGCTTACAGTGTGGCAGATCCTCCCTTCCTCCGAGGAGAGTGAGGAAGGGACCTCCCGAGGAGAGGCCGTCCCTGGGGAACAGGGGCTGGGGTCTCCAGGTCTGTCCCAGGGCTGCAGGAAGCTGGGCTCATCCCCAGGACAGAACTCATGCAAGGTGGCTGCTGTCTTCACGTGGTGGCAGAGCCGACATCAGCAGCGGGGACCAGTCTGGCTTCCTCTGGGGTTAGTGAAGCTCCTGTTGGTCTCCGTGCTGGAGGAGGCGGCCCACAGTCTAGCTGTATCATTTGTGACAGCAGAGGCAGAACAGGGACCTCTCCTCTGTGCCAAAGATGCTCATGAGAAACATAATAATCCCTGCCCAGAGGAGATCGTTATTCTAATGTTTTCTGTCTTTGCTCAAGGACTGTTAACTTTCTTCTTTTAAGTTATTAACATGGAATTACCAATACACATGTTCTGGTTTGTTATACCTCCTAGCAGGGTTCAAGGCAGATCTATTTCCAAAGAAATGTAATTGATTCAGTACAAACGAGAGCAGAATGACATTCAGCATCGAGTCAGAGTATGAATCAGCACTATCCGAGGCACAGGAGGTAAAGATGATGCAGGTACCAACAGCCTTTGGAGGAGCAGTTCAGGGGCACGGGTCGATGTGTAGCTCTGCCATATGGCTGGGAGACCAGCAGCCGCAGGAAAAGGAAGCTGGATGCAGAACAAACTGATTTATCAGATGCACCTGGCATGAAACAACCTGAAACCCAGCATGCAGCCAGTTCTAGCGAATAAAAGGTCAGAGGGGAAGGCTGAGATTGCCACTCTGAATTCCTGAATAGCAGAAGGCACACAACTTAATTCTCCCCTTCAGCAAGACATCCGTGCTTAGCTTAAGTTTTTCCACTGCTAGAGGATCCAACCCAATCCTTGATAAATAAACAAAAAACCCCACCACAACAAAAAAAAACCCAATCTATTCTGAGTCAAATTTATCCACCTTTATCCTTCAGCAATTCGATATGATCTCTTTGTCTCCCAGGTTGAAGAGACTCTTCTGGTCAAGCTGCTGCTCCCTGTAACGCTGCGCCCGGGGTACCGAGGGGGTGGATTTGTGTTGCCCAAGTCCATGGTGCCACCTCCTGTCACTGGCCCTGCTCCAAGGTGAGAGAAGAGAGAATTGGGCTCGTTGTCACCTCTGAGTGCTGCACCTCTCGCACAGGGATCCCAAACCACTTCAAAATGAGAAAACAATTTTCCTTTGCAACAGCAGAAAAGAAAGAGAATACAGCAAAGGCCAAGACACTTTTCCAGAAAAACATTTGGTGACTTTTTAGAGAGGTCAGTGCCTGCCCTTCTCTTTGCGGTCAGCTGAGACCCAAGCTCTCAGCCTTGCGAAGGCCAAGCTCATCAGCCACGTGACCAGATTCCAGTATTACTATTAAAAGCTCAAAAAACCCAGTCAGCTCCTCCCCCGAGTCTAAAAAAAAAAAAAATTAAAAAATTCAAATTTCTCTGCTTGCTGTCTGGATTTTTGAACTTCTGTTCTCCGTATTTTCAACCACAAAAATCTAGAAACCCCATGATTTAATGGAAGGGAGGACTTGTAATCTGATAACATAACCCTAGGGGTTGTGTGTAAAACAGCAAGGCTTGTAAGAACTGGCCACTCCAAAAGCTACAAAGCACATTCAGAACAAAACCAGGAATAAAATGTGACCCCTGTTCTCTGGGTGTACTCATCGTGAAATGTTTATTTCTTTTTTTAACATGCTGGCATATTTCAGACTGCCACAGCCCTGCCTGCCCCTTGAGGGATGAAGGATGTTTGGTTGGGAAAGAAAATTCCTGCTGAAGTCTTCGTCTGGCTGGGTACAACTCACCGAAGGTGATGTGCAGGGCCTGGCAGAGGTGTCCTGGCTACAAGGAATGATCTCAGCCCACAAAGAAAACACCAATTTGGACTGAAGGGTAAGAAGATTATAAGGATTAAACAAGATGGAGAGAGATGTTTACAATTATTATTAGCTTCAAAATCTGCCCAAGCAGAGCAGGAAGGCACTGCCCATCTGCTGGGTTATGTCTACACGGCCTCAATAGTTTTATTCCTGACTGCACCTTAAATTTGATATTCTGGTACAACCTGAATATAAAGCAACACCAGCAATAGCAAAATCTGATGCTGGTGATGCAGTGCTGGAGGTATTGAAGCTGGCTGGGTGGAAACAGGCAGGGGAATGAGGGCCCTGCAAAAAAAACCAAACCAAAACAAACCTTGGAAAGAGAGAAATAGCATCTTAAATGCAATAATATAACAGGAGAGAGGACAGCAACAGCACTGCTGGGCAGAGACTAAAAACACAGAGAGTTTTCTTAAGGAAAACCTGAAAAATGGTTATAATTAAGAACACATTAAACTGAGCTGTGTGGTAATATTACATGAGGCGGTCGTGGCTTTTCACACAGTTCAAATTAACTCCCTTGGTACCTGTGTAATAAATTCCCTTATCCACATCTGCTCTAACCTGACAGAAAAATGGTGCTCGGGGCTGCCACACCAGCGAAGGACATGAGATGAGGGGGACAGAGAATCTTCCAGGAGCTTGCTTTAGGGGATGGGAAGAGGATGAAACCTTTTTCGAAGGAAATACATAAAAATCAAGGGTCAGATTTTGCAGGCTCCTTCCCAAGAAATCCTCCTCTCGACAATGGGGCTGTTTTCTAGGGGAAGATTTGCCTCTGAAAGGGAAGGGTGCTGGGCCCTTGGAGGGTTGTGTGTATGGTGGGGGGTGTGGGTGTAGCAGGGTACGTATTTAAACTGTTCCTGAGATGTGAATCCCTTGTTGTTTTCCAGTTCGTGATATTCAACATTTTCAAAACACATAAACACATCCCCCTGGGCGCAGGGTGCCTTCACCTCTCTAAGGCATGTGGCCACATCACCAGGGTGCCAGGCCTCATGGTTAATCCCAAGAAGCATGACACTAACAGTGACAGCCAGCCTTTGGGGAGCAGAGCACGGGCTCCCCAAATCCCAGCAGTCCGGATCTGTTTGCAGATTTGTACCTGCAAACATCCTTCATCCTTTGGCTTGAACAGGGCGAAAAGTTTCAGCTGGAAAGGATGGGGGACTTGCAGTGCCTGGATGGGTTTTGGATGCCTTTTTTTTTTTTTTAAACAGGGTAGTTCAAAGGCTTGTCTCAAAATGAAATTGTTTTGGTTTACTCCTGGTGAATAATTTAACAGATTTAAAAAGCTTAAATAGCTCTAAGAAAAGACTGATCTGAAATGACTGTTGTTGTCTTCTTTCTCCCAAAAGTCACTGGAAACCTGAGGGAACCTTGATTGCATTTGGGTTTGATGTTTTGGCTTAGTTTGACCTGGAAACCTGCTCCTGGTGCATCTGTTGACAGGTGGAAGCAAAACGAGCAAGGTAAGGAGAAGAGCTGGAAATATATCCCCTGTCTTCTATCCCCCCTCTCTGCCTGAGCCCTTTCTGTCTTTAATCAAACCATCACAAAGGTTGTTTCTGTGGCAAGCCGATAATCAGCCTCGCTGCTGATTGCAGTGAGTTTTCACCACCTGGTAGGACCAGGGAAGAGCGATGCTTTCAGCCGCTGTAAATCAGCACAGCACTGCTTTCCCTTCCAGAGAACCGCGCTGATTTATGTTGGCCTCACAGAGGTCCCCGGCAGACGTGTGCCAGTGGATTAAAATCAGGCTGTTGGGTACCCCTGTCCTGCTGATGGATGTGGCCACCCGGAGGCAGGGACATTTCATTTATGGCAGTTCAGGGGATGCTGTGGGTTTGCCGGGCTGGCAGTGCCTGGCAGAGGGGAAGAGTTGGGTGCGGTGGCAGCTCTGGGTGCCCGATTTTAATCTGAACCAGAGTCACATCACACGGCCTTTAACCTCACAAAACTCCCGTGGGCTGAAGAGCGAGCGCCTGGTGCTGGGAGACCACCCTGGGATGCTCTCCCTGGCGCAGGCAGCGTCGATGGGAGCGCTGGGCTTTTATTTTGGCAGAGGAATAGACAGTAATCCCAGCAAGCAGAAGCCACAAACGCATCAGGGAATGAGAAGTAAACACTCTCTCAGGGTATGAAGCAGGTAGCGTGGTTTAGATTTGATAGTTGGCACAAACGAGTCGTGTCTGATGGGGTCTATTTTCCAGGAAAGCCCCACTGTGTCTCATGCACCATCCCTTCTCCCCTCTTCCTCTGCAGACCCCTGACCCGCTTGTCTTTGAAGGGGTCGGGGTATGGGATCAGAGCCTCAAACAGCAGTTTAAGGGATCAGATTGTCAGCACACAGATGTAAGATCCTGGAAAGAGGATCTCAGTTTTAACGGAATTAAACTCTGGAGTTTCCATAGGACCTTCCCTGCTTGGAGTACAGAGAAGTGCAGCAAGTTACACAGGGATCTTCGAGGAGGCTTTAGGAAGGAGCCTCTACCAAAGCTGTAAGGGGGATCCTGATATTGTAAAGTATGTTTGTTTTCTCAAATCAAGTTGCAAATTCACAGCAACTTCCCCCAAGTTATGGAAATAAATACTCGGGTCCGTTATGCTCAGAAACACGCAACCGGCCAGGCTGAAAGGAAACATTTAGCTAAGGTCAGCCACAACTATTTACACGGGATGTACATATGACACAGTAAACCTTGTATTGCCATAACACCTCCAGCCCCTCTCCCACACACTGGCTGCACAAGATCCCGTTTTGCTGTTGCTTTTGAAATCGTTCTGTCAAAAACTTTCTTGACATCAATGTGCTCCGGCAAAATGTTTCAATCCTGGTGAAACAGCATTTCCCAATTGGAAAACTCTTTAGTTTAATTATTTCCTTGTCTCTGCTGATGCTTCATGGGTTCATGCCCTGCTTCCAGCATTGTTCTCTTCTGTGACCAGCATGTGACAAGGCTTAAATAAGTAATGATTTGTAAAGTGCTTTGATAGCCTCTGATAAAAGATGCCCCAGAACACTGTGCATTACAGTACTGTGATTTCTCTTCCCATTTCTTCAGAATGCATTAAATGTGTGGGCGTTCTAGTTATTTCCTCTAACAGTTGATATTTTACCCTGATGTATTTTTATCCTTGCTGTATTATATAACTAAGTTATGCTGGTGTCAATCTGAAAGCTCCAGCACTGTCAGTAAAACTAATCCAGTTTAACACAAGCCTAAGATGAGGACTGAATCCCTTGCGATAAAAAGCAGAATTAACCCAAATAAGTGACTTAAACTCCTCAAAGAGCACCTGGTCCCACTGTCCTTTCACTGGGAAAATTAATTAAAATCAACAAGAGCTAACTTTCACTCTCAGCTACCTCCTTGGTGTATGCCAGGAGAATTTGTACCCCGCGGTTCAGTTTCCTAAAAGCTTTGAACCTGGTGAAGCCACCGGAGAAGTCGCATGAGGAATAACTCCTCCTCTCCACCTGCATTAGAGCTGAGCAATCTTTCTGGTGAATAATAAATTCACCATGAAATGAGACATTTCCTGGGGAGCTAAACTATTCATGAATTAGATGCTCATTTGGCAAATCCCTTTGGCCAAACAAACTGAGAAGAACAGAAAAGCGTGAGGAGGTGGTGGAGGCTCCCGGCTGCTCGCACAGAGCCGGGCTGCACCTCGTCGTTTGGGTCAATAAGGAAAATGTGGTGTAAGCTCAGGGCCGGGCCGGGGTGCAAAGTCAGCAGGAGAAGACTGAGACCCCTGCGAGGTTTGGTTCACCCTCTGGAGATGGCACTTTGTCCTTAACGACAGAGAGCGAGCAGATAATTAGCTCCAACCAGACATTTAACTTCCACGCAGCAAAAATGAGCCGAATCCTTCTGTGGTGGCTACAGATGCTGCTGCCACTCGGTATTTTTTGAGCCAAAGTCTCCGAGCGCTTTTTGCCAGCTCTGATTTTTGCAGCAGACCAACATCTGTGGGGGTCAGAGGGGCTGCAGCTGGTGCTGGGAGCCGGGTGGCCCCTTCTGCCCCGTGTGACGGGGGCTTATCCCAAAGGCCGTGATGCCAAAGCAGCCCCTGCGCCCAGCCAGGCTGCGGCTGGGAGCCACCAGCATCCTCACCCAGCTCCCAGTTGCCCTCCCTGGGGTTGTGCTCAATCCTCCAACACTCCATCTGCTGAAAACTCGGGGAGCTCACGCGGGGCTGTTCCTTGGGAGGACGCGGCGGGTAGGTGCAGGCGTGACCCTGGAGATGTGGCCATGTGGATGGGAAGGGACCACTCCAACCTCTCCCGAGGCTGCTCTCAGCCAGAGGCGAGATGGAGCTGGAAGGGATGCCCAGGATATCTGCTCCCGCGGGCGCTGCTCGCCGGGTCAGCGTGGCATCCCAGTGGCCGAGGGCACGCTCAGCCCCTGCAGCCCGGCCCAGCAGCCAGGGCTGTGCTGTGCCACCCCGAGGAAGCAAGGGACGATGTGCTGGGTGTGCAAGCGCCTGCGTGCAGAGGGAAGGAAAGGGAACAAACCACAAACACACACTGGAAACAAGCGCAGCTTCTAATTTCCCTGGACAGCAGCAATGCTGAGGTGGATTTTTCCATCCCTCATCCCTCCTGCCGTGCTCAGCTCCCCAGCTCGGCTTTCTCCCCGGTCACGGGAATCTTTCTTCCCTCCAAAGAAGCAGGACACTTCTCAGTGACAGGGCGTACAAGGCACCTACTGCCTCACCAGCAGCAGAGCAGGGAGGGAGCTGCTTTTCTCATGAGCTCCTGCCTCATTCACAATTTGCTGTCGGGGCCAAGCGTGGCAGCTCCTTCGGTGTCAGATTTTTGAAGACTGGTGCTGGCCATGGAGAGCAGTTAGGCGGTGGGGTATTCTGTGCAGACCAAAAAGAGTGCAGAGCTCCAAAAAAGAGCTGAGATTTACTTCTTGGTACTTAAGAGTCTTGCAGAGCTGGGTTAATTAACATACAAAATTTGGTAAGAGACATTAAGTCTTATGCTTTAAGTTTTAAGCCAGCCTCTAATTACTAGGGTTTAGGAGATTTCCTGAACCATCCTCTGTAGCATCTGGCACTGAGCATTCCCGGAAGCAAGATGCTGGAGCAGCCGTCCCAGCTCTGCAGCCTTCCCAAACGCAGCTCTGCTTTCCCTGCTGCATGCTCAGCTCGCAGCCCTGGCCCATCAGCTGCAGCTGATCGGGCACGCTGATGAGTCTGACAGGCCTTGATTGCAATTAAGTTGCTGCTACTCACTGCCCCGGGTCTGTTTTCCATCAGCAGGAGCAGTTCAGCGTGCGCAGCCGTCAGCCTGATTGTATTGGTGATCCAGGGGAAAGCAGCCGGGCTGCAGAGATGTGGGAATAACTCAAATAAAAAAAGTCACAAAAATAAGAAAATTCAGGTCATGGTCACGTGAGGATCATTTAGCAGCGGGCATGGTAATTAGTGTCTTGATTTGGTGTCACCAGGGGTGAGCCCAGCTGCTGCCCCTCTGGGTTGGGGGGGCTGTAAGGGGGGTGAGAGCAGCGGGGGCTTTGCTCTGTGTCTGTGCCCAGTTGGACGGAGCAGGGCGAGGAGCAGCACGACCCAGACTGGGGATCTGGGAGGGGGGAGATGGAATATCCCCCACTCCGAGAGAGGGGGCTCTCAGTTCTGGCCTGGATGCAGCTCCAGCCTTCTTAAGGATGCTTAAAATCTTTACTTTTGGGTGGCAAAAGCCTCGAGATAGAAACGCAGCCCCGTGCTGTGTTTACCAGCACCCGTTTGGCTGCCGTTAAAACGGGCATTTCGTGTCAGACTTTGTTCCCATCTCCAGGCTGGTGGTGCTGGCCGGCCGGCGCAGATCCTGGGCCTCCCAGTGAGGAAGGCGTGTGCGGTGGTGCTGGTGCTGGTCCCATCTGTGCCCCCCACTTTGTAGGAGTGACACCACAGCCGCAGCGACTGCTCAGGCAGAGTACACACGCTCGCTGCAGCCAGCCGTGGCTCCCAGCCGAATACTGGTACAGTCAGTTACTTATTTCTGCAATATTCAATACTATGCATATTTATAATGCCCTTTCTCCACAGACCCCAAAGCATGTTAATTGACTCATTAACAAACTGTTAATGACTGTAGTCATTTAAGTCCTAAGCACACCTATAAATTAGAAGTTTTACTGACAGACTGAAGTGAGGATCTGAGGTCTGGGTTGGTTACAGCTCAACCTTGTGGCGTGAGTCGAGGTGATTCTCTGAGCGGGGGAGCTAACGGGGGGTGGCTCAGCCTTTTCTGCGAAGCCCGGAGATGCTGCACAGCCGTGGGAGGACTGAGGGGAGTTTTGTCATCCTGGAGACAGGGTACGTCCCCCTCGCCAGCTACTCGCTTAATCGGGGCAACTCGCCACATTATGGGCAACTAAACGTCAATGAGAGTGTGTTAGTCGGTGCTGGTTTTATTTTCTCCTTAATGAAATGTCAAAGGAAGGGAAAACGGCAGCAAATGTCAGCAATTGGTCTTTTATCACATAGATGGACATTCACAGGCCTTCTCAGTGAAGATGCCAGTTTATCAGGAGGTAAAAACCTTGGATGGATTTGACAGAGTGGAAGGAACTCAGATTTCCATTAGCGATCACCTTTTAGCCAGCCCCAGATATGCTAATTTGCTATAAACACACTCAGCTATAAATACAGCAGTGAGTGAGCAAAGCCTCAGGAGCGTGTGCTGTCCCAGGCTGGGGGGGGTGGCACCGCTTTGCCAACTTGATTAATCAAAGCAGGGAGCAAACGAGCACCCGCTCTCACAGTAAAGCGTAATGACTGTCACTGAACTTCTGTCCGGGGCTGCGTGTGCAGTGTAAAGATTGCTCCAAAGAAATCAGGGGTGGCTGGCTCAGCTGTGGCCCTACCAGCTGGGAAAACACATCAGCGTTAGAAAAGAAAAAAAAAAAAAAAGAAAGAAAGAAAAAAGCAGAAGTTTCACTGAAAAGCTGCATTTATTTTGTTGTGATTCGTGGATGCAAACACTGTGGTGGGGCGGGATGGTGAGGAGAATTTATTTGTATTTCCTGGATAGAAGAGATGCTGCTGGATGTTAGAAACAGTGAGGGGCAGCCCCGCTGTTGCAACGCTGGAGATGCAAACTTGTGTGTTTCAGTGACGCTGCAGAGCTGAAAATAACCTTGAGAGTACGTGCGGAAAGAGCCGGTGGCTCGTCAGGAGAGACGACAATTAACGGGGAGATGGATGGGCGGTGACCAGCCGAGCGTGGTGGGGCTGGGGAGGTCAGCCCCGTGGTGCTCACAGCCAGCGAGAAAGCAAGAAGGTTTCCAAAAAATCCCTGCTCTGCCATGCTTGGCACTCAGACTTAAATAAATAGATTTGACTTTCCTTGCCTGGCCCACAGGACCCGTCTGCCCGTGGGCTTTGCTTGTGGGGAGAAAAGTCTGGGCTGCCCAACGTGTGGGGCTGCGATTTTGAGCTGCCTGATACTCTTCTTTCCTGGGGGGAGATGACACTAGTGGGTTTTTTTTACCGTTACAGGGATATTTTAAACCTAAATGATGACTTTCAGGGAGGCTGGCTTGGATGGCACAGCCACGTTCGAGACCTTGATTTAATGACTCCTCTCCCCCTGGGCTGCCATCCTGGTCCTTCACTCTCCAACTGGAGCGGTGACACTTGAAGAAATCCATTCTGCTGCTCTCACGATGTGACACCCACCCGAGACAGCGCGGTCCACAACGCGAGGGGCAAACACTGACACCAGTGCTGGGACTCAGTGGGAAAACTCAGCCGGGGAAGGCAGCGCCCGGCTGGGTCTCACGCCCTTTGCAATAACAACCCGAGGGACAGGGATACACCTTGAAAGGAGCTACAAAGGTCAGTGCAGGAGCGGCTGCAGGCAGGGGAGGATCACAGCAGCAGGAACGCTGCAGATCTTCCCCCCGTTGGGATCGTGGCCAGTAACTGCCCGGTGAAATTGCCGCCGAGGAAATGATGGGGAGGAAGCAGCAGAGCGGCGTGTAAGTGCAGAAGCCACAGCCCGAGCGAACCGGAGCATGGTGTGATATATTTAGCCAGTGGTGGTGCAAAATACAGAAATAGGAAGATAAATCACAGATGTGTCCGATACCTGCCGGGTGGCTTTCTCAGGCTAGTTTATCAATGAATTAATTGCAAAGGTGTCTGCCTTAACTCATCGGATATTGGCAAGCGGGAAGCCCTCCAGTGAAATGCAGGCTGCTGGAGCTGGGCTTCATCGATGATTTAGTCAAACACTTGAGCCTGTGCTTCAAACCCCGGACTTCAGTTAGGTCTGAGCATGTGCTTAAAGTAAGCTCAGATGCTCGAGTGAGTTGCTGTGCGGAGATGGATCTATCTGTACGCTTAAATTTGTTCCTGACACAGCGATTTTTCAGGTTATTTTGGTATTTGCGTGCTGCTGCCCTCAGAGAGCCCCTCCGGTGTGGTTCGCCCTCAGGGGAAGTTTCTCCTTTCAAGTTTCAGTCACGGTCCCCAGCTCACGCCCTGGGTGCTCAGATTCAAACCAGGCACTAAACAGAGACTGGAGACGTACCAGCAGCACCGTCCAGTTTTAGAGTGGGCTTTTTGGAAGAGAGACTCTGCTCAAACTCTGATCCTCAGACTCCATGTCCTGCGGAGGGGAACCGGCTGCTGCCATCCTGCTGCCCGGCAGCTCGGCCTGGGGACTCCTGCACATCAGTTCCCAGCGACAAACGTGAGAGGGGATGTTAAAATTTAACTCAAAAGGGATTTTCAATTACACAAACGTTTCTGTGAATAATAGGCTTTGTGAAGCATTATTCTACAAATCCTAAATATGAGGTTTAACCTCCTCATTATTATCCCTTTAATTTCAGAAAGCCTTTGAGGGCCTTAATCTTCCGTACAATTATGTCCAGGCGGAGCTGGTGGCCGCGGTGACACGGAGGGGTGGCAGGTGCTCGGGCTGACCTTTATCAAACACGATATTAAAATATCGTATCACGTTTTCTCATCCCAGGGCGGGGGCAAACGGACACTTCTCGGGGCAAACGCAACTTTTTTGGTGTCTCCTGAGTACGCTGAAGGCTGAAGTGGGACGGTGCTGTCATGGAGCCCTGGGGAAGGGTTTCCTGCCCTGAATCTGGGGGGGGGGGGGGGTGTCTGGGAAAGGTGGGACCCCCGAGGGAAAGGTGGGACCCCCGCGGAGCTGCTGTTTGCTGCCCCCCCCTCCCCGCAGGTGTTTGTAGGGTGGCTCTGGGGGTCTCGGGGGTCCCCAAGTCTCCAGCGGGGAAGCTCTGTGGGGAGCAGCAGATCCCCACATCGCGGGGGGGGGGGCGGGACACCCCCAGATCTCTGCCCAGTCTCGGGGTCCCCGCAGCGCTCTGGGGACCCCGCGGGCCTTTAGGGGAGCCTGTCCCCCCCCTCTCCCCGGGGGGGGTCCCCCTAACCCGGACACACAGCGGGGCACGCCCCCCCCCCGGCTCCGGGGACACCCCCCCGCGGGGCGGGGCGGGGTTTTGGTGACGTCACGGCGCCTGATTTGCATGCGGGCCCCGCCCCCGGACGCGGTCAGCGCTGGCGCCGCAGGAAAGTTTGCGCCGGGGCCGGGAGCGGGGCCGGGGGGGGCGGGATGGACGCGCTGAAGTCGGCGGGTCGCGCCCTGCTGCGGAGCCCCAGCGTCCACAAACCCTCCTGGGCCGGCGGCCGACACAAGAGTGAGACCCGCCGCCCCGCTTTCCCCCCGCTTCCCCCGCCCGCCCGCACCCCCCTGCACCCCCCTTGTCCTGCGCCCCCCCCCCCTTCGCCCCCTTCTTCCTTCCCCCCTTCTCCCCTCCCGGCTTTACCCCGCTTCTCACCCCCTGCACCCACTTTTCTCACTCCTTGAGCTTCCCCTTCCTCGCTCCTTTTCGTCCTGCTTTACCCCATCCACTTTTTTTGCGCGCCCCCCCGTACCCCCTTTCTTCTGTACTCCGCTCAATCCCTTTTCTGCTTTATTCCTCTCTCTTAAACCCTTTTTTTCACTCTTTAGCCCCCTTTTTACTCCCAACTTTGCCCCCCACACCTCCCCCCTGCACCGCTTCCCCGTGCAGCAGCAAGGGAGGATGGGGGGGGCTGTGGGGGGGTGCTGTCCGTGTCGCCCAGTGGGTTGGTGGATGGGGGGGCTGTCCCCGTCCCCCAGCCTGGGGCAAGGGCTGGAGCCCAGCGGGTGGTTTCTGGCTCCATCACGGGATCGATGGCCCCCGGGCAAGTGGCCACTCGGGCCCTGCCAGGCGTCCTCCGGCTGGGGATGGGGGGACCAGGCCAAGTGCTCCCCACCCTGCCCAGAGCATCGCAGCGGGCAGCGGGAGGGTGCCTTGCCCTGCCTGCGCCTCTTACCACCCACACCGAGATCAAACTTCTTGATTTTACTAATCTGACGAGATTGACCCGGAGTCGTGACGCCTTTTCGCTGGGATTAAGGGCCGGCAGCCGCGGGAGGCGCAGGGAGGGCTGGAGGGTCCCCTCGGGGCTCGGGGGGGGGCTGGGTGACAGATGTGGGTGCTGCCCCAGCGTGGCCCCGCAGAGAGGCCCCTCGAGATGCAGCAGCAGCTCTGAGTGACCTTGAACCCCCCCCCCCCGCCGCCGTGCCCCTGGCTGGGGGCATCGCCGTCACCCCGCGGGACGGACAGACGGACACACCCGGGGCCTGGGCACAGCCGTTAAGGGGAGGACGGGTGAGGTGGTGGTGATGTCCGAACAGGACGCGTGCAGGAGCATCTTGTCTGTCTGTCTGTCTGTCTCGGGTGCTCCTTCCTTTCTGACAGCGCTTCGGTGGCTGCAATGAAACCACCCCCGTGTCCGTCCCGGGCCAGCGCGAGCTGTGGGTGCTCAGGGCCTCGCCGCAGCTGGCATCGTCCCAGGCAACGTGGGGTGCTCGGAGGGTCCCCGTCCTCGCTGAGGCCCCCCCCAGCTGTGCCACACGGGATACGGGACCGTGGGGACGGCAGGGAGCATGGGGCTGGCAGCTTCCCGTCCATCCCCGCACCCCCGGAGCCACCTGGCTTCACCCCCCCGGGGTGGGACAGCGGCGGCGCCCTGGGCTTTTGAGAAATCCAGGCTTTTCGCTGGCACCCTCAGTTTCTAGCTGGGATGTGAGATAAACGCAGCATCCAGCCTGTCCTTGGCTTTTCCTTTCCCTTCTCAGGTTTGGGAGCCGTGTGTCGGGTGCGGAGCCCCTGCCCCGCTGCAAACCCTCATCTCCCCGTGGCATCGCTCCCACCCGGCCTCCATCCCTTCGCCCTCACCCGCAGCGGGGCTGCCTCCCCGCTTGGCACCCGCGCGCGGCGCTGGGAGTGCTGCCGGGGTTTAGGGCTTATCTTCCATCTCGCTTCGCACGGAGCTGAGTCACTGGTGGTTACCCCAGGGGCATGTCCGTGTGTGTCCCCCCCTTCCCAGCCCCTCAGTCCTGCCCCTCCTGGTGCTGCAGGTTTGTGGGGAGCTGCAGAGTTTGGCCCCGCTGCCTGGAGGCGGCTGAAGGAGGCCGAGTACAAGGCAGCGAAGCCTTCAGGGACATGTTTTGTCTGCGGCGAGCAGAGTCTCCTCTCCGGGAGCCCCATCGCTCCCCAAGGCTGTGGTTTGTTGCCTCTTGCTCAAAGCAAGACTCTGCTTAAACACGAGAGCTGCAGATCCTGGGTTGCCAGCTCCGTGTCTGGAAGTTCGCTCCTGCGGTGCAATTTCAGGTTTAGAAATATCCGCCTGACTTTCAGTTTGGTCCCAAACTCATCTCTGTCTTTAAGACCTTCCTTCCTCCCCCCCCCCAGCACATAAGGGAAGGGGCTGGTGACCTCCTTGGTGATTTCCAAGGGAGAACAGGGACCTCACTGAAGCTTCACCTGTGTGATGGGCTCCTCAGGGCTGTTGGTGACCGATTTAGCAAGTCGCAGCACATCACTTGGATCTCTGCAGCGGTGCGTGGGTTTAGCAAATCCTGCCTCAGCCTCTGTGGGTAGGTGATGCTTAGCCCAGGGTAAGGTTATTGCCGTGTGTGGGGCAGCACTGAGCCCTCCCCTGTGCCTGGCTGGGGCTGATGCTCAGGATCCTCTTGGTTATGGGGCGCTCACAATTAAACCGAGGAGCTGACGGATATTAAAGGATCGCTGCTATTTGCTGTGTCTTGTGGAAGAAATGTTGGGGGTTTGTTTTTGCTGCCGTGGAGAGGTACAGAGGTACAGTGATGTCTCCCACGTGAACACCTTGTGGTCGGTGTGTGGCTGAAGTTGCTGTCACCTCCTCTGACAGCCGGGTCTCTGCCCCATCTCCTTCCCCCAGCGCCTCGTGAAAGCCGTGGTAGCGCTGGGAGCTCCCAGCTGCTCGGGGCTGGGAGTCCAGCAGTAGCTAAACCAACACCCTGCTCATACATAAACCCTCCCTCGGGGCTTGACAGGGCTATCCTTGTGCGTTTGAGAATCCAAGAGCCTCTTCGTTGTCCCTCTAGAGCTCCCGGAGAACTGGACCGATACGCGTGAGACGCTGCTGGAGGGGATGCTCTTCAGCCTCAAGTACATGGGCATGACGCTGGTGGAGCAGCCCAAGGGAGAGGAGCTCTCTGCGGCCGCCGTCAAAAGGATCGTCGCCACCGTGAGTGTCCGTGCTGGAGCAGAGCCCTGTCTCCTGCTGTTCAAACAAGCCTGTCACTGGGGAGAGTTTCCAAAGCCGCAGGTCTGGAGGCAGTGCTGTCCGTCTGCAGGCTGGGGGGGGCGGCAGGATTGCAGCTCCAGCCCTTCCAGGGGCGAGCAGGCGTCTGGTGGTGTAGGTAGAAATGCAGACGGCGGCGCTGGGCAGCCCTTGGGGGCAGCCCCGCGGATGGGGCAGGCTGTGGAAGCTGCTGTTAGTGTCTGAGCTCTGGCTCCTCTTGATAAGCTTGGGTGACCCTGGGTGTGGAAGGACCCTCTGACCTGGTAAAATCAGCCTTCCCCAGGGCTGACTCTCCTCTTGCAAGGCAGGGACAGCGTTTTGAGTGCAACCAGCACGTGACTGAGAGCTGGCCTGCAGTTCTGGGTTTTTCTTCCCAGGACTTGGAGGGTTAAGAGGAGAAAGGAGCATGACAGCTTGTTCCGATTCCCAGCCAATACAGCTGCTGTCCTGCTGTAACCTCTGATGCAAGAGGGACCAATTTTCAGCCATCTTCTAGCACCAAGTCTCCCTGGAGCCCCTGCTCACTGGGCTTCAAGTAAAATTAACGCTTCTTTAAGCCCTTATAAAACTGAATGAAGCAAAGACCCAATTGTACAGTTAGCCCTCGTAAAACTCAATGGGGTGGCGAACTGTGCTGGGTAATGATGGATCCTTTCCTGGCATGTGCTGAGCTGGACGGGAGGGAAACGTTCGCATGAAACGGGAGCCGCTGGCAGAGCCCTTCACGTCTGTTCTGATCGACTGAAACGGAGCCTTTAAATAAAAGCCCTGGGGCCAAGGCCAGCCTTGGAGGGGCAGGACCGACCGCCAGCCCATCTGGACATGGCTCAAGTGACATCTCCAGGGAGCAGGGCTGAGGACTAGCTAGCTCTGTTGGGGTTTTTTGGTTTTTTTTTTTTTTGAGAGAAGCTGGGTAGTGAGCTGAACATAACCTGTAGGCGGAAAGTATGAGACTAGTAAATAAGAGAAAGTGGCACTTAAAAGTCTAGTTACTTTTTAAGCCGGCGTCCTGCCCTCGGCACAGGGGATGCTTTGCCGCTCGAGCGAGGTTTCGCAGCACAACCTGAAGCCACCTGCTCGGGAGCCCACGTCCTGCAGGACCATCCTGCTCCCAGCACAGCTCCCTTGTTCATCCTGGGCTCACCCTCTGCTCCAGAGCTGGCCCTGAAGATAAAACTCAGAAAACTCTGGCACTCATGTGGCTCGGCCAGAGCAGCTGAGGCTTTGTGCGGATGGACACGGGGAAATCCTCCTGCATGTGCTGGGCTGGAAGTACCTCTGCACAGTGTGGGGTGGAGGGTGTGTGTCCTTGTCTCCTCAGTGCCAGCAAAAATCACTGCTTCGGGGAAGGAAAACTTTTAATGAGTGCCTTATCACATCTGGTAGTAAATCCAGTCTCTAGTACTAACGAGTGCTATTAATATGCATATTAGGTAGTGGTATCTGCTCTGGTTACATACCTTTGGATGTGTCAGTGTTAAAAGCCTGTAACTTTCCCTTTCCGCTTTCCCTTCCGAAGGCGAAAGCAAGTGGAAAGAAGCTGCAGAAAGTGACTCTGAAAGTCTCGCCCAGAGGGATCGTGTTAAACGACAGCGGAACGAACGAGCTGATCGAGAACGTCTCCATATACAGGTGGGTGACGGGGTGCACTGCAGTGGGTGCGTGTCCTGAGGCTCCTCGTCTGCTCCTCGCTGGCCATCATGTCTTGATGGAAAGCAAAGTTGGGGGCAGGAGGGTGGTTGCTAAATTTAATGTAAATTTACATCTGGTGCAATAAGTGTCCAGCCAGGGGTAAGGAGAGACGTGACGAGCCTGGAGATGCTGTGTGTGCGGACTGCAGAGCCACAGCCACTCCACGGCCCCGCATGGCTTTACGGCCTGGTTTTGGCAGTAGAAATGCCAAAGCCTCGGGGATGACGGCACGAGTCGAATACGGAGGATGGTCAGAGCGTGTCCGAGCGGGTGAGGGATGCAAGAGCCAGAGCTGGGGTTGCCCTCCCCTTGCTGGCACCTCTGCTGTGTTTAAATAGCTCTGAGAAAGAGCAGGGCTGGGCCGGCTGTTGACAGCAGCTGGCGTGGGGAGGGCAAGGATGGATTATCCCATACCCGCTCCTCTGGCTTTCATGAGTATTTCTTCCAAAGAGGCTGGAGGCAGGCGCAGGCCTGGTGGAACAGGGCTCAGCTCAGACCCGGCCCTTTCCATCTCCTCCATCCCTTCTCCCTCTACATCCCCCACGCTCTGCTTGTGTCCTTCACCTGCTGCTCTGTCCCCCTCTGCTAAAGGCGGGATGGGGAGCACGGGGTCGGGGCACTCTCTCCAACCAGATCACTAACCCGCTTGCTTTTCTCTGGTTCGAGCTAAGCAGTCACGTACAGCCACCGGTGCTGAGCCCCGGCCCTCCCCAGGAGATAAACCTGCTGCTAAAGAGCAGAGCTGGGCGAAGCGGCCGTGCCAGGATCGGGATCGCTGCGCTGGTGTCAAAGCAGGCAGAGCCGTGGGGTTTAAGACGCTGCCTTAAATTTTCCCCAGATGCTTTAACAGCCGTCGATAAAGCTGTTCCTCCCGGTCAGTGCTCATGTACCAGCGTCCCCTCGATTCGGTTGACTGGTGTCAGCACGTCCTAAACAGGCTGTTGGTGTGGGGACTGACGATGCTCCCCGGCGCTGTGGGAGCGGAGGCCACGGCCAGAGCTGGGGTCTGCGTGCATCTCCCCTCTCTGCGAGCGTGCTCCACCGGTGGCGGTCCCAGGACTGTCCTCTAACACCTCTACTGTCTTCTCTTTGGCTTTTCTATTCACCGGAATGATGCTGGCTCTGAGCTCTTGACCCAGGTCCTGTGCTGGGGCAGGACGGGGTGGCTGCGGCTAAAACACTGAACGTGCTGCTGCCAGAGGGCTCAGTTGAAAAACTGGCTCGCATCAGAGATGGGTGTTGAGTTATCCCTTCCCTGGAAATTAATTGCCATCGAATATCGAGCTGAGCACTGGGGGTTGCTGGAAGGGCCACGTGCCTGTGCAATGACCTTCTGAGGCCTTGTCACGATGATTAAAAGAGCGGCCACGCTGGTTTGGGAAAGCTGGGAGGAAGGAGTGAACTTCCAAGTGTCTCTTTAATCCAGAGCACAGCTCAGCTCTGGAAAACAAAATACAGGCCATTGAGCAGAGGCATCCTCACACGCAACGAGAAACTAATGCAGTGTAAATAAATTTTGAATGTGCCTTTTTTAAGTCCCAGCATTTGCTGGGAACTGGGACCTTCCAGTCCCCTCCCTGCGGACTCCGCGGGGCAGCGAGAACGGGAGCTGAAGGGGTGACGTGGGGCCATGGGGAAACTTTCACCAAAGCGTCCCACTTTTTCCTTGGGTTTTCTCTTTCCTTAACACTTGTTTGATCTGTCACGTGCCCAGGGAAGAGGCTTTGCTCGCTGCTAGGGCCTGCTGCCTTGCGCTAAACCTCCGGGGCTGCTCCGCTCTGTGCTCGCTGGCTTCAGACGAGACGCTCAGTCCCGCAGCTCCTGGCATGGACGGACCCGTGGGAGGTGGCAGGAGCTGATGCTGCGGGATCCGCTGCCCTGTCACGGCCTGATCTCCCCACACAGGTCAGCCTGTTGCTTTTCCAAAGCTTTCTTTGGTATTTTGGAGCCAGGCCTGCCCTGCCCAGGGGCTGGGAGAGACGTGGCCATGCTGGGGATGCTCCACTGAGGAGGCTGAGCCTCCTTCCCCGTGTCCCCTGTGCTCGGGGGGTCTCGGAACATCCGCTACTGCGGATCTCAGAGCCTGAACTTCAGCCTTTCCAACAGCTTTTCTTGGGCACCCCTGCATCAATTTCTTTCCCTGGTTTGAGCCTCAAGATTAAATCGTAGGCTGAGAACAAGTCCTTCTCTCTCCTTGCAAGCTTATCCTCCAAGAAAAATCTTCCAAGTCTCTCTTCTGAAGGCAGAGCGTTTGTCAGGCATGGTCCCCGGCTGGCACACTGCAGTCTTTACCTTCTCTAACCTGTCCTGTCCTGCAAGGTGAAACATTTTCTCTTCTCTCCTGCCTCTGTGTGTGATGCACCTGGTTCACACCGTGGCTGCAGGAGTCCCTCTGGGCTTCTCTTATGCTCAAGCCAGTGGCATCGACTCCTCTGCCTTGGGCGGGAGTTGCCCTGAAGCCTGGTAACGCTCCTGTGCTCCCTCTGCCTTCCCTGCTCGGCCCCAGCGCTGCAGCCCTGGGGTAGGCGCTTGCTGCCAGGTCAGAGGAGGGGTTGGTTGATCTCCTTTGTGTGCAGTGCCCCGGACAAGACGTTTCGTTCTGTCTTTCAGGATATCCTACTGCACGGCAGACAAGATCCACGATAAAGTGTTTGCCTACATTGCCCAGAACCAGCTCAATGAGAACCTGGAGTGCCATGCCTTCCTCTGTACCAAACGGAAAATGGTCAGTCCAGAGGAAGAAATGGGGATGTGGCTGTAGGAGGAGGAAGCAGAGAGGGGCTGTGCTGGTGAGATAACGGCTCTGCCCCTAATTAGAGCAAGGGGGGGCCCTGCCCCAGCAAACGGCCACGGGAGAGCACCCACCCTCGTGCTGCCCTCACTGCTGGCCCACAGGCTCTTCATCCTGGCACTGCCTGGCCACCGCTCGCTCGCTCGCGTGCGGGCGTAACTCCGGGCTGCATCCAGCCCATCACCTCAGTGCAGGTAAAAGCCTTTCTGCCCCAAGGTGTGGGGCAGGGCTGAGAGGACCTGGCCCTGCACCTGAAACCCCCCTGCCAGGCTGCAGCCCCAGCTGCTGGGACTCTTCCCGGCTCAGCAGCCACTTGCCCAGGCTGCCGGAGCCCGGCTGAGCCCGGCGTGCGGGGAGGTCTCCGGGGAGGCTGGCAGCGAGGTGCCCGGGGGTGGCCTCGTTGATGGGAGGCATTTAGCCAGCGGTTCTGGGCTCGCCGCCCTGGCTTCCCTCCACTTCTTCCCATGGAAGCTCCTTATCCAATTTTTAGCGGCGTCTTTGCGGACGAGGCTGTATTCTCCCCACAGAGACCCTGTGCGTGCCGAGGATGGGGCTTGGAGCAGAGATCTGCCTATAGAAAACAGTCTCTGGCTCTTGCTTTGAACCCTCTTTTTTTTTCCTGCTGATTCAGTGCATCGGGCTGGGCAGGGAACCAGCCCTGATGAGCTGGCGAGGGGAAGAACTGGGTCACTGGGCACCAGCTGCAAGTGGGGCAAGGAGAGCCCTGGGGGTCTCCCCAGTGGAACCAAAGCTGGGGCTGAGCCCCCTCCCTGGGCAGGAAGGGGCTTTAGGGGAGAGGTAGGGCAGGTCAGATCCCTCTGCTCCCAGGAATCCTTCCCCTGGTGCCTGTCGCAGGGAAATGAACCTCCCGAGAGCTGTTCCCACCCGGTGCATCCCGGCGTGGTGATTCCTGGGTCCTTACGGGCATCCCTGTGCCCAGAGCGTGGCCACTGCAGCTTTGTTAATATTCCACGCTTCTCCCAATGCTTTTTTTTTTTTTCTTTTTTCTTCCTGGGGAGAGAATAATGGAAGCTACAAGTTGTCTCTCCTTTCTGCCGTGTGCGCTCCCATCCTTGCACAGTGAAGATAAGCCTCGCTCTGCAAATTAAAATTTAAATCTCGCCAGTGCTAAAAGAATTATCTCAGTGGTACATCAGCTCAGTGCGTCTCCCTCAAATAAAGTTCTCCAAGGCCTTTTGTGGCAAAAACGAGAATTTTTTTTTTTTTTTCCCTTGTCTATAAAATGCATGAATGACATGCGGGTAGGGTGATGCCCTGCTCCCAGACAAGGGTCTGTCCCTGCCCCAGGGCAGGGTCCCTGAGTGTACTCACAGCTACCAGTCATGGACATATAATTAGTCCGTATTTTTAGTTCATGGGTAATTCTCAACGGTAGCTGGGTCTATTAAACTTGATTCAGATGTGACAGCTTAAATTGTAAACAGCTGTGAGGAGTTTCATACTTAATTACCATATTTAAGTTTTTGCCATAAAGCGTTTGCACTTCCATCAAAGATGTAAATAGCTCCGACATTCAGATGAGCTCTCCTGCTTTGCGAGGCTTAATTGGCACCCGCAGGTTTGCTGGGTCTCCCCGTCCCTCCTGCGCAGGAGCACCCGGTTTTTGGGGGACACCCGTGCTCCCCCCACGTCTCCGTGCTCCGAGCTACCAGGGGCTGCGGGTTACGGCCCCGGATCTGGGTTTGTTTAGTTTGCAACTTCATAAAACAAACTCACGCCTCGAGGCTCCTGCGGCGCGCCAGCCTTGTAGAGTGTTACTCGTTATCTCCTTGCACTTAAACTGCTCGTGAGCTCTGCCTTCTCCTAATGAAACTGGCATTTATGTCACTATTTATACATCTCCAGCAACTCAGGCTATTTAAGGTGGTGGGTTTTTTTTATTGCTGCTCATACTTTTGGCATGGGGAGGAACGGGGGGGCTGAAGGGGAAGGTGTCCCTGCTCCTGCTGCGGCCATGGCTGTTGGTTGAAGCCAGCGAGACCCCAGCTTCGCTCGGGGGAGCCAGGGGAGGACCCTGGGGTCTCTTGTCCTGCCTCTAAGATTTCTCCCCGTTGGAGAGAGCTGCAAATTCGTGGCGTTTTACCCCGTTGCTCTCAGGGTCCCTGTGCGTGCGGTCGGGCGTGGTGCCGGGCTCTGTGCATCCCTCCCCACCACTGCTGTGGCCGACAGCAGCGTGGGCCAGGGCTTGATTCCCTTTGAGATGTTGGTGGTTGTGGTGGGTGATGCTCTGTGGCGGGTGCAGCCCAGCCCAGCCCTGGGCAACGGGGAGCCCCATCCCCCAGGGAGCTGCAAGGACGAGCCGGGGCCGTGGGACACTTGTGTTGTTTAGATGGCGCTGAGGTGTGGGGTGCGGGAAGAGCTGCATGTGCCCCGTGGCCAGGAGCAGCTCTTCCCTCCCCATCCGTCAGCACGGTGCCTGTGACAGCCACGTCCCTGCCGCCTCCATCTTCCCATTACACCTAAAGACGTGTCTACAACGAGCTGCGTGTCCTACACAGAGCAAGTCTCTGCTTCCATCAATATTTGATCACCCCTCCCCAGCCAGGCGGGGAGCGTGCTGAGCAGAGGACTGCTTGGATCCAGGTTAACATGAATCTGCAAAGCAAAACCTCCGAGTGATTTAAATCTGCATGAGGGCCCCGTGATTAACGTGCTGCCTCACCGCTGTCTTTCCAGGCACAAGCAGTCACCCTCACTGTAGCCCAGGCCTTCAAAATCGCATTTGAGTTCTGGCAAGCAGCTAAGGAAGGTGAGTTTTTTTTCCTCTCTTCCCACTCTTCGTGTGAAAATTCAAGGGATGACTTTAGGGTTTTTCCAGCTTTCCAGTGCCTTTTGCCCTCGCCCTCCGAATTTCCAGGCTGCTGTTAAGGTTGGTCCAACCTGTGGTGTGATTTAAGGCATCTTTGAGGTTTCTCTTGACAGCCTTTGTAAATCCAGCCACATTCTGGCTGGGCTTCTTTCTTGCAGGCGGGGTGTGGAGGACCTGGTGCTTGTGATACCTCAGAGCCCTGCTGCTGTCAGGATTTTTGCTTTCACCTTTCACAAGATTATAAAACTTACCTAGAGCCTGGGCTGCTGTGGGCAGAGGAGACCTGGTAGCCCATCCTAGCTGTCCCCTCCTGTCCTTACTCCCTAAAAGCTTGCAGGGAAATGCTCTACAGGCAGTGACAGGGTCTCCTTTTTTTTGCAGAGAAGGAAAAGCGGGAAAGATCCATCTTGGAAGGAGAAGGGACAAGCAGCCCCAGCTCGGAAGCCCCTGCCCACCCCGACGCATGTAAGTCACCAACAGCAGAGCTTTGGTTTGAGCTCAGGGCTGGGGAACGGCTGGAGGTTTGAGGGGTTTTCCCTGAATGGGGCAGGCTCCCCCATGGGCTTTGAAGATCAGTAAGGAGCAAACACTTGTCATAGTGGAGATGTTGCCCTCAGCAGAGTGTTTGAGACGCGGTGGCCACCTGCCAAGTCCTTTCATCTCCCCCTTAAATATCTCCTACAGCCCCTCACACAGCTGCTGCCACCCCGAATCTGTTTACTTCTGCCCCAGGCAAATTGGCCGTAATGTCTTTATGAGCTTAGCGTGGACTCCCACATGCTAAGTTTGATTTTGGGTTTGTCTCAGACCCGAAACACTTGCCATCCCATCGGCTGAAGGAGATGGACATCCAGGTGCCACTCTGCCTTCGGCTTCCCTAAGGAAGGAGACATGCGTGAAAATAAAACAATTAAATAGTAAACCCCCTCTTAATTCAGTGCCTGGCTGTGGGTCCTCTCCTGCCTCTGAAACACAAGATGCATAGGCAGGGAGAAGTGGGACAAAAGGCTA
Source organism: Athene noctua (assembly GCF_965140245.1). Classification (NCBI taxonomy): domain Eukaryota; kingdom Metazoa; phylum Chordata; class Aves; order Strigiformes; family Strigidae; genus Athene; species Athene noctua. Next base: position 3,896,394 of record NC_134060.1, read on the forward strand.
ATCTCTCTGCCATGCTGGCCACGGAGATAAGAGGATTTGGCACAGAGGAAAATAGCATTAAACTGGGCTTCCTTCCAGCCTGCCACGTCTCGTTTCTTCATGTGAAGGCCCAGGACTGGAGGAATCTGTCACAAATGGTGGCACACTGGGATAAGTGAGGCCCGGGGCTGCCGTGGGTGTAGGAATGGGCTCTGGCATCGATGCTCCACAGCTGGGGCACTTCTGCATCTGCCCTCACTGCAGGGTGACGGGGAGGACTTGAGGCTTCCCTGAAACAACCCAGCCTGCGGTGTACTGGCAGCCCTCAAGCTATAAACTGTTCTTCACCCAGTGCAGGGTTTGCCCTTGGTCCTATAAAATGATGATGTGTCTTTGTAAAGTGCTGAATCGATGCATGGGCTGAGCTGAGGCTGTCGCCCAGGGTCTGTTTGTGCCCTGGGCTTGGGATGTGCTGTCAGCTTTGCCTGGGGCTGATCCTGACTCACCCTGAACGTAAGCAGGTACCCAGGAGCCTCCCCCGATGGCTGCTGGAGGGACCAGCCGGCTGATCCTCCCCTGTGTTCCTGATCCCTGTCGAGGGGGACTGGGATGCCTGAGCTGAGCATCCCAAATTATTCAGGCTGAAACCACATCCCCCTCTGGGGTGAAAGCAGCTTCTCTGTGCTGAAATTTGGGGGCATCCTGAAGGAATTTGATTCCTCTCTTGAGGGGAAGTGATTACTGCAGAAAGGCTCAGTCTCATGTTATCTCTGTTCTCCCCTCCCCTGCCTCATTCCCTCTCTGCTCTGTTCACAGCAGCAGCCACGGGGAACTTGCTGGATTTAGAAGATCCTGCCAAATCACCCCTGACCAGCAGCGCAAACTCCCCACACTTAGATAACAGCATGTTTGGGCCCAGCTCCTCTGTAAATAACAACGTGGTGTGGGTAAGTGCGTGCCCGGGGCACCGCCGCACCTGCCGAGCCGGGGGGATGTGATGTCACCTCCATTTCGTGTGTTCCAGACCCCTTCACGGGCCTTTCTCTTGGCTAAACCCTCTCCCCGGGAGCTCTGGGGTGGCTGAGCTGTTCAGGCAGGGTTTCAGAGATGCCGAGCAAGCTGGATTTTGGTGTCCTACTCAGAATGATCGATCAGTGTTCAAGTACCTACTGCCCTTTTTAGTCTCTGTAAATAAAAACGAGATTGCAAAGCACTCTGAGAAACGCCACTGTCAGATAATTGAATATTACTTATTCTTGAGCAGCATTTCTCAGTGGTTTGTCACTTAATTGAGAGACCACCTAACTGCTCTGTTCAGGGGAAAAAATCATTATGTTGATGGCTTTTGTTTACTGTTCACTAAAACAGGTTATATTTATGTTCGTTATTACTCTTATTTTTCCCTTGTTCTCGTTTGCGGCTCTATCTGGATTGTATGAGCACGGGTGGCTTCTCTAAAATGCCTTCAGTCCTCTGGGTTAATTGTTTCATGGCCCATTAATAGAAAAATAACAACCCAGTCCATGTGCCTGGGGGTGCGCCCCTCAGGGAGCCTCCTCCACACCCAAGTGCTCCATCACCATCTGGGCTGGGGCTGATCTTTGAAGCCCCACTTGACCCAGGACCTCCCCGCCACCATTTTTTTTGAGAATTGAAGGATAAAGGCGTTTGCCTGGAGCCTGTTTCTTGAGCCTGCTGGGTCTGAGCCTGCAGCTTTTCAGGTTAAACCTGAAGATCAGCTCTAAGTCATATCAAATCCTGGAGGCTTATCAGCGGTCTCCAATCCCTCCCTTCTTGCAGAGTTTTCATACTTTCCATATTACATTAAGTCTGTAAGTGCATCACAGGATTTTGGGAATAGTCAGCTCTGTCCATAGCAAAGCTCGCCCAGAGCCCATCCTCCTGCATGGGAAACCTTCCACCCCCAGGCAACTCAAATGCTTTCCCTGGGAAACCTGAAGAGGAGATCAGAGATAAAGGATCACAGAGATCTCAGGGCCCCCCCTGCAGAGTTGCTTTCTGGTTCCTGATCCAGAAAAGCCCCGAGGGATGCCCGGAGCATCTTGCAGAGCTCTGTCCAGGTCCCTCGTCTTAGCAGGTACCCACAGCAAGTTCCATGGGAGAGCTGGAAGAGCCAGGGGCTGTGGTTAACCCCAGAGCAGGACGTGGGCCAGCCGATGGGCCACTTCCAGCCCATGCAGGCCACCGGGGCAGACAGGAAACGGCCAAGCCCCTGCCCCGTCCCTGGGCTGCGAGGGGAGTGCAGCATCCCCGAGCCTGGAATCTGCTCGTAGGAAGCCAGGACCACCCGGAGTTATGCCTGATACCCTGGGCTTGTGCAGAGTGAGATAAAACCTGCCCGAGGAGGCAGATTGCCAAGAGGAGCGCTGCTTTAGGCACTCGGAAGTCAATACGTATATATATTTTTTGTCTGTCATGCTCAAGTGTAGAGCCAGATCTCTAAATACACTTTTGTGCGTTCTCTTAGCAACTACTTCTCTTTTTATCTCTTTAACAAAGGAAATGGATGATGGTCTCGACGAGGCATTTTCAAGGTAATTCTAATAACTCCCTTTACAAGTTCATGCCACCAGGGACCAGCCCTGGAGACTTGACTAGTGACTGGCTTTTAATAAAGCTTCTAATCTAATCAGCCACTGTGATCTGACCTAGGCAGCTGCCCCATCAGTGCCTCAGCTGTTAATTGAAAGATAGGCTTTGAGGCTGGCTGATAAGCCAAATATTTTGACAACCTTTTAAGGATGGAGAGAAGCTGTATGTGATAGGGAATTTAATTCCCTAAGCAGTTGGTGTGTCCGCTCCTGCTTGCCGGGGTGGTTTGAGGCTGCCTGTTCCCAGATCCCGTGGTAGCTGTGGTGATGCTGGTCCCAGCTTCTTGGCACGGGGGACTCTGCCCTTCCTCACCCCTCTGTGGGGTTTGGACTAACCCTGGGATTTTGTTCCCGTCTGTCCCCAAACCAAGAGCAACTGCTGAGGGAGCCTCCCTGCTCCACTGGTCCTTGTTCAGTGTGGTTGCATCAGGGTGACTCTGATGCACCAGTTTTGAATTCCTGCACCTGAGCACTTGTGGAGTTTGGAGCTTCACGTGGCTTAGTTCACTTCCCAGTCCAAATTGAGAGCTTCCCTTCATGTGCATGCCAAGCAGTCCAGCAATGTTAAACAAATCCATTTTCTTTCAGGGGAGTTTTCCTGCCTGTCCTCGTGCAGTCAGGTCCCTGCGGGGTGATGGGGTGCTTTAGCTAGCGTGGGTCCCCTCCTCCAGATCAGGGCATGAAGCCACCCGGCCACCGTTTGGGCTGCGGAGGCCCCAGTTTGGGCAAAGAGCTGCCCTGGGTGCAGATGCTACAGGCAGCAGAGAGCTGCCAGGCCTCCTCCTCCTCCTCCAGCTGGGAGGTGCTGAGAGACGGAGTCAGGCAGTGGCAGGGCTGAGCCCAGCGCCGTCACCTCCCCGAGAGCTGCTCGCCTCTGCCGGGGTTTGCAGCAGTGCAAAAAAAATGCTCAAGCCCTAAGGAAACAGCCCTTCGTGTCTTGTTTGGCACTCGGGAGTGATTTACAGGTTCTGCTTGCAGGGTAGCCCTGTCCCAGGTTGTGTTTGATAAAGGGGCTGCTTGAATTTATGTCTTAATGTCATCTAACTTCCTCACCTCTGCTCCTTGCCCTACTTAATTAAGCAGATGGTGGTGGTGGTGGTGGTTTTTTGTTTTGCATTGCTGGATGCCGAGCTGTCGCATCACCCTTGGCCTTCTGGTGACTCAGTATTTGGACTGCTCATCCACCGAGGCAGATGCTTCCGAAAGCGTTCCTGCCACATCATCATCGCTGGACACTTCTTGATTAAAAAAAGTGTGCGTGGCTAGTTTAATCTGAGGCTGATTCGACATCTTAGCAATCATGCCTCCCCTGGATGAAACACCAAATATTTGAGTTAACCTTTGGCCCTCAGAGAATTGATGCTGCAGTGTTACATTTTCACAGGAGTATTTAATAACACCGCAACAAACTGGGGCTTGTTAGGTTTTGCGAAACATCTGGGATGTGCTGAGGTGAAGGCCTCTTAAAGCTGATCCTGCGGGCTGTTAACCGTCCTCTGAATCCTCCCGTGTCTTAACCCAAAGAGTTAAATGCTGGGGTCGGGGAGCACGGCGGGCAGGAGCTGCAGCACATGCTGCGTGTCCAGACACACCACCATGAAAACTTAGTCATTGCAATGAGGCTGCTCCTTTGGTCAACAGAGCCTTTACGCTGAGATAAGAGCCCAGCTAACGATGCACCCGCCAGCAATAGCTCGGGTGAGGAAAATGGCACCATTCTGCCAGATCATTAATATACGGGATGTCCAGACTACAAATTCCCTGCATGCCTGTAGGGGAGACGTTAGGATAAACCAGCAGCGAAACTGCAACAAACTTGAGAGAGCTGCAAATGTTACAGCCAGCTCTCCTCTTACTGAATTATTTCATTCTGCTGGAGGATTTTGAAATGTAGAACTGCAGCTAGGGTTCAGCATTACGGATGCATCAAGCATCCAGGCTATAAACCGCACGGATTTGTGTTCTTACTTTCTGGGTTTTTTTCTCCTCTTAGACTGGCTCAGTCGAGAACAAACCCTCACGTCCTCGACACGGGACTGACGGCTCAAGACATCCAGAGTGCAGAAACGCTCTCACCTGTAGACTGGAACAAAATAGATTCCAACACAGGCGAGAAAGATGATCTGTTCATGTTTTGAGGTCAAAGGCATCTAAGAGCTGACAAGAGAATAACCACTAAAAGTCTGTGGAGTGAATCATGCTGTTCCAGGTGCTGTACGCAAGGGACTCTTCCGAGGGCTCTTCACCAAGTCAGATGATGCTACAGCACAGTTTAGACCAAAGCTTTAGAAATCTAATGCAGATTTTTGTACCTTGCTTTTATCTAAACCACGAGATGCTCTTGAACATATTTATTCATAGCTGTTACAGTTTACAAATATTATTGGAAGGTGTGTAGAGCATCTACAGTATTATGTGGCAATATACCATGGAAGAACCTTCAGCAGTGCCTGTCCCTCTCTGAAAAAAGACTATGCAACACCAAAGTCTCTCTGTATATACTTTTCTAGACAAAGGTTTGCAGATGCAAATGCAATTGCAAGCACAACTGTTACTAATCCACTGTTTCTTGAACAACACATCACCTGCCTAGGCGGAGAGGAGGAGAATTGCAGCAGCTGCTAACTGTTAAAATCAAAGAGGTAGCAGAGATCTTGCTTTTGTTGTGAATGTCTGTGATACTCTCACAGTTGTCAATCACCCCTCTTGTGTTCTGGCTGTCTCTTTGCCAGCTTTGTGTGGGAATTGACACTTTTTTTTTTTACCCAAAGACTCTACGAAGTTTTGCACTTTAAAAACTTGAACTGAAAGCAATGGTCCGAATTGTCAAGGTAAGCAGTGCCTGTAACTTCTCTTCAGAAGCTATTTACCCCAAAAAATCCCCAACCCCACAATGCTGCAGGTTTGTTGCAAAACTGACTGCTCACGTGCACCATTTCTGATGGGACTTGAAATACTGAGGCTCCGTCGCACTGTTTGGCTTTAAAATCAAAACCACCAGGGAGTAACAATTTGTTTTGCTAAAGCGTGTTGAAAGTTGCAGGTTGGGTGAACCCAGTAGCAATAGATCTGTGTTCTTAGCTCTGCTAAGTGGATTTGGCTGTGCATGCCTTTTTACTGTCTCGAAACCATTTGGTTGTTTCTCACTCAATAGACTCAAATGGAATTGGATTAGGCAAGACCAATACCTGGATGTTCAATTAGCGAGAGGTGCCCCCTCCAGCAGTACTCCCGTCCTCTTCCCCCCCCTGACAAGCCACATCTCCTGTGAGGCTTGGGGAGCTGTCTTCATCTGCTCCTGGAATTGAAAATAAGTAATGGAGGTATAAAGCTTATGCTAATTAAAAGATTAAGTTTAATGATCCTAAATAGTCACACTGACAGTTTGCAGTGTTTGTGGCCTTATGTGAAGTATACTAATCTGTTTTATAGATTTGTAACTTGGTTTTGAAACACTAATTCATTCCCCAGATAGCTCTTTATAACTCTCTTAAAACTGCTTGCAGGAAAAAAAAAAAAAAAAAAAAGAAAAAAATAAAAGAAAAACCTCTTTGTCAGCTGTAAGAATTTATTAGGAAACAGCTGAGTGACTCTAACTTAGATTTGATTTTTATTTTTTTTTCCCCCTAAGTGTTATTGTGATAAGGTATCGAGGACTTGTGAAGCTGACTCATCATGTCTCTTAATAAAATGTGTGCTCTGTTTATCCTGCAAAATTGTGTTTAAAGTAATTTTATGTCTTGAAACTACTGTGCCCATGACTTACTTGATCTTAACGTGTAGCATCAGTCTCTTGCGATGGAAGGAATTATTCCAGGTTTATCCATGCTACAGAGGCACATGGTAGAGACACGAACCTACTGCATAAGTGATCCCAAAACTGTGCAGAGAGGTTGTAGCAAGTGCCTCGTCCCAACCCCGAGGAGTGCTGCTCTTCCCGGGAAAGAGCTCAGGCTGTAGGAATGGGCCGTGAGGATTTCTCTGTACATTGATCTTTCTCCTTTTGTAGAGACTCTAGGAGCATATACTGAAATGCACAATACTATATATGTATGTATATAGTTTTTTAAGAAAAACCTTACGCTGTAAAGAATATCTGTACCGAGGAAAATAAAAGCTCTACCTTTCTTTTTTTTTTTGGAGTCTCCGTGCTGGGTGACTTTATTTTTCCCGTGGTTCTTTCAATGTGTAGAAGCCTTTGTGTTTCTAACTGGTTGAATTCTCCATCTCCCTTGATGCATAGCAGTAAGATTGGAAGCATCCACGGGAGGTTTCTGTCTGTTGAAGTCTGTTTCCAGGGCCGCCCAGGTGAGAAGTTGGCTGCAGTTAGACACTAGTCCATGGTGCTGCCTCCAGGAAACACGGGACTGGATGTGGCCGTGAGTAAATCTGTCCCTGCCTGAGCCCCTGTGTCACTGGATTGCCATCCGGGTAAGGGTGTGACAACAGATGAGAAGACAAAGGTTGGTGCTTTGGGCTCTTCTGCAGATAAATGTGGTGCTGGTAACATCAAAACCCCAAATCTCTTAATTGATAAGAGTTTTTGAGTCACTGCGAAAAGTGCTTCTCCCTTGGGGGGGGTGCGTGTGTGTTTAATTTGTACAGCTGCTTTTTAAAAACAGCCTGGAGACCCCAGCACAGCCCTGTGTGCTCAGCTTCTCCCTGCAATTCCTGCCTTTGCTGCCTGCGAGCGTGGAGCAATTGGGCTCCCACAGCCACCGGCTAATCGGCTGGGAAGCACACAGAGAAATTCATCTGGGGATGCTGGCAAAAAGATTAAACCTGCGTGTACCGCCACGCTCCCTTCGCAGTGTTGGAGCTGGGCTGTGGGCAGAGCAAAGGGGCTTTGCAGAGATGCCTCTGTTCCTATAGCGTTAGACTAACCAAAAAAAAAAAAGCAATAAAAGTTCATTTTTCTGTTTAAATTGCCTGTTCCAGTGTGGGGAGACGTCCCAGATTATGAGTACTGAGTACCAGCAGTCTGCGCCTTCATGCATAACTGATGGTGATTCTGAGGAACAAATTGATCTTTCAGTTTTGATGTGACCTTTTTTAAGTGCCAGTTAAGAAACTTTCAGCATCTGTTTCCTTCACCTGCGATGGCTGCGAGCTCGGGAGGGAGGGAGGGAGGAAGGGGCACACCGTGGTGCGACACGGCTTTGCCACGAAAAGGCAGCTGCCTGCTTGGGGGGCTGCAGCATTTACCGTGAGCTGGGGGAGCTGTGGCTCTGCTCACCCCCAAACCCACGTTTCTCCGGGGGGCATGTGGAGCAACTCTGCTGCCCGTTTTCCTCCCTTGGAGCAGCCGCAGCAGCAGAGGTGGTGGCGTGGGCTGTGGCAGTGCTGTGAAATGCTGGTCTGTCACCCTGCCTTGGCACGGGGTGTATATAGGATGTAACGACTCCATCCATCCTACAGATGGTAGCCAGCGTGGGCGAGGAAGCTACGCAGAGCCTGTCTTCAATCTCCCTCTCAAAATCACCTAAGAAAAAACCACAAAATCACTAAAGAAACAAAACCTGCAGCTAGTGCAAGCCACGTGGTTCAGAGCTAATTTCTTGAACTGCTGGTGTGGTTACTCGTTAAACTCATTTAATGGATCCCCCAAAACTGCAACAACAAACCCAGCTTGTTGCTGCTGAGCTACAGGCTGGGTTTGCACGCAGACGTTAAGTTTATCAAGCGTTGCTGCTCCTTCTCTATTCAATGAGTGCTCTCGAGCGCTGGTCAGTTGTTAGGTGAGTCAAGGCCAAATCCAGCTCTGAGGTTACAAACTGACTCAGGGAAGTGCTGAGCTGTTAAGGACGACGGCGGGCAGGTCAGCAGCTATTGAGCTCTGAACTTCTCTCCTTGGAGCACCGAGAGAGTCTGTAAATTCGTGCCAAGCTTGAGTGAGAGCTGTAAGGCTGGCATTACCCAGATCATTCTTTTTTAAAGTACAAATAAAGAGAGCAACATTTCATCTGAACACCTGAATGCTGTATTATGTTTTTTATAGCCAGCCCCAGGGTGCCAGGAGCTGTGGGCTGCTCTGCAAGGCTTTCTGTGCTCTGAAGCAAGAAGAAATAACCATCCTTGTGGAGAAGCACAAATGCATTTTGGCTCAGGATGGAGGGGAAACCGGGTGGGAATGGAGCGGGGGGTGTTGGTTGAACACTGCTCTTCTCCACTCTAACGTGTCAACGTTGCGTGACGGCTGTCTGCAACGGCAACAACAAACTGCCAGACCCCGATGAGATTCATCCCTGTTGAAGCCAAGGGGAGCTGAACCAGAAAAAAACACCAGGCAAAGGCGATGTTTGCTGAAAGCCTCACCGCCAGCCTTGCTGGGACCCGGGGCAGGGGCTTGCTCAAGAGGAGCTCGCCACGGGTCAGCAACCAGAGCTGAAAGGGTATTTTGCAAGTGTGTCTCTGCCTCTGCTTTTGAACTTCTTCCAGGGTTTGCAGCATTTAATGGCAGGAGACGCTACTGCAGCATTAGCCCAGAGCAGCAACGCAGCGTTAGCAAATGGCTTTTGTCAAAGTTTCCATCACAGGGAGCTGCTGAGCCGCGTGCCGGCGCAGCCACCCTTGGTCCGCACGAACCACGAGGGCTGTGGGGTTATTCTGCCAAATCCCTTCTGTGCGTGAAAGTACTTCTTCCTGGAAAAGCTGTAATTTCAGTGCCAAAAATCCATAAACTTGTCAAAAAGTTTTTTATGCCCCCCTTCAGAGGAAATCTTGCTGAGCCTCTGGTTCATCTTTCCCTGAAACGTGGTGCCTCAATTCATCAAGTCGGTGGTAACTTGGGGTTGATGGTCTCCGTGTTGTGCCCCTGCTCTGTTGCACAATAAAATCTCCTGGAGCGGCTCCTTCTGTGGAGGCAGCACAAGCCCCATCGGACACTGGGAACTGAGCAAGATGCAACGTGGGCTTGGCAAGACCCTGAAGTTTCCCCCATCTGCAGCACGGAGGGGACCCAGGAGCCCACACCAGCAGCCGCAGGGCCAGAAGCTGATGAAATTACCCGGCGCAAACGAGACCCGAGTGAGCGGGGCCTTTGCTGTCAGCCCTTGGCTTGAAAGTCCTTTTAGCAGCAAGGCAGCATCTGAGTGCAAGCAATTTATCAGGAGCGAGTGGATACTGCTTATGACAGAGGGAGTCTTAATATTGCATTACTTCATTTATTTAGCACCTCTCCTCTAATGCCCAGGGGAAGGATAATGGGAAAGAGCGTTGGGGGTTGCTGGGGGTTGGTGGTTATTTTTCTTCCCTGCTAAAAGCAAACATCTCCAGCTAGTTCTTGGCTCAACGAAGAAATATTGGCTTTACAAAAAGAAGGGATGTCAAGTCATTAAAAGCTGCAGGAAGAGGAAGTCTTCAGAGATGGGAGTCGAAAAGGGGCCAGAGAGCTGGAGCCAGATGTAGGAAGCGCAGGAAGATCGGAGGCAGTTGTGCAGTGAACGTGCAAGGAGAAGGTAATTAGTGACTGACCAAGTGCTGGTTAATTTACTGCCACCAGCCTTTCACGCCAGACACACAGTTAGTCCCTTCTTTGCTGGGCTTTGCTTTGCTTTGCTGAGCAGCAGCGATTGCTTCTCGTTCCCAGCTCTGCAGCAGCTCCCAGCGTGGCGGCTCTCTTGGCCAGCAGAGCCAGAGGGACCCTCTGCTCTGCCCAGAAAGCGGATTAGCCCTTTGCTATCGGGGCCACGTGCCGCCAGCAGCCGGTGCTGGCCTCCAGCCAGGCGCCTCGGAGCAGGGACCCGGAGCCCAGGGCTCTCCATCTCACCCAGCACCCGGCTGGCACTGCTCACCTTTGGCAGCGCCAAGCATCTCCCGGGGCATTAACCTGCTGGAAAGCTGTCGGCCTTGGCTGTGAGCAGAGATGCAGCTTTGCAATTGAGTGCTCATTCCTTATTCCCCGTAGCGCGGTCGGGCGGGCTCTTTGGAAGCTGTTGGGAGTCGCAGGAGCCGGGTCGTGCCAGCAAACCCAGCGTGGGAGCGTTGGGGAAAGCGGTGCCGGCTGTGCTCGCAGGCAGGGACCGTGCCACCTTCCAGCCCTCCTCTTCACTTTTCCTTCCAGGAGCCAGGCGTGATTATCACCAACGTCACTTCTCCCACGTCAGGGCCACGGGGTCGCTCCTCTCCCTGTAAAAGCGAATATCAGGAGAGGCAGGTTGTGAAACATCAACCCCGTCAAGTTTTGGCTTGAAAATCCCTGCTGACTCCTGTGATTTATCACTCACCCAGCTGCTCCTTGCAGCTTGGAAGAGATAAGCAAGGGGGAAAAAGTACGGATTTAAAAAGCTTGGCTTTAAAGCCCACAGTCTCAGGCCAAGACTCCTGTCCTGGCCGAGGTAGCAGGGTAGGAACAACGTTACTGGTCACAGCTGAAATAAAACAGCCAACCACTTCAGGCTGAGGTATGAGAGGGTAATTCTCTTGCCTTCTCTTCCCTGACATGTCTTTTGAATCATGATAGGAGAAAACCAGTATTTAGATACCAAAACCCCTGCTGCCTTCCTTGGCTTTCAATTTATTGCCCAGGCACCTCGTTTGCCCCAAACTTTTGCCATTGTAGTTTCAGGCAAACAGAAGCAAACACATGCCTGGGGCAACACCGAGCTATCATCTCTCCAGGCAGACAGCGTGATGCCCAGGGAATTTTTCTTCCCTTCCTTTCAAATCGGCTACTCCGCAAACTCTGCTCCAGATCACTCACTTTCTCCTGCCAAGGGTTTTTTTCACCTTTCCAGCCATTGCTGTCAGCAATTTCTTACCCAGAAGAAGCTCCAGCCTCCATGCAAGAGTTTTCCCGACACGCTGCAAACCACAGCAGCAGTTCCTGTCTCGGCTGTTAATAATCCCATGGATGGTAACACCACTCCAGGCAAAGTTTTTGCTTAAAAGCCTCAGTGATGATTCTTTGCAGGGAGTTCTTTGGCTTGTACCTTTGTGTTTCTATCTCCCTACCCAAATCTTGCCGTAACAGCCCCCCAACTTGTTGCTTGTCAGGTCTTGTTTTAGCTACAACTCTCCTCCTTTCCCTGCTTGGCGGCATGAATTTTAATGTGACATCCCAGCACCAGGCCTGTCACTTGGCTATTGCCTGTATCACACGCTCATACGTATCAGCCCCGGGTCTAATTAATGTAATAAAATGTGTAAAAGTACTAAATCTCCTCAGATGTGGCAATTTTATCACTTCTATATACTGTCACAGCACAAGTAAAACTGACAGTAAAGAATAAAACAGTTATGTCTCTGGCATTTTTTATTACTTTTAATATGCTACCTTTTTTGTTACTGGAAATTTAAATTATAATGGTATGCTTCACTTTAAAAAAAAAAAAAAAAAAAAAAGAAAGTATCCATAGCAACAGGAACATCTAAATTATTACAGGCTGATCACTTCTCTCCTAGAGTCACATCACATGCCTTTCAAAGACAGTCCCAGAGGTGCAGGATTTTAATAGAATTTTTTTTTACCTTTTTTGCAAATAAACAACTGTATACACAGCACTTTCTCCATCCGTATGCTGCCTACAGAAAGATCTAAACCTAATAACTACCAGCATACTTCATCACCCAGAGAGGGAGGGTTTCAGGCTTGCTCTTGCAATCCTTACTTCATATGGGGCTTTCTCACCCGAGCCTGTGCCTCCTGGTTATCCCGTGTGAAACCAGAGAATATCCACCGAGTTCAGCTGATGTAAATTCTGTCTTGAATCAGGGGAAAGTGGGAGGGAAGGGGAAAGGGAAACCCACTGAGCCCACAGCATCAAGAACTTGCTTGTTAGATTACAAGCTGGAGTCAGCTTTATACTTTATCCTTTCAAAATTCCTAGTTGTCATCCCCAGAAAACAACTTCAGCCACTGCTCGATGTTTAAAAGGCGATCGGTAGGAAAATACCCAGACATTTTTTCAGCCACCACCCCTATATCTGATCCTCTTCAGTGACTTGTGGTCTGAAGAGGTTATAGCTTTTCACTCTTGAAAAATTCCTTCACCTTAATCATGAAAAAAGCCCTGCCGATACCCAAGCACAGAGCTGTCAAATGTAGGAAACAAACATACTGGAAGAAATAGACTTTTTTTTTTTTTTCTCTCCAATCTCAATTATAGGAATCATATGCATCATCTGGATCAATAGTAGGATGAAATTGCTCAGCCAGAAAGATTTTATATCTAAAAGAGCAGCAGCCGATAGCCTTCCTCTAAGCTCATGTATTATTATGTTATAACTGAAATTATGGTAGTAAACCATGTTTACAGGCTCTCTTAGAAAGCTCAGGTTAAGAACAAAAGCTTAATAAATGTACTTGTACATAGTAACAAGATCTTAAACCAAGGCTGTATGTATCTGAGATCTTATCATGTTCAGTAATAGCAAAGATTTGCTTTTTAAACGTCCTTTGTTTCCCATTGCCGTTTGGTACATTCCTGGGCCATCATTTCCTGCATTTTCCCCCAGAGGTGGCTACAATTCAAGGAGGATGTATTTGCAGAGCAGAACATGCAAATTACAGTGGAACAAGGCAATCTTTAAAAATATAAAATATTACTAATCACTTAACCTTTGTAGAATAAGTGCTGATGTGCAGACAAGTGCTTGTGGTTCACCGAGGCCAGCCCAAAGTAAAAATATTAAAAACCAAGAAAATGTGTTGGAGTTTTCTGGCTGATTGGATTTGTTTGGAAGGAAGGTTCGGGGAAGCTCCACATCCATGGAAAAAGACAGGGGGGTCCAAGGAGAGAACTTGGAGGTTTTTAACTCTGGTTGTCATCAGGGGTGATGGAGGCAAACGCTATTACAGGAACCAGGTGTATCGTCTGTCAGGGACATTCAGATCAAGTTGTTTTCACATGCAAGTTTATAAAAAGTCAGAGTGAGAGAAGGTGGGTGGTTAAAGAGGACTGAGAATGATGCAAAAAATCTGTCGGACCTGCAGATCCGGCTCGCATTTGAAAATCACCTTCTTTATGGCTCTGGTGAAGTCACCTTTTAATAAAGAGTCTATAACAGAAACCTATAATTTTGTGGTTGATGCATGAGCCAGAAGACAATCCAGTTCACTCTTGCATAGCATTATTAAAGCCATGGGTCCAGCTGGAGTCAGAAATATTTACTCTGTGTTGAGCACACAAGATCATACAGAAATGCTGGGCATTGACCTTTGATACGAGGCCGCGAGTTAAAGCTGCTGTTCCCGGCCTCACCTCCCTCCCAGCTGCGCAGCATCAGGTCTAGCAGGAAGGTTTCCCTAATCCGTAGGTGGAGCTCTTTGACTCACAGTTTCCCTGAACCCACCTTCTTGCCTCTTGGAGTAATTAAATAAATCCCAAAAGCCACAGCCCCAGGTAATTGGGAGTATTTGTCATCCAGTGGCATGTCTGTGGGCAGAGAGATGTGGCTGTGCTGCTCTGCTTGGGATTTGCTTCTTAAATTGGGTTGGATTTGATCCTCGACATTTGTGTTTGAGACTTTGGTGCATTCGTAAGTGTTTTGGGGCTGGGCAGTGGGTCAGAGATAATCAGCAAAATGTGATGGATTGTGTCTGGAAAGAGTCAGTGCTGGGAGGGCAAGACCTTTGCTTTTAAGGGTGACAAGAAGGTGGACCTTTTTTTTTCACGTTGGTTAAAACGCTGTGATCCAGCAGATGGCTGGTGTTGTATGAGTCAAGACTAAATTCTGGGGGAAGACTGTCAGTATCTGGATTACTTGCTCCTTTGTGGTCTCCCTTTTATGTATCTAGCTGACCTGACTCAAGCCTGGAATGTGATGAGAGAATGGGAAAAGCTTCTGGTGAAGTTATTGAAGGGCTTCAGACAGGTACGAGCACACAAGTCATTTTACAACTATGACAGGAGAAACTTGGCTAGTGTGCTGGTTGTATTTCATAGGTGCTTCCCCCCTGCCCTTGATGCTTATGTGCCTTTCCAGTTCTGCTTTTTATGTCTTCAAAACGAGAACGCAATCTCTTGAGGCTGGGGTAAGCCAGAGCCAGCACAGGCTGGAGCAGATCATCTCAGTTACGAGTGTTCCCTCGGCTCGTTAACCAGATTGCATAAGGAGGTGCAATACTGCTGAGCTCAAAATTACAGCTCTTTATTTCCTACCTGACGCAGCAGCAGCAGATGAGAGAGACAGCTGCAAACAAGTTTAAAAGTATTGCTACCTCAGAGCAAAATTCAGGAGATAAGGCGTTTGGGTTTCATCTGGCTAACCAAAAGCCTGGGGGGAGCTCGGGATGCTGCTGCCCGTGAGTGCCACGGCCGCGTGATACCGGCTCCGCGCTGGCCCAGAGCCCTGCAGCGCTTCTGAGGGCGCCCACCCATGCGTTCTGCAACAAGCTGTGATTTATGGGATGCCTGTGGAACGGCTGGTCGCTTTGTGATAACAAAGGAGAGTCTGTGAGGTGACTTCTCTGAGAGCAGGGAACAGACACTTCCACCCTGGAGGTCCCTCGTATGTCCTCACGTCACCCCTGCAGCCTGGCTGGCAATGTGATGCCACTCATCATCCCCTCTCTGATCCCTCATCAGCAGATCTGGGTCTGATGGCTGCGAGTTGATCTCCTCATTTCACTGGGAGGGAGTGCAGGTGTGGTCCTGCCCCTGTATTGCCAACACTTCTCCCCTTATGCTGCTCCTGCCAGCTTCAGTGAAATGTCGTTGAATCAGTCTCTTCCCAGTGATTAACTCGCTCTCAAACCCTCGGTATGAACCACATGCTGGGCCAGGAGTGATGGAGCTGGGAGATGTGGCTAGAACCTGGGAAACGTTCATTCTGGAGCAAGGTGAGCCTAATCCTAACCTGCCTCTTGCTGTGGCTGCAACGTTCAAAGCAGGGAGAGTTAAAGCCTCCTTTAAATGCTGGCTACCCCGATGAGCTCGGGCTTTATCTGGTTTAGGACCTACTAAGGCCGTTTCAGGAAGGTGCTGAAGCGCTAACATAATGCAGTATCTGGAAAGGTGGTTTCTGGCTGTGTGGTGAGAATAGTGCAATAGATTGCAAAGCCAGGGGAAACCATTATCAGCATCTAGTCTGATTTTATACAAAAACACATGGTTCAAAGATGTCAGTAACATCTGTGCTGAACTCCAAACTTCCACGTGAGTTACCGGATCTCTTTAAAACCATGCACAGTCTTCAAAATTATTTATTTAAAAAAAAAAAAAAAAAGACAAAAAAAGACAAGAACTTCCTATATCTGAAAGACCTTTCCAGCCCTGATACAATACTGTATTCCCTCTCCTCAAAAGTTTGACCCACCAGGTGTGAAAGTCCTTTCAAAGAGCAAGAAGGTGGACAACTAGCTCAAGGGGTGAGCCCTTTCCGTGTGAAGCGGAGTTCTGCAGCCAACCATTTGATCACCTCTCCTAGATTATTCCTCCTGTCTCCAGGACAGCTCTCAGCAACGGCTATTTGAGGGCTGAAGTTCCTCCTCTCTTACCCTCAGAGCTTCTGATGCCAGTGCTGGGAGGATTTTCTAGGCTGAAATGGGAAGAGCCCTGAGCAAGTGGAGGGAGGAAAAGGGGAAAAGGCTTTGGAAGTTGGCCGTTAACAAAGCATTAAAGGCTGAGTTTGCCTTTGGCAAGTACACGCAGGCTTCCCTGGGTTCTGCAGGCTCCTTCCTGGCCCTGATTTGAGGTGATGCTGCTCCTCCAACCCTGCAGGTGAGGAGTCGCAGCACACGGGGTGTACGTGTGCCCTCCTCCGCGCCGCACAGCCCACGGGCTGCCCTTGAGGGCCATCGCAGACTCAGTGGCTCGTGTCAGAGTGATGGCTGGAAAAACCACCTGACAAATTGAAGCAGACTCGAAGCAACAGCCTTCCAAGATCAGTGTAGGTGACACGGCTTTTCCCCTACCAACCAGCTGGAAAATGAGCAATTGCAACCTCCCCACAGCGCCAGCTACTCCTACGAAGGCACCTGAAAGTACGTGGCCTCAGCACCGGCTGTGATTAACTCCGTATCCCATACGGCGTTGAGAGTCGTGGAGTTGTGTTCCAAGGAAGCTTAGCCTGTCCTGAGTGTCTCTGGCTTCAAAGAGCCACAAAACCTGGGAGGAGATGAGCAGGGTGAAGACTGTTGGTATTGCAGGTCCCTGCGAGAAACCCACCAGCCAGGCTAGAGGACACTTTGTCCCCACAGGTCACGCATTTCACGTCCTGGCCACAAAATCTTTGGGGTTTCTTTCCTTTCTGAAGCCAGGACTGGAGGACACTGCCCTAAAACGTTCCTTTCCTTACTTCTTCCTTCGCACATAAGTACTTGATTTCCCCCCTCCCTTGCACTTCTTATACCTGGCAGGTATTTTAATAATCCCATATTTGTTCTTTTCTCCAGTTCTCATTTTCTATTTTACAGCCTGGCCACCTGGTCAGAGCCTTTCTAATCTGTATGCAGCGTGCATGCCTGGTGCAGCCCATAGGAGACCTGTATTTAAAAATGCGTGCTAATATACAACAGCTTGAGGCACAGAAATACAACTGCTTTTTTTTCCCCCTCTTTTGGGCACTGGCTGCAGTGTGAGCACGCTCGCTCACACAGACGTATCTGTTGGGAGAGGGAGAAAGCACCAACCTATACAAGCTTCGTTAGAGTCTTTGAAGAGGATCTGTTTAGCCTGGATGAGGATCCAAGGAAGATTTTTCTTGATCTTTTGTGTGGATTAGGCATTGCCCTATGTGCAAGTTTAAGGTAGGAAAAGGAAAGGCAAACGTCTCCTGAAATATAATTGGATCTATGGGACAAAGTAGGAGATTTGTCGTTCCATGGGATCTCTTGGGTAACAGATGGAGAAGAATGGGATGGTGAGTCTGGGCTGGTACCACCCAAAGACATCAGGTAAGAAGAATTTTCCTGTTTCATAGGGCTTCAGCACCGTAAAATTCTTTTCTTTTGTACTGACCCAGGAAAAATGGAAAGGCAACTGAAGAGGACATTTCTGAAGTCAGTAGCAGCCTGGAGGATCAAACCCCGCTCTCTCCCCCCCAGCACACAGCAGGGTCCTTCCTACGGCACAGGCTTTGCTGGCACACTCCCACCAGTAAAGCCCCATAGTCAGGAACGGCTGATACTGGGAAAGGGAGCTCCTCTGTCAGTGGAGTGCAGTTGCCTCTCCAGTGCCGATGTGGGATGATGAGGCATCTACAAGCTGTGTCTGTCGGGGCTGCGTTTTGCTTTGCGTATGCCAGGAGTTCGATGGGACAGCTCTTTTCACTTACACCAGCAAAATGTTGACGGTTTGGTGCAGACCTCCCCAGGCTCCCGGATAAATATAGTGTAGACAGTGATTCACTGAGCAGTGTTAGGAGTGACCTGTTTCTCAGGTTGGGACAGATGAACCTCACCCTGAAGGTGACTTAAAAATTATTCTGGGTTACACTGAGTCCTCTCCGTCTTGCAGTGTTTACCATGGTGCAGGGAACAGCAAATAGCAAGCAACCGTCTGAGGTGGATTTGGTCTTACAGGGAGATATTGGCACTCAGGGGAAAAGTCAATTTTTAAAAAAAGAGCGACAATCCTGCCTTCAGGGGAAGAAAAAAAAAACAACCTGCAAAATAGGACTGTAACACCAGCATGTCCACAAATTGCAGATTCTTCTTCTTTTATAGCTTTATCTTATGACTTGCCATGATCATTTAAAATCTTAACTCGTATTTCTTGTCTGGATACTAATGATCTGACACAGGAACTCCCACTCTGGAAACGTCAACTCCACAGTGTCTATTTTCCTGTATTGGTTAATGTCTGCATAGGGAAAAGGGTAATTCTATAATTTGGCAAAGCAATGCATAGCAAAGCGCTTCAACAACTTTTACTCCTCTCTACAGGGAATAGAAATATATTTAGCTGCTGGAACATCTGCCCCATTAACCTTATCTTTTATTTTCTTTTTTTTTTTTTTTTTTTTTTCTTCTACGCACTATTGACCTCTCTGAAAGAGGTTTAAATTCTGCTTACCTTGAAAGTCTCTGGGGAGGGACTTCACCTGCCAGGCACCAGGATCCATGCAAAACACATGAGGCATTTATCCCAATCAATAACCTGGCAGCTTCAGATCACTACAGCAGGAGGCTGGTAACATCCGAGTAGTACCAATAAAATACTCCAGAACCTGTGTATTAATCTTAATATAATTGCCCAAAGGGCATCTACTGACCTACTTTACCCTCCAGCGTAAGTTACCGTACAGTTGACAAATGATTTTAACAGAACCTTAGTGGTCACCTGAGGATGGCCAATATATAGTGCTATAAGCTGGAATTTTCATTGCAGCACATAGTTTAACTGACTTTTAACTCTTTGGAAGTGCTTCTTTTTCCCTATAATGGAAATATTTATGTTATCCCATTCAAATGCTCCAAGGTGTCTTTATTTCTCTTGGCCTGACTCATAACGGCCTAGTTCAAAAGCATTAAAGTTTAAGGGAAATGAGCTTGGCACCAAGGGAAGTAGGAAAATATTTTTTCCTCTCTAAGATGGATCTGTTTGCCTTAGGAAGGTGCTTGCTCTGTAATGGCGCAGGCTTTTCATTTACCAAGTGCAGGGGAGTGTCTCTGCAGCAGATTCAGGGTCTCTACATCACTTTAGGAGCGCAGGAAAATAATCGAGAGGGGTTGAAGGTTTGTTCCAATGAGTTTATCAAGGACTTCCTAAACAGTGTCAGATGAAATCCAACCTAGAGGCAGCAGTGTTGGACAGTAACTTATCCTATCTGTAGACAAATGGCCAGAGGGCCTCCATGGCTCATGGAGTTATCACTTGCAATTAAGTCTAATAATTCTAGTTAATAATCTGACCCAAAGGTTTCTTATACTGTTATCACTTGCTGAAAAAAACTCACAAGACTGCTTGTCTTTTAACAGCTATTTTGATAAGATTCTTTGCAGCCTCCATAAACTGGTGGGTTTTAGTCTCGTGGTCTCCTAAAAGCAAATGTCCTGTGTGTAGATTTCCATATGGTTTATAGGAACTTGTTTTTTTCCCCAATATTTTTTTATAGATTGCTGCAGAGCAGTGTATTAACCCCAAGGGTCTGCTAACCACAAGTTGGAGATCACTGTCCTAAATTATTGGAGCACTTATCTATTAGCCCAGAAGAATTCACATACTAATCCTCATCTAAAACTATCCCCTCTGGGCACGATCCTCTTCAGACTCAGCACCAGAGCTGAAAAACTGCTGAAGCCCTGCTGAAACCACTAACCCCGTGGCATAACTATTAACAGAAGTGACAGTTCAGGCAGCGGGTCCAAAGCAGACCGTTGCTTGTGGGGCTGACATAAACCGTAAGAGCTCTGGAGGCAGGTAATGAAAATGTATGACTGTGTTTCATCTTTGGCTAAAACACAGAGCAGAAGCAAAAGAATTATTTTTTTTTTTTTTTTTTCCTAGTCTGTGGACAATGAATAGGATGAACAGAAAGGCTTTTCCTCCCATGCTCCCACATGATGATTAATCTTCCCAGCATTTGAAGATGTTGGTCATTATTTCCTGGCTTGCCTTGAAATCCACTCTTACAAAGCAGCAGCAGGAGGATATATTTATATGATGATAGAAGATTTTTGTGAAATATGCATCTGTTTCAACGTTCTCAGAGCAAACCTAACCCAACCCTTCAAGGAGAGCAGAGATTATCACATCTGGGGGAAAGCAGAGACTGCTGCAGACACATGAGGACGTCTCTGGATTCAAGACTGACGATGGGCTGCACAGATGGCTGTCAAATAAATGAAAATTCACCCTTTGGGAGATTATTTTCCTTTAACAACTATGCCAGTTTTTAGTGACTACTAAGAAGCCTGGCAGTTTCCAAAGGCATCCTTCTGGTTGGCTCCGTCTCTGGCTGGAAAATTCCTGGGTTTTGTCAAATAGGGTCCCCTGGCACATTTTTTTGAGCTGTGCTCAGTCCCCACCAACGTAAAATGAGATTGTCACCTCCTGGTTTCTTTCCAAACAGGTCAGGTGACTGCAGACTTGTTAGGAAACTTTGAACAGCCAGATTTTACCTGAAAAGGAGGAAAGATCTTCCTGCTCAAAACAACTTGAAATAAAGAACTGCTACAGACAGAGGTAATTCATTCCCCAGGATGCCATCGGGACTACCACATTTTATACAAACTGCTTTTTGGCTTGACTTCAGATACTTTTTTGACCCAAACCAAATATTTAAGCTTGGTTTAAGATTCTTGGGTTTTCTTAACGCTTTTGTTCGTTGAAAACTGATTTTTGTTTCGCTTTTCTTAGACGAAACTACCAGCAAAGTTCATAGCTGATTTTTCCGCAGTTCTGGTTAGCCTGAACTGCATTTTCTGACAAGTCAACTCTTTTTCTGAAAATTATTCTTAGATGTTTTCCACTTGGGATCTCATTTCTGAAGCCATCTAAAATAGGATGTTGCTCCACATTCACAACAGCAAATTCATTACATTCTTGTGGCCCTTATCTTACTTAAGTAGGGGAAAATGGAATACAGTAATTCTGATGATGCCGATTTTAATGAAGAAAAGCTCGTGCAGCCTGCTGTATTAGTCACCTGGTGTTACAAGAATGTAATAAACTAGAACTGTTTCTGCTTTTTCCTCTGTGCACCTCATGCTATGTTTCTGCTTTTTGCACTATTTTTCTTCTTGGTTTGTATTTTCCCTGGCACTGAAGAGGTAAGATTGTTGAGACGTAGACCTTTACCATAATTAAGAAAGACTCCTCCTCTTGTGAAAGCTCATTCCTACCCAGTTCCAGTTTAAGAGACATAGGATGGACTGTTATCTCGGATGTGAATGGCTTTTTTCCTTTTTCTTAGAAAACCTGAGGTGGTGGTGTGTTTTACCTTGTACAAATGTCTCTCCCCTGCTAGCAGAGAAATGCCATTTGAATTCTCAGCAAGGCTTCCGTGCATCCCTGAATGTGAGTCTTAATTCAGATAATTAATATCACGTATGTAGGAGTGTGGAGTTAAAAGCAAAGCAGTCAAGCCTGCAGATCAGTGCATGATGATGCGTCCCAATTCAGAGGTTGGGGGGCTAGATATGCTGTTTTCTGTGTGTTGGATTTGGCTGGAGCTGCTACAAGCATTACAACAGCTTCACAGCCAGGGTGAGGGAGCTGCCTTCTCTGCATCAGCCATTCACTCTTGGCTGGCAAAGAGATGAGAGGGCTTGGTAGCCCCTTGCTTTACAGGTTTAGCACGTGAAAATTATCACATGAAAACCGTATGCCTGCGAGGCACAAACTGAATGAAATCAGGGCAAAATCCGCTACTAGCTTATCTGTTCTTATAACTTACAGCCCGCAAACCTCTTCCTTGGCAGCACGAGATGGTCAATAGATGCTGATGGGATCATTTGGAGGAGGGAGGAGGCTGCTCCAAAGAGCCATGTCTTAAACATGTCTTTATACACCTTTATTACCTACTTTATACATTAATTTTCTCGCACCGTGTGTAGATTGGTACTCCAGGCTATGGCTGGAGGGAACTTACTCTGTTGGCTGAAGTCATCTGGGCTATATATCCACTCTGTCTAGGTGACATTGCCATGGCAACATTATTATTACAATTTAGCCTTTCAGGTGTTTTATTAGAACACCTCCTACCAAAACAATGCCAGTAATCCATCAGCACATGGTCTAATCTAACAAGCAATCATGCTTTCCACGCTTTGTTCCTTAAGTAACACAAGGCAACAGCAAACTCTCCTAGGTTAAAACACACTGTGAAACTGCAATCCACTTCCACGTAACAGATAACAAAGTTCCTAATTATCTAGGCTTCTCAGGAGCCTCGTGTCCTTTGCTTGTATTTCTAAAACCTTAAAATAATCAATATCAGACGGATTTCTTCTGTCCTGAGTCATTACAGGCCATCAGGGATTGTTTTGTTCATTCTCACTGCGTGTAGATGAGCCCTACTTGGAGAAAGTTTAGGGCTGTTGTTTGCATAATGTATCAGCCAGTTTAAATGGATGGATCTCCCCTTATCTGATCGCAAGCAGATAAAATGAGGGTAGTTGCAGTGGGCTTGACAGCCTACACACATCTAAGCCTTTAAATAGACATTATTAGACCTGGCTACTCGCAGGTGAGGAAAAGCAGCTTTGGGGCTGCGTGGAGGGGGAGGATGGCTCAGCAGCTTCGTCCTCCCCGCAACGTCCCCGCTAGGCCACGCGTGAGTAAGAGCCCAGGGTGGGAAGAGCCAGCAGCTATCCCACACAGCATGAGCCCTCCGTTCCCAGCGGGGCACTAGGCAGCTCCTAAGATCAGGCTTCAGAAAGCTGAGCAACAAATTAGGCTCCACACCACGGTAAAGTGTCAGAAATCTTTTAACTACCTGCCGAAAGATGGCACCTTGTTCTGTCAACTGCCGTGCTTGTTCTTCTAGAGGTAAAGGATTCCTTCCTCTTTAAAGCTGGCAATTTCACCAGGTTTTGTTGTCACTATCTATACTTTGTAGTAGCTATCAACAAAGTTTAGGTGTCTGGTTTACATGCTGAGGCTGCCCTGTTTTAAGGATGCATTTAAATGTACTATCCCTTTCCACTTCGATGAAACAAGGATGGGTGGTTGAGTTGGATTTCTTTTTTTTTTTCTTTTTTTTTTTTTTTTTTCAAAACCAACTATGTTGACTCAAACTGTCTGCCAGTAATACAGAGACTTTCTTCCATCTGCCTGCTTTATCCTTCCATTGCTGTGATGCCTAAAAATCACAGGTTTGAGTGGTTCTGAGAGTCAGAGAGGGCTTTTTGGCTAAGGGCTGGAGTGCTATTCCAGCACAAGAGAGACATCCCACCACTCCTGCAGCCAGAATGGGAGCATTTTCTACAGTGAGAGGGGGAAAAAAAAAAAATCAAGCTTACTTTAACAGATAGGCTGGAGGCTTGAGCATAATTATCTTGCCAAACTCTTTTGCCTTGAGTATTATCTATCACTCTGTAGTTTTGTTCCTCACAGAAAGGTACATATTAAATTCTGTTTTTCTTCTGGCCATAAAAAAAAGGTAATTTTCTCAAAATTATTTCTTCCAGTCCTGCTAAAAACAAGAATCATAATGCAGCAGGACCCCCATCCTTCTAGTAATTACACTTTGCCTCATAACTCCTTCAACACCCATTTCTCAATTTATTTGGCTTATGTCTGGAACTGCAGTCATACACAGAGACTGGGTTCTCTGTCTTATTATTACACAGACTAAATTGTTTTAAAAATGTAATTAAACATTTACCTTGAAGACAATGGTTTGTCTTCTTTAAGAAGAAGGATATCTTAATTTAACCTAATTTAGAAAACCTTTAATTTCTAAGCATTTACCTTCAAGACAATGTTATGCTAAACACAAAGCAAAACAAAAAGATTTCTTAATTTAACCTAATTAAAAGATAAGCCTTCAACTTTTATATCACTGCTGTATAAAATGAAGAGCTAGGCAGAGCCTTTTGGTTTGTTCAGAACTGTCTATTTTATTATCCCTCTGGTTTGTTCTCAGCTGTCGATTTTATTATCTCCCTTGATGCCCCCAAATCCTCTCAGCCAGCAGAGCTATCTAACCTGCTCGGTCCTGGGGCCATCTATAAGAGATCAAGGGACCACCACTGCAATAGCGAAGGGTTTTGGTTTGTTGGGGGTTTGATTGGTTTTGGGGTGTTTTTTATGAGGTTCAGACAAAATTCAGCCTGCTGCTCGAGGTCTCCCCAGGGAAGAGGAGATCTGAGGAGGGTGAAGGATTATTTCCATTCAGTCTGAGGCCGAGGCAGGGTGTTAGGTGGTGGAAGAAGGGGTAATGGAAGCCCGTGGAGCGATGGACTCTTGCTGGTGCTGGTCCTTGGGGGACCGCTGATGAATGCACAAGGCACGACAGCAGTAAAAGCTCTCCCAACTGCATTAGCGCTCAAAATAATGTCACCAGCAGCTGGCTTTCAGGTTTCTCCCCCTTCTCCCGAGCTGCCCTGCGAAGGCGTGCAAAGAAGCAAAACCAAATCATCCTTTGCAAGCAGCTCCCCTGGGCTCCAAGAAGCCTGTGGAGCATCTGCTGTGCTCAGCGAGGCTCCTGTGCGACCTGCCAAAACGGAGCAGCCAAATCTACTCCCCTGTCCCTCGTGGTGCAGCTACGGGGCAGGGAAGGGAGAGCAGCTGTGCAGAGAGCTCCTCGAGCAGCTGCTCCGGAGGAAACCGTACGTGGTGGCTGAGGAATGGTGCCCACATCTTCCTCTTGCTCAGGCTGAACTGGTCCTGCCTGCAAACCTCAGGGGATGGTTCAAAGGACACATTTCAAAATGAAATAATCAAGATGCAAATTTGCCTTTGAGGGTGGTTGCGTTCAAGGTCCACTGGGCAGCCACCAGGCAGCTAAAAGCACAAGGCTTACTTTTCGGTTTTATTTTGACTGGATGAAACCCTGCAGCAGTTGTGGAGGTGTAAGGAAGGGTAAGGCAGGGTGATCACTGACCTTGGGCATAGCTGGGTCTGTAACAGTTCCTGAATTCTGCTCCCAGAGCTGCTCTGCCACCTGCTTTATATTACTTAAAGCACTTTTCATAGGAAAATGACAATATAACGGATTCTCGGCTGAACAGTTCAAAATGTGAAGCCCTGCAGCGTGCATCCGCTAGACCCAGCAATCAGATCAGGTATTTCTTTCCTGCAGTGTTAGTTGTTTATGAAGAAGGAGCACACTGAGTGCAGGAAGATGCAAACAGCAGATGATTTCTTTCCTTGCAGCTCCAACTCCTTTCCAGCCTACAAAATGTTCTCTTTTAGCTTTTCCAAGTTTAGTCACATCAGTACTTGGGTGGCTGCAGTTTACCCTTTCCTGTAAGCGGCCTCCTCTATCTCACACACACAGCACCCAAAAAGCCACATCTGGTGACCTCCTCCACCCACCCAGCTCTGTTGCTGAGCCATTTCAGATGCCTTCAGTTTTGGGCGGTGCCTTTTTTTCCTCTTCCGTTGCTCATTCTGCAGATTTGGGGGGGGGGGGGGTGTTCCCCTAACATTTATGAGCAGAAACGCTTTGGTTCACCATTTTCACCTCTGATACAGTATTACCTCCCAGGGTGACTCAGATTTGGCTAGCGCTTGCACGGTGCACTGAAGGCTAAGGTGGGTGATGAGGATTTCAGTATTTTGGTTTCAGACGTGCTTCACAGCGGTTGACTGTGAGCTCATCAGCCCCAGAAAGGGCGGGTTTGGGTGTAGAAAGGCGGTTCCCAAGCCATGCCGGAGGTTCCCACTCCCCTCCTCGTGTCAGGCAGCGCCCGGCAGGCCCTCCGGGCCACATCACCCCTCCGGCACACGCCGGACGGGCTATGGGTGCTGCGCGGGAAAAGCCGCCCCTCCAGCACCCTCCCCAGGAGCGAGGCGCGGGCCCCGCGGCCCCGGCCGAGCCCTCACAGCTCCTGAGCCCGCCCTGCGCCCTCAGCCCCTCTTTAAAGGAGCTGCACACCCCTCGGCCAATCGCAGCGGGGACGGGGCATCCCCCGCAGCCAATGGAAGGGCCGACTGGGGGAAAGGGGCGGGGCCAGGCGCTCCTCCGGCTGGAGCCGGGCAACTGTGGTAAACAAGCGGGCGGGTCTCCCGGCTTTCCTGGCGTTTGGAAGCGCCAATGAGCGAGGCCAGGCTCCGCTAGCTAGCCAATAGCGAGTGAGGGGCGGAGCGCGGCCCTGGGGGCGAGCGTCACGGCGGGCAGAGCCTGATCTGCTGATTGGCTGGCGGCGCCCCCGCCTCCACCCCCGAGTGACCGTTGGCGGGAGGGGCGGGGCGGTGGGCGGGGCGGTGGGCGGGGCTCGCCGCGCTGTCGCAGTGAGCGGCGGTGGAGGCGGGCGGTGCGGGCGGACTGCCTGTGCGGGCACCGGGCAGCGCAGCCCGGCGGGTCCCCTTCGGCGGGGAGGAGGTGGAAAACCAGAGGCCTCTGAGTATCTCGGTGTAGTTAGGTACTTCCCTCCTGGATGCTTGGGCGGGCGGGAGAGAGGCGCTGCTCCCCGGAGAGCCCGGCAGGCAGGCAGCCTCTTCCTCTTAATTTAACGGGCACTCGTGAGCGCTGACAGCAGCGAGGGGTGTTCTCGCTTTTGAGATGCGCGGGCAGGATTGAGAAGATTTTACTCACTGTAGGACCCAGAGGTGGCTTGGATTTGTCAGAGGGGTGAGTAAACCGGGCTGGGGATAGGAAAGCGTCTGCCCCGCGGGTTTGACGGCGTGCTGGGGGGGCAGCGCCGTTCCTACCCGTAGGAGTAGGGGTGATTTGGGGCTTCTAGGTAGGTCCTGAAAACGTGTCCTGCTTTTTGTCGTGGTCGGAAAGTTGAACTCTTGTTTCTTCCAGCGCACGCAAGGAGGGAATTGGTGTGTGGGGGGTGATGAATAACTAATAGCGAAGCAGAGGTTTGGGAGAAAGGGGGAATTTGCCGGGATCTATTTAACAGAAACAAAATCCGTAGATTTTTTTTTTTTTTTCCCTCAAGAAACTTACCCCTAGCCGAGCTTTCCGCATGGCTTGTTTGCACCCCGGCGTCTCCAGCCCTCTGCGGGCGAAGGCAGCTCCTGGCAGCCTGGTGAGGAGTGGAGCAGCCTCGTCCCTGGCTGGCTGGCTGCTCCCTGTCCCTGCGCACCCTGCCCCTTCCCGGGGGTTTTCCTCGCTCCTCGTCAGGGCGCGGGTCCTCCTCTTAGCCCCAAGGGCTGCCCCGCCGGAGGAGCCCAGCAGCCCGGAGCTGTAGGGGATGGTTCAGAGCTGAGGGCTGCTCACAGACTAGAGAGTTGATGGCAAGTCCGGAGAGAGGGAAAACGAACTAGTGTGGCTGGAGCCGGGGGAGGGACGCGGCTGGGGAGGCGGCAGAGCCGCCGGGACAAAGGCTTATAACGCCGGCTGCATCCTTCTTGGTGTTGAATGAACGCGCTCTTCTGTCCCCCCCCCTCCCGCTTCACAGAAATGCTGCAGCATGAACCCACCGCCTAGAGCGAAAGGATCGCGCCTCCTCGGCACCGCTCCCTGAGCCGCCCGACAGCAGCCGTCCGGCGGGGAGCCTGCAGGGGGACTGACACCGGGAGCTGCCCAGCCCAGCCGCTCCGCCGCCCGGCTCCGGCGGGATGCGCTCGCCGCCGCCTTCATGCTGGAAGGGGGGACTCTGAACCGCCGCTCCGCGCCCTGCGAGCCTCTCGGGCCAGGACCCCGGGCAGCGGCGGCGCCCCGCGGCGTAGCCCGGTCCGGAGCCATCCACGTGTCACCCGCCGGCGGTCCCCGGTGAAGGCGCCCGCTCCAGCCGGTGGTGCGGGGGGACATCCCAGAGCGCTTCGCCGCAGAAGCCAGCGGCGTCCCCCGGGGGTGGCGGCGGAGCCCGCCCGGCCGCCGCGATCCGGTGCCCCATGGTGCTGCTGCGGAAGCTGCCGGGGATGCCGGGCTGGCCGGCGGCGCTGGGGCTGCGGCTGCCGCAGAAGTTCCTGTTTCTGCTCTTCCTCTCGGGCCTGCTCACGCTGTGCTTCGGGGCCCTCTTCCTCCTGCCCGATTCCTCCCGCTTCAAGCGCCTCTTCCTGCCCCGCCGGGCCACCGCCTCCGCCTCCTCCTCCTCTTCTTCCTCCGCCTCCTCCTCCTCCGCCTCCTCCTCCTCCACCCGCGACACCGACCTGCCCCGCAGCCCCCCCGCCGCCGCCGAGCCCCGCCACGCCAGCCCCGCCGCCCCGCGCCGGCTCCGGGAGAAGCTCCGCACCGCCGCCCGCATGGCCGGCCCGCCGGCCCACACCGCGCCGGGCTCCCGGCAGCAGGTGCAGGGCGGCGAGCGGCGAGCCCAGCCCGCCACCGGCGCTCCCCCGGCCCGGGAGACGCGAGCTCCGTTCCGCTTCGACTACGAGCGGTTCCGCCGGAGCCTCCGCCACCCGGTGCGGGGGAGGCGGCAGGGCGAGGACCCCGAGACCCGCGCCCGCAGGATGAAGATTAAAGAGGTGAGACCCCGCGTCGCCCTCCCCGCACGGCCGCGTCCCCCCTCGGCTCCCCTCACGGCCGTGTCCCCCCCTCACAGCCATTTCCCCCCCTCGCATCCATGTTCCCCCCCAGTCAGCCCTTGGCTCCCCTCACGGCCATGGGCCCCCTTCAGCCCCAGCTCCCCTCACAGCCATGTCCCCCCCTCACAGCCATGTCCCCCCCTCACAGCCATGTCCCCCCTCAGCTCTCAGTTCAGCCCTCACGGCCATGTCCTACCCTCAGTCAGCCCTTGGCTCCCCCCATGGCAGTGTCGTGTCCTGCCCCCCCCTCCCCAAGTCAGCCCCAGCAGTCATGTCCTCCCCTCACTGCTTTGTCACCCCTCATCCCTCACCTCCCCTCACGGCCTCGGCCTCTCCTCGTTGCCCCCACTCTTCTCACACACCCGCTACTTCCCCAGCCTTGCCCCCATTTCCCACACAGGCCCCTTGTGCTCCTTTCTCCCTCCTTTTCCCAAGGAGGGTGACAGGAATTAGAGGGGTGTCTTTTTCCGTGGGGGTGTCCTGCAGCGTGGCACTGCGCATGCAGAGCGTGCAGGTGCACATGCTTCCTCTCACCGGAGAGGAAATGTCAGGGCAGCCTGATAGGGTGTGACGAGAAATTAAAGAGCTGAAATTATGCAAAGGGAAATTTCAGCTTGATTATTAGGATTAAAAAAACCCCAAACTTGCTTGGCCAGAGGTGTCTGCAGTTGTGCAAGAGGCTCCCTCCTGGTGTATCGGCGTAAACCTGGCTGCGTGACACAAAAACTGGTAGATGATGAAACTTGTGCTGGTCCACGGGGATGGGGGGACGGGATGTGCCCTCGCAGAAGTCGGGGAGGAGGCGTGAGGCTGGCTGGCCCTGTGAATCGTTTTGTCGCTTACTCGGGATGGAGTTGGCTCAGGACTTGTTACCCACTAACAGCAACTTGAAGGCTGCCCTCAGTTAGACCCCACCGCACCCGGGCCACCTCATCGGTGGGTTACCGGGGTGTAACGGAAGGGAGAGTTTGGCCTGGTGCCCACAGCTTGTGCGTAAAAAGCCTGGCAGCCTCGCAAATGTTGCAGAGCAATCTGTGACCTAGTTAACCAAGAGCTATAGATTCTGTGTAGTATTCGATTGTGTTTGTCGTATCTTTTGCTATGATGGATAACCAACTTGGAGTGAATTTTGGTCTAGTAAGAAGTGCCAATAAGTAAAATGCACAGATTTAATTAAGCGGAGTATAAATTTCCTGGGTTTGTTCTCTCACAGAGGTGTAGGCATTCAGCAAAGATGCTGCCCCAGGTTGAACAGAGAAGGAGGTCGGAGTAACACACCGAGGGCTTTCATCCGCTGTAACCTGCATTTCAAAAGCAGTTTTTTAAAGCTGCCCTCCTGATATCTCTGTCAGTCATTAAAACAAAGGCTGCACCGCTGGTAAGATTCTGACTTCTCTGCCAGACAACCAGACACAACACACAGAGGGGTGCTGGGTTTCTTTATGATCCCAGGCGTGATTGAGCCATCCTTTCACTCCGCATATCAGCTTCAGGGTGTTCAGAACATTCCAGTACCTGGCCCTCTCGTGCAGTTGGAGTTGCGGAGTGTGTGCTTGAATATGCCTCAGACTCCCACTTCCAAGGTATGCTAGGGTAGCACAACATACCCATGAATAACCCAGCTTCCAGTCTGTACAAACAAATCAAATTGGAAATCTAATTTATGAAAGCCAGTGGAATTCAGTTCTTTATTTGTAGTTAATTATTTTTTAAATACAGGATTATTTCAAGTTGTATGGATTCAGCCCCATCTGTTTATAACAGCCGTAATCAGTGCCGGGTAGCAGAGTTAGATTTTTCAAGGATGAGAATCCATAAATACTAGTTTTATGCTGACAGCTAATTACTCTTCAAACAGAGCCCTTATTCCTTAAAAGTGCCTGCACTTCTATTTATTCAGAAAGAGAGAGAAACAAATATGGTGCTGAGATATGAGACTGAACGTGCAGAACAAGGGATGGTGGTGCAGCTTGTGGGAGAGATAAGGTGTGTCCTTTTTTTTGCGAATCAAAAAGACATGAAGAAAACAAACCAAGAGAGGTTAGAAGACAAATGCTGTATAAAAAGAAACAGATGGGTAAAAAAATAAAAAAAAAATTGCAAGGAAGAAATAAATCAAGTCATGATACTGCATTTGGGTTAGCAAATACTCTTCATGTGATGTGAGAGATGCCAGCAGAGGCAGGTAGTGGGTTTGCTGGATGTTTTAAGGTGCTGTGTGCAGTAGCAAGTAGTTTTTCTCTCCTTCTTCCAGTGTTTTAAGCCCTGTAATTTGTTAAAATGTGTTCCAAACTGTTCTGGTACTTAAAGTTTTGTTGTTGGTCCCCTCCCCCCTCAGCCCATTCTTACAGGTCAGCACCTATAGAACAGGGTGGATGGATATGGATGGGATTTGTTGGTATTTTTTTTTTCCCCTCCGTCTGCCAGAGCCTAGATGAAAGCCAGGAGAAAGAACTGGTGCATGATCAAAGACTAGGGCTGATGCCCAACCTAGAGACGTGGAGCTTTTTATTTTCACGCAGGACCCTTCAATCTGAACAGGATTCCAAGCAGGCGTCTGCTCTTTCCCACCCAGTCTCTAAGCTGCTTGATGCTTCAGCCAAAGAAGAGGGTGTGTCATTAGTTTCTTGGCTGTTACATGTGGAAAGCGTCCTGCTAGACTTTTTCTGCTTTAAAGATAAGTGTTGTCCAGAGTGTGAAACCCACCCCTGTGGTGTCTCCTGCTTTACTGCTGTTTGGGGAAAGCTCTGAGCAGTGCTAGGGGCACTGGAGCTGTTTGCAGATGAAGGAGCCTGGCTGGGGGTATATTTACCTCACTGATTTGTGTGCTTTGAATGCCATGTTTCCTAGTAGCACAGAAAGGAGCAAGCGAGTTGAAATGGCACATAGAAATCTGTTAAAAGGAGTAAGTGCTGCAGTGAGCTGAGCTGACGTGCATGCAGGTGTGCTGCTTTGCACTGGTGGGTAACTTAGCAAAGTGGCAGACTTCTTGGGTTCGACTTAGAGACTTAAAGACAAGTCCAGAGTCAATAAGCAGTTGTTTTCCTGAGAAGGAGGAAAGAGAGCACCTGGATTGCACGGACTGCTTACTGCAAAAGGTCATTGGTCACCTGGAGAATTGCCTAGGATATACTGCTGTGTGTTACTGTGGGCAGCTGAGTACTGTGGGCACTCTGACCTTTTGAAGAAAACGGCAATAAAACCAAATAAAAGTCTCCCCATGCTGCAGGTTGGGAAACTTAAAAGTGCCTGAGATTATTCATCCCTTAAACTGACCTCTAAAAACCGTATTAGTTCTGTAATTGATCAGTCGTGCGTGGCTTCAGGGAATAGCTGATTTTTTTACATGCGCCCAATACTAATCACTAATGTTCAAAAAAAAAAAAAAAAAGAAGCGGTTGTAGTCAGAAAGTAACTGCAGAAATACCACAGTGGGATTCCGTATTTATTTGCTCTCAACAATTTCCAGATCAAATTGGCTCAGTGAAAAGTCAAAATGATTTCCCTTCCAACTGCTGCTACTGCAAACTCGGCCTCAGATCTGGGAAAATCAGACCGTGTGGTTTCTGCCTTTTGCATCATAACCAGTAATAAAGATTTTGCTGTTGGAGCTGAGCTGACAGTTTTGCTGATGATGGATGAAGCAAAACAGACTGCTGCTTGCTGTACTGTAGCTGTGTCGGCTTTGTGGGTCTCGCAGGTAGGGCAGTGGTGGGGAGAGAGAACAGCATTTCTCTAAAGTATTTTTATACCAACTCTACTAATGCCATCCAGTGCTTAAGGACAACCCTGGTAACCAGCTAGACCAGAAAGCGCCCATCGGTGAAATTAAAGTAGCTCGCTTGCTTCCAGTCATGAGATGTGAGAAAAATGTGAACAGTAAAAGAGATTTACTGTTTTTTCTTTTCCCCTTTGGGTACAAAAGGCAAGTTTCCTTGCCTGATGTCTGAGAATACTTAATACCTTAACCTGACAGTGTCCTTTGTCCCTTTCAAATAAGGAAATATGTCAAATTCAGGCAGGCTTTTAGTCCTCTGCTGGGATTGTACCCTTGGGTTTGACACATGCATTCATTTCCTCCGGATTAGTAATACTGAAGCCTATTTGTTTTACAGTGCAGTTCTCTTCATCCTGGCTTTTCTTCCTGTCCCCACCTTCATTTGCCTCCCCTTGCTGTCTGCTGTCCTCTAAAAAGATGTATTTGCTTTTGAAAATCAGAGCCCAGGGGATGGAAGGCCATCAGAGTCCGTGTACGCGGTTATCCGGCATCGCTCTGCAGATTAACAGGCACCTTCGAATGTAGAACAGTCTTTTAAACGCCAAGATCTTGACAGCATGTCACTGGAAGATAATTGGCAAGAAACAGGAATGTTACCAGGAGCTCAACTTTTGCGGGAAGTTACTTGGTGTTGGTTACCGAGTTCCCGTGGTGTGGTTTGGACAGTCCTGACCCCCCATCCCCTCCGCAGCGGCACAGAGCCGGGTGTCGGGGCAGAGCTGGGGGAGCTGCTGTCTTCTCCTTCGGAATTTGTGCCGCAGCCCTGACCTCTGGTGGGAGAAGTGTCTGGTCAGACGCTCGCTTCGTCTCGCACACCTCGGCGGAGACAAGCTGTGGGGATTCTCCGGGGATTTTTTACATGGGTATGGGTGCACGAGCACCGGGAGCTGGGCTGTGATCCCCAGTTTACTGAGAGCAGGGCTTAAAACAGTTCTCAGTGTGAGTTACAATCAGCCTGTTGGTACAACGCTGTGAATCACGTCCCTGAGCCATCTCATTTCTGAAGCCAGCAGTAAAAAGATTCCAGGCATTTCCCTTTCCCTACACTGTGCAACTTCTATTCTTCCATTCGGAGAAAATGCCTTTTCTTTCTGTAATCTGGGGATGAGCAGTACTACAAGCAAATAATGTAATCTGTCAGCGGCTTCAGTACGTGAGTAGCACCACGCACAGTTCTAGGTGGAAGTGCACCTCCCCACGCACATCTTTCTCCCCGAGACCCGTGGAAAACATCTCAACCCTTTGTGCTGGTCAAATATAAATCCAGTGTCTTCCAACAGACTGACTTTGGGCAGCGGGGGTCAAGAAAACCGTTCTCAGTAAAATACTTACTATAACAGAAAAGAGTGATGATCTCAAACCAGTCAGGTGTACTGTGATCGGATCATAATTCTTTCTCTGAGGTAGAAATATCTTTGCAATGAGAGAATTTCTATGCAGTTTGAAGCACTGGCTGGCTCCAGGCTTGCTGGAATTTTCCTTTGCTCCATGCTTCTCATGCATTTATTTACTGTACCTGCGAAAAAGGTACTATACTGTAAATCCCACAAATGGTGCATACAGTGTATTTTTTGCTTCACTAGCCTCCGGTGGATTCATGCAAACAAAATTTAGGCCTAACCTGTCTCAGCCTCTTTTGGCGGTAGGGTATACAGTTAATCAACTATAAATGTATTTGTTCTGTAGGCATAATGCATGAGTACGGAAAATCTTTCACATGCTGTGATCCGTGCTGCAGTGCTGCTTGCCTTAGAGATGCCGGCGATACCTTGGTGCACGCAATTACTGATGTTACTGGAGCTGAGGGCATTTTGGAACACTGTGCAATTTGAAGACATTTGTTCTTATCTACGAAATCTAGCACTGAAAGCACTTGTTCCACAACGACTGAATTTGGTGCGAGACTAGTTTGTAAACTGCCACTTAAAGACAATGCACTGTTCACACAACAGCAAAATTGGAGCGTGGAGCTCTCCAGGCAGATTACAGATAATGACTGAATCCGAGTGCTGGACGTGGTGAAATGAGTTTCCAGGACACACGCACACAGAGGAACGTTGTGCAGAAGGACCTGCACCTTGCTGAATGACTTCAGTAAATCCACATAAGCTCTTTGAAAGTTCTCAAATATAAAGATGGGGGGGGTGTTATGCTGTAACCACGTCCCGTAGCTGCGGGGAGCAGGACTGAACGTGGCCATGCTCCGAGCAGGGGTCACGTCGCTGGGGCTGTGTGAGGTGAGGAGCCCTCACTGTACCCCCCTGCGTGATGCCAGTGCTGGGCCAAGCTCCCGGCGCCCCCCCAGTTCTGCCATCAATCTGGGTGATGTGCATCAAACTGTGGGTTTGCAGTTGTGCAAATATTTACTAAAAAGCAGTCACCTCAGTTAAGATTCCATCTTTCCAGCCAAAATATTTATAGACTCCTGATTAACTTTTTAATCAACGATTAAATCTGGCCCTTAATGGGAGAAAGATTTCTGTGTCTAGTGTTGTTTCCTTTGGATCTGTATGCAAGGCTTTACCAAATGATGTTGATCAATCATGTTTGGTTTACTCCATTAGTCTATTATTGTTAGATTATTTATCATTTTGTTTCGATGCTTTTGAATATATTTTTTTGGTAATTAAAATGATTCCAATTTTAGATAGGAGACCGAGAGGGAGAAAGGAGAAGTAGCTTAGATCAGTCTGTTATTTAGTTCTGAATATAAAACTGACATGAAGCTGTCAAAAGAAGAAAGCAGGAAAGAGAATTCACGTCATTGGTGGGAAGAGGAAATCTTGTGCTTGGAGCATTCTCATTTTTAAACTTAGGAAACAGACTAAATTTACATTCCCCAAAAAAAGTGCTTTTCACTGAATGCCGTGAATGGATTTGGCATGAGGAGCGAACACACTCCCATGATTGCTGTCTTTACTGCGTATCCCCTTGGCGCTTCAGTTCATCATATGACACAATATTTTGGAAGGGCTCCAGAGAAGCTGTCATGGGCAGCGGTGTCAGTGATCCGTGCATAATGCGAGTGAATTGTGCATGATGGACCCAAACCACTGTAGGAGAGAGAGCACAGTGGGAACACTGAAGGACTGGATAATAAACGTCCTCTATTTATGGGACAGGGGTGTTAGTCATTTGTACCTTTACTAAAGGGGGCAGAGCACCTACTATTAATTAGAACAGGACATTTGGTCCTGGGTTCTGTTCCTGATCCATCATGTCACTGTATGGATCCAGTATGCACCTCTGTAAAATGGGCACAATTTTTTAAAATCCCCAATCCAGCAAGCTATTATGCAGCAAAGCTGTTTCCTCTCGGGCACTTCAGCATTCCCTGGGAGGACACTGGAGCGTAAGTAATGTCTAGAGGTTGCACTAAACTGAAGTGACTTTAGTGCTTCCCTTTTGCATCTATTTATCTTGACAGCAAAGATGCAGAGTCCCTTGTGTGTGTATCTGCTGTGTACTACAATCAAAGGAGAGATCTCGACGGTGTTTGAAAAGGAAAGTGTGCTCTTAAGACTTACTTCTTCCCTTAGCAGAGAGGTAACGGAGCCTGGCTTTCTAGGAATAGGAGTCCTGTGTGCTGAACCCCCCCTGCATCCCCCTCATGCAGTTTGTGACGTTCCCCATCCTTGTGTTGGTAGTTCCTTCGGTGTCACCCTCCCCGCCAGTGGTGGCTGTTGTTCCTCCCCGTGTCCCCCCTGGGCTGTGAGGGCTGGAGGCAGTGATGCAGTTCTGGGTACCAAGCACCCGGCTCAGCGGGCTGTGGCGGAACAGGGCAGGGGCTCACACTGCTCCCCGGCCTTCAGTGGGGCACTCTGGGGGTCTCTGCCAGTCCGCCGGCAATTTGCACTGAATTTTAGTTCCTTTGTGACCTTTACCCTCTGTCAAACCCAATTGAAGTTTTCCAGCTCAGGAGTTACCGGGGAGGATGGTCAGATGACAGCGGAGCAGAAAACAGTTCTCAGGCTTATTTGAGCTAATTGTTCTGATGGTTGTGATTGAGTGGGAGCCAGGAACTCGTTAGTTCTAATCTGGCCTCCAACACTTGTATTACATGGCCACAGAGCTGTTATATTTCTCTCCCTCTCAGTTTATTAGTGGGTAGAACGATATCCTAAGAGTAAGGCTGCGAAGAATAATCAATGCAAGAGATTTAGAAATTCTGTAGCATCTCATCATGCCAACAGCACTTGCGCAGGATGATGATATACAGGGAAGCTATATGTTCAGTACAGCCTAGAGAATGTCTCTTCTCGAAGAGCTGGTACTTGCTTCAGAGGAAGTCGGTGACAGAACTCCCACTGATTTATGGAGCAAGATGGCTCTGAAGACTGTCTGTACTGAGAATTGGAGCCATGTTAGTAACGTCTGAGCAAACCGTGTTTGAAACGGGGCTCTTGCTCTAATTGTGTTAACATGATTTCCCTGGGCAGTAAAGAAAGTGCATAACCATGTACTTTGCGAAGTAACAAAAGATAATTATAATGTAATCACATTTCATCCATCCCGAAACCCTCCTGCTGTCTGGGTTAGCCAGCCCAGCTCACAAATAAAATACTTCCAAGTGGAAATGGGATGTTTCTGGTTCTTCCTCCACTTGAGCCTCTGTTTTTCTCTGCAGTTATCTAGGAAGGACACATATTTATGTTGGTAGTTCAGCATTGTGCTAGATGAACACCAATGAATCCTTGGCTGATTTTTGGTGCTGTTTTGGCTTTCTTGAAGGCCTTCCTTCTTATATACCAGACATTTGTTCTGTGTGTTAGTGAGCTCTCCAACCACCGGAACATTGTCGCTGCTGGGTGTGGATCTGCTCACTCTCATCAGTGGCTGCACAGTAGAATAATTCAAAAAATTGATTTTTGAAAGGCAACTTCTTGGCTGGCGTGGGGTAAAGCAGTAGACAGGTGTCTTCTCTTCTGGTTCTTTCATTTCTGGTTTTCAAAGACTTAAATAAAATTTCGAATTGAATGTTAAGGTGAGATTTGGTAAGTGGAACAGCGTGGAAGTTTGTTCCTTAGGTCTTGAAAGGAAGCACAGCCAGAGCAGTACTGTGGGAGCCACCTCTACATTAGCAGGGACATGGAGTCTGTGACCTAGGAGGTGCCTTCTGTCTCTAATTTTGATGAATCTTGATGATTCTTTTCTTTAGTTTATTACCCAGATCCCCCTAACTTGCCATTTCTTGCTGTATTCTTTCGGCAGTTCATTAATCATTGTCGTATGATGACTGTCTAGTGCAGTGCTGGAATGATGCCAGGGCCAAGCCCTGGTCCCTCTCATGATGGAAGGTCAGGATAAATGAAAGCGAGTCCCCTTCATCCTGCCAGCTGAATTCTAACATTGTTCTAACATCCACTCCACCAACTTCATTTTTATTAAAGATCCAGTATTTGCAACCTGATTTGTATGATT
Organism: Athene noctua; assembly: GCF_965140245.1. Lineage (NCBI taxonomy): Eukaryota > Metazoa > Chordata > Aves > Strigiformes > Strigidae > Athene > Athene noctua. Next base: position 3,934,157 of record NC_134060.1, read on the forward strand.
TATTGTTGACTGTGGGACTCTTGGAAGAGTTTATCAGCCTCTGGCTAATAAATTTGCTACTGTGGTCCAAGAATTTCTTGTAACACTTTTGTGAGTTGACAACTCCGACATGAGGCTCTAGGAAGGCTGTGAGCAAGTTTCTTGTGTCTATATTAGCTATTACCTTTGATAAATTACTGGACTAATCTCTGCTGACTACTTAATGCTTGAGAATTGCTCTGTTCCTCTCTTCAGAAGTTCAAATCACAAGTAACTCTCGGAAGGGGAGAGAAGGGAGAGGACAGCAATGCTCCAATCTGTCCCTCCGAGCAAGAACTACAAAGACAGATGGGGAGCAGGTGAACCAGCAAGAAATCATTAAACTAAACTCATCCTCCCAGATCTCTCCTGTTAAGCCATCCAAGTGTGAGATAAAGCATGAGGTGTGCCGGCAGTTCTCAACTTCCCTCTTTTCTCCTGTTCCAGCATTTGGACTGAGACAAAGGCAGTTTTCAAACAGATGTTCCTTCTGCTCCCTAAGTCCATTCTCACAGTGCAGAGCAGGAGCGATGCCGGGTAACTCTTGGCCTGTATTTACTTTTTTTTTTTTTCTTTCTTTCTTTCCTTCCTTCAGTTATCCCATCTGCTTATGACTGCTTTCTGGGCCCTTGAGCCATCCATGTGTCAAAAGCAATTCGCGCTTTGCCAGTGCTGGGAGGAACGAGGCAGATCAGATGCGTCGTCCTGAAATAGAAAGAGTGAGACACGTATATTGAGCCGCTGAGTGAACCTGTGACCGTGCTAAGTTTTTCTTCCAACGTGAAAGGACTCCTTTCATATCTTACAGTGTGGGTCCTATTCAGAGCTGTGATTTCCTTTTCCAGATTTAAGGGCCTAACAGAGGCCTCTTCAGTCTGTTTAGGTTGTCTGAACCGTACCTCGAGCCGTGGTGTGAATCGGTTCCGTTTATCCACCCGGCTCCCTATGCTGACACAGCAGCTCCGCATCACCCGAGTTCCAAAGCATCTTGCTGTGTCCCGGGCTGGAAAATTCCTTCTTCCCAAAAGAGGATGTGGCTGATTGTGAGGGTGGTCTTCACTTTTTCTATGTCTTAAAATGCTTTGGAAGTGTTTCTCTGGCTGAACTAGAGCTCTTCAGCTGTCCAACTTGGGCTGTTGGATACAGAGCCCCAGCCTTCTGGTCCATCATAGTTTCCATAACCATACTTCATGGTGACTGTCAGGATATTTCTGCTCTGGGTGAGGAAGGCTTTATTTACTTGCCTCAGGACGGCTCCGTGGCACATTCACAGAGGTGGTCCCTGTTCAGTCTTTCATTTCCATTCCCACAGAGTATTCCTGCCATGGTCCCACATCCAAGGCTCAGGAGTACAAAGCCTCTCATATCCTCTCTGTTTTGTTTCTTTTCATAATTGATCTGTTTGATGTCTCTCCTGCAGGTAGGCCTAATAGGTTCTAGAGACTTTTTTCTTTCCTTTTTATTATTTTCCTTGAAAAATGAAAGAAAAATGTCCCCAGACTTTTTTTCTTTCTTTTTTTTTTTTTTCTTTTTTCTTTTTATCTTCCAGTCTGCCCATTTTTGGTTAGTTATCACTACAGCCTCTTTTAGAGCATCCCCTTGGGCTCTGGCTCTCCAGAAATAAGAATCCTGTGCAGATGGTATCTTTAGGGAAAGAGAAAATTACTTACCTTGTCATAATGCAGGTCTGGAAAAACAATCTTGCTTAGTGTTTGTGTTTCCAGCCACCTTCCTTTTTAACGGGGGAATATTATGGTGAGGAAGTGATGGATTCTGGTCTGGGTGTTTAACTGATCATTGTACATCATTCACCTGGAATGCTGGTCACAAGAATTTGTAGTCTGTGTGTAATTAGGGATTTACGAAGACCCTGTGCTGTACACGCCTGAAGGGACGTAGCTGAAATGTAAGAGGCTTCAAGGCAGCCTATAGGTATGTCACAATGCCCAAAATCTTAAGAGCTAGGGGAATTTCGTGCATGATTTATGCTGCAGGCACAAAACTCAGGAGGGGGACTCTGAGGTGACATTTGAAGAAGCACAATTACTGGGTAAGTAATTTTTTTTTTTCACTTTCTTTCCTCAAAGCATGCTGGAATGAAATAGTAGTCACTAAGAAAAGCCATTACCAGCCTGTCCCACCTAGAGTTAAAAGGACTTGAAAAATCCAAATACTAGTGTGACACAAAGTGTACTGCTTGCTTTCTGGGTCCACCTGCCATCCTTTGTGCATGCAGCCCCTGGCAGTAGCTGTGAAAAGAATTGCAGCGTGTTTGACGGATATCTCCTAATACGGAACTTTGTTAGCAAAAGTAATCTTGTGAAGCGAACCATTACATTAGAACGTAAAGGTAATGATTTGTGACGTCGCAGTAGTGTTGGGGAAAATATTTGCTTGATATGCCTCTTTGTGCGTGAAAGTCTCTGTACGTGTATTTGGATATATGGTACCTGTTCACTTCCAAAGTGCAGCACATACAGTAATTCCTGAAACCAGCATCATGCTAAAGTAGAGCACAGTGTGATGTAGTTCACAGGTATCTTTTAATACTTTTTAGTATCTAATATCGGAATATTATTATCTAGTATTTCAATATTTTACAAAAAGAGATTGATTTCCTGTCTTCTGCAGTTGAACGTGTTCTGATATCTTCTCCTTTGGAAGCATTTTTAAGGGCTACAGGTACATACTGACAACTTAAATTTAAGAAATCTGTTTTGGGTGGGAAATCTGAATGCATGGAAGGAGTAAACCAGAGCTAACTTCAAATTCTGAACAGTATCAGAAACCCCCCCAATGTTTTATATGAGGACCTTAAATTTCTTTTCTGATTTTCTCATACTTACAGATATTGCTCAAAGAGCTACTCCGGCCTTCCTTCTATGGTAATAACAAGGGAGATTATAATTATTCATATGGTTTTAAGCTCATCTTTCTTCAAGTTTCCTCTCTTCAATTTTTAATCTTTCCTGTATCTCGCTATTCACTTCCTGTATGTTTGCTGGCACAACATCTTCACTTTCGTCTGCATCACGCAAGCTGTAGTTAGATTTGCTCTTTGACACTGACCCCAATTTTTTTGCAGTTTGCCAAATTACCTTTTGAATATCCATCTATAGAAGAAATCATCCATCAAATTTAATAGGGTCAGTTCCTCTGGCTAGGACTGCCGGCTGCAAACTGGACATCGTGCATCCCCTTTTTTTGTGCAAGTTCTCTAAACCTCATGACAGCAAGTGCTTGAATAGCAGTTGGAGGTAACAAGCTTAGGACAAGAAGAATCTTCATTGTTTTTATTGCTGGCCTTGTTGTACAGCGTCAGCTTCGGTCGTGCTCTGGAATATCATATGTTTGATCAGTTATAGAGACTCAGAGGAAATACGAAGCTGACAGCTTTAGAGTGGCTGGGAACACAAATACCTTTTATTTCTATTAGAATTTTCCACAAGCTTTGATTCTGGGAAACGAAGGAGATGAGACTACAGCTTCCCTCATCTCTCTACTAAATCACCCTGTGCTTTGGTCTAGACTTGCAAATTTGTTCTCAAAACCATTGTCGTCCTCTTACAGTCTAGAATCTCATTAAGAAACTAACTGCAAAATCAACTGCTCTTGCTGACATGTTTCCTGATTTAGATGCAGCTGGATCCAGCTGGGTCTTAATGCCTGAGATAGCCCTATCGAAGGGTTGGTTGTTTTTTTTTTTTCCCCTCTTGACACGGTTAAATCTAGTTGCATTAGGAATTTAATTAGGAGTTAGTTTAATTGTGTTTTGAGCTGTTCTTTCTCCCATTCAGCTTTCTTAGCAGGGGCTGTGAGTCAGGAAGACTCTTGAGTTCTATTTCTGTCCTTGTCACTAACACTAACGGCCTTGGACTTCTCTGTGCTGTTTTTTTTTTCTGTTCCCCCAGTGCAAATCAGGCTTCTCATCCTGCTTTTTTTCCTGATTGTGGTGGGTAGAGAGTGCTTACCTCTGCAGATCTGAACTGAATAGCTCTCTGGACTGTCTGTCTGGGAACAGCAAGCCGAAGTTGAAACTTGTTTTTTATTGCAACTTGCTGGAAGGTGCCTTGTGGCTGTGTGATGGAAGGTGATTTCTTCAAACTTCATAAAGAATATCTCCATTGCTTCCAGTGATGGAGATCAGTTTTCTGAGCAACGGTCTGCTGTGTGGCTATTGTGCGAGAGAGAGTGAGCTGTGATAGTAACTGATGTAATAAAAAAACCCACCCATGCAAGTTTGAAAACAAGCTGCCAAGACTTTGCCAGAAAAATCTGAAGCGAAGCCCCACTCACCCGCTGCTTGAATTACTCTGTGATATTTACTTCTAGATAAAGTGACATGTAGCAAGTAATTCACAGTATCTATCTACCATCTAACACTGAACAATCAGCTGATGTATTTGCAGTCAGTAGGCTGACGAGGTTTGAAATTTTGTTTTAGAATCCATTATAAAGAGCCACAGCACACGGGAGGAGCTGTGTACTCGGGCTGGTGCTTTGGGTATTAAAACACGAGCCTTTATCTTGTGTTTAAGGAAAAAAATGGGGAGAACAGTGGCAAAGGCAGCTGTCAAAGAGCTGAGGCTTTCCTGAGCTTTGGGTGTCGTTCTGAAGGGTGTATTTACAGAAATTTGCTTTGAGGAAGTGGCTTTGCGACCGGAATCAGTTTTGTGTTATCTGAGAGGCTGATCAGCCTCCGGCCCCGTTGCGGTTGTGCGTGTAACCCCAGTGTTCACTCACACAGATCACCTCGTTGACTAAGAGGTATGGGATTGTCTTGGTGCAGCTGCAGCAGAATAATTTATACTCTCCCGAGTCAGGGACCTTGCCCAGGTACCCGCGCTCTCGCTGCCGTGTTGTCATCACGGATGCCAGGTGTTGTGTAGCCAGGCATTGAGTTTTGACCCTGAATCAGCCACTGCCCTCTTGTGCAAAATGATTGGGGGTCTGCAAGATCCCTGCGTGAAAGAATATGGAGCACAAATCCACCGAGTGAACTCAGTCCCACGCTGTTTATTAAGCGCTTTGGTTGTTTCTCCTTATTGTGCCTGGTGCTCTCAGAAGAGGTTGAGCTCTGGGTCTCTGTGTCACAAGTGGATAAACTGAGGCACGTGGTGGTGGAAGTTACCCGACGGGTGTATGGGAAGGGTCAGGAATAGAAAGTCAAAGAGGTTGCGTTCACTTGATTTTGTCAGGGCTTTCCTTTGGTAGTGACAGACTGGGGTTTCACTGACAGCCACACCTTTACCATCCCGTAAAGGAATGATACATTTAGAGTTTGAGAAATGAAGTGACGTTAGATTAACACTAACCAAGGTGAGACTCCGGAATGGTTATCAGCTGTTTGAAAGCCTCTTAAATGAAAATCTCTGCAGTTCACTTCTTGTTTTACTCAAAGATGAAGGCTAACATGGATGCTAGAAAACAGGCAGGTTAGCTAGCATCTCTCTAAATTGCTCAAGTTCCTGTTGGGATCTATTGGATTTACTGTAATCTTTAATTATAAAATGTAATTACTTTAGAATGGATTATCAATGTTGGTGTCCGTTTCTGTGGGTTGCTTGGTAACGTCTTTCATGTGCTGAAGCACTATCTGTTCTGCGAGTTGCAGGCTTTTAAACCCACAAAGTAAAAGCCTGTGGATATTAATGTCTGCCTAAATGGAACCTTTCAGTCAACTGGAGTTAACAATGCAGCTTTTTTGTTGTTATTTTGCTATTACTTAAAAACATTTCTAAGGACAGTGTCTCAAAGAAGTAGCCTGAGAAGTTGCTCAGCTTTATGTTAAAGATTTTCAAAGCAATTCTAGCCTTTTTATAACATTCTGCCATGGTGTTTGTATGGATATTTATATCTCCATGTGATAATATTAAAAACAGCAACAGAAAATAAACATGGTACTGTTTCATTACCTTTCCTGCAGTCAATCCTGAATTATACAAGCGTATGCAAGTCTGATTAGAAAAAAATACCATACATTATTCCAGATATAAATGGCTTATCCTGATGTGTTCAGGCAGACTTTTTCTTCTGTCTGCAAGACTGACAGGCAGTTCCTCTTTTTCTCTGCATCTTGTCATCTGGCAAATTATTTTTTACACATCTGGGGAAAATATATGGCATTATATTGCAGGTTAAAAATCCAAACTAGAACAGGGCTATTTTGGGGTAGCAAGAGGGTTAGAGATGGGAAAGAACAGGTCCTAGTTTTGAAACTGATGTGACAACTACTCTTCTTCCAACTACAGAGAAAGGAAGAGAAACCTGTCTGGTAATTTTTGAGGTGGGAAAAAACAAGTAAGAAATACAGCAGAGAAAGAAATACTTAAAATTACACCCACAACCACACTTTTTTTTTTTTTTTTTTTTTTTGTCTTTGAAAACCCAAGCTGGAAATTTCTTAGATAGCTTAATAGTTAAATATTGAAGGGGGGGGGGGTTGAAGAAAGGAGGCTAAAGAGCCACAAAAGTGGTTATCTTATGAGGATAATGGCTTTGTGTAATGTTCCTTGGAAGTTCTTGAAAAGGACTGATTGGTTGGTATATTTAGATTTCATCTTTTAAGCATTTACTAATTATCCCAGGCGAGATGGATAAAACTAATCAAATAGCTGTTTGGGAATGCTCTGCATTTTGAAATCTTCCCTGGTAACAAAAGGAGGGCAAGTGATAGCATGGGGGATTTTTTTCTTTTCTCTTTTTTTTTTTTTTTTCTCTCTGCTTTTTACAGGGATTTTCAGTAGTTTAGTTATTACATATATTAAAGAACACCAGGTTTGCACATCTCTTCAGAGTGAAAACACTTCCTTGGTCAAGTTTTTATCCTGAGCCCTGTTTCTTCATTATTGGGATCACAGAACCTGCTAAACACCTTCTTGTTCTGAACTCATCCCGACTTCCTTTCCACTGGACTCTCGTTTTATCCATAACCTCAAGTTCCCTGAAAATCAGTAAAGCAGTGGCACTCGGAAAATCAAGACCGTAGTACACATGGGCAGAAATTATAAATCCCAGCTGCTCAGTATCTCCCATGTTACCTCCTGGGTGCCAGACCGAGGAGCTGTGGTGCTCCCACGCAGCGCGTGCGGAGAGGGAGCGGTATCAGTTTTGTTGATGCTTTTATTTACTGAGTCTGGTGATTTTTTAATGTGTGATTAGGCATATTTGATGTTGTATAACCTAAGAATTCTTCTTCAGACATGTCAAGAGCAAATGGAAATGAGAGAATGGGCAAAGCTGTGGTAGAGGTATAGGTGCTGTTGTGGTGTGCTTGTTAGTTTTAGCAAGTAGAGAAGTTTGGAGTATCAGTGGAAACATGAAATATTTGTATGATTTCCTGCAGTATTTGAAGAGGCACAACCACTTGGTGTTTGGCCCAGTATTTTGAAGGAGAGTATTTATAAAGCTGACTTCTAAATATAAATATTTCCATACATTAAATTAAAAAAATGAACTGAAAGCAGTTTAACCTAGCCTTGTTCTACATTGGGTTTGTGCAATCTAAATGCTGCAGTGTTGGGAACCTGCAAAGACGTGGTCGAAGACCCTGAACCAACAAACAGCTGGGTGCAGGACTTGGCACTCAGCACCCAGCTCCTGGCTGCAGGCTTCTGCCCGTATGAAATGCACGTGGGCTTGGGAGCGAGATCTTTTTTGGGTTTGGATGAGAGCAAAGCATGAGAAAAAGTAATGGCTTAAATGATGGAAGTGATAAGGGTTTTCAGAAAAGTGCGTTTTCAGAATTCAGTTAAGTTACTTGTAGTTGATTTTAGTATATAATCGTCTAGCTGAGTAGCTGAAACTCTTGAAAGCAAAAAGTGACTTACAGATTATAGAAGAGAAAGAGCAATCTGACAAATTTGATTATAAATTTGGAAGTCTCTGCTATAAATCAGCTGCAAGCCAGGGTGATTAGAATTTCAGGGCCAAATAGATAATTGTCTATTAGATGGCAGATGGCACACGGGTAAGAACAAAATCTAAAATTATGGATCTATTTCCATAATTTTTGTGGTTCCGGTGCCATTTTTCAAATATAAAATGGCACAATGTTAATGCTGATGTATTGTGATCTGTCATGGCTAGAATGGCATAAAATATTCACTTCTAACCTTGGCGTCTCATCAGAAAGCTGACTTAAACACCTTGCTATGCAAATTTCCATTTTGCACCTCTCGGCTACATCCCCTTATGTCTCAGCCCAGCGTTTGGAACCTCTGTCAAAGAAAGCTCCCGAAAGCTCCGTCTCAGTCCTCCCTACGGTCTATAAATGTGGAGTCCTCGCTTTTAGAAACTTGATGAATCTCTTCAGTGGTTTGGAAGTTGAACTGCTAAATTTGGATTAGAAAGACAGCTGCAGAAAGCCAGAATGGGCAGAATGGCACAGATGCTTTTGGCTTTTAAACTTTTCCAGTTGCTGCTTTTGGATCCATCATTAGAGAGGAAAGCTTGATCTTGGAAGATGGGAGAGTACCACATGCTGCATCTTGCCTCCCATATATGCAGGGTTTAAATGCAGTGAGCAAAATTTTGTTCACGTAAAGGAAAACTGACAACGCTTTAGTATGACGAGGCAGCATATCCAATCTCATCCATCCTCTGTCTGCCTGATTATCAGGACAGAACAGAGAAGGAGGGTTTAAGACACTGCAGCCAGCACAGCCCAAGGAATCGTTTTGTAGTGGAACTTTCTGCAACACCGTGACAAATGCAGCTTAAATGGTTGAATAGGCAAATTAAGAATAAACATGTTTATTCAAATAGCACTTGGGAGTCCTGTGTGAAGTGAGTCACTTTGGGGTGTCTGTCAGCAGGCCTCATGTCCCTCCTTGTATGAGAAGACAGAAGGAGAGGAGGAGATTTCCTTGTGGGTTATAAGTGGTTGTTGAAGGGAAACCTGGAGTAGTTTTCTCGCCTGTGATGGAGGTGCCAGCGAACTCTGGATCCCAGAGAGCCATCTGTGCCACCGTGGCAGAGATGCCCAGGTTTCTCACAAGCTTTGAAGAAGAAACTTCAGACCTTGTGGAATGGAGGGGTTAAAGTTGAGGGAAGGAAATAACTTTAAATTTCATACTCAGCTTAAAATGAGGCTGATTCAGAATTACAACGTTAGGAGTTTTATGCAACAAAACAAAGTCATTTCCACATCCTCTCCGTGTCCAGGATTTCTGTGTGCCAGAAGGGTGGGTCCTCCTTCCTCAGCTCCAATTTAGAAGAGAAATGAACTGAATAGATTGCCTAGCTGTTTCCTTCCTGGGGCACAAGCCCCATCACACTGGGGGAACGCTGTCTTTGTGGAAACACCATCGTTCCTGCAGTAAACTGCCAGACCAGGCTCTGAGACATAAAAGCATTCGCTTGGTACCATCAGAGAGAGTCCAGAGTTCCTTTAAGATTTTCCCTGTTACATTAATGCAGAGTGAGAACTTCCCATTTAGAATATTTTTGCTAGCTCTCTGGGGTTTCTTTCAGTGGCAGCATTAAAATGAACACCCTGAGTCATACGACTGAAGCATGTCTGAGTGAATTTTGTGGATGTTTTTTTCCCCCCACACACCCCCCGGTCATTATTTAGTTTCCTCAGAACAGAGCCCTCCAGTGACTTATACATCCCACACTTGAGTTTTTAAAACCCAAGTTGACTTTATTTGTTTGTCCAACATTCCTTCTCCTGGTGATGTTGGAGTCTGAATGTTATCAGTCAGTTCAGCAAATGTTTATCCTTGTCCATATGACGAGCTCTGTGAAACTTTACTTTGGAAGCTTGATGTTTAAAACGGGGCGGCGGGGGGAATCTGGTGATACGGCTTTTTTGTGTATGTGTGCTAATCAAGGAGGGTACTGCCAGAGGCTTGCAATGTTGGGTTTGTGAAACGCACAGCTGGAGGGAAGGACGAAAGTCAAAACTGAAACGACGGTAGGAATTTCAGACCAAAGTAACCTGCATATTCTGATCCTGAAATAGAGCAGTAAATGCTGTTGCAGGTGCTAGATGGGGCACTCTGTGGAGGAATGATTTGTTTTAAACTGTCATTTTCTCTCAAATGTCTTGTTTGAGTAAAGCATTTTAGAAGACTCTTATCTTTGCTGAGCGGCAGTGGAGAATATTGTCGATTCTCTGAAGCCACCTTCTTCCTTTTTGTTATCCGACTTTTTTCCAGGGATTGAATCAAAGAATGTACAGGTCACTGCGATGCTGGGGCTGACACTGCTCAGAGCCAGGCTGTGTGGATTATAAAATAGAGCTTTATTTAAGGCAGTCCTTAGAACCTGACAACTCCTAGCCTGTGCTGGCTGAAGAGAGGATACTTGTAGGCTTAATTTTTCCTACTAGCTGGAGCCAGGGGGGCAGGAGGACAGAAAAAAGCTGTGCTGGTGTGTGTGTGTGTGTGTGTTGGAACGTGCACAAACACGCTGCCTTGCAGCCCTCAGGGAAAGGTTAATGTGCTGAGCCTGGGCAGGACAGTTCAAATGTCCCGAAAGGAATTGTTTGAGTTGGAAGGGGTTTCTCAGAAAGCACACAGCCCATCTGCAGGGCTCTGTTAAGAAAGCACTTTTGAGTTTTGATAGGAAGATATCAAAATGTCATGGATTTCCCCTTTCTCCTTTATGAATGTATTCTGTTAATTAATAGAAAGACAATTTCTGTGCGGTGTTTAAGCAAAGACCAATTTCTTCCTTTTCTCACCACAGTATTAAGCGTGTTGCGTGCCTCCGTAGTGCTGCTTTGCCCAAGCTGTAGGTGTAACTGCTGCAGGGTGGGCAGATGGTGGGTGGTTTTGCAGTTTGATCAAGTTTTATTGTTCCTATCCTAAAGAAATGCAAAAAATCAGAAGATAACATCCCTATACTTAGGGACATAACAGCTTTGGCCGTACATTTTTAGCCTGTTTTAATTACTGTTTGAAATACTGGTACTCCGTGAAAAACGTCAGAAATTCAGAGATGGGGACATCTTTCTAAAATTCCCACTTGGTTTGCACGACCAGGGCAAAACCAGAATTTCAGTGTGTGGTACTTCAGAAATGTGCCAGTCCCAAGTTCTGCACTAGGAGCGATGAGTTTGAGACTTCAGTGTTCAGTGTGAATTAAGGTTCTATAAATAATGGACTATTGATTGCCAGGTTTCGTAGTGAATGGGATGCTCCCATTCATTCCCAGAGCTAAAGTTCAGAAAACTTTCCATCCTGTTCAGCACTTTCATTCAATTTTTCTTTTTACAGATGATGAAATTTGCTTGGGATAACTACAAACAATATGCACTTGGAAAAAATGAACTGCGACCCCTGACTAAGAATGGTCACATCGGTAACATGTTTGGTGAGTTCTGAAACAATTTCAGTGCAATTTTGTTGAATTTTTTTAAAGGTCGTGTGTCCATGTCAGTTCCTTTCTCTGCAATGCAGTGAGGTATCTGTAAGAGCTTTGATCTCTTTCCTCTTTCCATTTTTATGAAGTGAGACTTTTAACACAGCTCCTACGGGTTACTTACCCATATCCCATTGCTGGGAATCTCATTCCTCCAGGCATCTCTCAGTCCCAGCCTGCAGCACCTCTGTACAGATCTAGCACCAAACGTGTCTGAGAACAGTGCTAAAACCAACCAGTGTCTTGTTTAAAACATGAAGTCAGTCCAAACCTGACAATGCTGCTATTTGTCTAAGCTTGTAGACGTCAGGACCTGACCAAACTGAGCTTTTTCTCTCTCATTGCTCCACTGTTGAGCAAGATGTGAATTCCATGAAATATTGAGTGAGTGAATCAATATTAAAGGCTCTTTATACTATGTGCTTACTGGCTTGTGTAATTTTACTTTTTAGGAGATTACCTTTTTTTATGTGAGCCACTTACATAATTTCAGTGCTATTCCCCTGCTCGTTCTGGTGGGATACTTGTTGACCTTTTGGGATATAAATTGTCTTTTTCCTCATTTGCACTCAAAGCATTTCCCTGCTCTGCCTGCTCTGCCCTAGCTTGGCCTTGCCTGCAGAGGTTGTGTGATGGTGAGGCAGCCAGCAGAATCTGCTTTAGCAGCCCTTTCCCTCCCGTCCTTGGGGAACACTTGCTGTACAGAGGTCTCTCGGCTTCTTTCCACAGGAGTCTGTTTTGCAGAGATTGTCTCCCAGAGTCCCTTGCCCGTATTAGGTGGAATAGAGTTCTTTAGTGGGCAAATTATCTGTGAGCTTTACTTCCTCAGGGCGAAGGAATTGGGCTAATACTCTTGGAAGAAACACTCCCATTGCTGGTTTTGCACTCTCTGGGTGTCCCAGCCCTTCTCCACATCAGGTACGTGCCATGGGGGCGATCTTCCAGACTGGAGGTGTGAAGATCTCCTGCTCTGTGTGGAGACTGAGCACAGCCTCCCTCACAGACCTCAGCAGCTTCAGGGAGCTGTGAGATGTGTGTGAGAGGGAAGGTCTGAAGGTGGAAATAGCGTCACGTGTCTTCTAGGATGGCCAAAATGATGGAGGTGGCAGAGGAAGGGCTGGCTTTTCACTTAGCCACAGCACGGGGAGAAACCTCCACTCGTGGTGCCACCATCAAGTCCTTTTATTGCCCCAGATGAGGCGCTTGGCTCTTTAGTTCCTGCAGAAGTACCAGGAGGGTTAAATCTGGTTGCGCAGTGCTGGAAGTTGCACAGAAGCCGTGCTAACGATTGCTGGGGTATCTGGAGGAAGCAGTTTTGCCCTTGTGCTCGTACAGGCTGTGTATGACCCGCCACTGCTCTTCCCCAGTCTCACTTTGTCAGGAGCAGAGATTTGGGTTGGTTTGTCCTTTGCCTCCCTCCTTCAACACCCCAGGTTTCTTACTTGACAATTTGCATTAACTTCAGCACTAAGTTAAGCATTTTGCAACTTTTCCATTCTGGCAGGCTTGTCAGAATTCCTCAAGGAGCATGCCTGTAAACAGACAAAAATATTGAAAGCTTTTAAATGCATTTATCATGCTAAAACAATTGGCAGTACTTATGCTTGTTTGTGGCGTGCCTGTGAGCACTCTCAAGGAAAATTCTTTGGAGCTCAAGGATTTGCAGACAATTGCAGAAAAGAAGGTACGTGGTACATTTCAGCCTCTTAGTAGGCTTTTCCTCATTTAACTGTTCTTGGTAAAGAACAGAAACGTTAGGCAAGCCATAGCTGCAGCCTACTATCCCTCTGGTCTCCAGAGACTTTTAGAAATTAGGACAGGGCACTCTTCGCCTTCTTCATTGTTGCCCATTGCCCCTCGTGTCACATCATGCATCTTTTTATTCCAAACTGCATATGTAATGAGGCAAATCGAGTACTCTCCATGCTGGAGGTGTCAATATTAAACTGAGATTTCTCTGCAGCTGCTTCCGTGTGGGAGGGAAGGAACCTCATTGGGGCTCTTTTCAAGTATGTTTGTGTGCATGAGAAGCAATCGAGTTCTTGAAGGGTGATACATTTTCCTGTTGTGGATGTGATGCTCACTTGTAGCCTAGCCTTCAGTTTAGCAGCCTCACCCTGGGGGAAGCAGGGGAGCTGCTCTTTATCAAATATTCTCTCTAATCAAAGTAGAAATACAAAATAAACATTCACCTTGTGCTCCTGCTAGCATTCTGCTTCTCTTAGCAGCCATGAGCTAGCATCCCTCCCCGATGCCTGCCCCGATGTCAGGAAAATCACAGGCAGAAGGACTCTTGTATCTCGACCCTAGCTAATCTCCTTTCTCCTCTGCTTTGGAAGGTGGCAGGTCACATCTGGGGGACTATCTGTCCCATTTCCATATTTTTTCAGAGATCAGACTGGCCCACTACCCAAGTAAGTGCTGGACTGCTACATGCCCTGGAAGGCAGCGTTCCCACTCACTTGGACTTTGATCTGGTAACTTGGTTTTACGTTCCTCCTTGTGATTGATGCTCTCCAGATCCTGTTCCTAGTGCATCAGCTTCATCAGGATTCTCTCATATTCTGAACGTAGCTTACTTGTACAGAAGTCTTCTGATTGCTGTCATTTATAATCATTGCAACTTGAAAGCCCTTTCCTTAAACCCGTTAGCTGTGATTCTTTCATAAGTGTTATTTATTCATCTGTGATACTTGTGATGAGATGTGCCATGCTAAACATTCCATCCCATGCCCTCCGGTGGGTAAACATGTTTTAGACTTGCAGCCATTTCAGATGTGTGATGATTTCCCTGGAAATTATGCCATGGAAATGGGCAAAGCACACTACTAGAGTGGAAGGATGATCTCTCTTAGAATAAAAACCTGCACCACAAGGCTGCAATGTGAACGACTGCACAACTGTAGGGTTTTCAGAATGATCTGCAGAATTTCTCTCCGTACTTTAGCTAACTCAAGGGAGACCTGCAGAATATCTAGGCACTGTTAGAATCAGGCCCAAAACGTACGTGTTTAGGAGAACTATTTAACAAAAACGGCCCAGCTGGGCTCGTGGCTAAGGGTGAGGGCTAGAGATCCACAGGTATGTATTCTGTTCCCAGTGCTCATCTAGTTATTTTAACCCTTCTTACCCCAGCATCTCAGCATTCCTGTCTTTGGTGTTGTGAGCATTAATTTAATTGATGTTTGCAAAGCATGTTGAATTCCTTGGAGTGAGGCTGCTGGAGAGGGCAACCGTATTATGTAGCGCAGCACTTGAAATGCACCTGTCACTGTGATACCCAGCATTAGATAGCTGAATTATTATTCTGCCCGCTCCCTGGGTCTGTCATAGCCACTTATTTTTCTGACAAAATGTTTTTAAAATCCTGTTAGCTTTACAGAGTTTCTCTAGCTATGGGAGAGTGAGCTGGCATCTATTTCTGCTCATGCATCAGCTGAATTGTCAGTTATGTTTTGATTGCACAGTCTTTTAACAATGATAAGGTAAGAAGCCCGATTTTCAGATACCTCTTGAAGTGTGCAGTGCTGGCAGCACTAGAATCCTTCTTTGACTTATAACCTGAGCCAATTTGCTCTGAAATCAGTGACAGCAAGTAAATATGGAACCTTGCTGTGCTGTTAGACAGTCATTTTTCACCACCTAACTGCACATTAGTATATTAATTTTATTATAAAAATAGCAATCCTTAACTAGGTTTCCCCCCTTTTTTTCCTCTCTCTCCGCCTGAAATCACACCTGAAATTATGAATTGCCTTGTGACAGCCAATGCTTCTCTCAGCATATGCTGAATTTGTGCATCTTTGCAAGGCATTCTAGCTTTATCTGATGTGAATCCATGTGACAACTGTCACGTTTAGGACACAGCCAGGTCACCAGAACTGGATGGCAAGGATCTGACAGCAGCTGGACCTAAAAGATTTAAGGCGTTTAGACTTCATCCTCATGTAGGGCCCTCCACGTTGTTCATTTGACAGAGTACACAGGGCTATCTGCACAGGCTGGGTAACAGTGCTTGGAAGATCAGTGGCTGCTTAGGCTGGGTTTGTGTACTCAGCGCAAACTTTGGCCTGAACTGTCCTGACAGTTTGTTTTGAAGACAGGAGGTCATTGGTCTCGGTTGCCTGGAAATAGTGCTATTTTGGTTCTCCAAGATAAAAAATGGGTTTGAACTGGCTGGGGAAGAAAAGTAGTGACCACATGAATATATACATATATATATTCAGGTTTCTTCTCCCTGGCTAATGCAGTGCAATCCTACTGGACTTTCTCATTGCACCGTGACACTGTGACCTGCCCAGTTTCTGATCTGGATGGAAATTCAGGTGACATCTCCCCACTGGACTTACACCCCAAACTCCTTTCACAGCGACTTTTAACAGCAGGTAGACTGCTCTTTGACCACCACCTCAGGTGCTGGGCCCAACTGGACACAGAAGGCTCCACATCCCAGTTAGTCCTTCAACCATCCAGTCTTGCCTGTTGAGCCAAACATTTTCCAAATAGCTGCTTCCTTCATCAGTGATTTAGCTAGGAAACCGTGCAGCAGGCAGGAAACGTTCCCACCTCAATTAGAAGCAACAGGAGTTGATGTATGAATATTTAACGTGGAAAGGTAATTGGATGAAAATATTAATCTAGCAACATTCTAACGACCAGAAGAGAAATGGTATCCTCCAATTGTGCAATCACTTGGTGCAGCTTTTCTGTTCTGCCTATGAGTCTCTTTCCCTGTGATCACAAAATTACAAAACCCCGGAGTGTCCTTTTATGTGATTAAAATAATAATAATAATAATAATAATAATAATTGCTCTCTGAATTTGTATGCTGAATTATTCCTGCTGCCTATTGCAGATGACATTAGATGGTTGGCTCTACGGGCTCTTTAAAGAGAAAAATATATATAGTAATAAAGATGTTGCTGGAACACTGTTGCTCCCTGGCTTCATCATCTTTTTTTTTTTTTTAATGTATAAAGTTAGCCAGTTGAATATTATTTTCAGGAGGGGCATTTTGAGTTGACGTTGGCTTTTTGCTGTCACTGAAATCTGTAGCAACAAACTTAATTCCTGTCAGCAGGAAGCAGTGAATCAGGATATCCTCCAAATATCAAACTCAGAGATTGGTTGCATGATTCATGTTAGAGCTGACATTTATCCCTGTTATGTTTTTTCTGTTTTTTTCCCCTGCTTTCCACCTGCCAGGATCACTCCTTCCAGACACCAAGGTTGTCGCTAATACTGTAGGAGATCCGTTCCCACTCTGCTCACACCTTGGGCCATGCTGGGAATGGTGGCTTCCTTTAAACATGCTGGTTTCAAGAATTAGCTCAAACATAAGGGCTCCACTGAACCCTAAACCTCACACAGAGTTTTAAGCTTTTTACAGTGGCTCAGCTGACAGGTAGTAACTTGTCAGCTTGAAATACTCATTTAAAAAGTTTAACCAGGAAAAAAAAATAAAAATTAATGTCTCGTATAGTGGCCTAGGGCCTTCTTCAAGCACTTTTGCTATCAAAGCAAAAAGAACTAGACCTAATCAGCTCCATCATGGCAGCAATTCTTGAAAAAAATTTATTTGAACCAAACAGATTCATCTCCCCTCAGCTGAGATTTACATTTTAGAAAACAAAGAACAAGCTCAGAAAATTCAGCGGAGGACAGCCTTGGCTTAAGATGTAAAGCACAGATGCACGTTGCAGTGTCTCCGTGTTCAGCCCTTTAGACGCGAGGACAGCTGCGGAGATTGGACTGCAAGGGTTTGGTCTGGGCCTGCCTTTAGCAGGAAACCGGGCAAACTTCACATTATCTCAGTGTAAAACCATTAATCATCCCAGGCTTCCTCATGAGTTCCATGAACTTTCCATTGACCCTGAACAGTTTTGAGTTTAATGAGGCCTAAAAGTAAGAGAGAGTCTTGGGATTTGTCAGAACTGCTTTGCACAGCAAAACAGAGGAGAAGGAAACAAAACAAAACAAAACAAAATTTAGAAAAACAGCCATTAAAGTAGCAAATGAAAGCAGCAAAAGAAGGAAAATTCTGTTGTGATGTTGTGACTAGAGAGTGTTCTTTGGGACCTCGTTTGGAGATGCTGAGGAGCAGAACGTACGGTGGTATGGAGGAAGCGAAGCCACGCATGAGCAGCCCCGTTACCATGCAGACAGGGGAACAATCCAGGCTGTAACTTTTTTTTTTTTTTTTCCTTTTTTCAGACTCTGGGGGCTGCATTTCAAAATACAGTGAGCTTTAAAAGGTTTTTTTCTTCTTTTTTTTTTTTTTTTTTTTTTTTTAAATCACCCTGTTATGGATGTTGTTTGTGCCTCATTCCGGACACTAATTATGCGGAAATAATTGTCTAATCTTCAGAGATATTGAGCGTGTGATTAAAAGGCAGCCAACTGAGAGTGGGTGTAGTTGGACTGCTCACCGATTCTTCTCTGGATTACGGAGGCGTTGGTGGCAACTCCACAGCAAAAGCTGAGTTGGAGGCTTGGCACTTCCAACTGGCTTCAACTAACATCCAGCATCCACTCCAAGGATCTTAATGGTGCCCCTCTGGGCAGAATTGATAATAACACGGAATATACAGAGTTGAATACCAGACTTGGAGCTCCTGACAACACAGCTACCTCTGCTTTGGTCAGAATACATCTTTCAGAAATGCTGAGGGCTGTTTGTCTTCTACCCACCATTTGCAATGAGATGCTTTACATAATTTCCACTGCAGACACAAACTCACGTGCAGACACGCGCTACCAGAAACTACATAAAAAAGCAGAGCAAGTTACGAATGTATTTTAAATGTACTTTCAGCTGTGCCTTTTTATGTTGGAAATATCTCAAGAATTCTGGTTTTCTTATCTTCATCCCTCTGTATTTAGCTTTTCGTTGTTTATTCAGAGGAAATGGATAGTTACAAACTGTGTAGCAAAACCCCCACTTACCTTCTTTGTTTTTAATTCACTCCTTCCCCACTCTTGAAACTTCTGAAGAGATTAGGCAGGTTCAGAACTGGCTTTGCTGTGTTAGATTTCACATTTAGAACTTAATTGCTTTATCATATCTCTTTCTGTGCTACTGCTGGTTTCTTGCCACCTTCATTATGTATCTCATTGGATATTCGTCTGGATTAGTGTTAGATTTTGACATTTTTCTATTCACCTTCAGGAGATCACATTTCATATGGCTCCTGCTACAGAATTTCCTTTTCTGTAATTTTTTCCAGGTACTTGTTTCCAATATTTTTTTTAATCTCTGCTGCCTTTTGGGACAAGAGAAGTCTCTTCTCTCACTTAATCAGTAGGTTTAACATCATCCCATAGGACATCAACTTTCAGATTTGTCACTGGTTTCAAGGTTGGATATATGTGTTCAGAATATTGTGGTAGGCACTTGTCGTTTGAAGACCTTTATCCTTTTTAAAAATACTATCTTTTAGCCTCTCAGGATTGTTCTTGTCTCCAGAGAGAATTTTTTGGGGGAAGTTCAAGAAAATCCCTTAGCCTTTGCTTGAGGCACCAGTGTGAAAAACAGGGAGGATTTTTCTGGTCTTACTAAAATTGTTCATCCTTCTTCTGATGTTTTATTCTCAAAAAATCTACTGCACCCTAACACACTTTATATGCAGCTCCCAAAAGAAAAAAAAAAAAAAAAAAAAAAGGAGGAAAAAACTCAGTGCAGGAAAATGAAGGTGTTTCAGGAGAAAGTTCTAAAGGCAGAGGTTGTTTCCGTACAAATTTCAATATACCCATAATATCCTTGCTCTGATACAAACATGCAATTAAGAACACCTAAGTTACGCCTATTTCTCACCACAGTGCTTTTATGAATGTAATCATGAATACATGATTACATAGGGATATCATTTCTTCACAGAGCTGGAGGATGGGAGAGCACAAATTATGTGAATACTAAAGCATAGTGTGGTCCAAGATCACAGCATTCCTGATGATGGTCTTTGCAGCAGCCTTGATTTGTCTCTCATCTTAATTTCCAAACTCAAATCTGTGCTGTGCACTGCAAGAGAGAGCAGATAATTCAGGAACAAAGAAACTGAGGATCAAGTTTTTCCCGTACATGAGAGCAGAGAGCTTTCATTGACTTCACCGAGGCTTTCTTCAGGCATCTGGAAGTGGAAATGGCCTTCAGGTATTAAAATTGACACCTTTTGACTAGGCTAGAACATTCCTTCTCTCTTGGCAGGCTGCATCCTGGTTGCTGTGGGAACCAGCGTTTTTAATTTCCTGACTTCTGTGTACATCCAAAATTGTAACTGTGATGTACTCTGTCACTAAGGTAGCTTTGGGGGTTTACAGGGAATCGAGCCATCACAAAGCATTTTATGTAGCACTTCCTTCCCTCAGAATCACTTTGGTGCCTCTCCAAAGGGCATCTTCATGAGGCTTTTTGGAGACCTGCAATTCTCATTCATCTTGGTGAGTAATCACAGAATGAGAAAGAAACAGTGAGAGGTCATTTAGTCCTTCCCTTCTTCAGCCATCCCTAAGCTACCCCATGTTGGAAAGTCGTCGCGGGCATTCTGCATCAGTGCTTTACAGTTTTAGAGCGTGTACTGGTGTCTGACCTCGCTCTCCCGTGGAGAGTTAAGCTGCGACTTCTTGGCCTCTCCCTGTGGATGTGGAGAATGGTTTACCATCTTATTCTTTGCAGCATCTCTCTGTGTTTTTGCAAAATACTGCCAAGCTCCCTTCAGTCTTTTCCCCTCAAGGCTGAGCAACCCCAGAGCTTTCCAGCTTTAATGGTGGGCCACCTTCTGTGGCCTTCTCCTCAGTGCTGCTGCTCCCCCAAAGTCTCCAGATGAGCCAAATGTTTCCTGAAGTGGGTGCTGTGTCTTGGTTGAGGCTTTACCAGTGCAGAGTGGGGTACAAGAGCCCTTTCATGGCTTGCACATGACACACTTTATTCACCCGTCCCGGGGTGGGTTTTGCTCATTTTTGCACCATTACAACATTGTTGATTTAAGCTGAATTTGTGATCTGCTGTAGCCTCGGTACCGTTTTCTGCAGACTGCTGTCTAACCACTTATTCCGTATGCTTTGTGGTTTGTTGTTCTTCCCTCAGGGTGAAATACGTTGTGTGTCCTTATTGAATTGCATCCTGGTTATTTCAGACTATTTTCCCAATTCGCTAAGATTATTTTGATATCTAATCCTGTCAAGCAACATACTGGAGAGCATTTGGAGTCTTTCAGCCAGGGTCATCTTGGTGTGACTTTAACAATATAGGAGAGAAAAGGAAGAATGTGGGCAGATGGTTCCAAGTGATGGAGTTACCATGGCTTGATGTGTTCCTGCTCGTCAGCTGAGACATATAATGGACCATTTGCATTCTCCTGACCCATTGCATTCACAAATAAAATGGATTTAGATTCTTTCATTGTTGATTATTAAGGATCTTAGCTCAGATTGTGAGCAGTATCTGGATTGATAGCAGATGTCCAGGCCCAGCACCTCCCATTCTGTTGCATTCTAAACAGCATAATTAATTCTATTAATTTTGAGGCAAAGAACAGTTTCATTCCCGTATCTCTGAATTCTTCTCTCACACCTGGGCTTGTGTTAAGGATCAGATCATTTCTGTCTGCACTATGGGAGGTGATGTTTGCTTGTCTGGACTATAGATAAAAGCATGTCAAGGATGAGCAGTTTTATAACCCAAACTAGAACGCACTGTCTGTTCTGCAAAGCCCCTCCAGAGCGTATCTTATCTACTGAGGGAAAAATGCTGTCTAGAGTTATAAGCTGCATCTCTCTCCTGTGCTGTCATAACACATCTGCCATAGCCACTTTTTGGGAACTGTGTTTGGAAGATAGAAGGGCACATTATTCTTGATTATTATAACAAAGAGTTTCTCCCTTGAATTCTAAGATGAATTAGCAGTCTCGGCTTGTTTAACTGCTACCTGTGTCTCTCAGAGTCCGTGGATAATAGTTGCGGGTAGGATGTGTGTGTTTGTTTTAATAGGCCTGTTGGGACCCCTCACATTAAATGATGCCAGTCCTCGAGGAGGTATGTGAAGGATCAGTAAATAATATATAATCAGATTACCTTTAACCAGTCTAAAATTAATTTCAAACATCCAGAAGAGGAGAGACCAGCAGTGTGTTGCCCTGCTAGTGTTGCTCCTGTTGTCTTCTGCTTAACCTCGTTGAACTGTTGGTCCCAGCATTACTCCTTGCTTGTCAAATTGCCTATCTTTGCCAGAAGTAATTACCTCTGCTTCGCTGACATCTGAGCCCTGTTGCCCAAACAAAGGAGAAAACCTCTTTCCCGAAGGAGCATTTGAATGATTATTGCTTTCAATTTTCCACTGAGCTCTCCTTAGCCGACATAGTCTGCCTGCAATAGAATCCGTGTGTCATGGGAAACGGATTGGATGCACGTGGAGAGTGGATTTGCAGTATCTCTCCTGTATCAAGGATTGTGTTCCTGAGGCTCAGTCAAACCGTTTCCTCTGCTATGACACTTCTGAATAGAAACGGTTTGATTTGAGCTCCAGGAGGTTTGGAGTCATGCAGTGATGGGACAGTGCCTGTTGTTGGAGGATCTCTAAATGATGAAAGATGGTTGGAGAAACGGAGGAAAAGAGGATTAAACTGGGGAGCTGCTGCCAAGTATTAAATACTTAAGAATCAGTTGGCAATAGGTGCTTATCATATATCTTCTCTCCCCTTCCACTGAAGGAAGTAACTGTCTGAAGGGCTGTTACTATGACAAGCAATTCATTTTTATGCTGTACACCTTTCTTTTTTTTTTTTTTTTTTTCCGTGCATAATAAGAATATTTCTAACCTGTTCGCACCAGGCTGATCTCCTCTAGACACAGTCTACTTTGCCGTGTTCCTAAATGAGCATGAGCTCTCTTTTTCTCTCTCTCACCCATCACTTGTTCAGGGGAGAGCTGCCATTGCTAGTTCAGTTTGAATGATAGACTTAATTCTTCAGGGGAAATTGATATTTGAAAAACATGAGTGGTTTGTAATCCAAAAAAGCTATTTCTTCCCCAGCTGGAACACATTCTGTATTAAATTTGATCATAGCAGCCTAAAAGCCAACACTTCAAGATGCTTCTCCGTGATGCCAGATTTACCTAGAAACTGTGCAGCACATATGCTAACACCCATTGTGCAGTGCAGGTGGAACTGTGATTCATTACCACTTCGTGTGAACTCAGATGGCTCCTGTTGACACTGAAAAATAGACTGAGCTATCTAGGAGCCCAGATGTTTGGGCAGTCTCCCTAATGCCAGTCTTCAAAATTCCTTGCCTTTAGGTGGGAGGTGGGTCATCCTGGTTTGGCCGATGGCTCTTTCAAGGCGGTGTTACCTTTTAGTCTCTTTGCACACTCTGATATACCATAGGCTCTGCTTCTTCCAAGCCACGTGCTCCAGGATTAGTTGCCCTTCTGTTTCTAAGCATCTTTTCAGGGAATGATCAGCCCTTTGACCTCTCCTTAGTTGGGGCAAGTGTGACGTTGTACACCCTACAGTGTCTAGGACTAGGTTTTTTGCTGATTTAGTGGCAGTGACCTCAGCATTGTCCCTGTGTCTAGTAAAACGCATGGGTTTCTGATGGATCCACTAAGTATTTCTTCCAGAACTGCAAGAAAATTAGCATCTCCGGGATCAGATAATTGATAGCTGAAGTGATGAGTGCCAGTTAGTAGCCTACAAAGCAGGGTCATCGTTCTGTCAGCTACCAGAGCCAAATCTCTCCGGAATCATGAAGTGGAAGAGATCAGGCATGGCACGTCAACATAAACTGAAATCAAGGGTGGTTTGTTGGGATCTGGGGGAGCTTGTCACTGCCCCCCCTGTGTCTGTTGCCCCTTCAAATGCCAGGGAGAGGCAGGATCTGCAGGTAACCAGAACTAGTGCAGTTAGTGAGCTGGGAGCATGGCAGTGCCCAGCGTGTTGCCCCAAGAGCTCCACCGATGGCTGCTCAGGGCTGAGGTCGGCAGGGGAGCAGGGCACAGAGCTGCCCGTGGCAACTGCCCGTGAGCTGCCAGAGGCCAAGGGCTCTGCGAGGTGGGTCTGCTCTTCTGCAGACACCCCCTGCTCTGTTCGTCAGGGCAGCATGCGTGGGGTGGAGAGTATTGGGGGTGTGACCTTTTGACCAATATCTGGAGAGGAGAGTGAGGAAGATTAATATGAAGAAGACAGGAAAATAACCTTGGATATGAAGTGTTTTCTGATGAAGTCCCTGAAGTGTAGGTGCAGTGGTTTATTTGGAAAGCAAAGAAAAATGAGGTTGCTGAAAAGCTAATGGACTTTTTTTTTTTTTTTTTTGTCTGCAGGAGAATGTGCTGATAAAAAAAGAAATAGATCTTTTCTAATTCTTGGAGTACTTTTTTTGTCCTCTTTATCTCTCTATGCTGCTACCTTGTTGCTCAGATGTAATTTGTTTAGTTTACCTTAAATAAAGGGAATAAAGTTGCTCTGTTACAGCTATCAGGTTCACAGACAAAAGCCTCAATAAATAAGACACAGTGGCAAGGCCGTAACTCAGGTCTGATGGTGTTGACTTTGCAGGCTTCAGCTGCAGTATGTAGGTACAGTTCATAGGCAGCTGAAGGGCCAGGTTGTAATGAGACTTAACTGAGAAATTTTCTTTCTTTCTGGAAAAGCCTGCAACCTGTTTCCTAGTTTAATTTGGATTTTCCATTTAATTTGTGTCAGCAGAACAAATAGTACCAGCCCTGACCTAGAGATCACTGACAACTGGCTTGATCCTACTTGCAACGTGAGCAAATTGTCTTTCTCCTCGAGAATATCCTCTGGAACTGGAGTGTATCTTCCAGTGCTGATAACCAGTGTAAGGTTTCCATGCTAGAGGACAATTATGAAAGGAAAAGTTAAAAAATGAACTAGCAGGAGTGTTTTTGCGTGGCCAGCAATGCCATTCCAGAGGGAAGGTGCGTGGCTAGTGCAAGGTGCTTAGGGCAAATGGAGACAGAAGCGCCAGGTCAGATGATGGTGGATGAACTAATGTGATGAGCAGAGGTGGTGAGACAGCAGCTGATAAGGGAGCAGCCCAGTGCACGAGGGGCTCTTTGCTTAGTGCCTTGTGGTCTGTTGATTCTTGTTTCTTGTCTTGCTGGAACTGGAACTGAGTAGAACAAGCTCAAGCTTCAGTCAGCGTGCTGCAGCACCTTCCCTGAACGCGGATTTTAAAATATTTTTATTTCTCTAACCAGCACTTTATTTAAACTCTTTTAAAACTTGGGGGTGGGGGGGAAAAATGCCTCCTGCTTTTTTGCTGGCAAAAGAAACTAAGGCCCAGAGCAAGCGGGGAGCTCTGGCCTAAACCCAGATCCTATCTCAGGAGTTCCAGGCTCCCAACCACTTGTTCTTCCTGACCCAGAGCACTCAGCAGAGAGGACTGGCAAATCTTCACTGCGAAGCAGACTTTTCAAGAAACTGTGCAGTGATTTTCACAGTTTACTTTGTTGCCAAGCTGATCCTGAGCTGTGTAAGAAGTCTCTGTGTAGATTTCCCCCAGAATTCGACAGTATGCCACCACCCAGAAGCTGTCTGGTGACGTGGTCTCAGCCAGCTACCAGGCTTTCTCACACAAATCTCTGGATAAATGTCAAAAGTTCAGTCTGATCTCCAAGCACTATCAATGAGAAAAAGAACCAAAAAGAACAAGAAAAGCAGCGCTCAGAGATGGTCGCTTTTCAAACTCCTGTTTTAACAAGGCACTGATTTTAATCAAAGCCAGTTCAATCTTTTGAAGCCTTCAGTACCAACACAACCAGAAGAAGGGATCTCAGTGTTTTCAGTTCTTGTTTTGCCCTGCGTCGCCTGCACCCCAAGAGGTGAAGACAAATAACCAGTAACTGGAGTCCTTTGTGCCTCAACAGTTAACAAGTTCATCATGTTTCATAGAAACTGCATCCTAATTTTTATTCCAAACAAGATTTCAGCACTAATTTTTGTTTTGACAAATATGATTTGACATAAGAACAGTGGGAGTCAAGACCTTTCATTTTTGATCTAGGTTTACATTGCGCTGATCTAAAATTCCTCCCCCTTTCGCTCCTGCCTTTCAGTTGTAAACTTGGTTATTAAAGTTAGCAAAAAGCTATTTGAAACTCTCTGTTCTGTAGCATTTAAACAGTCCTGCTATATGCAAGATTAAGTATGATAGCTTCCTAATGACTTGTGCTGTTCATTTTAAGCATTGGCACAATGCACTGTTGTACAGATTTTTTTTTTAAGTGGCTTTGTTGAAAATGAAGGATTCGGTTTCTGTTCACTGAGAAACTTCATAAAGGATTGTTTGCCAAATGGCAGGACCAGGCCCCCTGGGTCTTAGTCTCCATGTCATTAGAGATGATATTTCTTAACCTCTTTGCTTGCTCCAGTGCTTAGGCACTGCCTGCTGAATAGGTGTGTTGGTGAGGTCAGTTCGGGCTTCCATCCATCTCTGTGACAGACAGTTCAGAACAGCAGCATAATAGCAACAGCAGGGGTATGTGGCTCTCTAAACACAGGTGATGGCCCAAAGGAGAATTTTCTTTGAGCTAAACCCTGACATCGAGGAAAGAGTATTGGAAAGCTGCTGAAGAGACTTCTACTCCTGCTGCTTGGGAATCCTTGTGCCATTTCCAGTGTTGCAAAGGCACTGCATCCAGGCACACGCTACAGTCACCGTTATTCCTTGCACCTAGATAGCAAAGCTGGTGAGAGTTGAGACAGGGAGGCTGCCTCGCTGTGTGTGATGTGCGTGCCATTTTGGCTTTGCAGCAGGGCAGCCACACTTCAGATCACACACCTGCAAGCCATCACGCTTAGTGGTTCCCAGGACACAGAACGGCTGTGGGAGTCAGGCAAAGCCATTGGTAAAAGGCATTTCTCCTTCCTGAGGAAGAGGGCTATTAAAGACCCCACTCTTAGCTACTCATTTGCTGAAGCATCACTTTTACAGCTTTTTTTAAAGACTCTCAAGGGACAGACTTGCAGCTGGGAGCCCTTCAAGTCTCATATCTGGCCTGTGATACTCCAAGTTGGCTATTTTGGGAAGAGGGGAGTGAGGGAAGGCAACTCTCTCTGTCCCTCCCATCACAGCTGCTCCACTTTGTCTCGAAAATCAAACATTTACTGAGCTGTGGAGGCTGAGTATGTCGTGGGGTTAGGCCTCTTGTTCACCCGTTGGGAGAAGCAGGTGTGGGTCTGTGTACTAAGACTGGTAGTAAAAGGACTTGAACATTTAGATCCCCAGCCTGCAAATACCTCACCCCCAGGAGGTATTTCGGTTTGACCAAAATTCCTTCCTAGAGCTTGAGTAACTTCCCACAAAAAAAAAAAAAAAAAAAAAGGAATACAAAGCAAAAAGAAAACCAAACCAACACAAGACTTTGACAAAGGGGCACTCTTTGAGCCTGAAAAGCATAAGCATCAGGGAGCAGAGCTGGTTGGACTTTGTAGGAATGGAGGTGGAAAAGCCAGAAGGAAGAGCGAGGGCTTGGTTCAGCTCTGTGAGCTGGTGCAAGGAGCATGGGAGGGGGTTCTACGAGGTTCTGGAGAGAAGTCCTGGAATGTAGGCTGCTGCACTGGCTGTCCCTTCTCTTCGGGCCTGCTGTTCTGCATCCTGCTTTATGCAAAGCCCCAGAGGTAGGATGAAGGTAAATGAATCGTGCTTTGTTACCAGTGAGTCACTCTGTTGCCTAACTATTGTCTCTTCTCTTGTCAGTGAGTCACTGACACCTTATTAGAGCAGCCTACGGACCCCGGGCCCCCTTCCCACTGGAAGGAGTGTGATGGGGCTTTGTTTCGCTGGCAGCTGGATAGGCTGAGAAGATGGCATGAGGCTCAGGCTCCACGGCCCAGAAGGCTGATAGATTTCCTCAGTTACAGGCAACACTTTAGCAGTTTGAACTGATAGAGCAGGAGCAGAGCAGGGGAAGACAAAACATTTTCTGAGCACAGCAAAAACCACAATCTATTTTCTGGTGCCAAGGGAACGCATTGAAAATATCCTGGATGCTCTTGCAAGCGTTCTGCAGTCTCTTTGTTTTTCATTTTTCTTTCTTCATAGTCTGGTTCTGTCCCTCTTCCCTTTCCTTTCTTAATTTTTGTCCTTTCCTTCAGTCCCTGCTCACTCCTCAGCCGTGTAGTTGCTGTTAAGAGAAACCTACCCAGTACTGTGCATCTCAGCTTGCTATTGTCTGCCTGCGGGGTGCAGAGGGTGGAGGCAGAGGTTCTTTCAAGCTGAAGGTTTTGACCTTGGCTGCAAGAAACCATGTGAAAAGTTGTGGCTTTCTCTGACGTGACTGTCTTCTGTTCTGTGTAGCTCCCACAGAGACTGAAAGAGAGCTATACCCAGGATAATGTCACAGTCTCCTGATAAAAGGAAATTCTTTGGTGTGAAGACTTTGTCTTTTGCTCATCTTACTTCCTAAAACATGTAATCCTGTTTTCTGGGCCCTTTCTAATGGGGGAGCTCATCTGTGCTGCGTGAGCAATGTCTGGATCCACGTCGTAGCCCGATACAACGTGGCCATCCCTTGCTATTCACAGGCAGGGCTGGGCTGTAAACGTGAGCAGATGCCAAGTGTTCACATGGGTTGAATTTCACTTGTGGATTTGGTGGGTCATGAAAACTTCAGTGAGTCAGACGTAAACTCTTATTGCTCTACTAATGATCAAACGTGCAGTTTCTGTTGTGTACCTGACGCCAGTATGTTTGATTGTCCTGTTTCTGCCTAAATTGGTGGGTTTGATTTGCAGATAATGGGTAACTAAAAGGAAGTTCACAGATGCAGCAGCGATTGTGATTGTTACTGCAGTTATACTTAGTCCCTGCTTGGTACTTTGCAGTGCTTTTCAAGCCTTAATTAGCCCTTGCATGTTTGGCAGGTGGTAGGGTAGATATTCTCCACCTTTGATCAGCCCTCATGGCCTCCCTTTAAACTGTACTTTGAGAAGAAAGCTGTTCCCTTTTCTCCTCCACACGCTGGCTTGCTGGAACGCTGCAGGAGAGCAGGGCTGTGGGATGTTCACGAGATTCACCCATTTGCACATGTGCCGGGGGGCCCCATCTCTCACTCGTAGGTTCCCCACTTGCCGGACTTGGAGTTTTCACGCTTCACAGTCCTCGTTCAGGTTGTGATCGGGACTGCGTATCTGTCACTTCTTGGCCATAGTCCGTGGGCTCACAGCCGATGCAGATCTTTCTGTTGGGGGCCGAGGAGCTGCAGGCTGTGGTGGCAGCTCCTCTCCTCTGCCCTGGGCTCCGCAGGGGGTTCGGAGAGGGCTGCCCCTTGCCTGGCAGGAGGAGCCTGGCTGGCAGCTCCCCGGGCAGCCTGGATGCTTTGGTACCTGTTAGTTCCTTCGGTTGTTGAGATTGGCATATGTCTGTCAAAGTGTTCTACCTCTGGCCCAGAGAACACACGTTAAACCTCCTAATGAGCCTTTGGAATTGTGTTTTGTTTTATAAACTCTTGCTGCAAGTGGCTTTAACAAACCTCTAAGCTGGCAGGCAGCAGGGATGAGTCGGGGGTAGGAGAAGAGGGTGAGCCCTTCTATTGAGATTATCTACCCCAGAGTAGAATGAGATGCTACAGGCTTTATCTGTGGTTTTCAGAGATAACACTGCCATTAATTCCCATGAAGGCCCTTCTGAGACTTTATTGCTCGAATGGTCTTGCTCCTCCAGACTGGCGTTAAAGGACATTCCCACTGAGGCTGTGGGGGTACGGTGTGTGTACAATGCCATCTCCTCCCCGTGGAGTGCTCCATTCAGCACCTTTCACAAGAATTATGTTAATTAATGTCACGTTTCTAAGTGATTTCTGTGGCAGTGTTCACAAGCAAGCGGGTGGAGGCTCGTTCCTCTGGGTGGGTGGAAGTAGGAACAGAGCAGCCTTGTTGCCTACATGGATGTCTCCATTCTTCTTGTGCACAAAAGAGCAAATACACTTGTGGCTCGGGACAGGGTGGTACAGACCCTCCTTCAGCTCAAGAAGAGATGAACCTTTGTATTGCTACCATGAGCTGCTTCTTCTGGTGTGCTGCTGTTCTCTCACAGATGAAACTCCAGGCAGAGGCCCTGCCACTTGCTGTCACAAGAGCTGCCATGAAGTCCTTCAGTTAGAAATGCCCCCAGACAAGCATCCCTGAGGTTCCAGTTCTTCCCACTGGTCCCAGTGGAGGGTTCCTCTTCCCTGTTCAGAATGGCTGTGGGCTCTCACTGGGCGGTGTAGGAGCTGGTGTGGATTCCCAGAGCTGTGTCCAATAGACACCTCATCCCTTTTGGCCATCAGCACAGTGACTTTGCCTCTCCCGAGCGAGGCGTATCTCCACTCCAAGGCAGCTCTGCGACAGGATTGGCGCGGGGATGCTCCTCATAGCACGCAGGGCCTTAGATTTGTGGAGACGGGAGTCCTGCTTAAAAGTCATTGCTACCATTTCTGGGTACTTTCAGAAGGATTTCCTTTGAGGGTTTCTTGGTTTCTGCTTTAAAACTCCCTCAGAGAGAGTACAAAGAGTCTGAAACCAGTAATTTAGAGAGGGGAGTGTCAGCAAGAGTCAAAAGTGACAGAGTGGATTTTGATTCCTTTTCCTTTTGAAGCTGCTTCCCCTTTGATTATATCCCTCCCATTATAATGTGTAGATCTGGAAAGGTGATTATTTTTTAACATCTCTCAAAATAAGCAGCGTGTCAAGCAAATACCACCACCTTTATAAATGGGTGTGTATATATTGTAATGAACACGCTGGGATATGTATAGCACCATCTTTTGACAGCTGAGTATAATCAGAGCTATTGGACATTGTACCATGAGCTCTGCCGTGATCTGATGAAGCAAAGTCTGGGCAAGAAGGAGGATGCTCCTGTAGCAAAGAAGTAACGTGCCAAGTGTGCACAGCGGGGTCAGGGACCTTCCTAGATGTCCCCTTTGTCCTGGCAAGCAACAGAGATGCAGCAGCAAAGTCCTGTTTGTCTCTGCATGGTTGCGGAGGGGAAGGAGGTTTGTTTTTTTTTTTTATCATACTCATGAGACGGCTGAAGCTGAGACAAGTAGCTCTTGGTATTGCAATAGGCTTTGTTAGCTGGAGGAAAAAAGTCAGCCATGCATTTTGCAATTGCTTCAAAGCCGGTGCAGAAGAAAGGAAACATTGACAAGACCCTTGTACAAAACACACAGCCTGAGGTTCTTCAGATACAGAGTGTTTAGGGGAATATTTAAAACAAATGTTTAAAATGACACAAAGACAAACCAGCAGGGAAGCAAGGTTTGCCCTCCACTTTGTCAAATACAGGGGAGGAAAGCTAAGCAACTCCCAGCTATGCTTTAGCAAAGATCCGAGCGTGTTCCTAATCCCCGATGCAGTTCATGTATTTTAAAGGCCTTACTTGCTAAAAACATAAAAGACTCTGTCAATTCCAGCAATATTTTTCACTTCAATTAATCATCCCAGCAAATTTTAACTTTATCATCTCTTTGTATCTGTTTAGTTTGAGCAAAGCCAACTTTTCTCATTGTCTCTCTGCAGATTATGAAAGCCTTTGTGGATTATATCATCAAATTAAATCGAGCCTGTTAGTGTTACTCTAAGAATATCACAGTAATGGGCTGTGCCTCAGGCGGCATTGCCCTTCCTTCTCTTTTTAAAATGTTTTGTCTGCGTCCGTATTGCTCTGAGCTGGTGTGTCTCTCCTTGCTAATAGGAAAGTGTATAAAAATCACATAATCATTAATATTGAAGAATCATTAAGGTTGATAAAAGCAGCTCTGACTGCGCTGATGTTGTTTTTCATGGTCACTGCTTTTGGAAAACATGCCATACAAACATCAGCTCAGCTGTTTTTTAGAACCCACCAGTTGATCGAGTGGCTGTTTGACTCCATCTATTGCACTCTCGGAGATAGCTCCAGTTAGATGATAATTTCACCAGCCTGCAGGAATAAATGGATTTCTAGAGCCTGTCTCTACTGCCTTCATCCCTTTTCCACAGCCCCTGTTTTTGATGCAGACAGCATCCGAAAGCCAGCAATCTGTAGTTGAGCAGTAAAGTCTTGGTTGGGTTTTCATTAAAGCAATGATGTGCTGACTGGCTGAAAAGTGTCAAAACTGCAATCTTGTAACATCAACAAAATAAGGCAGGATGTCTTTCTTACGGGAGAGGAATGCTGAAAGCATAAATGAGCCCTGCATGAAATTGGTGGATTTGAGCACTTCTCTGGGGAAAAGGTATGATGCGCATCAGACACAGTCACTTTTTTTTCCTTAATAAGAAAAGACCAGAGTCTAAAGGTTCATGACACATGACTCACCTCTGCCTTCCTCTCCCCTCTGCAGTAGTTCCTCAACAGTGCATCCCGCTGGGTTTTCCTCTCTTAAGCAGAACTAGAATTGAAGTAACACTGAAGGTATAACAAAAGTGCCAAGCCAATCTGAGCAGGCAATAAAAGGCTGGGAAAGCCAGAGGAATTTGGGGTGGTATTTTCAAGTCTGTTAGTGAGAAGAAGGAACTGACCTGAGCTAAATAGAAATACGTCTCGGGAAAACCCCTGGGTGTAAGCACTGTGCGTGTGTCTTTGTGGTTACACTGGAGAGGGAGATGATAGGGACAGAGCCGATACAAGCGGTTTCTCCAGCAGAAACGAAACCTGAACTTCATCCAAGCATCTCTGCTGCCAGAGACTCCAAGAGGTCTGACTGTCAGGGGGTGGGTAGGAATGTGGCTGCAACTGAGCAGTGTGTGTGTGTGTGTGTGTGTGTGTGTGTGGGCCTGCACATGCAGCTCGCTGACGGCAGCGTAGAGGCAGCTTCACGCCCATGTCCCTGGCGCGTTACATCCACACAGGGATGAGTGATGATGATTCCAAACTGGATCCTCCATGTGAGGATTTGTGTTTGCCGAGTTACCCAGGAAAGTGATGGGCTTTGTAATTAAAGCACAAAGGCTTTTGAGTCACAGTGTGCTTCATACCCTTTGCTTTCCCATGCCAGGAATAATTTTAGGGAACCCTACAGAAATAAAACTCTGACACTGAGATGTTCCAAACCCAGGGTTGTTAACGTCTCTAGTTTCATTTAATCCTGACTGCTACAAGATTGTCTACACACCCTTTATAGTTTTGTTGGCATGGCATGCCATGTCATTCTGTCTCACTGGAAGTTCTCCTATAACCCATTTGCGTAAGACAACGCTTGGCATGCAATATTTTTACATGAATGACATGGTTGGTCCAAGTACTTGGTTGGCATTTTCTTCATCTGCGTGTGTCCCATTGCCATCTGCTGGAGACTGGCGAGCGTGCTCGCAGGGACCGTGCTGTTAGCCAAAGGGAGCTGTCCCTAAAGTCACCCGCTCTCTGTTCAAGATTCATTGAGTTTCTGGTCTCCCTGCTGCCAGATGAGTCTGTGGTTTGTATATATGCTGGTTGTGGGAAACCCTGGGTCGTGGCACGGTGCAAAAGTACTTTGTGCCCCAGATAACAAACACTGCGTCAGGACAGATCAATCAAAGTCCTGTCTTGAATGCTTTTGTTAAAATAGATTTCTCTCACTTAGAAGAAGGTTATGCTTGTAACTGGGTTAGAAAGAGGCTGACTTTAGGTTTACAGCTGAACAAAGATTAGGGATGGAATTGCCTGACCACTTTGGCAAAGACAAGACTGGAAAACAAGGTCAAGGCTTGCAGTCATGACTGGTGGCTTAAAGGGTGGACCTTGAGCTGTTCCTTGGAGGTATTCTTTCAGAGAGGCCTTTGAAAACCAGGCCTCTCCAAAGCAGCCCATTGTGGGTTCCAGAGCTCACTAGTCCTTTTAGAAGATCTCAGCCTAGACCGTGGCTGGTCTGGATCCCATCGAGTATTGGGACTGGAAGCTGCTGCCTGTCCCAGCTCCTGCAGATCGGTTTAGAGCTAAAGAAGATTGCATGAACGGGGCTTCACCACGCTGTTCTGTTTGCCATGCAGGAGGCCTTCGAGGAGCTACGGTGGTAGATGCCTTAGATACACTGTACATCATGGAACTCGAGGAGGAATTCCAAGAAGCAAAGAAGTGGGTGGAGAAGAGCTTTGACT
The DNA here is from genome assembly GCF_965140245.1 of Athene noctua. NCBI lineage: Eukaryota > Metazoa > Chordata > Aves > Strigiformes > Strigidae > Athene > Athene noctua. The sequence goes on from NC_134060.1 coordinate 3,967,607, forward strand.
TGAATGTGGTGAGTCAGTTACTGGGAATGCCTGTCTGTGTCACCAAAACCTGCGCGTTTGGCCAGTTCTGACCACAATCTTCTCTAAGAATCATGTGGGGAGGGAAACTATGAAGTCTGTCGGGGAAGAAACCACTCAACTCTGATTTTTTATTTTTTTTTTTAAGACTAAAGGGACTACTGTGATGATTCACCCCATCTTCTGCCTATACATGGCACAGGGTTCCAGCCAGGGGCCACCAGATCAGATTCACAGTGTCTGGCTGAAAATGAGATTCAGTGTTTGATGGGTTTTGTGTTTTGGTTTGGATTATAAAACCAACTGTAATTATTAGATACTCCCAGGAAGTTTTATTCATCAAAGAACAAGTTCTGTTTCATCTCAGTTAAATGTCTGCCTGTGATAAGACAACTTTTCTTTTTACATGCTATAGATTGAGATTGAAAATGCTCATCTCCTTGACTGGGCCCTTTGTTGGTATGTCATTGCTGGGACTTGTGCAGTGGGAGCGTGGCACCTTGGCAGCAAAGCAGGAGCCTACATTTGGAAGGAAGGGCATCATCTCTAAAAATGGCCGGAGATGCTCTCTCTCTGTGGCCCGTGAAGCTTTCCTAGCCGCTTCTTACAGCTGGTGTTAGACTTGCAGGGACTCTGGGTGCAACACATACCTTGCAGTGCTGTCAGAAGAAGGATGCTGTCCTTTATCTCACTGTGTGGCCAGAGCCCCTTGCCATAACTCTGTTGGTCTCCAAGCCAACCCTTGTATTTCTCATGGGAGAGCTGATGGGATCTCATCAGTGGCATACAAAGAATGTCAAAACCGGAGCGCAGTTCAAACTTTTTTTTTTTTTTAATGCCAGCCTAGTTGTCTGTTGTGAAAAATGGTTCGCCCCATGGGAACAATGCATGCAGCTGCCTTTATAGAAAAGCATCATTTGGGAGGGCACGACTGGCATTCATGTATTCATAAAAGGAAGACCACATCTGATAAATTTGGTGAATGCTCTCAGTATGTTACTGAATCGATAAACAAGGGACAAAATCAACTGGGAGATAATTTATCTGGATTTCATAAAAGCTTTTAATCTTGGCCTGCAGAATAGATTGATCTTCAAAGACAAGAATGAATGCTATGGATTGATCGGTGGAGTCAGAAAGCACAGCAGAGGGAGGGAAGGAGGGAAATTAATTAAAAATTGTCTATGTACAAGGAACTCTCATAGTCCAGAAAACTGAGGCAGAACTCCAAGGCCCACAAGCTCTGTTTGAAACTGGGTGCCGTGATGTGTCTCATGCAATTGCAGTCATCATCTCAAGAAAGCATTTGCTCTGATTTGTAACCTGCAGGTATTTGGAAAGGGCAGGCTAGAGCAGAGGTTCAAGTGCCCCTTTACTCACTGAAAGTGCTGTGTTGGTGGAAGATCTTTCTGATTTTGGGCTTTATGCATTTGCGTGAGGGTAGGAATCGTTTATCATGCAGATTCGGCAGCCAGGAGCATGTATTTTTTAAAGGCGCATTTTGAATGCAATCGTTCTGACATTTGCTGATCATCAGCTGAGTAGGTAGAGCAAAACTTGTTCCAGGTGAGTGGGTTCTTGAGCGATTCAGTGAACCGTGCCCGTCTGTGGCTGCTGTCTGGGGGGGGGGGCCACATGGGTATGGTGTAGTTTGTCTCTCCATGAGCATGCCCACGACAGGCAGCCTAGAGGCTGCGGTCCCCTCTGAGCCTGCAGGCTGGGGTGAGTCTCTGAATGACCCAAAATACCTACCTAATGCAGGAGATGCATTACGTCTGTCTAATGCAGTGCCCTCTCCACAAGAAAATGGAGAAAGTAATTTTTCCACGCGGCTGTACAATTTTCTCTTTAAATAAAACCTCTCAAGGAGCAAATTTTTGCCCTAAACTCACAGTTTTTTGCAAGGCATAACCCAAGACAGGGTTGGGTGGATGGATGGACAGTACATCTGCCCCAACTGATTTACATATTGTCAGCTGGTGATAAATGGGCAGCTTGGGTGTTTCTCTTCCCTTCAGGCTCCACCTGTCACTGTAGAGCAAATAAAAGTGCTGTGAGATCTTAGACAAAAAGCTGTGTTACACTGTGGGTGAGGACTGGGAGACTTGAGTATCTGCCTGCAATCTGTTCCCCTTAGCTGCCATTTGTGCGTGCAGACTTTGCAGACAAGTATATCATTATGTATTTTCAGAACGGAGAAGCATCCTTGTTTGAGGTGAACATCCGCTACATTGGAGGACTGTTGGCCGCGTACTACTTGACTGGAGAAGAGGTTTGTTTCAGCAGCCCTGCATGTCTCACACAGTCACCAGTAACGAACTGAAAGGGTTCTCCAGCAGCTTTTCTCTGAGCATCAGATAATCCCTCCATAACAACAGGCTAAAACCTATCGTTTTTATGAATATCGAAATGCCACTAATGTTCTTTTAATTAAGTCTCACATAATTACCTTGCACACACCGTGCATGGCTCATTTGCAAAGATCTTTTTCTCCTGTGGGCAATTCTAGCAAGACATGGTTTTGGTTGGACGCATTGCTCCCCAGTGAAATGCAGTGATCTTTGTACTGGTTCCTTTGTATTCTAAACTTAGGCAATATTTCATCAGACATTCCAAATTGTGCCTCACACTATGGAAGGCAACTGATTAGTGGCAAGTGCTCCAGACTCTACCTGGACAGTCTCTCTGTAGCAGTAGTTTCTAAGATAAAGTGTCCTGGGGTGCAAGGAAGGAGGGCAGGGTACCTGTATCCTGCCAGCTTGTGTGACAGGGTGACACAGCCCCACAGAATGTCCCCTTGCCCAGTAGGTGTGGGCTCAGTGTCACAGCCCCTCCTGTAGCGTGGTGGAGCAGCCCTTCAGTGGATTCTCCCATCCCCAGGAGCCCTGGCTGAAGCAGGAGGCTCTCGCTGCCACTTTCCTTCTTTCTCCCCAGCCCAAGCAGAGGCCAGGGCTTAATGCCATAATCTGTTATATAATGTGACTGGACTGGAATTTTACAGCTGTAGAGAGATGAAGAGATTATTCCTTTGCCCTGGAAGTCTTAGGCAAGCAGAAACTCTGACTCCAGGGGGAGTTTTGTGGGTGAAGGAACTGGAAGATTGGCTCTTAAATGAGAGCTTAGCTCTCGTGGCATACACCGACTGTGGCTGGGTGCTGTCCACCATAATAGGATGGGATGGCTCATCACTGCATAGTGGCACCATTGATCCGTGGAGTCACAGGAGCAGCTCTGTTACTTCAGTTGCATTTTAAATGAGTTCTAGGAATGACTTCTTTCTGTGATTTCCCTCCAGGGAAAACTCTCAAAGACTCAGTGCCCCGACTCAGGGCCTGTCTCAGTCACAACTTCAACAGGCTTCAGATCAACAGAGCAAAAAGAAACCATATTAAACCATAAAACTCCAGCAGTGACCTCTTGAAGTTCAGTCAGCAGTGTTGCTCAGCAGCCAGGGCAGTGCCTGTCATATACCCAGTTAGTGTCACCAGGCTGAAAGGCAAAAATCAAGTCCCTGTCTCTCGCTTTCCGTTCTGAACCAAACCCCTATCTCCTTGTGAGTGCATCAAAGGTCTGCAAGCCCACAGGAGAGCTCAGGTTTCCTCAGTGCTGTATTTTTAGAGCAATAAATTCTTGCTTTCTGAGAACTACTATGACAGCTTGGGCTGGTATAGGGGGTTAGAGGTAAAAGGCTTGTGCTTTATCTCCTAAGTCACTTACAGGCTTCTCTTGATCAGGACTAATCTCTGGAGAAAAGATTAGTGCTTATATCAGTTTGTCCCAAAATAATTGTGTATGATGGCTTTGTGCTGCAAGCCACCGTAAGCTATAATTTGATTTGAAAGCCCAAAACTGAGGCATCACAAATGGAAAAGGAGCAGCTTAGCCATGAAACCATGAATCCTTCCTGGAAAAGAGTTGCAAGTAAAAGATTGTTTGTTGAAAATCATGTTTTTTACAACAGAAGATGACACAAGCTAGGCAAACCCATGTTGTAAATCTTAACAATGCTTCACCCGAGAAGGACTTCTTTTGATTTCAGTTCAGTCATTTCACCTCCCTGTGTCCTCTGGCACCCTGGGAAAAGGGAGAAATTTGTCCCCAAAGAGTACTCTTTGGATCAGTTCAGATCATGGAAATTTGCCACTGAGTTACTTGGGGTGTTCGAAGCTCTGCAGCTCCAGCTGCTTTCATCCAGGCTGAGGGTTTGGCAGGGGACTTGGGGCTGGTGCCCTGTAGATTTTTAGAGGACATTCAGGTAGATACCGGAGTTCAGCATGACTTTTGGTTCAGATCTATCATGTAGTGGAACTAGGGCAGCAGCATACCTGAAACGGCAGATTCTTGCAGTGCAGCAGTTTTAGCTTTTTATAACGGTGTGTTTGAAAAAGATGGATTTGAAAGAATCCAGTGTGACTAGTGTTCGCAACCAGTCCATCAAATATTTATTCTCTCTTTTTCTTTTAACAGGTGTTCAAGAGTAAAGCTCTGGAACTTGGAGAGAAACTTTTACCAGCTTTTAACACCCCCACTGGTATCCCACGTGGCGTCATAAATCTGGGCAGGCAAGACACACGTCCTTACAAGCATGTCATTTTATTACTGAGTGTTTGTAAAAGACCAGGATTCAAGCAGGAACGGCAGCAGTTCCTCAGAGGTGCCCCCCTCTAGTGCAGATTCTTCGAGGTCATTTGTTTTGCCAACTCAAAACCAAGAGGTGCCTTGGCAGAGATTGCAGGTGACTCAAGTTGAACCCAGCTGTGTTTTATTAATTTTGGGCTATCCGCAGTTTCTTCCTCTACCTCTTGGCAGGGCTCCCTGCTGCAATAGCATTTTCCTCACTCTCATTTTCTTTGAAAGGTTATTTGTAGTCTGCACGTAGCATGCAGTGCTCTCTGTATTTTTGCAGTGTGCCCACTAGATGCATGTGAATTTACCCAGGCTCCGTGTTTGGAAAAATTGGGAAAGGAACTAGATGGGACTGGCTGAGTTTTGCTGCTAGAAAGGAGGGAGTATACAGATCCTCTAGTTTCCTCCCTGCCAGCAGCACCCAGCCTGGTGTGTATCCTTCACTTAGAGCCACAACATTTGATGTCAGGTAGGTGGTGTTCTCGCACTGGAGGGCAGCTTCGAGGCAGCTGGGTTAAATACCTTCCTGAAGGTCTCTCAGCAAACAGAGGCAAACCTGGAGGCCTCTGATTCTTGCTGCAGACAATGTTCCCTGCCAGTAAGGGCTCATTGGCTCATTTTGATGCCTACAACCAAATCCCCCAGGGTAAAAGCTGCGTGCTGGCTGAAACAGCAGGAAATGTGGGTTAACAAAAGCCTCTCATCCTCACCTCCTGCAAAACTCAGAGCAGCAGCCCTGAAAATAATTTCCATCTCTTAGCCCAAATCTCCCGTTTGGCTTGTGTCTCTGTGAAGTGCAGGATTTTCGAATGTTTGGCTCACACGGATCCATTCCTCAAATATCTCTGTCACCCTTCAGTTGTCTTATTTGCACGTGATCCCGGGGAAAATTTGAGCCACCACCACGACTTTAATTGTCTCTTTTTATAGAAGAGACATTCTGCTTCCTCTGTGGCGGATAAAGACGCGGCATAGACTAACCTTTCACAGAAATGCCAAACCCTCCCCTGCCCTTTGTGAAGGCAATTGAAACAGACTGTGTCTGCCTAGACATTCCCAAAATGTTTTGCTGATGACCTTGACTAAGAGCAAAGAAAAATCAAAATAACACTGAGCCCACAATCCAGAACCTGTAGTACTGGCTTGAGCTCTGGCTTCAGGGCTGTGAAACTGCTGTGAGGACTCGGAGTATCAGTTGATTTAGGAGCAAGGATGAAGCGAGCTAAATCTGTAGTCTGAGTACTGCAGGAGCATAATGAACAGCCAAAGGCTGTAAAACCCAACGGGAAGGGAGTTCTTCCACGTGAGCTAGCGTGTGGAAGTGGAAGCAGAGGAGAGGGAGGTGGTGCTGTGAGAGCACCCTGACCCACATGTCAGGGCCCAACCAAAGCCTGGGAAGAGTTTTGCAAGAAGGAATTCTCTCTCCAGTCCTACTGTTGCAAGGATGTGCTAATTCCAGAGAGACCTCATCATCTCAAAAGCGGGAGAGTCTCGCAGCATGTGTAGGCTTTTGTTGGTGGTAGCTTGGGGGGTTTGTGTGTTTAAGAATGACATTGAAAATTTTGAAACAAAGAAAAGTTGCCGTTAAGTCAGTTCTGCGTATACATTTTTGAGGACCCAAGTACAAAGACAGCTACCCCCCCCAGCTCTTCCCATAGCCAACTGGCTTTATCTCTTCCTATCACCTCATACCAGCTTTTCCTCTCGTGTCCCCTCTCCGCTGATGTGCTTCCCTGTGGCCTTCTGTTTTCACACAGGCACTGTATCATATCGCACACAGGCTTGTTTTCCATCCTGCTGGTCCAACTGCCACGTCGTCTGCCAGGTCCTAGCGTACATTGTCTTCTCAAGCTGCTGCTCTGTGCTCTCTGCCTGGGTGTCGCACTGTGATTTCTCTCCCGATACCTCCTGTTCGGGTCCCTGGCCCCTGCTTTCCTTCACTTTTCCCCTAAACCTTCTGTACCTCCAGATTTTTCCTCATCATCCTCTCCCACTCTCTCTCTTGACTTGGCACTGATTTCCTGCTTTGGATTTCCGTGAGGGAGGGAGATGATACAACCATTTTCAGTCCTTGCTTGCACTGGGCAGTGTTTAAGGAGGACCCACTTATCTGGGGGATAAAGAGAGCTCTGGGCATTTTTTTTGGTCTTGAGGACCAAGGTCCTTTAAACAGTAGTTTCCTCTGAAATGTTATAAAACAGGGCAGCTGTGAACACCCAGTTTATCCAGTCTGTAATGCTGAAAAAATGTTTTCCTACAGGGGGGTCATCTCAGGCTGCCCTTTAACCCAGGGACGCATTGCAGACGTACTCTGTTTCCTCCAGACACCTCTCCTTGAGTTTTTTACTGTGATTTCTAACCCAGGGCTTGCGTTCCCAGCAGCACAGTCCTTGCAGGCAGTGCCTGGCTGCGTGTTTGGGACGGAAGCTCCCAGGGAAGGGTTGTGTCAGCTGCTGTGACCCCACATAACCGCTGTCACAACAAACACGGCCCCATTTGGCTGCTTCCAAGCACTCCTCAGTTGAACTTGCTCCGAAAGCAGTTTCTGTTTGCGAGATCGTATTTGTTACAACGTCCCTTCAGTGCAGTAAATTAAAAAAAAAAAAAGTAATTGAGTGAGTCTTTATAGATACGAGCACACCATGGGATTGTTTAGCACACCCATCCCAGGGCTGGCTGCTGCCAGGCTCAGCAGATACATCCAGTGCAGTGGTAATGCCAAGGTTAAGCTGGTCACACTGGAGAACCTTTCTGCCTGCACAGGGAGATCTCTGCCATAAACATTCGATGCTCGTGGGGTACCCGTTTTAGCTGCATACAGTGCTTTCAAATGAAAAGCTGGTGATACAACCTCCTGACAGTTTGCAGGGAAGGCTGACGTTTGGCAGGGGCTGAGCAATTTGAAACGGCATGAACATATTGCTTATCTAATGGCTCTTTTTGTCTGGAGGCAAAACAAACAGCTCTGGACCTGAAATGGTTTTCCGTATATCACATGGAGGGGAAACTTTTTTTTTTTTTTTTTCCCCCTCTCAGAAAGATCATTAGTTTTAGCCTCCTGTAAACAACAGAAACCCTTTCCTTCTAATAGTCAGGCGCCATCTAGTGTTACCCCCCCCCCCCCCAACCCTGGAAACCTGTTTCCTCATCAGCATCAACCGCAAACAGCGCTCGCAGAGAGACCTGAAAATCCCAAGGCACGTCGCTTCTGAGATGGCTCTGCCAAGCTTCCCTGGGCCAGCAGAGGCTGTTTTGGGACCAAGGCTTAAGGATATTTGGCATTTTCATGTCTGTGTAGATTTCAGAGAGGCACGGAGCTGTAATCTGTAGCAGTGGGATGCAAGAAGAAAGTGGTGGAATTAAAAAGCAAATCCAAGGGTGAGGCTGTTAGTGCTTGGAAGAGCCCTCCCACGTCCTTTGGTTTGTTTTCCTTCGGACCGAAGGGAGAAGTGATGTCCTCCTCATCACCACAGTGGACTCCTTGCTTTGCTTCAGTGCTGATTTCTCTCTTTGCATGGATTGGACAGGGTGAGGGGAGACAAACAGAAAACTGAGAAGGGATCCCAGTACATTAAAAGTAGGAACAGAGACACTTTATATAACTGACTGCTTCAGTGTTTGCCACCTCTTGTCGCTTTATGCTGGCCCTCCTGTTCTTGCAGAGCACATGAGATGAGCACCAGTGGGGTGCTTTCAGAGTGAGCTTTGTCCTCTGCAGATGTTAAGACTCCCCATGGCTTTTCATTACAGTCAGGTTTGCCCAATGGCATCTTTCCCTGAGTGTTGATGTCACTGTATCCCCTTTCAAGCAAACGTACACAGGGAATGTCAATGTCAAATATATATAAAGAGTGTGAAATCTTGCTGAAACAAGGTGCTTAGGGACAGTCTGCACTCTCCATAAAATAGCAGGCTTGTTGGACTTGTGGGACATTTGAGATGCGAGAGTTCAGGCCAGGCTACTTACAGACATATTTTATCTCAAAGTGTCTTGTGTAGGGCAGGTTGTCAGTGTTCTTCCAAGGTTCGCTTTGAGTTTGGGAGGGAATACTCTCGCACAAAAACTGCAGCTTCCCAGCATGTGCAGTCTGTGTGTTTGCCCTACCCTAAGCAGTCCTATGTAAAACTATTGCTCCATCCCACTAGAACTGCTCCTGTGAGACCCTAAAAATCTATGTATGTCCTTTCCATGGCCCCTGTTGAGACCTGGTGTGCAGTGCATGCACGTAGCAAGGGCAGGATCTGCACTGGGGTGGTGGGGGACCTCAGGCTTTGGCTGTGTTTTCCTGGCAGTGAAGGTTCCCTTTTCTCTCCTTGCAGTGGCATGAGTTGGAGTTGGGGTTGGGCATCGGCTGGAAGCAGCATCTTAGCAGAATTTGGTACTTTGCACTTGGAATTCCTGCACCTCTCGGAGCTCTCTGGCAACCCGGTGTTTGCAGAAAAGGCAAGTACTTCCCAGCTTGGTCTTCAGTGAACTGGTCTCTCCTGGGGTCAGTGCTGGAGCAGAGCAGCACTGGGGGCAGCAGACAACATGGCAACAGTATGTTCCTTCTCCCCAGTACCAGCACAACTCGCCAGAGAAACCTTCCAGAGTGGGACACGGGGTTCAGAAACCTGAGTCTTGCAGGCCTCGGAGCCTGCTACACACCAGCTCCCTGAAAAAGCCACAGCAAGCTCCCGTTGGAGATCCCATCGCACCAATAGCCCTTGGAAAGCAGCTACCCCTGTGTTTCCTTTGCCCATTTACTGTAGCCCCTTCACCTCCCTCTCCCTCACTCGCAGCCACCGGGGTGATGGGGATGTTTCTCCCAATGTCTCAGCCATGTGAAGTTGTAGCAAAAACTTGCTCAGACAAAGACACAGCCAAAATGAAACCATCTGTCGGATGCAGACTGCAAAGATAATTGTTAATTCTGATATCCTAATAGTAGTGCCTTGTACTTGCAGACCTTTTTACTCTAAACAGGCATTAAATGTTATGCTCTAGCCAGCAAGATTTCTGCTGAGGTTTCTAGTGTAGGACAGATCTGACAGTTGACATATTGGATTCCTTTTGTGTAACTAGTAACTGAAAATCTATTAATATTATACATTACCTTGAGCTCTTTTTTTCCACAAGTGATCTTATAGTGCATGTGAGAGCAACTTAATAAATATGCTGTTGGATACCAGCAAGTCATTAGCTTTCGCTGCACATCCCCGAGGAACCAGCTTTGATGGAGACAAATTGTTCCAGTTAGAATCCAAACTGCCCCCATGAGCCTAAAGGAAATGGGGCCTGTCCAAAGTCCCACGGTGGGGTGAAAACAGACAGTGGTTCTAGGATTGCCAGTAAAAAGCTCAAAATGATACTTTTCCAGGATATTTCCAGTGCAGGTCTGTCAGTTGTGAAACAAGAAGAGAATTTGAAGAAGAGACAGGAAAGAGAAAGAAGAAGCTAGGAGAGCAAAACGGAGAGTAGGCTGGAGTGTAGGGAAAGCAATAAGGGAAGGGTGGGGTGAGCAGAGGAATGTCACAGAGGGGTGAGCAGGAGAGAAAAACAGGATGAAGGAAAACTGGAAGCCCAGGAAACTCTGTATGGAAGGTAAAGAAAGACTGGTGATTTGAAATAAAGGAGACAAGCTAAAAAATCCTGAGGACAGTGATAATGACAAAATGCTCAGAGGAAGGGGGGAGCTGAGAAAAGACTGATAAAGGAAACAGTGGTATGGAAACAAAATGTGTGCTAGGGAAATGAAGTGTGTGGGGGGAGAACTGAGCACTGAAAACACAAGGGCAGGAAGATGCACTGTTAAAAGCTAGAATTGCATCCGTATTCCAGGTTCAAACTGTGGCATTTAGAGCCAGGGTCAAGCCTCTGTCCCCAGCCTAACACATTTTCCTCTTTGCCTTTAAGCCCATAGAGGGGTAAGGGCAGAACCTTTCTGATGGATTCTTCTGAGCTGAGCATGCCTGGGGTGTGCCACAGAAAATGTACCACATTCATCCTAACACCCTCTGAGAGAAAAAATGTAGGATGATGTGGGCTCAAACAGCCCATCCTGTGGGAAATTACTTCAGAGAAACAGATCAACTCATTAACTTGCAGCTTGAGACTTGTGTGATTTTAGCAAGAATAAAGTCCATCTGTGTCTTTTATTCAAACATGTCATTAATATGCCATGCTACTAAACTTCAGTAAATATTATGCAGCCTGACGACTTACTTGGAAGCACCGACTTAAGTCTGTAGCCAGCTTTTGGCGTACAAATTGTCTAATTTTATAAAAGGTTTAGAGTGTGTTAGCTGCTCCGTAGGTTATAATAGAATATTTATGCTGCATACCATTTAACTTTGTCCCTTATGGGAAAGACCTATTGGATTTAATGGGGGTGAAACCAAGGGAGGTTTTAGAGAATAAGTACGGCTGTTCTAGCATATTAAAGGAGCTGTCTGTTGTTGAAATTAAAGGCCCCAATTCATCATGTTAAGTGACCACATGGTGAATTTAAGTACTGTGTGAGTCACTTATCCCTGCCACTCCTTTCTCTTTGGATCATGGAAAAAATCACACTCTGCATCTCATACATTTCCACCCAGATCCCAAATCCTTGGGATTGCTTTTAGACCACTGTTAGTGAACTGCTTCCCCTTGCTTGCTGAACTGGGGCCTTGCAGGGTTTTTAGAATCATTTCTAAAATCCCATAGAGCTGGATAAAATTGTGCTGAGCAGTCCAGCCCGAAAGCTTCTCCATCACAAGCCTCTCACCGAGAGCCATGTCACTGGGTTCTGCCTGCACGGTGATTCACAGCTTACCAGCTGCGGGACTTGTTCAGCCAGGGATCAGCGCTGATGAATTACACAGTTCTCAGCAGCAGGGCAAAGCAGTCGGCTTTTTCAACAGAGAAGTAACATACTTCTTGTCTCTCATCTTTCCTAGGTGACGAACATCCGGAAAGTCCTGAACAGAGTCGAGAAGCCTCAGGGCCTTTATCCCAACTTTCTCAGCCCGGTGACGGGGAACTGGGTGCAGCGTAGGTATCGCTTTGCATTCAGAGTCCTGCCTGGAGCATTTCAGTCTTTCCATTATTCTTTAGGAAGCAATAGCAACTGTCAGAGCAGCAAGCCAAGGAAATGTCTTGTCGTGCAGCCTGTTATACATGTGATTAGATAATGCAACCCGGTTTGTAAGATGCAATATAGTAATGTACACTTATTCCATCAGCCCTGTTTCCAGCTGAGTGTCTCACCTCCAGAGAGAATTAAGGCCTCTCTTGCACGGAGGAGGATAATGGTACATGGTTCATCACACAGATATTAGAAATCAGCACATCTCTTTAAGACCTCATCCTGCAGTCATCACATAGCCCACAGACCTCCTTGGGAGTTGGACGGGAAGGCTGTGAGCAGAAGTGCTGTAGGATTTACCTCCTGAGTGTGCTGCAGCAAGGAAGGAACCAGCTGGAGAGGCAGAGGGCTTTACAGATCCCCCTAGGGTGTAGGGATGTGTTCTTGTGTGCATTCGTGTACCTGTTACCATGGTGCCTCTGGGTAGTGCAATTTTGTGCAAGAAGGGTGAGACAAGTTTGTGTCTTTTTCTCTCGCTGGGAACCCAGCACTGACCAGCACTGCAGACATGGGAACAGGTACTGCTTTGATATGAAAGAGGAGCAATAACAAGGAAAGGGCTTGAAAAGAGCAAGGAAATATTAGAAGCAGTATACCCAGGGAAAGATTATTTACTGTCCTGCCCCTTCCTTACCCAGAGAAGAGACCGTACCCCTCTTTCTGTGCCCCCAAAGGGCAGAAGCTTGCCCTCTGGTAGGAAAATGTGAGGCCACTTCTGCTGCTGTGCCCCAGATCTCTGACCTTAACTTTCCACTCTTAAGGATTTGCTTGCTTTGGCAAGGGAGAGTTGCTGGATTTCATGTTCTTCTGTCAAAGGAAAGTCTCTTTTTGCAGAAGCTGTTTTTAACCTGTCAGTGGATTACTTTTAAATTGTTTAAGCAGTTTTCTATGACTCATTGCATTACCTTGTGTCCCCGTGTGTCGGTTGCTCTGCTAGATGGCTCCAGAGCTTTCTAACTACTGTGTTAATAGCTCTGATCATAACGGACAGGCAGTTGCATGGCTGCCATCGTCTGAGACAGTGAGAACGCTCCAGCTGGGGGCTATCCCTGACCTTTCACTGCCATATCAGCACCTCTAATGGTCATTGGCAGGGCTTGGTTTGAAAGATGTCCCAACAAAGCATCTGGGATGGTTGCAGTTGTCCCATGAAACCAGAGCTGTGTTTTGGTGCCACGAGGAAAGAAAATAGGCTTCTGTGTTTGTCCCGTTAATTGATCTTCCAAGTTATCCAGTCCCTTTGTAAGCAGTTCAGCTTCCTCTCCACATTTGTCTCTGCAGAGTTGTTGCAGTATGTTCCACTTGGAAAGCTAATCTCCCATCCCCTACTGCACCCCTGAGATGCCATTTTCTTTAGGTTATTCCCAAGTGACATCCATACTGCACATTTTACCAGACTCGAGCATTAGTTCTGGCTATTCATTGGTGCTGAGAGGAGAAGAAGTGCCTGTCTGTTGCGATAATTGATCATTACAGAATCTTTGGGAAACTGAAGAGCTGTGCTCTTAATTCAGATGGTTAAAATAGTCAGCTTGAAACTCAGTATTCATCTCTTCCGCCACTAATTTAATTCTATTTATGTCCGCAAATTTAACTTCATTGTACTGACCTGCTCTCACCCCTTCCTGACAGATAGAGGGGCCTGTTGCTGGTTCTTGGAGCTTATTAAAAGTAGCTTCTTACTTGTGCCGGGATGGGCCGATTTATGCAAAAAGACTAGAGATAATCTCTCCTAGACTTTCACGTCACGAGGGCAACTCATGGCACAGGCTGTTTGTGGCAGTTGCTCATAATACGACCTTGTGGTCTGAATCCATATTCCAGTGAGGGAAAAGGCTGATCAGCCTCTTCTGCATCTCCAATACTGCTGGTGAGAAATAGATTAGGACCAAAGTAGGGAGGCAGCTGCAGCCTGCCACAGAGATGTTCCCTGTAGGTGCCAGGCTCTCATTTTCTCTCTTGTCATTAAAGCTCTTTGTGGGAAGCTGTTTTTCTTGGAATTGCTGTGATTTTCTTAAAAGGTGTATCTTTGACCTGTCTGAATGAGCAGATCTTCTAAATGAAGAGGCAGTGCTGTACCTCTTCGGAGTGCAGTTGTTACCTTTAGAAAATTAAAGCACGGTCCCCTGCTGAAATAAGAGGTTTGTTTATGCAAAGTGCCTAGGAGGCAAATGCTGGCAAAGCTGATGCCATATGGAAAGCAATTATGTACCAGAGCTCCTGCTTTGGTGATTTTATGAATGACACACTTAGGATCACAGAGCTTCTCTTTAAAGACAGGCTGTGCAGCCGGTGTTTGCAAATAGTCTGTCCTCTTTTTTTTTTTCCAAATTCATGCGTCTAATCTCATTGTTTTGCTGTGGATTATTCCATGGATCATTGGTCACACTGTATCAGGGATATTTGCTCTTCAGGTCAGGAAAATGCATGGCTGTTGATCTCTTCTGGCGGTAGGATTTAGCATTTAGAATAAGCCTCAGGACTTTAGATATGTACAGTGAAAGGGAAAATAAAAATCCGAACAGCTAACTCCAAAAACCCTGCTGCATCTGCTTACATTTAAAATGAGGATCTTGCAGACACAGAGGTGGACACTGTTAATTAACAGGGATGGTTCAGTCCGTGGTGGGTAATTTGTCTTGCTCTTCTAAAAAAGGGGAGTGCTTGGCTGCTTGATAGAATGAATGCCGCTTTTCCCCCTGTGGTATAATTTAAAGATATAAATCCATCCAGCGGTTCCCCCCAGGCAGAAACCTGCAGCTGTCATGCCCATTTCACTCTGCAATTCCTTAGCATCCTTCTCTCCAGTAAGGTCATAGCATAGTGTACTCTGAACAGATCGCCTTGAAAATCTGATTTCTGCAGAAGAAAATATTCAGTGCACATCCTTGTACCTGACTTTATCATTTTAATACGCCGACAACCCCACCCTTCCCCAGGGCACGGGGTCCCACCACGAGCCAGGAATACAAATGGCACGATGGAGAAGTCCCTACAGCAGCCCCGCGCTGGGAGCTCTGCGGGATCCAACATGTGTTCTCCCTTTCCTGAGGCAGGGAGGCATCACCCAGTGGCTGGTCTATCAATCCCTGAGGTCTATCAATCCCTGCCATTGCTCTTGGTTTACAAGGCTGGGATTTATGATGATTGCTTCATAAACAGGAAGCATCTTCAAGTTGCAGTATAAATAACTGTTGCAAAATAAGACCTCTGAATAGTTTTGGTAAGGGATACTAATGCTTTGTAAAATGACAGAACATTTTTCTTCTGATTGCACTTTCCACCTTTCTTTTTGAAAAAGAAATGCTGCAAGCTCTCCCCAGGAAACTGGAAAGAGGAAGGAGAGAACAAGGGCATTAAATAGGACATGGTTGTTTGCTCTTTGTAAAGCAACTGCTCATTGTATATCATGAACCTGAAGTTCTTTTCTGGATTTCCCACTACAGACCACGTCTCCATTGGGGGGCTTGGGGACAGCTTTTATGAGTATCTCATCAAATCTTGGCTGATGTCAGACAAAAAAGACTCTGAAGCTAAAAAGATGTACGACGATGCACTAGAGGTAAGGAGCAGGTTGCTGCTCTGTATTTTTTGTGGGGGACATTGTTCATCAAAATGTTTCAGGCAAAAATGTCTTAGATCTTTGGGTTTCCTTGGTATTCACTCCTGTCCACTAAGTATCTTGAAATACTTAAGAAGTAAGTTGTACTTGCTGTCCACTAAGCATCCTGAAATCCTGATTTTCATCCCTTTAGGCAATAGAAAAGCATTTGGTCAAAAAGTCTGCTGGAGGATTGACATACATTGCTGAATGGAGGGGTGGCATCTTGGATCACAAAATGGGCCACTTGGCTTGCTTCTCTGGGGGCATGATAGCACTTGGAGCTGAACATGCTGGAGAAGAGAGGAAGCAACATTACATGGATCTTGCTGCAGAAATAACAAACACGTGTCACGAGTCTTATGCACGCTCAGGTAAACCTGGGGGCTGCCTAGAAAATGTTAGTAAAGGATCACCTACAGCCTTAGGAGACTCAGCTTCCGTGTGGCAGAGGTTTGCAGTAGGGTATTTGGTGCTTCAGCAGCATCTGCATCCCTGCGTGTGATTTTTCACTTCTCTTTTCTGGGATATCTAGAGGAGAAAGCAGTTTCATGTAGCAGACAGCTGGAGCAGAGGGACAGGCAGGTGTGAGCTCCTGTGGCAGAGCTGGGAAATGAACCCAGACCTGAATCCCAGTCCTGCCTCCCAGTCATACGTCTAGCCTTCTCCCAGTGAGGCTATAGTTTGTCTTTCCACATCCCTTTGCAGGCCAGAAGGGGAGATTAACAGATTCATTGGGGTGTCCCACTATATGGAGCAGAGCAGCTGAGAAGCCCGACAGGACAGTGTTGGAGACCTGCAGCTGCTAGTAGGAACAAAAAACCGAATTTGCTCAGCCTCTCCCAGCTCTCTTTGTATTTCACGAGTCCACTAAAATTCGTTTCACCGCGCAGTGTGCTTATCAGCCAGTGCTTTGGGAGAGCAGTGAGTGGTGATGAACGAGACCCGGTTAGTTCTCTGCCTGCAGGGCTTTCTGCAAGACGAGCTGCTCTGGACACTGCTCCTTTCTCTGTAGGCAACTGCAGCTCTTCTGACACTGCAGGCAGCGAAGCAGCAGTCTGTTTTCCAGGACCTTGTCAAGCCCAGGTCTGTCTATACTAACTGTTCCCACAGATTGTTTCACACCACCACCACATCAGCAAGACCATATTGGCAGCCGGTGTTCAGCATGTTTGCCCAATAAACTTCAAGCTAACCTGAAATGATGTTTGCAAATAACTCTTTTTTTTTTCCCCCCCCCCAGCACTTTACAGAGCTAACACAAGCCACCCGAACTAATAACCCTCTGGTTGTGAGTGCCTGGAGCCAATTTTCACCTTCAGCAATATCCATCAGCCTAGAAAGGGCAGTAGCAAGCCTGCCCACACTGGTTACGGTGCTGTCATTTCAGCAAGCTCATTGTTTTGCAGAGAATGTCTGTGCATGTCACCCTGACTCTCAGCAAATAGTCCAGCCAGCAAACACTGTTAGATCCCCACGCAGACAGGAGGGCCCAGGGGAAGGTGTGCAAAACATTTAGAGAAATAAAATGACTCCCTGAAATGCAGCCTTGTGGTAGACACATGGGTGCAGCAAGAGAAGCCTTGTGGTATGAACAGGAGCAACCTCTATGCTCAGTTTTCCCACGTTTCGAATAGGCAGAGGCTTGGTGTTGAAAGTAGGGATCTGAGTGAGATGTGCATGTAAGGGACACTCACAAAGACAAGGTACTCTTAATGTTTTATTTATAAAATACCAGTGAAATTGATTAAGACATCATCCTGATGTCTTCTTTTCCAAGAGGCTGCAAGTGGAGCAGAAGGAAAGGCAGAAGTGATTGCAGATCCCAAGTCCCACTTACTACAGCCTCCGTGCCGCAGTGCAGGCGAAAGGGCTCAGGCTGGGGGACTGTTAATTGTGAAATAAACCCCCTGCCTGGGAGCAGTGTGCCAACATCTCTGTGATGGCAGGGCCAGCTGCATGGCTAGATTTTCCTTTGAATGTGTTTTCTCTTTGAGCCTTTACGACAGGATCTACCTCTCTGTTCTTTCTCCTCTGGGCTCTGTCTTCAGTGATGAACTCCGCGCGCAGGGTCAGGGGCAGTGCAATTCCTGGGAGCGAATAGCAGCAAAAGTGCTCAGCCGTGGGGGAGATTTATGCCTCTCCATGCTCAAATCTGGTCCAAGTCAGTGTTTTTTCTGTTGTATCCACCCTCAGCAACACTTTCTCCTCACCCAGCTAGTCCCCAGTCAAACCCCAGAATGAGCAACACCCGGAGTGGCCGTTTCGCAGCGCCTGCACTCTGGGAGCTGCCCCTGTTCTGACATCAGCTGCGAGGTTGATCTGATACACAAGCATGACTGAACTGCTCCTCTGACCTCACGCAAACCTTAGTTAAATATTGACAGCCTGAGCAGCAGAAAAGCCCCTGGACAGTCTGTTTACCTGCTTTCTCCTCAAACTGATCATTGCACGCGTGTGATTTTGTCTAGATACCAAACTTGGCCCTGAAGCCTTTCGCTTTGATGCTGGAACTGAAGCCATGGCAACCAGACTCAGCGAGCGCTACTACATCCTACGTCCAGAAGTGGTAGAAAGCTACATGTACATGTGGCGGCTGACACACGATCCCAAGTACAGGCAGTGGGGCTGGGAGGTTGTGAAGGTATGGTTGGAAAATTCGCAGTAATAACTCCTACAGGTTGTTGGGACTCTTACAAATATCTTCAGTCAATAAAAAGAGCAGAAATTATTTAAATAATGTTAGACACACATTAGCAGTGGGTCAGGAATACACAAAATAGCTCAGTTTAGTGTGGTGTCTTGATCACTCCGAATGTTTTCTTCTCCCTTTTGGGCTGTGCTGAAATCAGTCAGTCAGAACAGCAGAGGTTTATGGAGAGGAGCACTGCCAGCAGCGAAACCTGCTATTAATGTAACAGCCCTCAGCAAAAAGGAGTCAACCTTCCATTTGAAATATCTGGACTGCTCAGAACCGCTGATTCGTAGCTGACCAGGGAAAAATCAGCAAACCTGCCTTTGCCCTTTATCTTGTCTGCTTCCCACAAAGACCTCCCAGCCAGAATGTCCCTCACCTCTTTCTAGCTCATGCAAGAGCCCGTTGGCTGCTGCCCCACATCCTAGCTGTGGCTGCTTTTTCATGGCAGAGCTGTCATTTGTCAGCTGCCCTGGAAAAGAGGCTTCGCAAACGCCTGGAGTTGCCACTTGAGATCCGTTTTTGCTATGTGTGTAACGTCAAGGTCGATCAATCAACTCACTTAGGTGGTTTATGTTTCTCTCGCTATTTCATTAGAACTAGCTTTATTCCCAGAGTCTGGAGTAATCACCACGCTCCTCAGTGAGAGACAGAGGCTACTATAAACCTGGAATTTGATTTGTAAAGCTGACTTGTAATGCAGCTGATGATGATTAATGAGTTACTCCATGCTACTGTGTGTTACTGAGATTTCTTTTCCTTTCTCAGGCCCTGGAAAAACATTGTAGAGTAGAAGCTGGTTTTTCTGGCATCCGAGATGTTTACACCACAACCCCAACCCATGACAACATGCAACAGAGTTTTTTCCTCGCAGAGACTCTGAAGTAAGTCTAGTATGACAGAGGCCTTTCAGATTAGCGTAATTCCTGCAGCATCAACACTCTTGCCTGCTTAATAAGTCTCTAATAATAAGGGGGAAATCTTGTCCTCTGCGGGGAAAACTGGGCAAGGCTATGGGTGCTGCAAAGCTTTGGTAGTTTCCTCCTGTAGAACCACTGCTGTCATTGGCACTCTCGTGGTTTCTGCTCATGTGCTGGATTTAAAGGACTCTTCCTGTGATTTAGAGCTGCTCTAAGTGGGAGGGTCTGACTGTTGAGCTCCCTTGAATTAGCTCTGATGGTTTAAGAGACAGCTGTCTTCTCTGCCAGGTTGATGTCCTGCATACAGAGGAGGCATGGCCATGGCCTGAATGTGCTGCCCCTTGGTGCAGATCTGCCTTTGGTGGTAGCGTGAGCTGATGTTTATGGGGTGCCTGAGTGCAGATGCCCATCCCCTTTTTGCCACCTTTGCTCCAGGGCTCGCAGTTTTCAGGCAGGGTCTCAGGAGATGTATCCCCATAAACCCTGGCAGGTGAGGCCCATGGCAGCCCCCATCACAGTCCTGCAGACAGCGCTTGCTTGTGCGTGCTTGGAGTCCCACTTGAATTGCCTTTAAATCTCCCTCTGTGTCCATCTCCTTCCCACCCACCCTTGCCTTGTGGCTCCAGGTACCTCTATCTTCTGTTCTGTGAAGATGACGTGCTGTCCCTGGACGACTGGGTGTTCAACACAGAGGCTCACCCCCTGCCAGTCAACCACACGAACTTTAAAGCAAGTGTGCAGTAGTGAGGCCATTGCCCAGCGCCCTGTTTCTGCAGCGTCGGCGGGTGACTGCATTTCCTTTCCATTAAAGGAATTCGCATTGTTCCTAAAATGGTATTTTGGGGCACTAGTCCAATTCCGGACAGTATTATATTGGGAAGATGAAACCATGACGTAAGCACCTTCTTTTCCTCTGTGAGGAGCTCTATTAGCCTGATAATGAGATGTTTATTCTGGGCCATATTGTACACAGTTCATAGACATTCCTTTATACAGAGAATTTATATGAAATCCACTGACTTTGCTTTATAGTGGCCAAAGGACTGGAAGTTTGCCATAAAATAGACTTCACACACACACACACACACACACACACTCACATATTCCTTTCCTTTTTCTGTTTCGTTTTTGCCTTTTATATACTCTTGGATTTATCACCTTTCTAATTAACAGGTTTCAACAGACTGTGCTTTCTAGGTGGTAGGCTCTTCAGGAGGACAGGATAGGAGAATGAGGAAGAGGAGTTGCCCTTTATGTGAGACAGCAGCTGGAGTGTGTGGAGCTCTGCCTGGGGGTGGATGAGGAGCTGACTGAGAGCTTATGGGATGGGTTAGGATTAAAGAGAGGACAGATAAAGGTGACATTATACTCGGTGTCTGCTATGGGCCACCTGACCAGGAAGAACAAGAGGATCGGGCCCTCTGCAGGTAGATAGGAGCAGCCTCAGGTTTGAATTTGCAAGCCCTGGTCCTCATGGGGGACTTCAACCACCCTGCTGTCAGCTGGAGGGACAGCATAGCAGCACAAAAGCAATCCAGGAGGTTTCTTGAGTGGATCAATGATAAATTCCTCCACCAAGTGGCAGAGGAGCTAACAAGGAGAGTTGCTCTGCTGGACCTCATGCTCAGCAGCAAGCAGGGGCTCACGGGGGATGTGAAGAACCAAGGCAGCATTGGCTGTAGTGACCATGAGATGGTGGAGTTTAGAATCCTGAGGGCAGGAAGGAGGGTGAAAAGCAAGCTCACAACCCTGGGCTTCAGGAGAGCAGACTTGGGCCTCTTCAAAGTTCTGCTTGGAAGAGTCCTGTGGGATAAAACCCTGGAGGGAAGAGGGGCCTGAGAAAGCCAGTTAGTATTCAAGAATCGTGTCCTCCAGGCTCAGAAGAGTTCCATTCCAATGAGCAGGAAGTCAGGCAAAAATGCCAGGAGGCCTGTGTGGAGGAGCAGAGAACTCCTAGCTGAACTCAGAGACAAAAAAGAAGCATACAGAGGGTGGAAGCAAGGATGGATAACCTGAGAGGACTAGAGAAACATTGTTGGAGCATCCAGGGCTGATGTTAGGAAAGCTGAAGCCCAAATGGAATTGAATTCAGACAGGAATATCAAAGACAACAACGAGGGCTTCTATAAGAACATAGGTGACAAAATGAAGACTCGGAAAATGTGGGCCCACTGCTTAACAAGACACAGAAGATGGAAAAGGTCAAAATACCAAATGTCACCTTTGTTTTTACTAGCAAGACTGGCCTTCAGGAATCCCAGGTTCCATAGACCGGGGAGAAGGGATCAGGTCAGGGAATAGTTAAGCAAACTGGACAGACATAAGTCCATGGGCCTTGATGGGATGCACCCACGAGTGCTGAGGGAGGTGGCAGATGTCGTTGCAAGGCCACTCTGGGTAATCTTTGATCGATCACAGTGACTGGAAGACATGCCTGAAGAATAAAGCAAATGCCTCTCCTATTTTCAAGAAGGGCAAAAAGAAGGACCCAGGGAATTATATGCTCATCAGCCTCACCTCAATCCCTGGGAAGGTGACAGAGCAGCTAATCCTGGAAACCATTTCCAGGCACACAAACGACAAAAAAATTCTTCAGGAGTAGCCAGCATGGCTTCACCAAGGGGAAGTCACGCTTGACCAACTTGATAAACTTCTGTGATGAAATGACCGGCCTGGTAGATGCAAGGAGAGCAGCAAATCCTGTCTGCCCAGACTTCAGGAAGGCCTTTGGCACTGTCACAGGAGATGCTGATGTATGGGGTGGGTGAGCAGCCAGTGAGGTGGGTTGAAAACTGGCTGAATGGTTGGATGTAGAGGTGGTGATCAGTGGCATGAAGTCTAGAGGCCAGTAACTAATGGAGTATCCCAAGGGTCCATACTGGGTCCAGTCCTGTTTAACATCTTCATTCATGATCTGGATGATGGGGCAGAGCACACCCTGGGCAAGTTTGCTGATGACCCAAAACGAGGAGGGGTGGCGGATACGCCAGAGGGTCGTGCTGCCATCCAGGGGGACCTCAACGGGCTGGAGAAGCGGGTTGATAAAAACCTAATGAAGTTCAGTAAGCAGAAGTGCAGAGTCCTCACCCGGGAAGGAACGACCCCGTGCACCAGTATCTGCCGGGGCACCTGCCTGAAAGCAGCTTGGCAGAAAAGGACCTGGGGGGCCTGTGGACACCAGATTGGCCATGAGGCTGCAGAGAGGGTGGATGGTGCCCTGGGCTGCACTAGACATATCGCCAGCAGGGTGAGGAACGGGATCCTTCCCCTCCACTCGGCACTGGTGAGGCCACACCTGGAGTGCTGTGTCCAGTTCTGGGCTCCCCAGTACAAGAAAGACACAGACATACTGCAGAGAGTCTAACGAAGGGCCACGAAGATCATTGAGGGACTGGAACATCTCTCCCATGAGGGAAGACTGTGAGCTGGGACTGTTTAGCCTGGAGACAAAAGGCTCAGGGGAATCTCATTAATGTATATAAATACCTGAGGGGAGGGTGCAAAGACGACAGAGCCAGGCTCTCTCCAGTGGTGCCCAGTGCCAGGACCAGAGGCAGTGGGCACAAAGTGACACACAGGAGGGTCCCTCTGAACATCAGGAAACACTTTTTTACTCTGAGGGTGACCGAGCACTGGCAGAGGTTACCCAGGGAGGCGGTGGAGTCTCCATCCTTGGAGATATTCAGAAGCCACCTGGACACAGTCCTGGGCAACTGGCTCTGGGTGGCACCTGCTTGAGCAGAGGGGTTGGACCAGATGGACCCAGAGGTCCCTGCCAGGCTCAACCAGTCTGTGACTCTGTGGTGTCAAAATTGTAACTAAATCAAAACCTGTCTGCAAAATTCTTGATCCTAATGTATTTTTATATACTTTTTCTGTGCTCTTAAAACACATTTACCACACATCACATCTCATTTAACTTTCCTTTATCGTTTTTGTGTTTTTCTACTTTTATTTGGAACTAAATGTTATGAGTCACTTGTAATAATTTCACTGCTGTAATAGTCAAATCTGTGAAACAGAATAAAAGTCTTGTAAAATAAAAACCATGTTTGGGTTGATCCTCTTTAAAGCCCTCTGTCAAAGACCTGCATCATGCTCAGAATAACTAGGTGACAATACTGGTTGATTTGAAGAATATTTCACAATAGATGTTGATTCCCAGAGTAATCTAGCCAGTGCATGGACAGCAATTCCCATCTCACCAGCTCTCTTAAATTGCTTGTTTACCATCTGATAGGGGTTAGCAGGAGTTCTACTAAATGCGGTATTTTTCTAGCAAAAAATAAATAATCCCCAGCCAAGTTTGCTCTTCTGTATACATTGTTTCTGGAAGGAAGCAACAGAAGGAAAAAAAAAAAATAAAACCAAAGAGAGAGAGAAAGCCAGATTCTTCTCTGTGCCCAGCTACTGAACTGGCAGTTTAGCCTGCGTGTCCTCTGTGAGGTGAAGCAGGACGACTGTGCAGGGGTGATCACACACTGCTCCCCTTCTGACCCTGGCAGTCCCGAGTACCTGTGGAACAGTTCTTGGGACAAGGGCTGGATCTGGGATCCTTTCTCCCACAGCCTTTCCTCTGGTCACTGCAAAGCTGCGTGGCCCTTGGCGATGGAACATTTTTGTTCATTCTTGTGACATCCTCTTGATAATTGGTTCATTCAGCAGCTTGGGAAGATAAAGTTCCTTAGAGCAAGTTGTGAAAACAAAAACTGTGTTTCTAAATTCATGCCTGTGTAATTCCCCAAGAGAAATAAGTTTGTCAGATGGGGACTTAGCATTATCCCAGGGATGAAGATACTGGCTGGTGAGCTTTGCCTAGAGGAATGGTTATTGGTAAATAAACATCTTGGGAGTGAGTTATGTTATCCGAGAGATTTGGATACCAGGAAGCTGGTTTAGCTTAGAGGATTTTTATAACGGATTAAGCGAATTCCATAAATAAAAATGTCCTACTCTTGGAATAACTCAGAACACTTCACCTGGCAAAATTTAACCCCCCTCCAAATAAACAGTATGGTTCTAGTTTCCTTTAGAAAATAGATCCTTGGTGTTACATTAAAACTCTGCTCTTGTTTTCTCTTCCACACAAGTGAGCAAGAACGGTATTTGTAGTCACATACACTTCTAGAGCAGAGCTGCTGCCTTCCTGCAGTTCAGTGGCTGCATCACAAACAGGGAGGGTTTTTAGGTGCCCAGCATGCCTGACGCTCTAAAGCTTATTGGTAAGTTTGCTCACCAAGACACTCGTATGGAGCTCAGCACCAGTCACAATGAAAGCTTTTTGTTTCAAACAGCCATGCCTGAAAATTTCCACTCTCACAGACCACAATTCTGCAAATACTTCTGCCTGTGCTCACAGATTTAAATCCCTGAGGCCAGTGGATTAATCACAGGCATCAAGTTAAGCATGCATATCCTTAGCAGGAGTAAAGATTTATTCCAAGGATCAGCTTTGTTCCAAGGCCTGGCCCAGATCCACCACTGGGATTTTTCTGTCCTACGGCGATGCAGGTAACAGAAATGTTTGCTCTTGAAATGCTCCTGCTCTTTCCTGCTCCTCTGCACACCTCGGGCCTTGGCTGGATGCTCTCGCTCAGGCAGAGCCCTCAGCTCCGGGAGCCCTGCGTGTGGAAGCAGGCTCTGGGGTTTCACCTCTAATCTTCCACACACCCACCCCCCGTATACTTCCTGCTAGGTGGGAGTGGCAGGACTTCTGTTGTTCCCCATGGGAACCCCTTTGTTTTCACACTTTGATAAGATACATAGCGGGGTGTTACCTTGAGCCAGAGGTTTGGTTTAAATGTCTAATGGCAAGGATCTGGGAAGACGTGTGTCTTTGGGCCGCTTTCCTGCCTTTCAGTCTCAGGCATGTGGGACCCCAGTGGGAATTCTGTGGTTGATTTATGGTGGGGTTTTTTTCTACTTTTGAGTCACCTTACCAGGAAATGTGATCAGCCTAAATTATTTCCCATCTCCTCTGTTACACCCACATTCAGAAGCCAGGATTATCATGTTAATTTTCACTGTCAGAACATGTGGCCCTATTTTATGTCAGGAGGAATTTCTTATAAATTAAGTTCTGATAAAAGAAAGTTGCATTAGTGGTAGAGATGAAAACTAATAACTATTGCTTGTAGAACAGGCCGGCTGTTGTTGCCTGGCCATACAAATAGATAAGACAAAACTATCCCGAAAATAAATGCATCTTTTTGTAACCCACACTTCATTTTTACGGCGTTATTAAATTCCCTTGGAAGGCTTTCAGCAGAATTGGTTATTGAATTCAAAAGCCTGGCAGTCGTAGTATTTTTCCACATACATTTTGATCTGATCTATTTATCTGATTGTTTCAGATGTGATGCATTGAGCGCTGGCTCCCAGTGCTGCCAGTTTCAAAGTTTCAGCAGTAACTTCTGATCACGTTTGGGTCTTTGGCTTCGTTCCCTGTGGAGCCTCAAACAGGTACCATGCTGTAATTAGGAATCCTTTAAAAAAAAACACCCCTGCATGGTAAAGGCTTTTGTTTAGTGAGAGCTGAGTGTCAGAACTGGAAGTGACCCCCCCCAGACTGGACTGCTTCCTACTGAATGGGAAAGGCCAAGGGAGAGTTAGGAAAGTCAGCCCATGGGAATTGGGTAGGCATCGGCTCTTGCTCCTCAACTAAATGTTCTGCTTTGAAATGTCTCAGTCGAACTTCATTTCACCCCTTTGCTGGCCATTCTTTTTCCAGGATGAGCTGTATGTTTTCCATGGCTGTGAAGCTTTGTCACAGCACGTCCCCAGAGCAGGATGCAAGCCCCTCTTCTGCAGCAAACACACCTCTGCTTTTCTTGTCCCCTTTGAAATGCCCCATGCGAAAACAGACTTGGATACTCCTTGTTCCTTACTCTTTTCCAGAGGATTCATATTTTTTGGGCCTTAGTCTGGTCGGGACTTGCTTCCTCAGGGAGGTTTCTTTTTCCAGGTGCTTTCCCCATTTGTGCACAGAGCTCAGATTTTAATGCCTCCTTCTATTACACCGTGATCGCTTTGACTTCGAAACAGGCCAGGGTTTCAGGCTATGGGAATGGGGCCATCAATTTAAACAAGGACAGGGTTTCTCTGCTCTCACAATGTGCCGCTCTGGAATGTGGAGTTACTGCGTGTACTACAACATATGGAAAACCCATCCCTCTACTGCAAAAAAGGGCGCTCCAAGTTTTTCATCCCTGCTACCAATTTCTCGCTATTTTTCTTACTCTCAGTTGGGATAGTTTTCCTGCTGGGTGAATTTGCTGTGTGGAAATCTTCCTTGTTCATTCTCTATCGCAAGGATTGCCTTTGATACAGGTATGCCTGGGTGGGCCATGCACCAGATGCTTGGATATTTAAAATTCTTTCTGAGTGCTGTAATCTGTAATCTCAGGAATCAGCAGCATAGAGCCAGGAGTTGTTGGGTTTGTTCTTCTGAGGAGGATTAGTTCCCAGCAGATGCCCTGAAATATTTCACCTTTTGTCTTTCATTCTTTTTATTCCTATCAAATAATTCATCCATTTGTCTTCTTTATACGGTCGCTGATGACACGGGAAATGGTTCAGATGTAAAATGAGCCCCTCTGCTTCTCATCTAAATGGTATCATTTTGGCTCCACCAGCCACCCCGTCAGGTCTCCTTGTCCATCCCGGTGTCTGCAGGCTTTGTCATATCACCTCTTGCTCTCGCTTGTTTCCCAGACGCCCAAGTACATTTATCCTGTTTCAAAGCTATCTCCTCCTGTTACATTTTGTGCTCTAAAGGTACTTGCTAGGTTATCTGAGGTAAGCAACAGCTCTCCACACCTCACTGCCCAACCTAATGAGTTGGGGAAGTTTTAAAGCACATCTGCTTAAAGTGCTTGAGTGCTTAACTCATTCACACCTGTCTCTGCGCCCAGACATTCTTTCAATGCTCTGTTAATTCCGTTCCTCCCATCTCCTCCTCCCCATGGCCCAGGCACAGGTTCTTTGATGGACGGGGAGGTGGAGAGCAAAGAACAGTGGCACAGTTTCATGAACCTTTTCTCCTGTGGTGGAGCTGGCAGGAGGAACCTCTCCTTTGTAACAACACTGATATGAGTGACAAATAACCCAGTGTTTATTCTGGGCTCCCCAGTCTGGTTGTTGCCCAAACTTGCACTGTCACTGCAAGAAAAACATCAAGGGCTACGCGGGATCTATGGCAGGGAGAGAAACAGTGCCCAGGTCCCAGGGAGAAGGCTGTATCTCACCTTCACCACCTGAGTCCTGCTCCCTCCAATCCTCCTTGCTGTGGTCTGCGAGAAAATGCACAGTATGATTTTTTTTATCTTGTCCCCAGAATTGCTCAAAACTCTGCACACTCCTGGCCTGCTCTGCCCAGGATAACCAGCCTCAATGCAGCTGCCATTGCTCTCTTAATGGCTTGGTCATGCTCTCCTCATCTCCAACCAAAACGCTCTTTAAACCTAAAACAAAAATGATTAGGCAGGCTTAGGAAACAGCAAAAGCTTCAAAGGATTAAATGCTAACGCTTCCTGCTACCCTTAGAGAGATCAAACATTCTGCGCTGTTAGCCCTGAAGCAGCAGAAAATGGTACTAAATCTTCCCCAGCAATCAAGGGATTTCAGTGGCGGTGCAGGATTGCATGTAAGGAGGAGCAGGAGACTGATTTATGAGGAAAGATTAAAATGACTAAATATATATCTCTTGGCCAAGCCACTGCTAAGGAGCAATGTGACAACCATGCAGAAGAACCTGAAGGGCACCAAGAACACAGGGAGGGTAGAAAAGTTTGGGGTGTCGTAAAGGATCGTAGGAATAACTCAAAATGCGGGGTGATGGTAGCAATGACTCAGAATCTGGAGATGATGATGTGGTGGCAGGAGGTTGAGGCTCGGTGGTAGCTGCAGACGAGCACCGTCACCTCATGGCTGCAAAGTCATTCCCATCCCTGCAGTCCTGGGGTTTAAACCCCAGTGGAATCATTGCAGGTGAAACTGGTAATATCTGTGGGTTTTTTTAAAAAATAAAAATAAAAAATTACTTTTTGGTGAGGTGAAACTAAGTAGAGGAGCAGGACAGAGCTCTTTTTGGGACACCAAAGACCACTTTGGAAATTCATAGGGGGAGGACGGGCCACTCTCCCATCGATAATTAAAAGCAAAAACCACGGAAAACAATGAGATTGCTGAAGAGGAAGGTGAATAATCTCCAAGAATCCCTGCAGCGGATAAATTTAAGGCCAAAAAGTGTTGGGTTTTTTTCCCTCCGGACTGCAGGAAGGTCTCCCCGGGGCCCGGCGCGGGGCTGAGCGGCCGGCCGGGGTCTGGAGGCCGCTCCCCCCCGCTCCGGGCCCCGCCGGGAGGACTCAGGCCCCCGCCGGGAGGACTCAGGCCCCCGCCCGGCCCCCGCCCGGCCCCGGCCCCTCCTCGCCGGGCGCTGCCCGCCTGACGCCTCCCCCGGCCGGCGCGGCCATGGCGGCGCGGCGGCGGCGGCGCTGAGCGGCGCGGGGATGGCGGGTCCCGGCGCGGCCCCCCCGCGCCTGGCGCTGGCCCTGGCCGCTCTGGCAGCGCTGGTCGCCGTCAAGTACTACCGGGACGCGGAGGCAGCCCGGCAGCAGGTAACTGGAAGGGGCGAGAGGTGGCGGGGGAACGGGGGGGGGGGGGGGCGGTCCTGAGGCCGCGCTGCCCCTCAGGGAGGGGAGGGCGGGATGAAATGGCGGGCGGGCACCATCGCGCCGCCGTGTGAGGGTCGGGGCGGGGATGGCGGCAGGCATGAGGGGACCGCGGGCGTTGAGATGGCCCCCGGGGTTGAGGGGATCGCCAGGTGGTGGTGGTGGGCACTGGGGTTGAGGTGGCCACCACTGGGCTAAGGGGAGCGCCAGGCATTGGTGGCCATCAGGGTTGAGGTGGCCGCTGGAGGTGAGGTAACCTCCAGGGGTTGAGGTGACTGCTGCTGGGCTGAGGGGACCACCACACGTCGGTGGCCACTGGGGTTGAGGTGGCCACCACCGGGTTAAGGGAAGCACCAGGCATTGGTGGCCACCGGCGTTGAGGTGGCCGTGGCCAGGCTGAGGTGATCACCAGGTAGCAGTGGCCATGGTGGCTGATGTGGCCACCAGCGTTGAGGTGGCCATTGGAACTGAGGAGACCACCAGACAGCGGTGGCCACAGGGTTTAAGGTGACTGCTGCGGGCTGAGGTGACCACCAGGCAGTGGTGGCCGCTGGGGGCTGAGGTGGCTGCTGCTGGACTGAGACCACCACACATAGGTGGCCACTGGGGTTTGAGGTGGCCACCACCAGGCTAAGGGAAGCACCAGGCATTGATGGCCATGGGGATTGAGGTGGCTGCTGCTGGGCTGAGGAGACCACCACACATAGGTAGCCACTGGGGTTAAGGTGGCTGTGGCCAGGCTGAGGTGACTGCCAGGCATTGGTGGCCACTGGGATTGAGGTGGCCACAGGGGCTGAGATAGCTGCCACCAGGCTGAGGTGACTTCCACACATTGGCGGCTATTGGGTTGAGGTGGCCACCAGGGTTGAGGTGGCCATGATCAGGCTGAGAGACCACTGGGTTGTGGTGGCCATGGGGCATTGGTGGTTGCTGGTTTGAGGTGGCCACTGCCGGGCTGTGGGGACAAACAGGCACCAGCTGCGGAGCTGGAGGTGACCATCACCAGGTCGAGGTGACCACTGAGCTGTAGTACTTGCCACATGCCAGTGGCTATGGGCTTGAAGTGGCCACTGCCAGGCTGTGGTTTTGCAGAACTGTGATGGCCACAGGGATTGTGGTGGCCACCACCAGGCTGAAACAACGGCGGGGCTGTGGTGACCACCAGGCACCAGCAGTGACCACGGCTTTGAGGCTAGCAGGGGAAGAGCAGGAGCACCGGCCCCTCCTCCTCTCGATGCGGCCTCTGAAGGTGTTTTTCCTTCCGGCTTTATTCTTTGTAAAAAAGGCCCCAAACCCTCAGATGTTGATTTTTTTCATCCTAGAAATGCAGGTCTTGTGTGCCCTGAGCAACTCCAAACTGCAGAAGCAGTAAAGAATGGAGGATGTGAGCTGAAAAATGGGAAGGGTTTTTATTTTTTTAGGGGCTTTGTTGCTTTTTTTTTTTTTAATTAGGCGGATTGACATTGTTTTTGATTGTAATCTGTATAATTCAAGTGGTTGCTGCATGCTTTGGAGAGAGGAGCCTTTGTTTAAGACCTCACTCCCCCGGCGCTTCGCTTCGCCGGGTATCCTTGAACATCTAAAAAGGTTCATGGAAAAGAGCAGACTTCTTGTTCTTGATATTTCTGTAGTAAAAAGGAAAGTGTTTTTTAAAGGATGCCTCTCTTCTTTGTCTCTTCTTGCATTGCAAAAAGGGGAAAATTGCTCGAACCAGTTAATTAGAAGGATTCTTCCTACAGGGACAGAAGGGTCAGGACAGTCACCACTGGCTGAGAGGACCTCAGCCCTGCCTGACAAAAATCCTGGTCTTCTGGAGGTTTGGTTTTTTTCTAGACGATGGGCTGTGCCTGGGCGCTGCTGGAGAGGAGAACAAAATGTGAACAGCCCAAGGTTTTTATTTTTCTTTCATCGTGCTTAAAACATATGTCTGTCTCTTTCTATGGAAATGTTTATTTAGCTAAACAACCCACTGGCAGGTGGGAGAAGAAAACTCTTTGTGAAAAACACAACTCTCCTTTACAAAAAGACTGAAAAAGCTGGTTTACTCCTCTAGCATAAACAGGGAAACATTTTATTTCTTATAATCTTAGATTAGAAAATAAAAAGCAAAAAACCACAAGCTCTGGAGAGCTTTCTTTAACGTGAATGTTATCAGAAAGCAAAAGGCCAAGCCCTGACATCTCTCTCCCCTTTTAAACCTAATTTTTATCATGCTTTTTGGCAGGACTGGTGTGTGCTCTGCAGAAATCTTTGTTCCTCCGTGGTTGGGTTCTCACCTCCGGCCGGGTGGGATCCGCCGTCCCGGCGCGAGTGAGGCTGTGCGGAGCTGAGCTGCCGTGCTTCACCAGGGTATAAATAAATGTTTCCAAAGGGAGTGATCTGTTCCAGGGGGGTGTGCAGAACTGATGCGCTCTGCCAGTACTGCCTGGAGCGTGCTTTTGCTGGAGAAGTGGCTGTTTTAACTGGCTCTGGGGAAGGCAGCGTCGGCTGGAGCAGGCAGGAGCTGGGTACCAGCCCAGTGAGCAGGGAGGCTGCGTTCAGCCGCCTGCGGGCACGCGTGTGAGATGTGTGCACACACACATGTGTCTCCTCACCACAAAGCTGCCATATCTCTGGCCAGTTGTGGTTGTGGGAATAATTATCTGATGGTCCTGCAGCTGAGGGCTTTTCATTGCTTAACCTTTGTGAAAGTGCAGGCTGAGGGGATGGGAGCGTGCTCTCAATTTAGACTGATTTTTGGATGCTAATGTCTAACCCCAGGTATCAGTATTCCCCTCTTCACCTTCTGCTTAGATGTAGTCAGAGATGTTCTTCTGGGTGTGTGGGGTATAACTGCTTCTCTTTCTGCCTTCAGCCCTCATAAGTAAATGCTCATGCCTTTTTCCTAACACTAGAGCAGCAGGCAGTCCAACCAACTCAAAACTTTGTTGCTCATTTGCCTCTCATCCCTTGAGGTCCGTGTCTGTGAAATGCAAAGAGAAGAGAGACTCGACGAGATTCATCAGCAGGGAATCGCTGACGCGCTGTGGAGAGGACTAGGAAATGGTCTGTCTCTTCAGAGCTCAGTACGCACCCAGGATGGGCTCCTCTGCAGAGGAGGAAGCCATCGTGCTCCCTGCACACCCCGCTGGGCTGTGAGCCCTCGCGAGGTTAATGCATTAAGTGCCGTGCAGGAGCAAGAGATGAAGCCAAGAAAGAGACTGAAGCCTCATGCAAGGCTTCGTGGCATGACCCTGGCAGGGAGCAGGGCAGCTGCTCAGAAAAATGTTGTTACCTATTTACAGAGCTAAGGCTGTGCATCCCCATGCTTTGGGGAGCAAAAGCACAGCTTTGGCCCCAGGAACATCGACACTCTGGATTGTTCCTGTGGATAGATAAATAACCATCTTGTTCCTTCATTCCTTTTTTCAGCCGCAGAGTTTCTGTGCCTTCCCCTCCTTGTCTTCCCTCGGCCATGTCTGCATCCAGATCTCTGGTTTGTATTCCAGGGTCTTTATTTCTGTCTGTCTCAGTCCTGAAACTGCCCTGGAAGGCTCTTAAGTGCTTTTGTTGCTGCAGTTGACAGGAGCAAAGCCTTCCAGGCTGCATTAGTGCTGCTTCAGGCTGGCAGGCAACAGATGGAAAATAAACTAGTTCAGGAGCTCTGGGGATGGTAATGGTGCTGCAGGCAATAGAGAATAAACACGGTTAAACAGCAGAATACAGAGTATTTATCCTTGCAGCTTGAGGCTTTTACGGGGGTGGCAGGGGAAGCTGCCCCAAATGATGGGTCACAGGGGATGTGCTGCAGGCTGGCTGGCAGCGATGTGGCTTGCCTGACTCGCTGCATGTCTTTCTCTCACTCTCACACCGACTTGGAGCTCTCTTGTTCTGCCTCCAAGTTGTCCCTTCCCCTTCAGTGCTGAGCGCTGTGGAGCAGAAATGACTAGAAGCATCTAGAGCTTTTCTGGGGCTGCTCCAGCGTTGTGTTTCAGTGGTGTTTTCCACGGGATGCCCTCCCTGTGGGCTTTGCAGAGGGAGACGCTGAGGCACAGGGTGGCTGAGACCTTGCAGAAATTTCTGGAGAAGACCGTGGGATTTGTGGCTCCCCGATGGATGGCTGACTGAGGAGTCGGTGCTCCCTGCGGAGCAAGGGGCTGAAATCCTCCATCCAGTCCTGACGATGGAGACCTGGAGGGGAACCTGCCCAGAGCAGGGCACTAGTGTGCGGTGACACTGGCATGGATCTCAGTACAGGTGTGAGTGAAGTTGCTTTCTGCAGAGTTACAAGGGCTCAGTTCGTTTACTTTGTTTTTTGTAATGTGGATAGTCATGTATTTGACTGCCTTTGTTTCACTGTACATCATTTAATTACAGAAATCACGATCTCCAGGTGCTCTGAATATCTGCAGGTTTAGGAGTAACTATCTGGAAAAAGTTGGAAATTTTTCTGACAAAAGGCTTTGAGGCCGACTCTGAGCAAATGATTCAGTTTGAATTACTCAGCCAGATGTAGTTTTAATATGCTCATGCCAACAGTTCCTGGACACCGATCCCTATTGTAAATAGCACAAAATCCTGCCAAGGGGCATTAATCTCTCGATTTGATGGCTGTTTGTGTGCTGGAAAGAATGCAAATTAACTCTGAAGCTGAGAGGGGCCGGAGTGGATTTCTGCAAGAGGTTGGAATGAAATCTCACTTGCCTCTTCTTCCCAAACTAGGAGCTGGCACTGAAGTCTTTGGGAAATGAGGGGCTGTTTCTCTTTTCTTCTCTGGACACAAACAACGATCTGTACCTCAGTCCAGAAGAGTTCAAACCGATAGCTGAGAAGCTGACGGGTGGGTATCTGTCTACCTTTCAAAGCTCTATCTGCACAGACTGAGCAAAAGCCAAAGATAATGCACTCAACAGTTTTTATTTATGTCCTTTGGTTTTTTTTCTGGGTGCTGTTTTGGGTCTTATTTACATGAAGATAGACTGCTCAGCTTTGCATGTTTTTGAAAAGGCTTAAGCTCTAGACATCACTTTCACAAAGTAGAGTTTTTATAAGATGGAAGATCCCATTGCTGGACTAACAAAGTACATAAGTTACTTTGTCTAGAGCTTAAAGAGGATTTGGGATGGGTGAATGCAACAAATACAGCTCAGCCGGGGCTGGGCCAAAACTATTAGTGAGTGGCAGCGCTTCATTCACACGCTCCTCCGGCTATAGCAGTCTGTCTCACCTAGCAATTGTGAGAGATCATGTTTGGAGACTGGATCAGTGTGTGGCCGACATCTCTTGGTGGTGCCAAGCAGGAAGAAGTGTGGTGATGATAATGTGCAAGAGAGCTTACGGCACAGTCGAAATACAGACAGTTGATTGCTTGTGCTGTAATGAATTGGCTAAGGCATGTGTTCTGATCCCTCCTTGGTGGAATGAGACTGCTTAGCTGAGCCGTGTGTTCTGATCCCTCCTTGGTGGAATGAAACTGCTTAGCTGAGCCGTGGGGTTTAGAAAGTTGTCTGCTAAAAAGAGAGCTCCCCTTTAATTCATGTGGCCGAAGCTGATCGCTGGGGTGGGTCTGAGTTTGGCCGCTGCATACAGCGTAGGGACAGCTGGGGAACTCCCAGTGCTCCTGGATTTGCCAGGATAAATGTGTAATCACAACTGCTTAAAAGGGGAGGGAAGAGGAACAGCTGCTTAAATTCCTTTCTCTTTGTCTAGGGGTTGCTCCCATGTCAGAATTGGAAGAGGAGGAGACGCCTGATCCAAGCGGCGAGACGTTGTCCGTTGTGGCTAAATTCCAGCCTTTGGTCATGGAAACGATGACGAAGAGCAAAGATGGTTTCTTGGGAGTAAGTATCACACAGGGTGTGTATGGCCAGAAATTCTGATATAAACAAGTCCTGTGGGCTGGTAACATCAGCTGGAATAAGCACCAGCCTGTTGGGAGGGGGAGATGGTGTTGCTTGAGCCTGTGGGATTTGCTTTGACAAGAAAGCTCACTGCTTTCTGCAGCGTTTCATTGTTTTCAGTGCACTCAGCAGCACTATGCCCCAATTAATACGCCCTTCCTGGGAAGCTTGAAGCAGACATTCGAGATGGCTCTCTTGGAGCTAAGTCCAAAAGCAGTGGTGTTACGTGGTACGTGTCCCTCTCCCGTTTTCTATTACTGACATAATTGAAAGTTTATGGAACTATTTGGTGGTGTTTGGCATGGTAGGAAAGATTTAAAACATGATATATTCTCCCCTTCTTCAAAGCCTATTTAAGTCCGTCAGCGCTACTGCACATTGGAGAAGTCTGGCTTAGGCTCTGATAGTGTCTTTTGTTCACAGATTTCTCACGTTGCTCTGTCTGGGCTGAGGAATTGGACTGCCCCAGCAGCTCCTATGAGCGTGATGTTTGCCAGGCAGTTTAAAGCCTTTCTTCCTCCAAAGAATAAACTGAATCTTGGGGATCCGTGGTGGATAATTCCCAGTGAATTGAACATCTTCACCGGGTATCTTTCCAACAACAGATTTTACCCTCCGCCCCCCAAGGGCAAAGAGGTGAGATATGAAACTTAATTTTTATATACCTGAGAGGTAGTTTGTGTAGATGTTCTGCTTATAGCCCAGATGAATTGCGGGAGTCCTTGGGTGGATAAGGTTGTTGCATTGTGTCTCCCTGGACTTTTTAAGGGAGCAAAAAGGCTGCAGCGTACAGCCAGGAGCACCGTCTCCTAAACTGGAGGTAAAACTTGAGAGCAGACAAAAACTTTGGGTGTCTGTCATGGCCAGAGGAAGCTGACTTGAGTAACTTCATCTTGCTTTGTTGAAGTGTTTGGGTTTTTAGGCTAGTCTTTCCTGGACAGGGAGGGTTGTTCTAAAAGCACTTGTATGAAGTGATTGTGCCTTGAGGAACAGTTGCCCTGTGCCACCCCGGAGGTGAGCGTTTCATTGACAAGCAAAACGATGTGTATACAGAGTTTGTAAAGCCAGGCGTGTACATGGCTCTCCCCCGGGTGCCCGGGTAGGTGTTAGTGATCACAGAGTTGATACACCTTCGCAGCCGGGTGTGTTTATTGATTGCATACCCACTCTTTCAAAGTCTTAAGTGGTATTGATGGAGGCAGCCTCATAGATCAGTTTACCGTACTCAGACATTCAACCGGCTGGGATGATGGAAACTTGCAAACAATGGGAATAGCGTAAAAAGCATGGAAGATGGATTTATTTTTAAAGCAGTCTCTTGCTTTATCTCCTTGGTTTGTGATTAGGTAGGTCTCCGAGCTAATTTTTAAGTCATAGCGGTTCTCTTGCCTTCCTGATCTGGTGTTACTCTGGAGCTGCAGCTGACCTGCGGTGGAGGAACTGTTCTCATTTTTACTTTCTTACGATTCTTTCTCTAGATCATAATCCACAGGCTTTTGAGCATGTTCCACCCACGCCCCTTTGTCAAAACCCGCTTTGCTCCCCAGGGTGCCGTGGCCTGCATCCAAGCCATCAGCACCTTCTACTACACCGTAGCATTCAGGTAAGTCCGTGGATCCGGGTGTTAGAGGAGGGCTCGGGGGCACTTCTGAATTTATTCTGTATCTCAGGGGAGTGGAGAAGGCTGCCCTGAGCCCGTAACAGAGAGCGTGCGTGTCATTGCATGTGCAGTCGTGTTCCCAAGCCAGACCAGATGTGTCCTGGCTGGGCGGGAGGCAGAAGGTGGTTCCCAGCCAGCTCTTGCCTGTGTGTGCTGCTTTGCTGGCGCCCGAAGAGGGCACCCGTGCTCCCAGTGTCACTGTGTCCCTGGTGAGACAGGGACTGTTGCCCAGATGCAGAATAGCAGCTGTTCTCCACCACCCTTGGTTTGGAGCTATCCCTGGCTGAAAGAGGAGAGTCTCGTTAGCAAGAAATTTGTTAGATTTTGCTTAATGGGGGGTGGGTGGGGATGGAGTGTGTTTCCAAGGGGGAGAGTCTGGGGAATTGTTCTCTTATTTCATTGGGAGTGTTACATGCAGCTTTTATTTGCCTGATCAAGCTGGAAGGGAGGCTGAAGGGGTCATAGTCTGTTCCTGTGTTTCAGGGAATGATGATGTAATTCATCCTTCCTGCATGGACACTTACTGCCCAATTGCAAAAGGCATCGATACTGGAGATGATTCTGACCCAGGGGATCTGCTCCAGTCTTTTACTCTCTTCATTGTGTGACACAAAAAGCTTTTTAAACTGAATCTCTGCACCAATTTAGCTTCATAATTTCTGGTGCCTGGAGATAACTTTTCCCTGCTGTCATCTGCAGTGCGTGATCCATTCTCTTCTCCTGGCACTGCAGCTGATGGCTCCTTTCTCATTTCAGGATCCATGCTGAGTTCCAGCTGAATGAGCCACCAGACTTCCCCTTCTGGTTTTCCCCAGGCCAGTTCACAGGTCACATCATCCTCTCCAAGGATTCTTCCCATGTCCGAGAGTTTAAACTCTTTGTCCCTAACAACAGGTACAGCTGTTTCTCTCCCTGGGTGCTGATCAGACTGGAGGATTGTTATACATGAAGCCCGGTGGAAGCCGGGGGTTCAGGGATCCTGTTCTGTGCAGGACGGGGGGCTGTGCCTGGGGGGAGGCTGGGGGGCTCTTTCTCTGAAGATCCAAGCGCAGGGACAGCCCTGTCCCTTGCGGTATGGGGACATCCTGGCTCACGCAGGGACAGCAGATATGCAGTCTGAGCTTTGGCTCTTTGCTTATCTGTTTTCCCCACACATCCTTCTCTGCCAGCGGTCATCACAGTCATCGTGTCATCAATTCTCTAGATACACTTGCTCCCTAAACTGGTTCTGATGCAATTTTTCAGAAATAGCTCTGTTTATCAACAGGTCTGGGGAGCACCTGGCTTGGAAGAGGCAGGGAGGGACAAGGGCAGAGGAGGGGCAGGGGGGAAGCAGAGCAGAGGTTACTGGGGACATGGAGCATGGCATTGGGGATGGATGTTCTTGTACAACCTGGCTGCAGCTGGCACGTGCCTCAAGCCTGAGCTGCCCTGTGCCAAACGGCTTCAGAGGGAGGTACCCGCAGGCTGATGGGAAGATGCACAAGGATGGGGAGTTTTATGTTGTTCTGGTATTGCCCTCGAGACAGGCAGCAGCCTCTTCATTAGGAGCACTGCTGCAAGTGCTGCTCCCCTTGAGCTGTCCCAGCAGGCCCTGGCTGTGGCAGGGACTCCTGCAGATGTAACATACCTGTTGCAAGCTGCAGAAGGCTCCTTGGGTATCTGTGATGGATGAGCTCATGATTTTCAGCCACGTCCCTGGAAAATCTGAGTGAATCGAGCTCAGCAGTTGTCTGTAAAACTGGCAAATGCATCTCTAGTCACTGAGGATCCCTGACCCATTTCGGGGTCTGATTCACTCACCAGTAGCTGTCCCTTGGTACTTGGAGGATGGGGAGAGGGGGGCAGGGGGTGGAGAGCAGCCGCGGGCAATCCCAGTGCCTGACTTAAAGCACCAAAGTTCAGCAAAGCCTGATGGCTCTTGCTTCAACCTATTTTTTGCTTGTTGTTTTACAGGTTAAGGTTTTGTGTGCATAGCTTTGCACTAGCTCATTCCTGCTCTCTGGCAAGCAGCTGGAAGCATTTTCAGGGGAAAGAAGCTTCAAATCTCTTTGCCCATGACGGCTGGAGTGAAAATTCTATTATAACATTACCCTGGCGACTCAATCCCTATGGCTCTGTCAGCACATTTGTTACAGCAAGCAGACACTTACAGCTCTGCCAGCAACTCCTTACAAAAGCCTTTCACTTCCAAAAAACACTTTTAAAAGTTCAGCAGGATCAGAACGTGCAAGTGCTGGGGAGGAAGGGGGAGAAAACACACCTCTCTTGAGTACTTTGACAGCACTCAAAGGCAGGAGTGGGTGTCTGCGCCCTGATCCAGCGGGGATCTGGTGTTGCTGGTGATCTCCAAGGAGCCAGAGGCTTTGGGCTTCAGTGCTGACACCGCATGAGGAGCACTGGATGTTCTCATTTGCTTGGGGTTTCTCATACACAGCGTTTGCCTTGCAGGTCTCTGAATGTCGATATGGAGTGGCTGTATGGGGCGAGCGAGAGCAGCAACATGGAAGTGGATATCGGTTACCTGCCTCAGGTCTGGAGTCGCTCTCAGTCCTCTGTATGTGAGCAGCATCTCAGCAGGGATTTATGATGCTGTGCCCCTAGGCTGTACAGCCTCAGTTATCCCTGTTCTTTAGAGCTTTCTCTTGAATATTTCAATATAATAATATACTCTCTGTTGATCTGTGTATGTCCTCTGCAGCAGGATGGCTCCCTATTGCCAGTTCTTGTGATTTTTTTTCTTTTTTTTTTTTTTTTTCTTTTCCCCTCTGGGTTGAATCCTAAGCTCCTAGAGTCACGTGACTTTTTCTATTTTAAAAAGTTGTCTGACAGGCAGTGGGGGGAGATTAGGAGCTGAACCCAGGCCCTGAGCCCAGAGGGGCGTATGAACAACAGCGTGTCTGAATTTAGAAACTGCATGAGGTTATTCCTCTGTTTTGTGGTAATCCCAGCTCTTGGGACAGGAAACATAAGTCAGGATTTTGAATGCCTGAATTTAAAAGTCCCGTTTTCTCCTAAACTAGATCCATGTTTCTTTTTAATTGTCAAAAGTCAGGAAAAGAGACTTACAAAATAATTTCAGATGTACCAGGCAGCTCCTGAGCAGCTGTTGCACCCTCTTGTGGCTAGCAACGGGCTGCGTGGGGCTGCGCTGCTGACAGGAGCCAGAGCTTCAAACTAGCCCTGCACGTCCCAGTGATTTTAAGGATCTGGTGGTGTCCCATAGTCAAAAATCTCCTCTGGGAAAGTGGGAACATGGAGTGAACAGTGTGCATTTCCAATCTAGCGAGCACAGTTGGACAGTAACTGAAGGGAATGAAGCTGCTTTCTTGCTGTTCCCCAATAAACCACATCTGCAACTGATAAAGTGCAGCTCTGGGAGACAATAGATCAAGCTGTATCTTCATTAGAAGCTGCACAGTCTTATTGTGCATCTTTATCCTGTCCTGGAATACAGAGAAACCAGGAGTGGGATGTCTGCAGTGTCCAACTCAGCCTGTTCCCCTGCAGATGGAGCTGGAATCGACAGGGCCTTCAGTCCCCTCTGTGATCCACGATGAGAATGGAAATGTGATTGACAGCAGGGATCCCTCAGGGGAGCCCATTCAGTTTGTGTTCGAAGAGATAACCTGGCAGCAGGAAATCCCCTGGGAAGAGGCAGCCCAGAAGCTGGAAGTGGCCATGTATCCATTTAAGAAGGTAATGGCACATTTATTTGGGGCAGGTGATCTTCACTGAGGTGTCTGGTCACCTCGAGGACCAGCAGAAACCAGAGGCCGCAACCTGGTCAGCGTTCAGAGCAGCATGAGGGTCTCCCAGCTCAGCATCTGCCTCCCAAGCACCGCGTGTGTGGCTTGATGGACTTTCCAGTTTCCAGATGAGGGAGTTCAGCATCTCTGAAAGGCCATTTGAGGTTGCACAGAAGCACAGCCAGGAGCAAAACCTAGATGTCACGTGTCCCAGGCTTGTATTGTAAACGTAGGTTCATCCTTCCTTTCTCTTATCAGTAGCTGCCGATGCGATTTCTGAGTGAGGCAGGTAATCATGCTGCTTACAAACAATTTTCCTCTGGCGTTACTTTTGCAACATTCAGCTACCTTTGGACCAAGCTTTCCTTATCAGCAGAAAACACACAATCCGCCTGTGCCTCTGCATCCCACAGGGAGACACAGATTTATAGCACTGGGTGACCCAAACTCTGTAACATGCCAGTAGCCTGTGGAGCAGATGGCTCCTGCCTGTCACTGCTTCCTTGGCTGAAGGGACACATTTCAGTGGCTGACTCCTTGTGCCTGAGCTTACAAATGTCCCTTTGAGCTGCCAAGATGTTAATAAAGTTCCCTTCATTTGAGAGATTGGAACAATCTCTGCGCAGGGTCCCTCACAGCCAGTTTTTAGGCTGTTTAGGTGAGGTTTTGCAATAAATATCTCGAGGCCAGATTTCCCAGGCTGCTGAGGTGTGTTTGCAGACAGCCTGCCCGCAGGTGTGCAGTGTGTAAAGATGGGGCTCTGTGGGTGCCAGTAACAGCCCACATGCTGTGAGGGCTCGCTGCAGTCTCACCAGGAGATGAAGTTGTCCCTGGGGAAGGTATCACAGTTGTTTGCTTTAATCCGCAGATTAAACTCTCTGTGTGTTGCCTCTGGGATGTGGCTGTTTCTCAGGCTGTCTCTCTTGCCTCCAGGTCTCCTATCTTCCCTTCACACAAGCTTTTGAGAGAGCAAAAGCAGAAAAGAAGCTGGTGCACTCGATCCTGCTGTGGGGTGCCCTGGACGACCAGTCCTGCTGAGGTGAGGCCATTCCCAGCGTGGCTGGAGGAACGATGTGCCTCGTTCAGGCTCTTGAGA
Source organism: Athene noctua (assembly GCF_965140245.1). Classification (NCBI taxonomy): domain Eukaryota; kingdom Metazoa; phylum Chordata; class Aves; order Strigiformes; family Strigidae; genus Athene; species Athene noctua. The sequence continues at coordinate 4,008,631 of NC_134060.1, forward strand.
AGAGCTGGGGGTCAGGGAGCTGGTCACGATGTTGTGTTACTTGTTTTGGCACTGAAGATGCTGAGCAGAAAAGGGCTGGAAGTGGGAAATTACTTGTCAGAGCTTAGAACCCCAGGGGCAGAAGCTGTCTGAGACAAGCCCAAGACCAACTCACTAATTCAGGTGCCTTTGTCAAGGTGGAGACACGGGTCTGGTCTTTCTCTGTTCTCTTCCCCTCTCAGTCTGCTTGCGTAGAGGCAGCATCTGCAGGGTGAAAGCGACACTGCTCTCTTCCCCTGACATCTTCACAGGAGAAGCCAGAGCCAGATGTGGGCTTGAGGTTGTCCTGATATATAGCTGTTTCCCGCCTCCACACCCAAGAACTTATGTGCCACGTTGGGCAGGAGCAATGGGTGGCAGAGGGGCAGGTATTTTTACTCCTGTCTGCCCTTAAAAACTTGCCAGCAATTATGGGCCCTGCTCAGCATGAACAGCAAGAGGCACTCAGGGTGGATCCGCGGGGCCTGATCCTTTCCCACATGCACCAAACCAGTCCAGCTCTGTGGCAAGCTTGTCCTGGTCCTTCTCTTTGCCTTGCAAGTGGCTGGGGTCTGCTCTGGTGAGTCTCCTCTGCCAGCAGCACTCACAGGAAACAATAAGCTGTGGAAAACTGCCAACAAAGGAGAAAAAAGACAAAGGGCCAGGCTGGGGGGAGCCTGAGCCAGCTGCCACAGCAACCAGAGCGGTGACATGGCCATGGCATCAAACATGGCAACAGTCAGCTTAGGAAACTCGGCAAACTACTGTCTGCCTCTCTTCCTGCGCCAGGTTCGGGGCGAACTCTCCGGGAAACCGTCCTGGAAAGTTCGCCCATCCTCGCCCTGCTGAACGAGAGCTTCGTTAGCAGCTGGTCGCTGGTGAAGGAGCTGGAGGAGCTGCAGGTGGGTGTTGAAGCCACGTCGGCTTCGCATTCGGCACTGGTGAGTGCAGACGGCGCTTGGCACGGGGTGCCGGCAGGAGCGGGGAGCTCACACCTGTGCCAGGGGGGATTTTGGTTCCAAGCCCTCTGTGTCCTCCAAGCCAGTGACTGTAGGGGCCAAGCAAACACCAGATGGAGGCAGGCTAAGAAAACTGCACAATGACCCCCTTTGCTCTGTCAGCGTGCCAGTATTCAAAGCTAAACCAGATGCTTCACTGTGAGATAGCCCTGCCCAAGGCCATTTGTGCCATCAGCAAACTGACTTCTCGGTAACCCAGGGAGCAACCAAATACTGTCTGAACCCCGAGTCTCCTGATTGCACCTTTCCCCACTCACGAGCCTGTCTTTGGGCCTGTGCTGGGGTCTGTCACAGAGCTGGAGACTGGGAAGAGTCAGGGTGTTGGCGTGCCTGGGAGCTGCCAGCAATGGGGTGATTTTGTTGTTCAAGGAGAAAACATACAGCTGAAAAGTGAGTGGGAGACTGACGGAAGGGGAATAGTAAAGCAGATGGTGAGAATGGAGCCAGTTACTACCATGCTGCAAAGTAGCTTTGCACTCTGCCTCCTCCTCCTGGGTTCGGTGTACAACTCCTGCTCTGTTCTGCTAGTTTTGGTGAGCACTGGCATGTTTCTCTGGGGTTTTCTTACAGAGCAACAGAGAGAATGAGTTCTACAGCAAGCTGGCTGACCTGCACCTGGAGAAATACAACTTCCCCGTGGAGATGATCATCTGCCTCCCCAACGGCACGGTGGTATGTTCGTTACCTCTTTAGCTGGGCTTGGCTCTTCCCATCTGGATGTGCTGCTCTTTCCAGGGTCATCTGCAGACCCTGCAGTGGGTGCCTGCTCCCCCAGCCATTCTCTGCCTCCTCGGGCCTCTGTGGGGCCGTAGTTCCTCACGGTGCTGTGCTCTCAGGGGTGCTGTGGCAGACAGCAGCTCTACCAAGAAATCTGAAACAAATGTCTGTTTATTCAGAGACAGAACAGCAACGGCTCGGGGAAGGTGGAGGGGAACAATCAGACTTGGACCAAATGTCTGCCTGTGATTCCTCGTTGTCCCCAGTTGGAGTCAGTGACCTTTGGGAAGCCACTGTGCCTTGTTTCCTGCACCCATCATCCCTTGTGCTCATGCTTTGGAGGACATTTTTATCAGCACCTTCTAGCACATTTATCTTTCTCTCGATTCCCCAAGTTTGTCACAGCAGATCAGCCATTAGCAAGTCCACACACTTCAGCTCTGTTGTTCCCCCCAGCAGCCCCCCTGCCTTGAACTTGAAGAGCGACAACAGTTCCGACACTGGACAGTGCAGCGCTTTGCTGTGTGGCAGTGGCCAGGCTGTCTGCAGCTGAGGCTCCTGCCAGGGCTAATCTGATTGTGCCCCACACTCCCCCGATACTCGCCCGTAATGCACGCAGTGACTCCTCACTGTCTCTTCAGTGGCTGCCCTCCAGATGAGGCCATGGGCTGGTGGTTGGCTCCAGCTCAGTGGCCACATGTCCCCCTTGCCCACCTCCGTGGGGGAGCAGAAAGCACGGAAGCGTTTGAAGCTCAGGGGCTGGTTTCGTGGCTGGGCTGGGCTGGGAGCACGCACCCTGCAGTCAGCGTGGTCGGGCTGCCACCTCCCCACTCCTGCTCAGAGCCAGGTCTTACACCTGTGTGACTTTTCCCAAATTGCCTTCATCATCTTCTTATCCTAAGTGAGGGGTCAGCACTCTTGGGGGAAGAAACAGACCACTGTCTTCCACACATCTTTCTCTGTGAAATGCAAACCTGAATTACAGATGCTGAATTAGCAGAATCACAGAATCATTCAGGTTGGAAAAGCCCCTCGGGATCAGCGAGTCCAACCCTCAGCCCAACTCTAGAAAGTTCTCCCTTACACCACATACCCCAACATCTCACCCAAACGACCCTTAAACACACCCGGGGATGGGGACTCCCCCCTCCCTGGGCAGCCTGTTCCACTCTCTGACCACTCTTTGGGAAAAATTTTTCCCTCATGTCCACTCTGACCCTCCCCTGTGGCAGTTTCCAGCCGTTCCCTCTTGTCCTGTCCCTGATCCCCTGGGAGCAGAGCCCAGCCCCAGCCTCTCTGCAATGTCCTGTCAGGAGCTGCAGAGAGGGATGAGGGCTCCCCTCAGCCTCCTCCTCCTCACACTGAACACTCCCAGCTCCTTCACTGGCTCCTCACAGGATTTATTCTCCAGGCCCTTCCCCAGCCTCGTTGCCCTCCTCTGCCCTTGCTCCGGCCCCTTGAGATCTCTCTTGTATTCAGGTGCCCAAACCTGAACACAATAGCATTTGCAAAGTATTAGAGCTTCTTTGAGTTGTTACAGTCTTGTCACCTGTGTCCTGGATAGAGGCCAAGGCCGTGGATGGGGAATTGTTCTGGCCCTTAAAGTCTCCTCTCCTTCTCTGTGTTCTTTCCCAGGTTCACCATATCAATGCCAACTACTTCCTGGACATTACTTCTATGAAGCCTGAAGATGTTGAAAATAGCATCTTTAGTTTCTCAACCAATTTTGAAGACCCTTCTACTGCAACTTACCTCCAGTTCCTGAAGGAAGGACTGCAAAGAGCAAAACCATACCTGCAGACCTAAAACCACAGGCACCTGAATACCCCATGCAGATGGCCAAAGACTTCAGAGATCTATTTTGATAACAGCAAATAAGATGCAGACAGTCCCAGCACTGGGGCTTTGCTTTGATGCTGGTTTGAGGTTAAGGTTCAAGTGATACCAGTTTACATAACCTGCCCTTTTGAGTTCAGGCAAATTTTTACAGGAGTGAAAATACTTGAATCTATAAACCTTCTCGGTGCATACACCTTGGTTTGCCACCCACCCTCATCTTTTTCCAGCTCCTGTTCAGACTGGGGGGAAACTCATGTAACAGCTACACCAAGCATCACCCAGAAACCCTCAAGGACTGGACTGTGACTTGACCCACGGAGAGCAGCGTTGCCGATACGACCCAACACTTGTGGTGCCCGTGCGCCGTGGGCGAAGGCGCAGAATCCAGCGCAGGTGGGAAGCTCCCACCTGGTAGCCGCTGTCCTCCACACCTTGCCAGCAGCAGCTCTGAGCTGGAAGCTGCCCTGTGGCTTGGACGCCAGCTCTTCACGACAGCGTTTATTGACAGCAGCGGCCCCCGATGCGTGATGGGACTGGGGCTGGTGGTGTTTCAGCCCGGAGGCCAGAGCTCTGGGGTGGCCTCTCCCAGCGCCCTGCGGGACAGGGCGGGCGAGCGGTCTCACTTACTCAGGTTCATTGTGTCTGAGGGAGGTGCTCAGGTTGACCCGGTGAAGTTAGGAATGGAGAGCAGGGCGTTAGGGCATGGTACAGCTCAGAGACACCAGGCATGGATTAACTCGGGGGGGATTAGGGGTCAGAGCCTCTGGTAGCTCCACCAGTGCAGTCCGTGCACCCCAGGCTGTAGGACACAGTGGTGAGCAGTGCCCCCACCCCATTCAGCCCAGGGCCGTTCCTGCCCCACCAGCTTTGAGGGTTTTGTTCTCCCAGTGTCTCCTCAGAGGTGGTGAAATGCTCCGTCCATGTTTGCTTTGAGCTTCCCAGTCACTGAAGGATGAACCACAATGAAGTTCCCTTCGGGAACAGGAGCTTCAGCATTGCCCTGAGAGCATTAACTGGTCGATAGCTGAGCAGTTTTAAAAGCCAGTGGTACTAAAGCGATTTTCAGGAGATTTTTTCAAAGAAATTCTTCAGGCAGAACGCCATTGTCCCTTACCTATAAGCACCCTGAGCAGTTGCTCCTACTCTGTATCAATGCCTGGCTATGGAGTGAGTGTAATTTGGAGAAAGAAGGGTTAAATGAAATGGGGTTTAAAGCATATTCCCAGAGAGAGTGAGGAGGCAAAGCAGCTTCAATAGATGGCTGCAGACAGCCGTGGCTCTTGATGCTTTTTCTGCTCTCTGAAGCACAATTTTGTTGGACCAAATCAAACGGGGCGAATAGCCGCCTTTTTTTTTTTTTTTTTTTGGAAGGGGTGTTTCCATTCCTTGGCTCCAGGACTTGTTTGGAACCCAGGGGTGGTGATTACCCTGTCCCCACCCCACCCCAGCCCTCCCATCTCTATCCATGGCTGGAGACTGAGCTTAGGTGGACCTCTGGGCTGAACCAGTGTAGCTTCACTAATTGCTCTAGTGAGATTAATTACCCCCGGGATGTTTCTCAGTATCAGCTTTATAACTATGCATTAGCTCTGCACTTTTCTCGAGCTCCAAGGGGCCTGCAGAATGACGGGCTTGGATCCGGCAGCGCTTTCAGCAGCAGAAAGTGCCAAAGCCTCCAGGCAGCGTTTGAGACCAAGCTCCTGTCACACCAGCGGTCTCGTCCCTTTGGGGGACTTTGGTCTCATCCTTGTGGGAGACTTAAGCCCAAAGCAGAGAGCAGCAGAGGAGACCGAGTGCCTGCCTCCCCCCCAGCTCCTCGAGAGGCGCAGCTGCAGTGGCCTCTGGCTTTTACAAAGCTTCCCCTTGAGGTGTTTTTGCTGCCCCTTTCCTGAGCCCCTCACTCAGGGGCCTCACACTCCCAAGTTGTGTCTGTCACCTGCGCCGGGGTGCAGAGTTCACGCTATTTGTTTTCCTTCCAACTGGTTTTGCAGAAGAAGGGGCCAGAGAGGGCAGTGGCTGAGCAGACAGGGATTGCTTTTGTCTTTCAAGGCTTGGAAAAAAGGGGCACAGCAGAGGTTCTGCAGGGCCAGGGCAGCCCGCTGCCTTGTGCTGTGCGGAGGTCGGGAGTTCCAAGGGGCAGCATCACTCCGTTGACCCTGGAGATTGCAGCGCTGCCTCGCAGAGGGTCTGTGTCTGAGCCTGCGGTGAGCCTGGGCTCGCACAGAGCCTTCGGGATCCCTCAGAGTACCTTGTTCTTTCTCTGGTGAACCGCCGGGCTCTTGCAGCCCTGCCCAGAGCCGCCCCCTGAGCGCTGCCGGAGCTCGGGGTGAAGGGGCTTTGTCTGAACCGCGGCAGGAGCCCAGAGAGCCGCCCCCAGGCTGGAGTTTTGGGGGATCTGGGGGGACTCAATCCCAATTATTGTGTGTCCCCCTGTTAACGCATTAACTGCAAAGCTGCCTAATTGATCCCTCACTCCCTAGTTGCTGCCGTGAGTGGGCTGCGGACAGAGGCTGTTGCCTGAAGCTTTTATTAATACGTGCCGAGCTTTTTTGTCTCCTATTTGTAAACTTACTAAGTTGGGTTGGGTTGGGTTTTTTTTTCCGATAGGTTTGTGATACCTCGCGGGGGGGAGGAGGTGCTGCTTTCCCCCACCTCCTGTGCTTTGTGACGCTCTGGTCTGAAACCCACAGCGGGCCAGAGCCGATGTTTTGTCAGCGAGGGTCCGGGGGGAAGCAGCCCCGAGCGGTTCGGTGCCGGTCGGCGTGAGGGGCCCCGGGCCCCGGCTGTAGCTGCACTTGTTAAACCGTCCCACCCGCCTCGGCCTCCTGCTGTCCTTGTCTCCGGGGCGCGGGCGGGAGGGCTGGGCCGGGTTTGGGGAGCGGGGCGGTGGGGAGGGCTGGCGGGGAGCGGGGGGGCCTGGCCCGGGGCCGGCCGCCATTTTCCGCCGCGGGCGGCTCCGGCGCATGCGCGGGCGCGGCCGGAAGCGGGGGGCGGGATGTGCTTCCGGGTGATGGCGGCGGAGCGGCCGGGAGCGGGGCCGCGCTGCGCCGCCGCCCCTCAGGTACCGGCGGGCCCCGGGCGGTGGGAGCGGGCCGCGCCGCGCCCCCGGTGCCGGCTGAGGGGTGGGGGCTCGCTGCCGGCCGCGGGTGGGGTGGGGGGAGACCGGGCCCGGCTCGGCTCGGCTCCGGGGGGCCTGGTGTGGGCCGCCCGCCCCCACAGCGCGTCCCTCCTGTCTTCCAGTGAGAAGCGGCGGGAGCGCGGTAAGATGAGCCCGGTCCGCGCCCGCGGGAGCCGCAGCACCCAGCGCTGAGCCCGCCCCGGCGGCCCCCGCCAGAGCCGGAGATGGCTGCGGACTCCGTAAGTGTAACGCTGCCCGAAACGCGCCGGCGGGCCCCCGGGGCCCTTCCCCGCCCTGCCCTGGCTCGCCGGTGGCCAGGGGACCCTCAGAGCAGCCAGTGCACTCCCAGCTCGGAGATTCAATTTAAAACACGTCAGGAATTTTGAATCTTAGCCGCATAAGACCAGCGTTCAGGCATTGTGTGTGTAACAAGCTCCAGCAATAAATAAATTAAGGGATTTGTTGGTGGATTGACCAGTGAAACCTGTCAGGATTCCAGTTTGTCGTTGTGGTGTTCGCTGTCCGGAGTCGTGTACTGTCTTCTATCACGAGAGCCTGTAAACTGGCCGTAAAACTGGCAGAGGGGGAAGGCAGTCAAAGGACAGAGCGCTTCACCTTTTGAATCCAATTCAGAAGTATCCAGAGATCACCAAAACATTTGCTCTTTCTGAAAACACCCTCCAAGGCTGCTCCCGTCCCCCTCAGCTGGGATAGGCATCCAGTAGACTTGTTGTGGCTTATGACTGGCCCCCATGGGAAATAGCAGACCGTAACTTTGCCGTCATCCAAGAAATGCTTAGAGTCTGTTCAGTATATTAAAGATCACAAGTGTTCCTTTCAATAGGACTTTCTGCTTACTTATTTTTTCTTGTGGGCCCCCATGTGATGCTCTTTTCCTCCTTTTGGTGTGTTTTCATTTGGAGCTCAGTGTCTGTTACTGAGTGCTTTTAGTTTTCAGTCCTGAAAATACTACACCCGTGTTCAAAATGCCCCTTAGTAAGTGGCTGACTTTCGTGTATGTTCAGCTGAAATACAGTTTTATGGAATGAGGACCTTAGTTATTAGCAGGTTCCCAATTAAAAGTCTCACTGAACAAATAAGTCAGAGATCAGAGGCCCTGAGTTGATTGTATGGGACAATTTCCAATTTAATACATTTTAAGAAAGGCAACTGACTTGAAATATTGAATTATATCACATGGCTTCTTGTAGACGATCCCCATCTGGCAGAACAAACCCCACGGCTCAGCACGGAGCGTTGTCAGGAGGATTGGGTCAAACCTCCCTTTAAAACCCTGTCCCAGAGCAACCTTTGAGGTAAGCGGGGGCCTAAGGGATCTGGTGATTGTGTATGGGAAGCTGCTGTTCTTGAGCAAGACAAGGCACCGCCACGAGCTGCTGCTCTGTCAGCCGGGTGTCTGCAGAGTTGTATTCGCTAAACTCACGTAGCAGTATAGTTTTAAGATTTTTGTTATTTCTTCTTTTTTCAATTCTGTTCTTGTAAAATGATCGTTGGCAACTTGAGGAAAATACCTCCTAAAATAGCATCTGTGGACTGGGTTAGAGAGCTGGAGGAGACAGAAACATGATGTTGCTGAAGCAGTGCTTTGCTGTGTGACCTCCAGCAAGCCCCATGCCCTCTGGGCCTGTGTTTCCTAAAGAGTAAAACAAGTTTTATGGAAACGCTTTCGTCCCTGTTTAAGCTCAAGGACAGGGCTGGGACTTGTAGTGGCAAAGTGCTGCACGTGGCCTTGGCAGCGTGCTGGGCTGTCCCCAGTGTCCCTTCGTGGCCCCGCAGAGCGCAGCAGCGCGCCCCAGGACACGGCCCGAGGCGACAGGCGGAAGCGCTGCCTTTCCCGGAGCCGGCAGTGTTGCTGTCACACCTGACAGATGCAGCTGCTGCCCTGGGGCAGGGTAGAAAGGCTCTGACAGCCAGTGCAGCCCAGCTGGGGCAGCCTCAGGAGACAGAACCACCCTCTCCTTAATGTAACTCTCTCCTATTTAGGTTCTACCAAGTGTTTCAGAACTCTATTTAAATGATGTCCCTCCAGTCCCCACCTTGGCAGACATTGTGTGGATAGCAGCAGATGATGAAGAAACATACGCCAGAGTCAGGTTGGTTTTCTCTTTGTGTCCTTATGCCAGAGTCAGGCTGGATTTCTCTTTACTGGTCCTTATTTTCATACACTGCTTTATTTCTCACAGCATAGGCCAGACACTGGTTAAATGATCACAACTTCCAGTCCTCTCAAGGTTTGATGTGCTGCATGTTGAAAAACATTTTTCCTAAGAGACAGGGGAAAAAAAAAATGGACAAAGAACCCTGGGAGGAATTCTGTAGGAAGTGCCAGGAGCCTGTGCCATGCCCTGTTTTACTCACTGAAAGATCTGTGCAGAGTAACCCCCCTGATCTGTGGTATTTTCTGCTTAGAAAGTTGAAGAGTTGAGTTCTCCTGGGATTTAAATGTTCTGCTCCCAGGAGTTTTGTTCTGGTCAGTTGAACTTTTGTCCTTACAGCAGGGCACTAGTAATAGGTATCTTGTGAAAGATAAAATGGACTTTGTGATTGGAAGCAAAAGCTAATGGGTAAGTGATGTTCCCCATGTGCACCCAGTGCACTGCCCAGCATGGGAACACGCTGAGAAATTACTTGAAACCACATGAGCACGCCCAGACTTTTGTCCCTGCGTCTTCTCACCACATTTTGTGCCGTTGGGTCATGACTTCTGTTCCCTGTAACACAGAGAGAGCACATACAGCGGCACAGCGCATCTGTACGGCGGTACCTACAGCACAGTGCTGCAGAGGCTTCATTTATTGTGTTGAAATCTTCTGCTGTCCTGGGGTGCGGGCAGAGTGCTGCCCAGCGTTGTTGTCACAGAGGGGTCTGGGCTTTGTAAATGACCAACAGGTTTCTGTCCTGTAGAAGTGACACTCGCCCGCTGAAGCACAAGTGGAAGCCGAGTCCCTTCACCGTTATACAGCGAAATGCTTCGGTCCCCAACCTGAGGAAGCAGGAGGAGAAGCTGCTCGCCTTGAAGAAACCTGGTTTGCCAGCACTGAGCCGAACCACAGAGCTCCAGGACGAGCTGAGTCACCTTCGGAGTCAGATCGCTAAAATAGTCGCTGCAGAGTCAGGTAGGACTGTAACGAGCGGGTTTTTGTTGAACGAGGAGGGCTGTTGGTGAACCATGTTCTCCCCTCCATGCAGAGCAGACTTGTGTTTTTCCAGCAGAGCTGTGGCTCCCGTTGGTGAGGGGCCACTCTGGTGTCAGCTCAGTGCTGGATCTGTGTTCAGACATGTGCATCTGTTTCGTTGGAGGGGTCCTGCGTGTTTTTAATAAATAACTGTGTGTGCTGCATTTGATCTAGAGGCTGACCATCAACTCCAGCACCTTTTTTCATGAGAACTTTTGGTGTATTCTTGCCATTCCTGCTCCCAGTCAGCCATGAGTGAGAGTTACACCTTGATTTGGGCAGGATTGAGATCTCAGTGTTTGTTCTGTGGAAAGGACAGTGCCATTTTTGTAGCAGATAAGGTATTTGTGGGAAAACCGAGCTGAACCAATTTATTTATTTCTTTTAGTAAATTTGTATACAACTAAGAGCCATGTTTTAGCCACGAAGCTGAACCGTGAGGTTCTCTTCCTTTCATGGCTTTTCCAGTATACTCACCTCTGAAAATGGGAAGATTTGGTAGGATCCAAATCCCAGTGGTTCTACGGAGCTCCCTGCAACAGTGGCTGGTTTAGAGGGTGGAAACCAGTAAGACAGGAATTCCTTGGTGTCTGTTTATGGAGTGTTCAGAAGGCAGAGAGCTGCTGATGTCCCAACTCAAAAACATTGAACAGTTTTGCAAACTAAAGGAATTTAGTCCTCCTTGGAGACAGTTTTTCTTAAAAGCTGCGTTTCTTGTACACAGAGTACTTTTGCTGATAACCCAGATGACAGCTGTACCTTTTCCCAGAGAAAAAAGACCTATCATTTTTCTTCTTACTTTAAAAAAAAAAAAGCCACTAAACGGGATTGTGCCACACTTGAAGTGGTATCAGGCAGGTTAATTCCTGTTTGTCATGGGTAACAGTGACTGATGAAACCTTCCTTATCCTACATCTGACAGCAAATATTTTCATTCCTGGATTGCTACTTGGTGCTGCACCACGTAACGTGGAGGGAGCAAATCCCTCATGATCCATCGTAGCCCCACGGGACTTGCAGCTTTAATGACAGCTGTCCACGAGCCACAAACACATTTGAACATCAGAGTAGTTGTGGTGTTTGATTTAGTTGAAATGCCAGTTTCTACAGGAGAGATTTTTTTCTTTTTCCAGTTCTGTGTGATGGTCGGTGGACTCTCGAGAATCTACTTGGTAGCGATATTGTAAATAATATGTCACCACATGAGTATATACGGGATATTTTTAGCATGCAAAGTTGTATTTAGGTGAGATTGGGTATTTTGGATGATCCACACGCTCTCGGAGCACCCACCTCCTGGGCGGGTGTTTCCTGTCACAGCACACGGGGTCCTGCGTGCCGCTTGCCTCGACTCTGACAGCAGCGTGGGGAGATGAACCTGCTCAGGAGGGGAGGGAGCCATGTTACCCTCAACTCCGCAGGGAATAAGCAGAAAACAAGGCCCCACGGATGTCCCCTTCAGAGAGGCTGCGTGTGTCCTCTTTATTCTTCAGGTGAGATCAGAGGAGCAACCAAACTGGAATAAAGAATGGGAAATCCTGTGACTGTTCTCCTTCAAAGTGTTGCCTCAGCTCTACAGTTGCTCAAGCTGTGTGATAGAAAAGTCCATTTTAATTCAAGCAGAGTAATAACCAGGAAAATTAGAGATCCAGATGGGAGAAAAATGATTTAATCATTTAATACCTTTTCCTTCTTCCCTCTCCACTCGGCAGCAGGCCTGGTTGTTATCAGCTGGCGTTTGAGAACAGCTCGTATTGACTTTGCGTCCTCTAAGTCAATAATGGGAAGCTGTGATTTAGGGCCTAGCTGTAGCTCGGTAATCTGATGAAGGAGATAACTATTTAGCAGGCTTATTTTGGAAAGATTGATGTCAAAAAAGAAATATTGTGCAATCTGCTTTATTATATACTGTTAGAGAAATCCCTTAATTGGAAATTGATAACTATCTACAGGTTTACTCTCGAGGCCAAGGGCGTTAGTGCTTTAAGGTACAGTTTGTTTTCAGTACAGGATGGTTCTTTCAAGGAGTTGTGCACTAAGCATTTTTCTGGGTTTTTGCTTGTTTTGCTTTTTTGTTTTACACTGGAAATATCTAACTCATTTTCACTTCATAACACTCGGAATTTATATAGCTGTTCTTGGTGCATTTTAAAGCACGAACAAATAAATCCCATCTTCCCTGGGGAATAGGTGGATGCAGTTCTCATTTTACAGGGTGCTGCTGGGAAGCAAGACAGGCCAGAAAGCCTGTGGTCAGAGAGTGAACTGCTGGGACCCTCTAGTGTAAAACGCTGGAGCTCCTGCACCAGCTCTGCCATCTCACCAGGTCCAGTGGTTATGGGGGAAGGAGCCTGGAAGGAAAAGAAAGGCAAGTGGTTCTGGAGGTGATGAAGAAAAAGAGGAGAAAAGACAATTTAGATCTACACTGTGAAACAGGCTCCCACTATGACCCAGAACAGCAGCTAAAACCTCTGCTCCTCTATTTCTGAGCTGTAAAAATGGAAAAAGCAAACATTACCTGGCTTGTGCCGGGACAGGGTGCAGCATTTGGCCTGGAGGGGTGAGACAGTGATGGGCACAATCAGAGCAGAGATACGCAAGGGGGTCGGTGGGGTAAGAGGTACTGGAGAAGGGCTCGTGTTGCCACACGGGGTTGTTGGAAGCAGAATGGACACGGAGGGTAACAGAGAACGGGATGAATTTGTTTTCTTGTAGCGTGGGGGAGGCTGGCTGATGGTGCCTCTTGATTTACATTCTGTTGTTCTGGGGAAAAAAAATACCTACCTGGTTTGGTATGAGTTTATCTATCCACCTATACTGTTTTCTTTTTCAGCTTCTGCTGCATTAACACCAGACTTACTATCTCCAGGAAGTTCCAATGCATCTTCTCCTTTACCTTGTTTTGGACCCTCTTTCCAATCTACAACTTCCTTTGTCATTAGTGATATCACAGAGGAGGAGGCAGAACTCGAAAGCCCCGAGCTCCCGTCGGTCTCCATGCTTTGTTCTGCAGCCTCTGAGTGTTGTAAACCAGACCCCAAGGACCCTGACGAGGAAGATTCGGTGTCTCTCTCAAAGGCCAGCAGTTTTGCGGACATGATGGGCATCCTTAAAGACATTCATAGGATGAAGCAGAGCAAAGACTTGTAAGTGCTTCCTGAACCCTCTCAATTTTAATCTTTTTTTGTCTGTCAGATCATTGTAGACGCTGGACGTTGCATTCACTGCTTGTTGGTGCTGCTCTTTATTCATGATTTACAGGGGGGAAATACCTGTTTATGGTAGAACTTACCCACGCGTTTCTGGGGATTTTTTTAATTGATGGCTGACCCGCTGGGATAGAAAGCAGTGGAGAGGAACTGAAACCAATTAGCACAATGTTTGGCTGTTTCACCTTGTTCACCCCCCGCAAAAAAAAAAAAAAAAAATCTTGTTTGCCCTGATGAAAACCAGCACTGTGTGTGCTGGCAGCGTCGCAGCGAGGGTGGGCCCAGGTACTGCTGCTCAGTCGTCGCACGGACCCAAGCGGTCGGGCAGCTCGGCAGCTTTTTCAGCTTCTCAGCTTCTGCATGTGGCCCAGCTCTGAGCGTGGGCAGCCGGGAGTTTTCACTTGTCTCATGACGAGTTTACACATGGATCACGAGAAGGCCCCACGCTGACCTGCCAGCTGCAGGATTCTGCCCTGCTGAGAAAGGAGCTGCCTGAACCGCCTTCGCTTCACATGGGAAAGCGCAGGGATAAAGTTCAGTTTCCACATTTTTCAGCCCAAAGATCTATCCAGCCATTATGTTGTGTGAGTAAAATTCCTGGCCAAAAATAACACGTTGTGTAACGGCTGTTCACAATTTTTATGCCTAATTCAGTTTAAAAGAAATTAAATTCTTAGCACTGAAAAAATTATGTAGTCAAATGAGAAGAAATATGTTCAGCTCGCATCTAGAATGTCAGGACTGTATCACACATCCATAATTCACACAGCGTACCCTTTTGCTCTTGTGTTCCTGAAAGCTTAACCACTCACTTGCTTTATATAAACGCCTGTAATCTTCCATGGGGGTGAGTAGGATTCATGGACCACAGACAAATTGCTCCTCTTCTTTCTTTCTGTCTGTTGCAAAGCGGTGCTTTGGGCATCCAAAAATAATTTTGAATTATTAGGCAGAGAGAATTCTCAAAAAAAAAACCCAAAAACCCTCCCGTTGTGTGCACCCCCCTTCCACCTTGGCTCAGCAGGGGTCTGGGTCAGGCTTTAGGTAACTTAAAACTTAACCCGTTAGGACTGTGCCTTTCCAGTGGCCATTCACTGGCTCTGTTTGGTCTAGAAAAGCCTGTGGATGCTTCATGTTGTGACATGTAATGTTTTAGCTTTATCAGAAACACGTGTACCTCTAGGACTAAGCATTCACATGTAACAAGGTAATTATCAATCTCTAATTAGTGCCGACTGGTATGTCAGCCATATGGAAGCAGACTTTCCAGGGTAAGAAAACTGCTGCCATCTGCGTCAGATGAAGGCAGGGAAACGTGTATTATTCAGGGGAAGAAGGAACTTGTAGAAATACAGATTATAGTAGGGAGAGGGGAGGCTTTTCTGATCCACGCCACAACTGCTCTGCCAGCGCTGGCGCAGTCACGAGGAGGCAGGTGCTGGCTGGGGGAGGCTGTGAGAAGCAGCTTGTAGGTGACAGGGAGATAATGGTGGGTCACAGTTTGACTTTAGTTTCCTCCACAGAACATATGAGAACAGCCACTAATGGATGAGGGTGTTTGATCTTGCCGTTACCCTGGGAGAGAAGCTGTGGGAGTGAGGGGGAGGGAGAGACGACTTGTGCACAAAGGATTTACCAACAGCGCTGGTTCTTCTTGGTGTTAGAGGAGAGGGGAGAGGGAGGGGTTTGTACCTGGGGAAGGGGACAGTGGGCAAAGGAACTGAATCACCAGGACCCCTTGTGAGGGCCTGACTGAGTAGCCAGGACCTGGGTGACACTTGCCCCTTCTCCTGCTTGCCACAAGGCCAGGAAGGTTTTAAGAGGAAAGCTTGAGACTGTTTCTTGCTGGAGCTGAACCATTTTCCTCTCACCTATTTCTCAGCCTTTAACTTGCCTCCTACATGCAACAGTGATGTTTTAGGGAGTGGTTAGTACGTCTTAATTAAAGCTGTTTGAAGAATCACATTAAATAAATCCCTGCTGTTCATTACTTGATGAGCTTTAGGTCCTAGACACCGTCCTCAGGTGTCAGTGCAGTGCTCCTACAGCTCTACTCTTAGGTTACACAGAGCTTTTGTGCTGGCACAGGGTCAGGACTCGTAACGCTTAAAAGGCTCGTGAACTCATCCAGGGGATGATGGTACTCGATGCTTAATGAGCCAGTGACATAGATGCTCCTGTTTAGGACTCGGTGCTTAAACACAGCCTTGGAAGCTTCGGGAATGAGTGAGAAACACTTTGCAGAAATGTGCACGTTCCAGCAAGCGGGAACTAGAGCCTGGTGCAGTGGCCAGGCCCTGTGCCTGCTGGGGGTTAAACACAGGGACTGGGAGGACACTTCTGCGTGTAAGCACTACCCTGGGACTGAACAGCTGCCTTTTTCCACGATGATTTCCTTGGCCCTTTGGAAGGGGCTGTGGCACTGAGGGGGGAGGCCGTGCTCCCTGCAGGACACTTGTGCCCCGGGGTGGCAGAGGGTCCTTCTCTCACCCTGCTGGGGGTTCTCGGTCTCTTCGCTCCCCCTGGAGAGGTTCCCCTTGCAAGAGGCTACGCCCAGGCTGCATCACCTCCTCCTCCTCCGGCTGCTCCTGTCTCCCCCCTCCCTCCTCCGACACTCAGGTAACTGAATTCTCAGCTCTGCCTCTGGAAGGGTTTGGGGAGGACTCCAGCCCCTGAACTGTGTTTTTTCTCTGCACCCTTTTCCATCTGGGTGGAGTCAACGGCACCTGCTTCTGTCTACAGAATCATCTTTCAAATGGCGACACGTTTATACAACTGTGAACGAAGAACTTGCTTCAGACAGAAACCTGGCGCAGCGCTAAGGGCTGCCCGGGAGCAGCTCAGCGGTGTCTGACAGAGCTCCGCTGAGAACCAGCCCCTCACCAACACATACGGAAACACACCGGGGGGATTTTTTCTTATAGGAATGTGTAGAACACCCAAAATGTTTTCTGACCAAGGGAGGAATTCAGCTATTTTAACAAATTTAACTCTGAAATTATTATTATTATTATTATTACAGGTTCTAAATAAAACCTGAGTGAGCAATTTGTGATACCTGAGGAAAAGGAACTGGGTTTCAGCTTCCTGTAAAATAAACTCACTAACACTTTGAACATGAACTGCTTGTTTGAGCTTGCAGAAAGAGGCAGGAGGCTTTGATAACAGAATGCTACAGAAAAACCTCATGTGCAGTAGCTAAGTGGAGAGAAATGTGTACCGGCCCCCTTGAAATTACCAGTAATTACCCATATTTAAATATGAAAGCGTACATCCACTGTAGAGCAAATCAACAAAACCACCACACCACTTGTAGCTTTATAGTGAGGGGATGTAGGCTGTAAATAACTAATGAAGTTTTACTTTACTTACTTGTTATTAACACAGTTGAATGAAAATTATAAAGGGCTTTGATGCCAAGATTTTCAGGATACCCACTGATCCACGAAAGGAGCTCCAGGTTTTTAAGCCAACATGAAAGCTGAATTTTTGGCTGCTTTTTTGTTATTTTGTTTTGTTGTTCTTGCACCTCCTCCACTTGCGACAAAAGCTGATGACAAAGGCTGCAGAAAAATACTTAAAAGACACTCAATCAGAGCTGTAAACCATCAATTTTGGCACTTCTCTTTATTAATACTCTCTGCTTTTGTCTTCTGTGTAGAAACCGAACGTCAATGAAGGAGGAAGACCCAGCTGTTCTTATAGCAGAAGTTCTGAGGAGAAAATTTGCCCTAAAGGATGAGGATCTGGCCCTGAAGGAGAAATGATGTTACTGTCATTAAACTTTGTAAGCAAAAGTGTTATGCTCCCAGAATTTTCTGCACAGTAGCTGCCTTCCTAAGGATTGAGCCTTTTGCCTCTTTTATTAATTAGAAATGGTTTCTGCACTGGACACTTAGGAAAGCCCCTATGGATTTGATGTGTTTTCCATGTATTGTTATATTTAAGAAAAAAAAAAACTTTTTAAGATGACGGAAATTCTTTTCCACCTGTATTTTGATGTTGATTATTGATAAGGATCTTCTGAAGAGTGCAACGAGTGCTGCTGGAGGATGTTCTTTCTACCTACAGTTTTCCTTAGGTTCAAACTAAGCATTAATATATAACAGCCCTTAAATAGAACTAGTTACCATTTCCAGTATAAAGGGATGTTGGACATCCAGTTCTCTCTGTGCTGCGTACAGCAGAGAGCAGCTGAGCCCCAGCTAATTAACGCTGGGGGTGAGGAGGTGCTGGGCTCAGCGCGCAGAGGCGGCTCCGAGCCGGCGGGAGGATGAAACGGCAGCGATCAAAGCGCTCAGTCACGCCTAAGGGATCCCCGCAGTTGCATGACAGAATGGCCTTAATTTCTTGCCAGTAATTGAATGTTTCATTAATAGTCCTTGTATTCAGATAACGTATTTTATTTAGCATTCAGAAGGTCTATTTATTGAACCACCGATGCTAAGAACCAAGCACCCACCGCAAGAGCTGTCAGCCGGGAAGGGCAGAAGGAACTTGGCCTTGTCTGTGGCTGCAGCTCTCACTGAAGAGGTTTCCTTCAGCTACACCTTCTCTGCAACGTTCCTCATGGCTGTATTTATGATTTTTTTTTTTCCTTTATATAAAATGGAGCCTTAATAAGACAACGGTTGTCCTTGATATTATGGTTGTGCAGATTTCCAAACACGCCAGCAGGGGGGTGGATCCTGGGGAGCTTCGGGGGGTGGAATTTCAGCTGCTGCAGCTGAAGCGGGGGCTGGCGGGGCTGCAGCTGAAGGATTTTCTTAATCAACCCTTGAAAAATTAGGTTAAAGGCGAGAGAAGAGGTTTGCACTACCTCTGGCCACCCAGTGTGGGGGAGCAGAGAGAGTATTTACGACTTAATCACTTTTGTAGAGAGTTGACAGAGGTTCTCCCTCCCGGATGCAAACCGGGAGCACGGGGCCACGCGATCCTTCTGTCCCAGGGAGGCTCCTCTGCGTAAGGATTTGGTGGGGTAGGACGGAGCTGCACCCCAGCGTGCAGGCTGGATCTAAGAGCCCATTAGCACAATTAACTTCTGGCCTATGACATAACACCTGTCCGATCTGTTGTATTGAAATTCTAACCCCGTGGGACACTCAGGATGTCTTAAAGGGCAGCGCTTACACTGTTAAAGACCTACTTGACATTTTAAAAAAAAAAAAAAAGTTAAAAGTGAGCTGTTTCTGCTGACAGAGCAGGTTGCTGTTCTGGAGTGTGATCCTGGTGGCAGATGGACTCTGGCTCGTGACCCCCTGGGGTTTGGGAGCAGCTGGTCCCTGCACTTAGAACAGACAGAATTTAAAGCACACCCCTCCACAACGATGGCCCTGCAGGAGCACGGCTCAGCTGCAGCCCCCCCGCCCTGCTCCACCTCGGTGCATCCCGCCCCTGACAGAGCCCCGAGTCCAACGTCGGGATTAGTCCAGACTTACCCAGAACGGACTCGCTCTCAGAATTCCTTCTCTTTGTCAGAGTCTTCCTCACTTCAAACCTCGGGTCGGTCAGTCTGGCAGCAGCAGCTCAGCGCTGCGATGGCCCCTCCTGTCATCACCACACACTCCCACGGACAGGGGTGGCACAACCACAGTCCTGAAATAAGAATGTAGCTGAGCCCGGTGCTTCCTCGAGGCAGCTGGCATGAAGCAGACAGCGCAGTTCCTAAGCCAAGCCTAGAAAACCTTTAAATTTGGAGTTCCAGGATCCTAAGAGACACAGACATTTTTGTTAGCAGCGGGCTCCTTCAGGCCAGACAGCAGCACGTTACATGAACACCAAGGCAGGACTAAAGCCAGGCCTTTGCCAATCAGGATTGAAACAGCAAAGCCATTATAAACATTCCTTTTAAATTTTATTTTTATTAAAGCAAAATTTCAGAGAACAAGGAGGTCCTGCCTGTTGGCACAGATCTAGTGCATCTGCTGGCTAGACTGTACATATAGAAACAATGAGTACACTTACCTAATTCCCAACACTTTCTTACAAAAAAAGGCTTCACAAGCAGTCACGTCCCTGATCAGTGTTTAATCACCCTGTTCCCCTCCGAGTCCTGCGTGAACAGCGACTCGTAGCACACCTCTAGCGGCTGCTCCCCCGCCTCGCTCCAGCTCCTCCTCGCAGCGTGGCCGGAGCGGCCCCCGCAGGGAGAGTCGGGCAGCTGCCCGCCAGAGCTGCCCTCGCCCCCAGGAGGCGGCGGGGCGTCCCGGCACCGGTGGGCGATGACTCTGTTCCCCTCCGAATCCTGGGTGAAGAGCTGACTGCAGGGACGGCTCCGTCCCGCCTCACGGCCGAGGGCCGAGGCAGCGCCGGGGGAGCGGCCACACTCGCGCAGGGGCTGTGCTCGAGCTGCTCGGCGTGGAGATGAATAAAACCCGGCAGCCCAGGTACTGTCTCCCGTTAGAGCAGGATTTATATTCTCAGTTTCAGAGAAATCAGTTAAGGAATCAACACTACTCGAGTGGTGCGGTTTCTTATTCCGGCTTGCACCAAGTCTTGGTTGGAAATCCAGTCCGGTCTTGGCCTCCTCTCGCTCCGTTATCCCACCCTCTGGAAGTGTTTCTCCAGCCAATAAACCAGACTTGTTTCTGTGCGCGATGATCCGGTTGCCCTCTGAATCCTGGGTGAGGCTGAAGCAGCAGGAATCCTCTCCCGCCCCACAGGAGGCTTCCCTCGGGCTGTGGGACTCCGCCGGTAACAACCAGGAGCCTGGCAAAGGAGGCGGCGAGGCCGGTGCTGCCCGTGCATGGCGCTGGGGTGTCACCTGCGCCGTCCCCTCGAACCCGAAGAGTTGTTTCTGGGCTTCCCCCATCTGCGGCAAAGCCAAGATCTTCACAGGGGCAGCAGCCAGAGAAATACCTTTTTCTTTAGAGTCTTTATTCAGGTTGAAAGGAGATGGCCTGAAGTTTTCTTTGTCTGTTTCATCTGAAAACAACACAGAACTGGTTACAGCCAGAGCTGGCACTCACATTTCTCAGGGTTATCACTACCCACAGCACCACTCCCTGCTGCCTGACTCAGAACTGCAGCTTCGCTGCTCCCTCGAGTCGTGCCACACGGACTGTTCCACACCAGAGCGGCACCGCCGCCGCCTCGCCACGACCCGAATTTGTGCTGCCGAGGCTGTGACGCAGCGGCAGCCTGGAGTGCTGGAGCAGCTCAAAAACGTAAACTTTCCTCAAGTGAGGTGCAAAAGCTGCACCTCCAGCTGCTTGTCACTGGCTTCTCTGCCCTCCTCCCCTCAGCTTTCCAAGCAGTTCACCTATGATATTCCCTTTAAAAGCAACAGCTCAAGAGTTACCCAGAAAAACTCCACCGTGAAACTACAGCGTGAATCCATGCCTGATGAAGGCAGCAAGTCCCACATTTGGTTCTGAAACCATTTAAAATCTAATATAACTTCTCAATATAAGCAAGCTCATCCTCAATTCAGGATAAGCTAAAAAAAAAAAAAAAAAATTCCAGCATTTTAAATCCTACAGACTTTGGATGAGCAGCAGCAGCATTCAGTGAATTCACCACACACAGTGAATAAATAAATGCAATCAATTGAAGGAATAAAAAAAAAAAAAAAAAAAGAGGAAAGCACACAACACAATTGAAAGGAGTAGGAATGTAACAGATCCAAAGCAAAAACCATCAATAGCCCGGTCACAACACAAAAATTCTGCCAGATAATTAAATTATACAATTTATGCAATGCTTCCTCTCATCTGCTTATCACCAACGTAGCTCAGTGTTGATGAACCAGCCCTTACACAGCCCACAGCGTACAAACAACTACACAATCCTACACTGCTGGTGGCTGCAGCCATTTCATTTCTCTCCACATTTGTTGAGACCCATGGACAAATCCCAGTTTCTTGTATTCCAGAGCACAAAAGCAGCCTCAAAAGCACAGGAGGTTATGAGTTGGCTTAATTAGCCTAAATATTCCAGTTCCTTTGTGATCCCTTCATTGGTTCAGTTAGGCTTAAACATCACATTCTCTAGAAAAGGCTTTGTCCAACCCTTAATAAAAAGCTTTCCTCGCTCACCTCCCGCTGTTTCCCCTTACAGGGAGGCTCTTTGAACCAAGTAACATTCATTTTAATTTCCAGCAATACTGTTCTTCCAAGGGCGTTGAACCAACAATTTTAGGGCTGCTATTGTTTAGAATAAACCCAGCATGTAACGCCCTGGGTGCTGCCCTGTCCCCGGGCAGGG
The DNA here is from genome assembly GCF_965140245.1 of Athene noctua. NCBI lineage: Eukaryota > Metazoa > Chordata > Aves > Strigiformes > Strigidae > Athene > Athene noctua. The sequence continues at coordinate 4,029,953 of NC_134060.1, forward strand.
AGAACTGCCTCCAGCCAGCTCCAGGCCCACTGCTCCTGCCCAGAGCACACCCAGCCCTGGCCGAAGCGGTGTTCATCCCCCCACCCCCGGATTGTCTTTTACACGATACCCCTGGACAAGCCAGAACTGGGCGGTTTGTAGTCGCGCTTAGGGTGAGCCAGGCTGTCCAGTGTTCCACTGAAAACCCCAGTTTTGTCAGGAGTAAAGCCTAGTGCATTACTTGGAGTTCAGCTGCCCTCCAACAAAGACTGACTGTGACAGTAAACTAAACTGCCTGCATCCACATTAACCCTCACAATAAAACTCTTTGTGGGAGTTCAAACTTTTAACCTTTACCCTCTTCACTAGAAAATACATTTTTCTGCCTAGTAAAGCTGCCAAGAAGTAAAGTGAGATGGGTTTCCTACTACAGCCTGAAACTACCTTCCCACAGGGGCACACGCTGGCCCACGTTACCTGTCTGCGAGCTGAAGAAGGTGAGGATGGTGGTTTGCCTGGCGTGTGGCCGAGAGGCTCCTGCCTGCATGAGAGAGACTGCAGCGCCCTTCTGTCCCAGAATTCGACGAGAGACTTTTGACTTGGCTGCGAGAGACTGGGTAGGGAAAGAAGCAAGCGGAAAGCGAATATATGCATTAAAAACAATTCCACTTCCAACGTTGTGGCATAATGCCCACCTCTGTGAAACGCTTCAGCTCCTCCTGTGACACCACCACAGAACGGCCGAGGTGGAAGGGGCCCACGGGAGTCCCGTCCCTCTCGCACCTCCCGAAATACTCCCGCAACAGCCTCTCCTAACTCCCACCACCGCCGCTCCTCCCACTCCACGGGGGCCACACGCTCTCCCGGGACCGCAGCAGCCCCTCGACCCGTCCGGCACCCACCTGAGCCGCGCTCTGCCTCAGCGCGGCGGTGTCCAGCCAGACATCGCAAGCCCCGGCCCGCGGGGCCGCGCCGCCCCGGCGCTTCATCCCCGGCACCGGGCGGCCTCCGGGCGGCCTCCGTCCGGCTCCCGGCGCGGGGCAGGGCGGCGGGGCAGGGGCAGGGCGGCGGGGCAGGGCGGCGGGGCAGGGCGGCGGGGCAGGGCGGCGGGGCAGGGCGGCGGGGCAGGGCGGCCCCGCCGGGGGGAGCCGGGCCCGGGCGCTCCCTCAGGCGCCGGCTCAGCCTCGCTCCCGCTTCCCGCCGACCTCCCGCCCGCCAACGGTCACCGCGCGCGCTCGCCGCAGCGAGGGACCAATCCCAGCGGCGGGGCGGGATGACCGGCAGGCGGAGCCCCGCCCACTCCGGGCCGTGCGCTATATAAGGCGGCGGCCGCTGAGGGGGAGCGATGGCGGCGGGCGGGCCCGCGAGCAGCAGGCGGGGGCTTCCACAGGCCACACATCCCGGCGGGGCCTCCCCCGGTCCTGCCCCCAGCGCGGCTGGTTCCCAGACGCAACCCGAGCCCAGACACCCCCCAGCCCCTCTCGCTTTGTCTTTACGAGCCCCATCCCTGCAGTTCCCTGCCCTGATGCTCAGATCAAACCACCACGGCCACCGCACCGGGCCCCATCGCCACTCTGGGGAGGGCGGGGAGGTCCCTGTCAGTGCCCTGGGGCTCGGCCTCCCCCACACCAACCCCAACCACCTGCTGCCTCTGACTGCACCCCCTAGGTAAGGGACAGGGCTCTGTCACTGCGCCAAGAGCTCTCTGCAACTCCCTAAGCTGTACAAAAAGGGCTTGAGACGTTATTAAACTTGTGGTTTATACAAGCTCACCTTAGCCATGGGTTAGATTCTGCCACCCCTAACCAGGGGCTGGATGGCAGCCCCTTACCTTTTGCAGAAACCCTTCCCAGCCCCCCGCTGTTCGGGTACCGGGCTGCAGCACTAACGACATTTTGTTCCAACTGTTTATTCAAACGTGAATTAAACCGGTGTGCCATTTTAAGAGCAAGCTGGAACTAATACTGAATTAAAAAAGCATAAAAAGCAGCTCTTCCTTTCCCTCCCTACAGAGAACACCGCTGCTTTAACAGTTCGCAAAGCATTTCATTCCTCTTCTCTAGGTCTGTGGCCAGGTTCATGCTGGTGTCGCCACAGCTGGCTGCAGATAAGCCCTTTGGGTGAGTTCACCTGCTTCTCCTTCAAGGCTCTTACTCTTCTTTGAAACTCAGCTTGTTCTTCACCTTCCGGGCCATGTAAGCGGCTGTGAGGACAGAGCAGGTCACAGTGAAGAGGCACAGGGCAGAGAAGTTGTGTGCCAAATCACCCTGGAGAGAGGAATAGATCTGTCGCCTGGTCTCGTAGTCCAACACCACCGCCTCGATCTGCGCCAGCGTGCAGAGCACCAGGCACACGTGAAAAATCTGATGGCTCTGCCCGAAAAAGTGACATTTCCCAGGGAACCACTTCTCGGGGTAAGGGTGCGAGAAAAAGAAGGCACCAATAAGGAAAAACAACACCTGGCATTTGTGATAGAGAAGGGCCAGGTCAGCCTGCTCGGAGGGCTGGGCGGTGTAGATGCGGTGGACCACGGGGCTGATGTCCAGCACATAAGCCAGGCCAGAGGGCAGCTCCTGGCAGAGCCGGCTCAGGAGGTGAGCAGACTGGTGGTACTGGTACTTGGCGTAGCAGGAACCGGCGCAGGACAGCCATGCTAACAGGACAGCCACCGGCATGTAAAACCCCTTGATTTTCTCATGCCAGCTTGGCTCGATGGTGTAGTAGTAGTGTCCCAGGGCGCTGCCGTACTGATAAATGGCGACCCCCACGTAGTCCATGAAGAAGAAGCTGTAGTGCCAGAACTCAGATTTAGCCTGCAGAAGGTGAGCGAGGGTGCTGAACGTCAGGTAGGTGATGGACGCCGCGATGATGATGAGGAGGGGTTGGGCGTGCGGATCCTGCCCAAAATCCACCCGCTGTGAGAGCTGCTGGAACCGCAGCAGCAGGATCAGCGCTGCCACCAGATGGGTCCAGACGTTGATGGCTTCGTTGTGCTGCTGGAAGAGCGTCGAGAAGTAATAACGCCAGGTCTGCTGCACAGGCCGGTAGCCGGCATGGATGTAGGGCTTCCAGAAAACCTTTGGCACCTCCGAACTGCTGACGGTGGAGGGAGAGAGGGGGACCAGCAGCGCAGGGACCTGCCTCACGTTAATGAAGAGGCGGCTGAGCTTTTCTGTGACGACTGTTGCCATGATGCAGCTGAACTCCGGGTCCCTGCCGTGCAGAATGACCTTTGGGAAGGAAAGTTTTGCTGCGGGGTTTAATAGAGACTTTACTCAAACAAAAAAAAAACAAACAAACAAAAAAATCAACAAGCAGGGGCCATTTGAATGCTTTGTCTGTTTTGTTTTTTTTTTTCCAGATACATAAAATCATGCATGACTGGAGAACGGCCTCACAGCTGAAATAAAAGAATTACCAAAACCAGTCATGGGAAGGAGGCTGAAGGGAGATTTAAGAACCCCTGGAGTGCCCCACGCTGCAGAGGCGACAGACTGTCTGGAGGAGTACAGAGGTAGAAGACACCAGTACAGGGTTAATTAACACAATAATTAACACACCAGGATGCATCAGTTCCTAGCTCACCTCTTCCCAGCAGGGAACTTCTAAACAAACTAAACACCCCCAACAAACTTCCTGCTCTAGGAGCTGCCCAAATTTTCCTCTTGGTAGCCTGTTTGCAGCATCTGTCTGTACAAATAACAACGAGCGGTGGGACAACCTGCTCTGCCTCACCAGGGGTGCACCCAGGAACGTAAATCACTAACACCAGTAACAGAAGATGTAACTTCTGTGTTTAGAGTTTTGACCATCTTTTTTCAGCTCCTGATTTTCCATGCGGCCTTGCACAAAAACAACACAGCTCGAGTGAGTTCACCCTGTTGCATCACTGAGGTCCAACAGTGTAATCTTTGAGAGCAAGCATTTCCATATTTACATTTTTGAAGCTGCTGTCCTTTCCGAGATAAAGACAGGCTTGCTGCTGCCTTCTGCCTTCTCACGACAGCCTTAAAAACATATTGAATAGAACATACTCGAAAGGAGATTTCCTCCCCCTCTTTACCTGTTCTTGCTCAGACAAGTTCTGAAGAAAACAGCCTGATTCCTGTCCAACTCCAGCGCTGATTTACGCCTCAACTCCTGGCAAGTGCAGTCATTTCAGGGACAGCTCAGACAGGAAAAACCCTTCAAAGTTTGGGAATGGGAGGAGGAGAGGATGGGACTGTTTATTTTAAAAACCTCTGTAATTTCCTCATCAAAATGGAGTAGATGGGTCTGTGTAACTCCCGCCTGCCCAAAGCTGAGGAGCACAAATGCAGATAAAAAACCAGACTGTTGGATGCTCTTTTCCCCCCTTGCCTGGTTAAAGAGGCTCCACATCAAAAACAAGCAGCCTGGCTTGGGGCAGCACCTCGCAGAGGGCAATCCTGACCCTCGCCTGGCCTCCTAAACCCTCCTGTAACACTGCGATGTGCGCAGGCTGCCAGTGAAAAATTAACTTCATAAACCTCTTCCGGACTTGCAGCTACTGCGCTGAACTGAAACAGCCTCGAGTCCTGCTGGGGAGGTGGGGGCAAAAGCAGAACTTCCCATATTAAGCTATTTTGACCAAAATTCAACAGGAAGTTTGGAAGAAAACGTTACCCTTGCGCTACCCAGAGAACTTACCTCTGCACCAGGGCTGCCCAGGAGGATGCCTGGGAGGGGGCTCAGCTCCAGAACCCACCTGACCCTGTCACTGCTGCCAGAAGACAAAATCCTCCGGGCGAGGCACCCCCGGGGCTGCTCAGGGAGATGCTGTGGCAAAAGCAGCGGGAAAAGCCACGTTCGGAGCAGCCGAGCACGAGGCGGGAGAGGGAGCGGTGTTTACCTCGGGTCCTCCAAAACCTGTTGGAGCAGGACTTAATTTGCAAAGCTCTTCCTAGCTATGAAGCCTTGAGCAATGCTGGGTTACGGACGGAGCACATCCTGCGCGGCGCTGGAAATCATTCACCTGGCTCGTTGTCTGAAGAGCACCCTCCGCATACCTCCGAGATGTCCGTGACGCTGCCTGGCATATCCTGCAGAGCATTTCCTTTCTCCAGAGCATCCACCCACCCTGCTGAATTTTTACTTAGTGATACAGACTCAGCCCCCAGCTGTTTACGTGCCCGTTTGCTCCCTGCGTACAACTGTATTTAGGCTTCTAAAGCACAAACATGGAGTTTTTTAAGTCGTGATCGGTTGGTTTCTCTCAGCACAGGCTCACCCAGCCCCCAGGATGGGTGAACCGAGTGGGTTTTTGGTGGCCAAGCTCCAGCCTCGGGGAAGCCTCTCCCTCCACCCCTGCCCAAACCCCTTTCAGGGGCAGCAGGGGATTGATCCCCCCCATTCTGGGAAGGTTTTTTCCCCCCGAGGGCGTGTTCCTTCAGGATGGGGGTGCAGCTGGAGGTCAAGGTCAGCAGGGTCTCCCCCCCCAATGCCCCAGCCGCCCCCCAGGACACCCCCACCCGGCCCTGGGGAGCCCCCCTCGGTGCCCCCACAGCTCTGCTCCCCACAACGGCTGCCGCAGTGTCCCGTGTGTCCCCCCCCCCCCGGAGCCCTCCGTGCCCGCTCACCCCCAGGCTCCCCCGGGTCCGGGGGGCAGCTGCTCCCCTCTGCCGGGGCCCAGGCTCCTCTCCTCAGCGGGGACCCGTCACGGACAGGAGGGCGAGTAAAGCGCCGGGTTTCTGGCCCCCACAGCACAGCCCGCGGCCACCCGCGAGCAGGGTGGAATCGCCACTTCTCCCCTCACCACACCCGTCACACCGCTTGCGATTGTCACTTGCTACCGCCTGGCGGGCTGTCTAGCCTAGGAAATACAACCCCACCGCTTTTTTTTTTTTTTTTTTTTTTTTAAAGCAACCTGTTTATAGTCCAGCTTTCCCTATCAGACTATTGTTTCCTTTTTCCTGCCTGAGCACCACCTCCTCCGTGCTACTTCCCTCCCTTACTCCGTTCTCAGATCATTACCATCCTCTCCCTATTCACATCCCCCAATCTCATTCCCACCCCCTAAAACTTCCATTTCCCCCCAGCAGCTCTCAGAGGAACCAGACTAAGCTCAGGCCCTGGGCATTAAGCTCCAGTTAAGCCTAACACAGGCAGCCACATAACACAGAACTAAGAGAAGGGAACAGAAGGCCCCGAGCTGAGATCTGACAGCTTTGGCAAGTCAAAACCTCACATTTAACGTCTCTTTGTGCTCTCAACGCCATTTGGGGTTTGGCAGTGCTGTCATTCTCCTCCCCCACGCCCTGAAAAGATGGGGGAACACCTCCCCGCCCGAATTTGGGACACTTCCTCAGCAGGCAGATACATTAAAGGAAGAGCTGGGGGTTTTGGATTGCTGATTATGCCTGCACTTGTCTAGAGGAACTGATCCAGTGATCACCTGAACCTCCATTACGTAGTACTAGAGACACTCAATGCCTTTCATAAGTGCATCGTGTGGTGGATTCAAGCCTTTGTCTCAAAGTTCAGCTCTACTTCCCCATCCTCTGCCCCTCCCCAGGTGGATCCTGACCCCTGCCTTGTGCTCTCGGCTCACACACGGTTGATATGGGCCATTAAAACCCCAAACTTGCACTATGCCCCCACCACAGATTGGGGGCGGGGGGCTGCCCGACAAGTACAGTTTTTCTTACCTTAAATGATGAAGTATAAAAACACTTCTGGAAGTCCTTCAGGGAAAGGATCTGATCCCAGCCTTCCAGGGCATCAAGCCTGGCTTTATCTCACTGCTCTTCCTTCATTCAAGCAGCACAACATCAGCTTTTGGTTAAGTACAACTCTGGTGCAATCAGAAGTGGTTAAGTGTGACACACAAGAGCTTTCTAAACTGAGGTTCCTTCCTTAGCAAGCCTCAGAAGACAGGTCAGGTGGTCCAGCACTCAATCAGCCCCTTAAAAATAATTCCCTACCAGTTTTTTTCATCCTCAGAACATGTCACCGGGCAGCACCAGACGCAGAGTTAACCTGCAGACAAACCTGGCAGCCAAGCCTCAACATCAGAGACACAAAAGGAGGGACAGGACCGAGTGTGCCGCACCGAGGCCAGTACCACCGAGTGTTTGATGCAAGAAGCTGTGAAAGCCACAGCTTCCCACGCCGAGGGAACACGCTCACAAACACCCAGCAGCTCAGAACAGTGTTTATACTGGTTAGGGGGCCACTCACACCCCCCAACTGCAGCTTTAGCGTGAGTACCTGTGGCTGCCCTTAGAGGGTTTTTCTTTTTTTAAAGGCACCTGCACAATACAGCAACTCCACCCAATCCACATAAAAAGCATCTCCCCCGAGAGCACAAGGACAGTCGGATCTATTTCTCACGCCCCAGAAAAAACAAAGTTGATAGACATCTGGTTGTGGGCAGGAATTAATCTTCAGACTCGCCCTGAGGCACAGTGTACCATCCCAACACAGCCGCGGCAGACACCAAAACAAAAATAACTCTTATCCACAACAGCATTTCCAATGGGGGCAGGGTCACCACCCCAGCACAGAGCGGGTTTCTGACTTTGAGGCAGGAAGCGGTACACAAGTCACCATTCAACAGCAACGAGTCATCTTCTAGAAACCCTTTACCAAAAAAAAAAAGCTCAGATCAGTCATGGGGTAACAAGGACTTGTTTGTTCAAGTGTCAGCATCCACAGGGAGGTGGTTCTGAACTCTTTTTAACAAACACACACAACAGCTGATGAGCGCTGAGGTGTCAAAACAAAGCTCTGATTGTAAAATTAAGACAATGAGTGTGCTCTAGGGGAAAGGCAGCCGTGCAGTGTGCCCACGGGTGGAGGGAGAAGTGCTGCTGCAGCCCTTTCCACTCAGCACCGCTCAAGGATTCCTGCTGCAGACCTCAGCCAACTCACTTTTGTTTCTCACATCATTTTCAGAAGTAATTCTCATGATAACAGCACTGTGCAGCTTTATTTAGTCACTCAGTTACAGCAGTATTTCAGCAGACTGGGACAGTCAGATTTTTGAAGTGTAACAGATATTCAGCATGGAACAGTATACTACATATTCCTTTCACAAATGTCTTACAGAGCTGATACAGTACTAGCCATCAACCCAGTAGCAAGCGCACTGGAGTAGAAAAGGATGCAACAAGAAGATAGCTACACTGGAAAGACAACACTTTAGAAAAAGTGAAACATGTAAGGTCTCCCCTCTAGCCCCCAAAGAAAGTGTACAGTTTGGATCTAATTTTACAGTTCTACATCAGTTTCTAGAAACTTAAAAAAAACAAAACCAAAGATAAAACCACTGGCCAGTACAGTCTTTGGATATTTAGAGGAGGGGGAGAGAGTCAGTTTCCAGAATGAAGTCAGTCGGTTTCGGCCTCACCAGGGTCTTTGCCTTCTTTGTTCTTTCGAACCTCTTCAATATGCTTGTCCTGAAAGGCAACAGCAGGGAAGCAGTTAGCTGCCCCAGTGCAAGGAGGCAGGGCAGGCCCTGCCTTGCTTCTCACCCCCCAGCCCAGGCAAGCTACCGAAGCCTCAGAAGAGAAAGGGAGATGCTGCACTAACTCCATCCATCCCCTCTCCCCCAAGAGGAGGATTTCTGCAAAGTCTTTTGCAGATTTAATCATCTTTCAAGATGATACCACCACAGAACTCCCAAGGATGTCCATCTAGTCACAGCACCTCCCCTCACTTGGACGTTCGCTTGGCTTTATTTAGCCTGCTTTCACAGTCTGGAGCATGGATAAACTCTCTCCCTGGGACTCTACACCCACCTTCTCCCTCAAGCGTTCCAGTTTAGCAGCCATTTGTGCCTCGCGGTTTTCTTTGTTAGCTTCCATTTTGTGGGTCAGCTTCTCCTCTGCCATTTTGCTGAAGTTGTTGTTTTCTTCAATTGCTTTCTGAAGCACCTCTTTTTCATGCTCCCGCTTCTCAGCTAGCTGCTTCAAGACTTCTGCTTCATGAGACTAGCAAAACAGAGGATGCAGGCTTTGAACATAAAACAGATGAACTACAGAGGCAGCCACAGTCGAGTTGTTCACAACTCCCATGAGAAAAAGATTATTTTTTGCTATTTTATCAGAGAACAACGTAACTTCGTGATGCAGGACAGAGCTCCCTGGTGCTCCCCCCACTCACATAACCCATATTTCACCATTACAAACTATAAGGAAAGTTAAGTTGCTGTCATTACTTCCAAGTGTTGTTAAATGGGATTCTTCTGGAAAAAACACGGATTTTTATGTTAACATCGACAGATCTTTCCTAGAAGGCCCCCAGTTCTCAGAATGGTGAATCACTGTGATTGAGGTCTCACAGGAGGCTGCACTTCACTTAATAAACTTCTGCACACCCAGGAGCTCCCAGCTACACCTCATCAGCAAGATTCTGCATCAAGTCAGACACTGTATTCACAAACCTTCTCATTACAGATCCACCATTACATTTTCTAGGAGAAAATGAATCCGTTAGATGTTAAAGACAAGAAAAAACAGCTTCATGAAAAACCACGCCCTCTCAACTAGACATTTTCTCCCATTCAAGATCACTTCAGGAAGAAAGCTACAGCCTTGCAGACCACAACAAAGGTTCATAAGAGCCCCAGAGATTCCAAAGTTGAACGAATATTCCATTTACCATTATACAAACTGCTGATCACTTGTCCCAAGCAGCAAGTAATTTTAAAAAAAACCCCACACAACTTGCACAGACTAGCTGAGCAGAGCCCACTTACGCTGTTTCAAATTTACCTTACGTCTCTCTTCTGCTGCTTCCAACTTCTTCTGAATCTCTTCCAATGACACATCCTTCTTCTTTGGGGGAGAAAGAGGGAATTCTGGAACTGCTTCTTTTGAGCGGGGACTGAGTATCAGCTCAAATGCCTGCCCAGAGGCACGCTTTTCCAGTTCCTTCACTTGAATATCTAGGAACATGGGAAAAAAACCCAAACAAACAGTATTTTAAGCCAGGAACTGGCTTAGGTAACTTGAACAAGAGCCTTCAAAAATTCAATGCCACAAAGCTCACTTAAGGAGACTGAGCTGACAGTTTTAAGCAGCAGCAACACCATTCAAAAATGTGGCATGCAATTTTGTTTCCAATTCTTCCTTGATATTACATTATCCAGGCACCTGACATTTTATTTTAGCCTTTGATACTCAAGGTCATGAAAACAAGTTTCTTTTCTGCATGTGAAGTACTGATAAAAATAAAATTATTCTCCAACAGCAAGCCTGAGGAAGAGTTTCAAGGTGCTCCCCTACAACCTGACGTAGCCAAAAACTGAAATCAGTTTTCAAAGAAATATGTGAGTCAGTGTTCTGCCTTCAAACACCTATGAACAGGCACGTCAGCCCTGCACGGTGTCAGTTGTACCAGCACACCAGTTTTGATCACCAAGATGTCTAGATGATAGTCAGTTCTGTTAACTGAGCAGATGGCATGCAGATGAGCTGAAGCCCATCTGCTAACAGCCTAGTCTGAGAGGGCTTTTGGTATGTTTTCACAAGCACCCGGTTTTAACAGCTTCTCCAAAGCAGCCTAGAGATGGGGAAAAAAGCATGGTGATGACAGTTTATTTTACTATATTAGATTTTTTTAATTTGAGGAAGTTAAGAGCAAAAAAAAATAAGACACAAGAGCATTTAGTACATAATACTACGTACCAGAAGTAGCCATGACCAAGAAAATATGACTCCAGAAGCCAAGTCAGGGAGAATTTCAATCGATTGGATTCCTAGATAACAAAGAGACATACCTTTGAACAGTAAGTATAAGAATTTGATTTCTTTTAACTCCTCATAAAAATTGCTAAGCATCATCAGACCTCCTGAACAAAGACAGTCAGGTAGGTTACTGCAGTCAGTCTTGGGGGCTGAGGCTGATGTACGTCGCTAGGAACAAGCAGAAAGGTTCTCTATTATTGATGTTGCAGAAGCTGTTGTGTGTACAACAGTATAGCCGGGCATTTTCAGTCTGTTTTACTCCACCATAATTAAGATATGCAAACAAAGACTCCCATTTCACCATTAATTCAGCAGCAGACAGCGCTACGGATTTCACCGACACTGCACATAATGGATATAGCTCCCTGAATTAAAATACAGCGCACAACAGGACAGTACAGCCAGGACTCCTGCCGCTACCATAGGGCCTTAAATGTGCGCATCGAGCTCATTTAAAATTCGATGTTATTTGTGCAGCTGAAGCCAGATGCTGCACATCACGACAGACAGGGAACCCGCCCACCGCCCGGCATCCCTTGTTAAAAAGGCACGTAATAAAGAAATAAAAGCCATAAAGCGCTCTAAAAACCCCAAAAGAAGGATTTTAGGGTTTTTTACGGTTTTTTAGCCGACGATGAAGCGGGGGCCGGGTGGGGTGCGCGCTCGGACGGGCGGCGCTAGGACCGCGCACCCACCCGGCCCCCCGGCGGCACCGCCCCTCCCGCCGCCAACCAATGAGAGCCGAGGCCGTCGCAGGGCCGGGCGTTGGCCCCGCCCCCTCTCCGCACGCGCCTTCCTGACCGCACCGAATTCAAACCGCCGGGGAGGGAGAGAGGGAGCGCGCGCGCGCCCGCCGGCGCGCGCGGGGGGCTCGAGGGAGGGGCGGGGCCAACGGTAACATCCGGGCACCTGCCGCCCCCCCCTCCTCCCGCCGCAGGTGCGGGCCCCCGCTTCTACCCCGGGGTGGAAAGGAGGCGGGGGGGGGCACGCGGGAAAAAGGGGGGACCCGCACCCCACCGCCGCCACCCGGGGCGCAGCGGCGGGTCCCCGAGCTCGATGGCGTCGGGGTGCGGCCGCCCGGGCGCCGCCCCTTCCCCACTAACAATGGCGGGGTCCTGTCAGGGAGGGGAGGGGGCGCCGCTGCCGCGGGTAGGGCGTCGCCCCTCACAGAGCGTCGCCCGTTCCCCGGACAATAGACACCCCTTTCCCCACCGGGATTTTGGGGGAGAGGGGAGGGGGGTGTAGAGAGGACCCCCCTCCCATTGTCTCCCCTCCCTTTGTCACCGCGACACCCGAGAAGCGAGCGGTGACGCGACCCCCCACGAGGAGAAAGGACAAAAGCACCAGGCGTGGGGAACCCCCTCCCCAAGCGCCCGCGAACGGCGGCGGAACCCCCAGCAGCCGCCCCTCGCCCTGACACCCCTCCTCAGACACACGCACCCCCCACAGCCCCCTCCGCGGCGGTACCGCCGCCCAGCCTCACAGGAGCGCCGAGCCTCCGTGACCCACCGCGCTCCCCGCCGCCTTCCCAACAACACCCCGAGGAACGCGGACACCCCCCACACCCCCCCAGCGCCGGGTGGGCCGCGCCGCTCCTCAGCCCCGGCGCCGCCGCCGCGCACCCACCTGCCCGCGCCGCCGCTCCAGCCCCGCACTCCGCTCACGCCCGCCCCGCCGCGCACAAAAGCGCCAAACAATGGCACGTGACCCGCCCCGCCCCGCCCCCATTGGCCGAGCGCGGCGGCACGTGCCGCCCCGCCGGGGGGCCGGCGGCGAGAGCGAGGCGGGGGGCGCGCGCCCCTTCCCGCCCACCTCCCCGCCGCCCGTTGCATGCCGGGACACGTAGTCCGCCGTGGGCGGGCGGGGGAGGTGAGGGGCGGCGACCCCCGCGGCCCGGCGGGGCCCGGGCGGAGGGTGCGGGGCTTCGTCGGGACGACTCTTGTCTCCGCGGGCCGCCCCGGGGCCGTGCGCACCCCCCGCGGTGGGCTTTGCGCCCAGGCCCGGAGGGCGGCGGGACTCCCTTTGTCTCCCGCCCCAGTGGTGGGGAGGAGCGGGGCCTCGGTGCAGCTGCCTTCGGTCAGGGCCGTCCGGCCCCTCAGGGGTGTTTGGTAGGAACGGAGCCGTGGGTCGGGTGGTCGCCTTGGGGCTGGGCACTGGCCTCAGGGCCACGGTCACCTCAGGGCTGTGGCCACTTACTTCAGGGCAATGGTCACCTCAGAGCCACAGTCACCTACCTCAGGGCCACAGTCACCTCATGGCCATGGCCACTTACCTCAGGGCAATGGTCACCTCAGAGCCATCATCACCTACCTCAGGGCCCTTGGTCACCTCATAGCCATGGCCACTTACTTTGGGGCCACAGTCACCTCAGGGCTCTTGATCACCTCAGAACCATGGTCACCTGCCTGAGGGCATGGTCACCTCAGGGCCAGTCAGTTATCTCAGGGCCACGATAACCTCAGGGCTCTTGGTCACCATCAAGATGACCACCACGTTTCTTTGGTCACCTCGTGGTCAGAGCCACCACAGGCCAACCCCAAAGAGCATCTGTGGGTGTGACAACGTGTTGGCCCCGCAGCCCCTGGCAGTGTGTTTTGGGGGACAGCCACATGGCCACCCTCTCCTATGGGGTGACACCAGCAAGTCGAAGCACATCCAGAAGAGCCATCGTTCACGTGGATTCCGCAGTATGTACCTAATGAGTGTGTAAAAACGATCCCTCCTTGTCCCAGAGCTGCACTGTGAGCAGTTCCCTTCCCAGGATAACGCTATTGCCAAGTGTAGATAAATGGTTCGCTCGCAAATGTGCTTTAAATGAACTGGCTGCATTTCACATGCTCTATACGAATGACTTCTGCACAACTCCCGTGGCGGTTTCCATGCTACAGTCACCTGAGTTACACCAAGAGTCAATACGTACAAAAGGCAGATGGCCGGAGAACAGCACAAATCTTCTGCTACAATGCAAGCCCAGCCCAGCAGCCTCTGTACCCTAAATACCAAAGACAGGACTTTACTGAGGGGACTCATCCTTGTTGTACACACTCTTAAAAACAAGGATTTTGCACCAAAAAAAAAAAAAATTCCTACCTTGAGGAAGGTTAATATTGTGACAGAAACGCATAAAGCTTTCAAAACAGAGATTATTTTAAACACTTGCCCTGTTTTTTGCTGATCTGACGTCTATTTCCATGGAAACCACATCCAGGCGCTGAGCTGCTAGAATTGGGAGAGGTTTCTGCCGGAGTGGCTCGCTGGGCATGGGAAGAGCCATTTTCCAGCAGCATGGTAGAACCTTTTTGTGAGATTGAAGGGATTTCAGATTCAAAATGGTTTTCTTGGCCCTTCAGGCTCATGCCTGGTACAATCACGGGGTTCCTGGCTCAATACCAGCTGTATGTGCATAGATATCACATACAACACGCATGTTTTTAAATGAGACATCTTGAGTGCTTGGATTAAATTGCATCAAATGTTGCTAGAAAACAAAGCAGCCAAGAGACCATGCCATCAGCCTGTGTTTTGCTTTATCATTTATTAATTATCATCCATGTAGATCAACAGTGTGTTGGATGCTTTAATATTAATGCTTTTTAGTAAAATCAGTGAGCTTATCCTGGTGTGATCTCAGGATTTCCCAGAGGAAACAAGGCTTCCTGGGCTCAGGGCTTTTTGTTTGGTACCTGTGTGACTGCCTTTAGTCAGTCCTTACCCCCTGGAGAGATGATGATGAAATATCATTTATTGCTTTTGATGAAGGAATGCAGGCTGAGATAAATCTACAAGTCACACAGGGTCTGTTCTCAGCACTATCCATCTTATTTCCTGGGCTTCTCACAGGGAAAAACAGAAAGAAAGAAACAAAGACCTGAATATAACTTACCTTCCTTTGCAGATTGTCTTTAAGGCCAAAAACATTTCTTTCAGGTAAGAACTCTGCTATGTAAGAGGCAACACAGTTTATTGATGAGAAGCACTGAGCTGGGAATCAGATTCAGGATCTGTTCTCAGCTCTGGCATCTTCCATGCCATGTCACTTAGGTTGAGCCACCCCTTTTGCAACAACCTGCCACAACTGGTTTCGATTTAAACCAAAATCTTTGAGTATTTTTGTGATACAAAGAGAAATATCAGCTCTTAGCAGCTGGAAAGGCATGGAGACAATCTCATTTTTGGCCTCATTGCAAGAGTGGTTTTATTTTTGGAATATTTCATAAACCCCGTTTGTTTATGTGGCATTTATTTTTGTCTGATCTCAAGGAGAATGGAGTATATGAAAAGCTTTTATTTAATTTGCATTTGATTTGTGTTTATTGACACATTTACTGCGATTCTAAACAGACTCCTCTTTCGTCGAGCCTAGCAGCATGTGGCTGTAGTAGTTTTCATCTACTGGATTCCTTATCACCAACAAAAGCTTTTTGCTGTAATTACAGGATTTTTTTAAAAAAAGAGCAAGTAGCAGCACCAGAAATTTCCTCCAATATGTCACTATTTAGCCCCAAAACAGGGTTTGAGACGAAAGATACCGTTTCAAGCCCAGATCTAACTACAGCAGCCAGATGAATTTGTGCATCTTGAGGAGAATAAAGGACCACAGCAGAACCTGCAGAAGATATTCCCAGAGTAGAATGGGAAAAAGGCTTTAAAAATTAGGAATTTGATCTACTCTCGGGGTCAGTGGCTACGATGCATCTGAGCCGGCGATAACTGCCCCCCCTTGAAGTTGTTGCCCTGGTGCAGCTCGCGGCCACAGCTGTAACTGCCCACGGGTTGCTGGAGGGGGGCTGGTTCCCAGCACAGACAAAACACGAGGCTCCTCGGATGAGTCTCATCGGAAGACTCCTTGTACGTGTGAATTTGGGACGTGATGTGATCAGATTTAGCATAAAGATTAAAGTGTCTCCTCTGATGTGCTTATCAAAATATCCCACAAAGACTGACATAATTAGGTGACAACTCAGCCCACGGCAGCTCTTTTAACTTGCAAAAATATTTAATCTCCAATGAGAAAATGTGCTTTCTGAGTATTAAATTGCCACCCTTAAGCACTCGTGGTAGATGGACTGACAGCTTATTTGTTAATCAGAGAATGTTTTAAAGCACCTTCGTAAGTAATATTAGCAAGTATTTGGTAACAGTCAGTGCATTAGCAAAGTTCATTTTAAAACTAGAAATTCAATGTACTATTTGACCTGAGTCAATCAGTTTAAGTGATTTCAGAAATAACCTGCTAGAGGAGACAGTAATTTAAAAGAAACTTGTTCTCAGAGGTAGAGAGAAGGGCTACAAGGTTTCTTTCTATTTATGTTTCTCAGTCTTCTTATTAACCTTCAGCAAATTTTTCTCCACACTGCAGCCTGCCCATCTTCACTCTGGCTGTACTGACATGCTGCTGCCCAACAAAGGCCTCGAAGGAAAATCAGTGGCTGCAAAGGTCTCACTGATCTTCAGATAAAAATACTTTTTCATCCGAATGCAGCCAAGGAGTTCATGGAATTGAAGAACAAAACGAGACTTTTAGGGAGTGTCCCCCCCACAATGAAAGCTCTTCCACCGGAAGAAATGTTTAAGGTAATTGATATTAGTTTACTGGAGGTGTTTAAGCTGATACTATATTTATGCTCAAAAACACCATTAAGAAAATGTTCCCTTCGGAACAAATTTGCACTTGCCAATGTGCTGTTGGAAATGATTTAATTTTTTTCAAATCAGACAGGGTGCCTGGTTTCGATTTATCATTTGGTTTTTGACAAATTCACTCGAACTCACTTAATTCCTCCATAAAGCGAGGCAAGTAAAAGCACTCACCAGAGATGGTGATTGCGCCTGCAGCAAGAGAGATGAAAATATAAATTAATTGCTTTGATATTGGGGCAATATAACCCTGAAATGTCATACCTCTCCAAATGCAGTCATAGGATTGCATTTGTATTGCGTGATATCCAAATACTATGGTGACGAGGGCTGACAAGGCTCTAGAGTAGAAAAATAATGTAAGATTCTAATGAACTAAAGACAAAGGTCCCACAAGCACTCTGCTGCCCTTGAAAAAAATTCTCCAACACACTGAAACAGTGACAGACCCTAAAGTAAGGCAGCGGCTGCGGTACCCACACGCAGGCACCTTCATCCTGGCTGCAACCAGGATGCTTTGTCCTAAATAGTGAGGTCTGCCTTTGATCCAGCCTGGGCAAAGGAACAGCAGCATTCCCTTCCCAGCCCGCTGGTAGATCTTCGGCATGTTTTTCATTCTTTGTTTCCTAAGAAAAATGAGATTTTACAGAATCAAACTACTTCTGTATCTCTGAATTCTCTCCCAGCTTCTAGCTTTGTGAGCCAGTCTCTGCCCCTCCGATAAATATGGATAAGAGCTCAGTGACACGAATTCCACAAGTTTCTTGAAAACAGATGGCTGGGGAGAGGCAGGAGTGAGGAAAAGGCTTCAACACAAGCCCAACTATTATTAGAGACCAGAGACTTCACACCAGGGAGAGCTATCACAGACGCTCCCAACAGCAGGTACAATTTCAGAACTGGTTGTTTTCTTCACGGCACCAGCAGATCCTCCAAGACACTAAGGTGCAGTTGTGCTCCCCTGGGAGCTACCTGCCAAATGTAAGGACAGAGCTGTGTGGACGCTGGCTCCCACCTCTGCTACGTCCAGAAACACACACTAAAAGCTGGCCTGGAGAGCTCCTCACACTGCTTCCCCCCCTCCCTGCTCCCACAGCTCCGAACCCAGCTGGGAGCCTCGACCCATTTCTCTGCATCCTCCCTGCTTTTCCCTTTCTGCTCCCAAACGGAGCTCACAAATTTGCATTTCCCATATGGAGCACCATGAGCTTTGCTATTCAAGGAAGCCCGTAAACAACTCACTGCCGAGGGTTCAAAAATAACTATGCTGCAAGAGCTGCATCACCCAACGAGAGCGAGTGGCTGGGAGAGAAGCACGAAGAAAGGGTTTATGGGCTTGGGTTTTTGGGCTTGTGGTTTTTTTTGTTTTTTTTGTTTTTTTTGCATGTGAGCCAACAGGAGATGCACTAATTAGATTTCAAAAGTGTCAGAGTCAGCCATTTCAGCTGGGATACAGCAAAGGAGACAGTGTGATTTTGACAACCACATGGAATAGCAATGCATAGCAAAGCCATAAAATATTCAACAGCCGTAGAAGATTCCAGTAAAGACATTTGCTTTGGCTCTTTGAAAATGAAGTGGGGGGAAAGAAAAGCAGGGTATAGCACTAATTATTCCCTAGTTCCTAATTAGTTCCTTGAATTTAAAATATGGATTCAGCTCTACCAGCAGCTCAGCAAGCCTATTGTGCTATTAATACTTCCCTGGCGTGATATAGTTAAAAATACTCCCACCCTTTCAAGACAAAATGTAGCTTGGAAGTGTCACGATGGGAGGAGTTCAGGGATGGAAATCCTCTTAAAGGAATATGACTTCTCCTCTGTCAAATAAACAGTACGAATGAGCTTGTAACAGCCCCCAGACTGAGCCTGTTCCCACCAAGAGCAAATCTGAAAATAACGCTCAATGCAGAGCTCTCAGGCCGTTTGCTATCAAAGCTGTTTCACTGACAAAATTGGTGCGCAGCCAAATGGTAACAGGTTTTACTTATTTTTCAGAGATCTGCTGCCTGGGGAGCGGGTGAGTTTGCAATTCTGAAGTGCATCCAGATCAAAAGGCAGGACTTTGAAACACACCCGGCACCCCCACCTCTTTGCATCCAACCCCACGCTCAGGTAACGCAGGACGGTCTTGACCTGCCCAGTGCAACAGCCACAGCTCATTTTCTGTGGCAATATCTATAGGTGCTGTTTATGGATGACATATCCTGCCATGGGCAGAATAAAACATGCCTCTTCCCACAGGATTTGTGAGCCAAAGAAACAAGCCTGGAGATTTATTTTTAATTTTTTTTTTTTTTTTTTTTTTTTATGGCACCTTTCGACTTCAGTCCGACCCGAAGGTCCAGATTTATGCTTTCACACTTCGGATCCTCTCAGGACAATAAGCAGTTCCCCTCCCACCTCCACCGACAATTCTGCATCAAAATAGGTTAATTCCTGCTCCATCCCTCTGTCTCTTCACCCCCTGCCTGTAATAGCTCAGCATGGAAACAATACCTGTACTTAACACGTTCTCAGTGCTGTTTGATCCCTTTTCCCCTACTAATTTGAGTTCAGAATAGATCAATATATATATTAAAAGAAAAAAGACCAGACACATCCACTGCAGCTGTGCGAACAGGCAAACAAAGCCAGCCTTTCTGGAGGAAAACCACATTTCTGTCTTTTATGCAATAAACCAGCAAAATGCTGCCCTGTGCTAAAATCAATACCCAGAGAGATACCCTTATATTGTGATTGCCAAGCTAAGTGCTTCGTTTTAATTAAAACAACCCAAACACACACAAAAAACCAACCCAGACCTTGCAAGATGAACATCGTTAGAGAGCTGCTATCAACATGAGGAGACGAAGGCACCCTGAAGCTGCTGGGTTGGGGGATTCTGGTGCCACCATGTCACCCAGGGAGGGGTATTGACAGTCTCAGCACCTCCCAGCACCCCTGTCCGGGGTGAAGATGTAAACCAAAGGGTTAAAAAGGAGTGTGGGGGACATTTGGGGTCCCCACCTCATGCAGCCCCCTGCTCTGCCGCACCACCACGTTCAGGTGCAAAGAATGACCCAGTATCCATGGGGCTGAGCTCAGCCTGTCCTTCCTAAATTCGGGGAAATCTGGATATTAACAAAAAAAATCCCCTTCAAACCTATTTCAAGGGCTTTTTCAGGTTAGCCTGGAACTAGAGAGACATCACAAAGCTTTTTCTGTCCTCTAGTGCCTCAGTTTCCCCTCTGTTTCCCCTGTTTATTTGGGAATCCTCTCTAGGGCCAGCAAGAGACCACTCCAGCCTGAAATGGGGCTTCTGCTACAGAGTGAAAACTGACAAAAAAAACCCCTGTTGTGCCCTCAAAATACCCCTGATGCTGCTGGCTGAGAGAACAGGAGCCCTCTTGGCCCATGGCATTGCATTTGGCAGGCCAGAGAGCTCGGCAAGCATCGCGCCTGCAGCCCAGCCCCGCAGCATTGCGTCTCGAAGCCAGCAAGCACGTGCCCTGCGCTGGATCCCAGCCCTGGTAACCCAGCGTGGGAGGACCTGCTGCTTGGGAAGATGACAAAGTTGAGCTGGATCCCGCGTGACTGCGAGCATCCAGGGTTTTCAGCTCAAGGCAGCCTGGAAGCCGATGCATTAGACGGTAACAATTCACTTTGGAGATTAAGAAACTCGATTTTTCTTCAGAACTTCACCCAGAGCAAAGTTTCGATTCGCCAGTAGAAAAATCAAGATAAAAACAAGCATATACTCACCGATCAAAGGAATCTAAGGAACTCTGCTCAAGAGGGTGCTGCCTGGGTTTGGGTTAGGAGCAGGGTCAGCCCTGTGCCTGCATCCACGCTGGTCTTCGGGGCTGGTATCACAGCCCACGGCCGGGCACTGAGCTCCTCTACCAGAGCTCGTCGGGTTCTCACGGCACCACTGGGCTCAGCTTGCAGGGCCGTGGACCTTTATAAGCTGTTGTGAATCCAGGCCTTACTATTTTCCATAAAAATACAAGAAAAATACAAGAAAAAAAAAAAACCCACACAAAACTAACACGACAGTGTGTGTTACGGTAATTACAAAGAGGTTTTAACACATGTCTCAATTTGCATTAATTAAATCAACAGGGAAGCTTCAATTGAGTAAATGATTTTTTTTTTTTTTTTTTTTTGCCTAAGCAGCAGCAAATGCTGCAGCAGGCTGGAGCTGGTAACTCCAGTTTGCTGCATGGATGTGCGGTGGGATGGGGAGGGATCTGCCGGCTGGAAGGGGCTTCCCAGGAGGGAGGCAGCCGCAGGCAGGACGAGCTGGGGGTGGGGAGGATGAGAAGAAGACTCTCAGCTCTAATATACAAAAAGCTCCAAGCCGGGTCTGTGCTGACACTGTCGGATTTCAGCCCCGAGTCCGGAGAGGGGAAAGCTTTGAAGCTGAAGCCGGTCGGAGAGCGGAGGTTGCTCTGCAGAGATAAGCCGTGGGTAAGAGGAATGCGTCCATTCATGCCCCAGCCATGCTGCAAGCACAGCTGTGAGGGGAATATAAATGGGCAGCGTGGTGGGTTTTTTTATTTTTAAAGCCACCAGTTTGAATATTAAAGCAGATCAGACACATTGAAATGCTTGGCTGGAAGTGAACTCTTCCCAATGCACAACCCTCCAGGGCAGGGGATGGCCACGCTGTCAACCCCCCTCAACTTAACAGGGTTGGTGTTTCCTTCCCGTATCCCTGCGAAGCAAAATCCCTCTGTGGATAAAACACGGGGGATTTATGGATATAAACCCCAGATAGTTCACATTCAGACCCAAACCTCTGCGTTGTAGGGACACAGCAACCAAGAGCTGGTGGCGGTGGGCTGCTGTGGCAGATCACATACCAGGCTAATCCCTAAATCCTGCTTTTTGCCAGAAAACCTTCCAGTGTGGCACAGGCAAGACTGGAGCAGCCCAGGCCACCCCAAAGGCTCTCCCCTCTTGTCGCTGGCCTAGGTGGGTGGGCAGGGAACGATGCCCTGCCCCTACTCGTGGCTGGCCTGGGAAATTCTGCCTCCAGCAGAGCTGTCCCAGCCCCTTTCCTTCCGAGCTCTGAGGCCCTGTGAAGCAATGCGAGCGAGCTGCGGTGAGGGAAAACACCTTCCTCTCGTGCTACGCTGGGGATTTGTGCCACATCTTTTGTGCACACTGCCTCTGGCCTCAAGGCTGGAGCATGTAATGGGGGATCTGGAGGAAATTGCTGCTTGCAGGGGGAGCCTGACTGCAGAGATGGCTCCGGGCTGGATTTTAAAGCAGATGCATCATGTCAGTGAAGTAGGAAAATGCTCAGAGAGGGTTCCTGCAGCACCACATCCCAGAGAGCAGAAAGGGGCTGATGGAGCGGAGAAAAGAGGGTGTCTGCCCTGCCCAAGTGACCCCCAGGCTTTTTTGAAGTCTCCTCTTCTGGAGGGTTCAGAAAATTGGGCACGTGGTCGCGGGTGCAGAGGCCAGCTCTGGAGCAGGGACCAAAGGGATGCAGAGCCAAGCAGAAGGACATGTGCCCACTGCCCCGTTCCCCCAGCCCCACGGGCACTGGCGGTGGGAATAAGTGACTTTCTGTGAACCGAAGGGTTAATGAATGTCACTGTCGCCCTCTGAGCGCAGTCGGTTTCTGCCACCCCCTTCCCCGAAAGCCTTTACATAAGAGTCTTGCAGAATTTATAGCCTGCCTCAGCTGTGCCGGGCTGGAGCCGTGGCCGAGCTGCTCCCCTGGAGCTGCCAGCGCAGATCGCTGGCTGTGCTAATTCGGGGAGGAAAATGGGATTTGATTTCTGCACCAGTCACTGTCTCTCACTGTTAAAACAGGACCCGACGGGCTCTGTCTGCACCCCCCCAGCTCCCCCACACGATCCATTGCATACATTGACCTTGAATGTCCCCCACCCACCCTCAGCATCTCATCAGAGCGATCCTGAGGCTCCCTGTGTCGTCACACCCCAGCCTGCTCCCAAGGCTAGAAATGGTGTTTTAAGTGTAAAACAATTCAAAAAAGAAAAATCTGGAAGCCTCAAAAGCCACTGGGGTCTTGTGGTCCTGTTCACATCAGTCCTTTGTGTCACTGGAGAGCAGAGGAGATGTTGAAAGATGTTGTCCCCTGCTTCTGCCCAGCGCTGTACCTTCCCCCTGAGGCCAACCCGGAGCATCCTCAGCCCTAGGACTTGCCCTTGACTAAGAGGGGCCAGGGGGCCACCAGCGAGGTGAGGACGTGGCCATCATGGTGACAAAACAACTCAAGCACTGGAGGAGATGCTGTTTTTCCATTCCCCTTTCTTCCCCTAGGAGAAGGGCTTTGCTGGCACCCATGTCACCCGCTGTCACTGGGTGAGGACTAGCAGGTGCCACCCAAACTCCCCCTCTCCTCCAGCTCAGCACCCCAGTAAATCCTGCCTCCACGCAGCTCCGGGCGCTGTCGTCTGCAGCAGCTTCTCTCTGCGATGGTAGGAGGTGAAGCAAAGCTGGGGCCGCCGCTGCCGTCCCCCGGTGTGTCCCCCAGCAAGAGTGTGGCGGTGGGACAATGCAAAAGCAGCTGCTGTGCCACGAGCCTGGATGTCCCCAGCAGCTGCTGAGGCGCCGTGTCCGGGGCCACCTCCCGCCTCTCCCACCGCAGCCCCAGCGAGGGCCCTGGCGAGGGTCTCCGGTGGGGTAAATCCACGCAGTTCCGCTGGCTTCAGCCCTGCTTCGGGATGGCTGAGGATCAGACCCCCCTTAAAACGCACCCCTTGCTCTGGGGTCTACCCAGGAATGTGCTGGAGGTCATTCCAAAGCGCCTTATTCCCCCGGCCAGCATGTGCCTGTTGGCAGCAGCGTCGCTCTTCACGCTGCAAAACCAGGCTGGGCTGTTTTCCTTCCATCCCCTGGGCAGCTTTCAGTCCCCATTTCACATCCCTGCACTGTTGGGGTGCTCAGAGATAATCCCAGCCAGGCCCTTGTTTAAAACCATCCTCTTTCTTTCTCTTCCCCCCAAATTTCAGGCGTGGAATCAGCAATCTGGCCAGCTTTCCAGGACGACAATAAGACTGTTGTTACCTTTGTGCTTGGAGCCCCGATGCCGCTGGTTCTTCTGGCCGTGGTTAAACTGCCCCCAACCCACCGCAAACGACCCCCCTGCCTCCTCCTGCCAGATGTGCCACAGCTGCAGCAGATCCAGCCAGGCCCAGCGAGGGATCGATGCCCACCCACCCCCTGTGCTCAAGCAGGGTGTCACAGTGACAGCCAACTCCATCTTTGTCCCCGGGGATTTTATTCCCTTGGCTCTGCAGCCTTCATGGCAGGGAGGGGCTCTCCTGGCACGCTCCCCCAGCACCCCGGCCACCAGACGTCCTACGAGCACAGTCCCCTGGTTCTGCTCTGCCCACGGATCCTCCTGCCCTTGTTGGCTCCTGCACGGCTCATTCTGGACAAGAAGCAGCCGATTTCCTGGTACCCGGCTCCCACCAGCGACCCCGGAGCAAGCTACAGGTTGGAACGGCAGAACGGCGCTTCTGGAACAACAGACTCTCCGATGCCTTCGAGGAGCTTGTCCCACTGATCAAAATCCTCTTGCAGGTCTGCACGGGGCAGAGATGGTGATGGGGTTACTACAGAAATTATCAGCCCAGCTCCAGGGGTAAAGCAGAAGCTGCCACCAGACCCCTTTGCTTTGTGCAGAGGGATGGGAAGCACCAAAGCCAAGCCCAGGGAGGCAGCGGCCCCCCCGCAGCCCCCTGCAAGCGCGGGAGCTCCCGTGCCCTCCCGAGCCCCCAGGCAACGCGCCCCCCACCCCGCGCCGTACGGAGATGCCTTTGCAGGAAGGCCAGAGCCGCCCGGCTGGTGATGTCCAGACCCTTGTAGGGGTCGAGGGTCCCCCTCGCGCTGAAGATGCGGTTGATGAGCTTCCCGGTGAGAAAAGTGAAGTCGGTCTGGCTCTGGTGCACAGATCCCCTGGGATAAGGAAGAGATCTGCTTCAGTGGGAGCTGGGGAGAGATCCTCCTGCTGGGACACAGCCCGTAGGTGCTCCCAGGAGGGTACTGGTGGGTGGCCGTCCCCAGCCCCTGACTCACAGGATGGTTATAATCTTCGTCTGGCTGTTTCTGGAGCTCAACCTCTTCATTTTGGCAACACTTTCTGGCGTCTGGAACTTCTCGGTGTTGATGAAGAGCACGGGCTTGGGCACCTCTGGATACAATGAGTTCTCCAGGGGGAACATCCAGGCGTCGAGAGCCACCGCGCAGCTGCAGCAGGACAGACACCGGTGCTGCTTCCCAGACCACGGCTTCCCTTCCCACCGGGATGAGCCACGTGGCCCCGGAGCTTCCCCCGCTGCAGCTGACCTGAAACCGGGCTCTTTCACCAAGGCCAGCACTGCTGTCACCCCGCCGAAGGAATGGCCCATGACGGCGACTTTGGTCAGGTCGATGCTGTCCTGCAAAAAGGAGAAGGCCGAGGAGCCTGTGCTCAAAACTCGCTGCAGAAGGTCCCTAATTAGGGAATAAAAAGCCAAGGGAAGAAGATCCGCAAAGCCCCCCTGCCCTGCCCACCGCAAGGGACATTATTGTGTCCTGTTTTGACCGCCGGTGCAAGGGCTTCCCCAGCATGCACGGGGGAGAAAAAGGAGAAGAGAAACACCAAGAAGCTGAGATGTAGAATGCACCAGAGAGAAAAAGAAGATACACGGGGGAGAAAAAGGAAAAGAGGGGCACCAAGAAGCTGAAACGTGGAAAGCTGTGGCTCTGCACAGACCCTGCTTGTCCCTGGAGGAAAAGTCTCACACAACAAGAATTGATCCTGCCAGCAAAGGGCACCCGGACCCCCCCAACAGCCAAAGGATCCCCTTGGCTGGTTGTTCTGCACAGACAGACCCAGATACCTTCAGCACGGAGAGATCAAAGTCCTGGTGAAGGACGTTCGGGACAGATTTACCGCTGCTGATGTCCTTGAAGAGCTGAAGCGCTCGAACACATTCCTCCGCTCTCTGATGAACCTGGGAGTGAGAGTTGCCCCTTCCCTGGTTAATCCAGCTCCTCCACCCTGCAAATCTGGGGCCAGATCCTCCCCCCAACATCCACCCACACTCATCCCTCCAAAACCGCAGCGCTTAGACCCGACGGGGCTTTCCCTGAATTACAGCCAACAAAAAAAATAAGTGAGAGGCTTCACCGCAGCGGCTCCTGCAGGGATGCAGTGAATTTATTGGAATGGTTTCTTTTCTTGTTTGTTTTTAATTCAGTTTATCTGATAGCACAGACAGCTGGAGATGAGCAAAAGACCTCTGCTCTGGGGAGGAGGCAGCGGGGTGTGCAGAGGAGGGAGAGACTGGTTTCCTCGCCAGCTGCCCCCCCCCCGGACAAGCCTGCTGGAGCCATCCGCTGGTGTAAACACCCGTGGGGAGCCCAGAACCCCCGTCCCACCCCAGCTGCCAGGAGCAAACCTGGACATCACCCTGAAACCCAGCCCGGGGGCTCCATCCAGGAGCAGCTCAAAAGCCCAAACGGCTGATTCAGGGGGGAGGAAGCCCTGACCTGGAGCCACTTTTGGACTAAATCCTTTGCTCCCCTAAAGACACAAATGCTGCTGGCCATGCACATTTAAAGACCTTCCCCCGAGGTGACAAGTGACAAAAAACTCAGATGAAAACCTCTCCCTGCTCCTCCCTGCTCCCTCCAACACAGAAGATGCTGTAACTGAGGCTGACCTGGCAAACATTTCCTTCTATTTATAATTTATTTGTCATTCATCCTCAACATTTATGCTCGTGGGTTCATCTTTGTAGGAAAATTGTTTCCCTTGTTTGTGCAATGTGCCATGAGACGGAGCATACACAAAAATAAGAGGCTGGGAGGTGATTTAAGACTGCCAAAAGCACCTCCAACCACTACGTTTCCTAGAGAGCTTTTCTATGACAAATCTTGACTCGATGTTGTCCTTTTAAACAAGGCAGAGGGGAACCAGGCGCAGCAGGAAAGCTTGCTCCCCAGCAAGCAGCTGTCTGGGATAATCCCGGGGAGACAAAAATCAAAGCATGAACAAACCCAGCAGCCGGTCCGGAGCTCTGCCAGCCTGTGGCACTGGGCTGGGCAGAAAGCCCGTTTGTCCCCAGGGTGCGGGTGACATTAAGCATCGGGGGAACATGGCAAAGCCCAGCCCAGGTCCTGCTGGGTGTCAGCTGGAGCTGGACAGAGGGAACCTCATGAAATAGAGATAAACAGGTTGAACAGATTTTTCTCCACTTGCAAGGAAAAAGCTCAGTGCCAGCATCGTGGCAGTACGGGTTTGGGAGGGGGAGGAGATGAAGACCCCAGGGATGGAGGCCAGCTTGTCTTGCAGGAGGGATTTCACACCTCCCAGGTTGCCCACCCTTAACACCACCCCCCCCAAACTCTGGTACCTGTTTGTTTCGGAAATAAAACTCCTTCTGCCCTTGGGGCACCCGTTGGTAGGGGATCCACTCCTCTCTCCCAGCCTCCGCTGGGCAGAAATATGTCACGGAGGCAGAATGGTCCCTGCAGAGGGAGGAGGGCAGGGAACCATGTTGTGGAGGTACGGGCAGCTCCCCGGGGCGCGATGCCCTGCCAGCCCCCGTCACGGCTGCCGAATTCGGTGGGTGCCGGGGCACCCACCTGTGCTCCAGTGCTGCCACCACGAAGCCCCAGGACACCAGCTCCGAGCAGACCGAGGAGTACAGGGTCCTGCAAGGGAGCCAGGGAGGGGGAGCGGGGTCAGGGCGGTGCTGCCAACACAAGGCAGCTCTGAGCGGGGCCACGGGGGGCCCGGGACACCCACAACCCCATCCCAGCTCTGGCCCTGAGCAGGGGCTCAGCACCCCCAGCCCCGCTCAGGGCTCATCCTACCGAAAGGCTCCCAGGCCGTGGGAGAAGATGATCAGTGGGTACCCGCTGCTGCAGGGCTTGAACGGCCCCTTCCAGCTCACTGGCACTCTGCAGGAGCCTGCGGGGAAGAGAAACCCCCCCAGGAAAAGGGGGGACACGGGCAGCGGGGTGCTGCTGCCATGGCAGGTCCCTGCTCAGCTCCGTCCCTGTCTGTAGCACCCACCCAGCTGCCCCAAGCGCAGGGCTTGGCGGCCTTGAACCCCGCTCAGGGTCCCTGAGGACTCGGAGGAGCACCCAGGATGGGGGACGTGGTGCTGCCACCCCCTCACCGATGGCGACGCTGAGCAGGGGCGCGCACCAGCGGCGGCTGCGGAGGGCGAAGTCGGCCAGCCCGGCACAGTACTCGTAGCGTGGGATCCAGAGCGGCTGCTCAGCCCCTGCCCGGGGCAGGCAGGGGTAGAAGAGCCGGAGGAAGAGCCCCTGAGGGAGGAAGGGGACAGGGGGGACACTTTGGGGACAGCACAGAGCCGCAGCAGCCATGTCCTCGGTGAGCTCAGCTCTTGCAAAACCCAGCTGGCTGCAGCCATCCTGCTGTGTGGGGAAGCCTCTCCCTGTCCCCATCCCTGGCCCTGTCCCCATCCCTGTCCCTGTCCCTGTCCCGTACCTGCCGCGTGTGGCCCACCATGACATCCGTGCAGCCCACGGGGTGAGGTCCCTTCCCCCGGGGCAGCGCCAGCGACTGCGTCCCCCCCATGCTGCCGCGGCCGAGCCTAAGGCGGAGGCACAGGGTCAGCGTCTGTCCCCTGCCTGGGGACCCCGACTCGGTCCCTCCTTCTTCCCCCACCCCTCTCCCATTGCCCAGACCTTGGGCATCCCCCCAGCACAGAAAAAGCACCCCAGGTTCCCAATTCCCCCCCCAAAAGGCCCTCGGGGCTGCTCAGGGGTGAAACCCCAGAGTTTCTCTCCCGGGGTGGTCGGTGCCTGACGGGGCAGGGGGGGCTCAGCAGAACCTGCCCCATGGCCACGCTGCTGTGGGGCATCCCTGTGCCCCCCCATGGGGATGCTGAGGGTTGGGGGGAGGCAGCACGGCCAGACACCACAGAGCTGGGGCGGTACGGGGAGGTGTGAGCGAGGGGTCAGTGCGGGGGTGACCCCGAGCACCCACGGAGTCACTGAGGACACGGGGGGACAGAGTCCTGCACCCCCCCAGTGCAGAACTACAGCTCCCAGCAGCCCCCGGGGCTGGGGAACCACAGCTCCCAGCATGGCCCTGACGTGGGACTACACCTCCCAGTATGCGCTGGGTCCCCGGACTACACCTCCCAGTATCCCCAGCAGAACTACAGATCCCAGTGCTTCCCAGTGCCCGTCTCCCAGAGCCCGCCCCGCAGCCCCCAGTCTCTCCCCAGTGCTCCCAGTTACCATCCTAGCTCCCAGTGCACCTCAGCTCCACCCCCAGCTTCCAGTGCCCTCAATTACCCCGCAGCTCCCAGTGCTCCCCAAGAGCTCCCAGTGCCACCCCCCCACCAGCTCCCCCTGCGGCTCCCAGTGCTCCTCCCAGGGCCGCAGAGCTCCCCCCAGTCCCAGTTTCCCTCCGTGCCCCCCAGCTCCCAGCACCCAGTCTCGCCCAGTCCCTCCCTCCCTCCCTCCCCAGTCGCCCCCCGACCTCACCACTGTACCGGGTCAGAGATCCCAGCACGCACCAGTGCACTTTGCCCTACAGCTCCCCGTGCCACCCGTGCACATGGACTACAGCTCCCAGTAGCCACCAGTACAACACCACAGCTCCCAGTGCCGCCAGCGCAACACGACAGCTCCCAGTGCCACCAGTAAAACATCACAGTTCCCAGTGCCCCCAGTGCAACATCACAGCTCCCAGTAGCCACCAGTACAACATCACAGCTCCTAGTGCCACCAGTACATCACAGCTCCCAGTGCCCCCAGTGCAACATCACAGCTCCCAGTGCCCCCAGTACATCACAGCTCCCAGCATCACCAGTGCAAGATGCAGCTCCCAGTGCCCCCAGTGCAAAACCACAGCTCCCAGTGCTCCCCAGTACAGAGCACAACCCCAGTTCCCCCACAGCAGCCGCAGCCCCTCTATGGGGGGCTGTGGGGGTCTGTCCACCCTGACCCCGGGGCTGCCCTGTCCCTCTCTGCGCCCCAGCCGGGTTCCTGCCACCCGGGGCTGGGGACTGTCCCCATGTCCCCCCCCAGAGCCCCAGGGGTGCCCTGGGGACCCCACATTCCCCGTGCTTCAGTTAATCCGCTTTCTGCAGCTAAAGCAGCCGGCGCCCGCAGTAATCCCCTCCACGGCCAGGGATTAACTCCCCACAGGGCCGAGCCGGCCCGGCCCGGCAAATAAATATCCACAGATTTAGTAAAAAACGGCCCTACCAAGCTGCTGCACACACACAGCCCCACGCCGGGTCCCCAGCGTGGTCCCCTGGGGAAACTGAGGCACAGGCCAGGCACCGAATGGGACCCTGGGGCTGTGTGTGTGTGTGTGTCCCCTGAGTCCCACCGGGCTGCTGGGGCAGGGAGAGGGGGACCCCAACCCATTCCCAACCCACACAGCCCCCCCACCCCTGGGGGTGCCCGGTTGGGGCTGGCGGCGCCCTGCCCCGTGCCGAGCACCCATCCTGCCCAGAGGCTGGGCCACCTGCAGGCTGAGGCCGGCCGGGTTGTTACACCCACGGACGGGATCCAGCGCCCCGTCGCGTCCCGGCTTGCCCGGCCGGCGGGGCAGGGCGGAGGGCGGCTGGCACGGCCGGGAGTGCCGGGGCAGGGTGGGAGAGGCGAGCCCCGACCTGCCTCTGCTGCCCGTTCCAGCCCACGCCTGGAACCCACGGCGGGGCTCAGCCCCCCCCCAGCACCCCCACAAAGCCGCCCCCAGATTGGGGTCCTGGATGGAGATGGTGGGGGGTGCTCAAGGCGGCGAGTCCGCCGGGTCGGGGCCATCCCGCTCTCGCCTCCGAGGGAGCACTGAGGGGTTCCCTGAGGGGCTCCCCGGGGTCCCGGTTCTGTGGGTGCTGCGGGGGGGGCACTGGGGGGGCTGGTTGGCTTTGCTGCTCCCGGGGCCTTTACAGGGGCTTTCTTGGAGGGGTTAACTCAGCCCACGCTCCCGCTCGGCTCCTGTTCCAGCCACGCCGTCGAGTTCTCACAGCCGAGCACTGTGGGTGGCGGATGTGGGGGGGTCAGGCCAGGCTGGGACCCCCATCTCTGCCCCGGGGGGGGGTGTGAACCCCGCGGTCCACCACCGGCTCGACACCGCGGCCCCGGATCCCGCGCGTGGACGGTTTGGAGCTGGGTTTGTCCCAGGCAGAGCTGTCGGGCTGTGGAGGGGCCTGTCCCTCCTGCCCCGTGCCGGGACCCCGGGGGTCGCTGGAGCCCGGGGGGGTCACTGGTGGAGGTGGCCCCACTGTGTGTCTGTGCCCACCGGTGCCCCCCCGTGCCTCCATCGCTGCCCTATAACCGCCCCATCGGGGCTCCCCGGCACCGGCCGCCGCCGCCAGCGGGGACGCGAGTGGGGACACGAGACGTGTCACGGCCCTGCGGGGGTCCCACAGCGGGCGGGCGGCGCAGGGACCCTGCGGAGCCCCGGCCCCCCCCGGGGCCGCCCCTCCCTCTCACGGCGCGCGGGGAACCCCCATCCCACGTGGGCGCTCTGCGGGCGCGGCCAATGGGAAGACGCCGCGGAGCGGGGGGGGGGAGTAGGTGGGGCTCCGCCGTTGGGCTCTGGCCACGCCCACGGGGAGCGGTCAGCCAATGGGTGGGCGGGTGGGCGGGGCCAAGGCGAATGTTGTGACGGTGGGAATTGGACGCGGTGTGACACGGGGGGGGAAGGAGCACGGGGGGCGATGGGGGACGGGGGGGACGGATGGCGGCGGGGGGACGGGTCACGGGGACCGGCCGGGCGGCGGGGCCGGGCTCTGACCGGGGAGAGGCGGGCGGGGGGGACAGTCAGCCCCGGGAGCGGGGAGGGGGAGCGGCACGGACAGACGGATAAGGGACAGGCAGCCCCGAGGGGGGGGACGCACGCTGGGACAGACGGACCGGGGACACACAGCCCCGGGGAGGGGCGGGGGGGGCGCGGACAGGCGGCCTGACACACGGGACAGGCAGCCACGGGGGGGACACGGGGCCAGGCAGCCCGAGGCAGGGACAGACGGACAAGGTGACAAGGGGACACACAGACGCAGACACGCACCCTCAGCCACCCCCCCCTTTCCTCCGCCCCCCAGCCAGACGCACCCCCCGGGGCAGGCGAGCGCAGGGGGAGACCCCCGGGACCGCGGCTGCCTCCCGGCTCCTCCGGGCGGTCTCGTCCCGGGGCCGCCGCGGGGAGAACCCCGGGGGTGGGGGGGGCGGCACGGTGGCCCCTCCGCCGCCGTCCCCAGCCGGGGATGCAGCCCGGAGCCGCGGGGAACCCTGGGTCGAGACTTCGGGGTACGGCGGCCCAAAACCCACCCGGGACTGCGTGTCCTCCGAGGTAACGGCGTGGGGGGGCGGCGGGGGGGAACCGCGTTTGGAAGGAGCCGGTGGGGGCTCCGGGGGGAGCGGGAGGTTTTATTCCCAGGAGGGATTTGGGGGGGGGGGGGGGGGTGTCACTCCGCGGGGACGTGGGGACCGATTTGCGGTGACACGGTTGGCAGCGGCAGGACGGCCACGGCGCGACCTCTCCCCTTCTCCAGGGATTTGACGCTGGGCCAAGCGGCGATGGAAATGTCATTGTCACGGCACGGGGGCCCGGAGGAGTAAAGGGCTGCGCCACAGGGACGGGAGCGGGACGCTGCCGCACCGAGCTCTGCTCCGCAGCCCGAGAGGCGCCTGGCCCCGAAAAGCCAGCGCAGCCCCGGGCGGAGGGGGCAGCGGGGGGACTGTGGGCTTCGTCCACGCTCCCACGGGCTACAAGGGCCACGGGACAATACCTGGGGGCCGGGAGCCGTCCCGCCGCCCGCTTGAGGTGCAGGACATTGGCCTTTTGACCGGACTCTGGCTCCTGCCCGAGCCCGATGAGGAGCCGGGGCTGCGCGTGAACCTATGCAGACCAGGAAGAAATACATTTTCCTGACTTTCCTCGCCTCTTGGCTCCTGCTTTTCTTCTTTGGAGGAGACCAGCTGCGCCGTTTCGCTTTCTTTTCCCGGAGAAAAGTTGAAGCCCGCAGGAACTGGCCCCACTGGACGGATCGGTCCCTCCTCAAAAGCTTTGCAGACCCCGAGGAGCTCCTGAGCGATGGGGACCCCTCACTGCCATCGCCCCGGGAGCGGCAGGTGGCACGGCTGAGCGTCTACAAGAACAGCAGATGCCGGATGGAAACCTGCTTTGACTTTTCCAGGTGTGAAAAACACGGCTTCAAAGTCTTCACCTACCCCCGGGAGAGGGACCAGCCCCTCTCGGAGAGTTACAGCAAAATCCTCGCCTCCATCGAGCGCTCTCGCTACTACACCCCGAGCCCCGAGGAAGCCTGTCTCTTCGTCCTCAGCATCGACACGCTGGACCGCGACCATCTCTCGGGTCAATACGTCCGTAATGTCGATGAGAAAATCCGCAGCTTCCCGCTGTGGAATGGCGGCCGCAACCACCTCATCTTCAACCTCTACTCGGGCACCTGGCCCAATTACACCGAGGACCTGGGCTTCGACATCGGCCAGGCCATCCTGGCCAAAGCCAGCTTCTACACCGAGAGCTTCAGGCCTGGCTTTGACATCTCCATCCCTCTCTTCTCCAAGGACCACCCCCAGCGCGGCGGGGAGAAGGGTTGGTTGTATCAGGACTCGATCCCCCCGAAAAAGAAATATTTGTTGGTGTTCAAGGGGAAGCGGTACCTGACCGGTATCGGCTCCGGCACCAGGAACGCGCTGCACCACATCCACAACGGGAAGGACATCATCTCGCTCACCACCTGCAAGCACGGCAAGGACTGGGAGAAGCACAAGGACACGCGCTGCGACAAGGATAACGTCGACTACGAAAAGTGAGTGGGAAGATGGGGTGGGAAAGGGGGTCTGGCGGGGGGACACGCACCCTGCAAATGTTCCTGCCCCTCTGCGGGGTGCAGCCATGCCCGTCTGGTGGCTGGACCTCCAGATGTGGGGAGAGAGGAAAGTTTTGGGCTCTCCTGAAGTAGCTGAGGGTTTCATTTCCATGGAGGGGAGCCGATTGTTCAGGGCTTTCCTGCTCTGCATTAAAGTTCAAGTAATCTGGCGAGAGCAGCTCTTATCTGCAATCACTGCGGCTGCCTCTAATACGATTTCCCTTTTTCCTAACGCTGATGAATGATGCTTTTCTTCTCCCCCCTCCTGCCCTCCCCTAACGTAAACGTTTCTCTTGGAGATGAGCCCAAAACATCCCCCCCCTCACTGGCTCCACCAAAAGTCCCACAAAACCGGTGGCTCCTTGGGCACCCCGCTGTGGGCAGCCCCGAGCTCACCCAGACGTGGTGGGGTGGGGGGTCCCCCTGCATCCCCTCTCGCAAATGGGGATAGTGGCAGCAGTGTGTGATGGATTTGGTAAAAAAATTGGGGGGGGGGGGGCAAAGGTTTGTGAGTTTGGGTTTTTCTCCACGGTGCGGGGACGCACGTTGGCTCCTCACCTCCCCGTCCTGCTGGGACCCGTCACCCACCACCCGGTGCGGGGCTGGTGAGTGCAGACCCCGTCCCGCTGCTTGGGGACATCCCGCAGCCACCTGGCTGGAGAGCAGATGGGGAGAGGCCACGTTGGGCATCATCCTCAAAGCGTCTTAGGAGGTGCTGAGAGGTAAAAGTGGAGCCGGGGTGCTGCAGGCACCGGGATTAACCGGGACGTGGGGGTGGCTCAGGCACCACATGGCCCCATCCCGGTGGGTGCCACCAGCCCCGCAGGGTCACCCCCTGCCATGAAGCCTTTTTGGGGATGGGACATCGCAGCATGGTGGGATGGGGGACACCAAAGTCAGCCCCACGCTGTGCCGAGGGCTGGTGGGATGAGAAATCCCCCTCCCATCCGGCCCAGGTAATCCCCTAATGCTGTTTGCAAGTACGGGGAGATTTACACCTCGCGTGGGGCGGCTTGAGGCAGCAGATAGATGGAAAACACGTGGCGCAGGGCAGCGTGCTGGTGCGTGACACCGAGCCCCTGCCGTCCTGCTTGTCCCCATGGGACACCCAGGCAAAAAAGCCATCAGTGTCTGCATCATGCTCTGCCCGACCCCACATCAGGGATTTATGGCCTCGTGCGCCGGGAGAAGATGTCCCAGACCCAGAGCTGGGGCAGTGACACTGGGGACAGGCCACGGTTGGTAAAGTGAGATCCCAGCTGTCCCCTTCACCCAGTGCCAGTTTGCTCGGGGTGGTGGGTGCCGGCGTGGCGGAGGGCAGCACGGGGAGCGGAGGAAGGCCTTGCTGGGGGCTCCATCACCCTCCTCGCGCCGGGGGGCTGCCTAAAACAAACCGGTTCTGTGCCCGGATAAAGGGCGGCTTGTGGCAGCGCCGCGGTCCGGCCCTGCTGCGGGCTGCCCCGGGTTTAAAGCAATCCAAGCGGGTTGGGAAAGGCTCTCTGGAGCCGACGGGTCCCCCGACAGCACCGTGCCTGGCCGGAGCCACGGAGGGGCCGGGTGGAGGGAGCACGGCAGGCGCCCGTCCTGGTTCCTAACAAAACAAGGAAGCCCTGATGGCGTGATTACTCGGAAACCGCAGCGCGTCAGGAGCAAAGTATTTCCATCGGGAGGTTTTGGCCCCACAGCCCGGCCGGCGCCAGCCTCCCCGCGACGACCGCCTGCGAGGGGAGGCTGCCCGCAGCCGCTCTGCCCCCCCGGGACGCATCCTGCTGCCCGCCCAGCTCCGGCAGTGGGAACGGCCCTGCGGAGGTGCTGGGGGTCACGGCAGGGTTTGGGGTGCCCAAGGAATGGGTGGCAGCAGGGCTGCCCCAAGGGCGAGCAACTCCAGGGCTGTGGCCATCGCTGCTGTAGTTTCACGGGGGGGTCTGGAGGCTGTTTGAGCCCCTCCGGCGGGTCGCTCAGCCAGGAGCCGGGGTGTTAATGAGGCAGGGTGTGCTAATGGGGGTTTCACCTTCTGTTGGAGACGTTGGGGTGGTTCCTCCGGAGGAAGGGTTTGATCATAAAACTTTGTGCCTTGGCATTGGGGCTGATTTCTCACATCCCAGGGCACCAGGATGCTCCCAGGTGCTCCCGAACCCACAGAGGGGACACATCCTCAACCCCCAGGTTGGGACCAGCCCCACGTCCCCACCACGGGGAGACCCTTCACCCCTGGGGACCAGCACATTTCAAGCAGCCCTTTGGCTTTGTGGCCCCCCCCTCACTGGACCACGCTCATCCCCCCGGGCCCATCCAGGACCTGGCTGCCCCGTCCCTCCCTTCCCGCGGGCAGGAACAGACGGGGTCTGTCCCGACCTAAAGTCAATATTGGATTTTCCGGCGCGGTCGCAGGGACTCGGCAGCGGATGCACCTCTCCCCACCGGCCTCACAGAAGGGGCTTTCATAGCCCCACGGTGCAAGCCCAACCCAGAGGGGGGGCCCACTGCCTGCACCCCTGCAGGCAGCCGGCCCTCTGCCCCCGCTGAAACGCTGCCAGGGCAGGCAGGGCCGGTCCTGCCCTGCAAGCCTGGGCACCGCGGAGGAGTTGCTGCAGTTTCGAGCTCGGGGGTTTGGGCGCTGGCTTTGCACAGGGTTTAATTACAGGCAGGTGGAGGGAGCTGGGTAACGCCTTCGAAGGGCACCGGGGTCCTATGCTGACCCCCCCCGCTCTTTAAGCGATGCCCACGCGCATCCCTCCATCACCCAGGACCTCTCTGCTCCGCTGGCCTCGCAGAGCCGGGGCTGTTTGGAACCAAAATCAGCCTGGATCAATCCTAACGCTGCCCTGGGCTGACTCCGTGCCCCCCCAGGAGGGATGTTGAGCCTTTCTGGGCACCAGTGACCCCCCTCAGGATGCTCATGGGTGGGTGGGGGCTGTGTCTGACCCCCACCCCATCTCCCACCCCAGGTTCGACTACCAGGAGCTGCTGCACAACTCCACCTTCTGCATCGTGCCCCGGGGCAGGCGCTTGGGCTCCTTCCGCTTCCTGGAGGCGCTGCAGGTACAGGCCGGGTTGGGGGGTCGGGGGATCCCCCTCCCTGGGATCTGGGGGGGGGGCTCTGTCCCAGCCTGTGTGGGGTCCTGCCGTAGGCTGCCTGCATCCCCGTGCTGCTGAGCGATGGCTGGGAGCTGCCCTTCGCCGAAGCCATCGACTGGGGCAAAGCTGCCGTCGTGGGCAACGAGCGGCTGCTGCTGCAGGTACCGCGGCCGGATCCTGCCCCACGCCAGGCACGAGGGACCCCCCCATGTTGGTGCCAGTGGTGGTGGAGCCCCCAGTCAAGTTTGGGGGTGAAACCTCTGCAGCTGAGCCCAGCAGCCCGGCTATGGGTGGATGCAGGGGGGGGTCTCATCCAGCCCGCACTGGGGGTCCCACCCCAGCCGCAGCCCTGGGGCGGTGCTGAGCATCTCCCCAGACCCAAAGCTCTTGGAGCACCTGGGCCAGATCCTGCTCCAGGGAGAGGAGGTGGCAGAGTGGTGGTGGCACCGCATCCTCGGCCATGGGGTGTCCCTGGCGATGGCGTGGAGGTGATGGGGGTGAGACAACCCTGCCGGGGGGCTGGGGGGGGCTGAGGTGAGGAACCAGCTCCCCGCCTGCCACCACAGATCCCCTCCGCCGTCCGCTGCATCCACCCCGAGCGCGTGCTGGCTTTCCAGCAGCAGACCCAGTTCCTGTGGGACGCCTATTTCTCCTCCGTCGACAAGATCGTGCACACCACGCTGGAGGTGAGCCCCCCCCTGAACACCGCGCCCCCTCCTCCCAAGCCCCCGGGGTCACAACCCGGGTGCTGAGAGCATCTCTCCGGCCTCTGACAGATCATCAAGGACCGGCTGCTCCCGCACCGCTCCCGCTCCCGCTTCCTCTGGAACACGCTGCCGGGGGGGCTCCTGGCTCTGCCCGACTTCTCCACCCACCCCGGGGAATTTCCCTTCTACTACCTGCAGCACGGTAGGACCCTGCCTGCCCAGCTGAGCACGGCAAACTCAGCGCATGCCACAACACCCATCCTCTCCCCGGCCTTTTTCAGGCTCCAGCCCCTCCGAGAAGTTCACGGCTTTCATCCGGGCCGTCTCGCCGGGGGGCTCCCCCTCCCAGCCCATCCTCAGGCTCATCCAGGCCGTGTCCAGATCCCAGTACTGCGCTCAGGTGGGGGGAGCTGAGCCCCACGCTGCTCCGTGCAGCTCCCGGGGGTGCAGCGGGAGGGATGGGGCAGGGTCCTGTGGGCAGGGAAGGGCCAGAGTGGGGTTGGGGGTGGGTGGGGGGTGGCTGATGGTGTCACCTTTGGGTGGGTAGAGCTGTCCCCCCCAGCCCACCGGGGTGGAGGTGGGACCATCTGTGGGTTTATTCTGGTCCAAACCACCATGAGATGGTTTTGGGGTGAGCTGGGCTGGAGTGGGTCCTGCTGCAGTGCTGGGAGGGGAGGGGGGGCTCAGCCCTGGCCGCCCCATAAACACCAACACACCCCGATGGGCCACCCCGGCCAAACTCCTCAGACACGCTGATCCTCCCGCCTGCAGATCGTGGTGCTGTGGAGCTGCGAGAAACCGCCACCCCCGCGTGGGAAATGGCCCCAGACCACCGTGCCTGTGACCATCATCCAGGGCAGGGGGAAGGTGAGAGGAGCCGGGACGCGGGCAGGGGGCTGGGATGTGGGCAGGGAGCCGGGACACCCACCCCGCGGCCCATCCCGACCTGATTATTCCCCTCTGTAGCTCAGCGACCGCTTCTTCCCCTACGCGGCCATCCAGACGGACGCCGTGCTGAGCCTGGACGAGCACACCAGCCTCTCGACCAGCGAGGTGAGGCCATGGGCACCGCGGTCCCCAGCCCCGTGGAGCTGGGGCGAGCCCCGTGCCGAGCCGGGGACGATGCTCAGTGGGCACCACGGGGCTGTCAGGGAGCAGCGCCCACTGTCCCCATGTCCCCACACCCAGGGCATGCTGCCGGGGGAAGGCAGAGGTGGTGGTGAACCCCCTCCCGTGACACAGTCCCCCACTCTGTGCCAGGTGGACTTTGCCTTTGTGGTGTGGCGCAGCTTCCCCGAGCGCATCGTGGGCTTCCCCACGCGGAGCCACTTCTGGGACCCCGAGCAGAGGCGCTGGGGCTACACGTCCAAGTGGACCAACGAGCTCTCCATCGTCCTCACCGCCGCCGCTTTCTACCACAGGTACCCGGCCGGGGAGGGGGCTGGCAGGGTGGGGGGCTCAGCTGCATCCTGCCCCCCTCCCTCGCTCCCTACCCCAGGTATTATCACACCCTTTTCACGGAATACCTGCCGGTGGGGCTGCGGGAGCTGGTGGACGGCCTGGCCGCCTGCGAGGACATCCTGATGAACGTCCTCGTGGCCGCCGTCACCAAGCTGCCACCCATCAAGGTCACCCAGCGGAAGCAGCACAAGGACACGGTGTCCCAGCAGGTAGGGTGCAAAGATGGGGATGTGGGGACCCCCCCCCAGGCTGGGGAGCGGAGCCCCTCACCCCATGCTCCCCTCCTGCCAAGGTGAAGGGCACGGCGGGGGCAGCCGGCGGCCGGCGTTTCTCCCAGCAGCAGGATTGCCTCAACCAGTTGGCGGACTGGTTCGGCTACATGCCCCTTGTGTCCTCCCAGCTGCGCCTCGACCCCATCCTCTTCAAGGACCAGGTCTCCGTCCTGCGCAAGAAATACCCACGTTTGGAGAAACCCTGAGGGCTGCCGGGGATCGGGGTCAGGGCCGGCCCCGGGTGCCCCGTTCGTGGTGCACGGAGCCCTCCCAGAGCGGGTGGTCGCTGCTGACGGGGTTTTACTCGTTATTGGGTTTTACCAGTACAATAAAGGTGGGTGGAGAGGCAGAGTCTGGCTGGTGGCTGTAGGATATGGGGGAGCGGGCTGTGCCTGGCGGGGAGCACTGGGAGCACCAGGGGTTTGGGGCACCATCGGCACCCGGGCACCCTGGAAATAACCTGTGTGGCACCCAGCTGTATATGCAGCGCCCCCCCCCTGGCCCCCAGCCCCGCAGAAAGGGCGAGTCCTTTGCCTTCCCAAGCGCAAACAGAGAAGCGATAAGAACCGAGAGCGAGGCGTGTCCTCCCTCCCCCCAGGCTGGGATGGGTCCCCCCACAGCCCCAGGCCACCCCAGCACCCCACTGCCTCGCAGCGCTCCCCAGAGAAGGGGAAAGAGTTGTTTCAGTTTCATTTCCCCACCAGTTGACTAGAAATAGGGAAAATTAAGGCTGCTGGCCTCCAACAGCTGCTCTCCTCCGGCCACCGCAGCCGTGGGTCCGTCCTTGATGGCTTCACTCCGAGCAGACACCTGAGATAACGCCCGGCGCCGCCAGACCCAACATCCCCCACTGCGCACACCCAGCCCTTTGTTCCACTTTATTTTCCACGCATGAGAAGTCCCTCTCAGAACACGAGGGGGCTGCCGGGGTGGGCGCTCAGTCGCGGGGGGGCTGGCACTCCCGGCAGTCCCGCATCTCTTCGGAGTAGCTCTCCACCTGGATGGTGGTGGTGTGGAAGCGGAAGGTGCCCTGCAGCCGGGAGCTGGCCTCCTCCAGCACCTCCTGCGCGCTGGCGCCCGCGTCTGCAAGGAGCAAGGGAGGGGATGTTGGGGTGTGAGTGAACCCCGAATCCCTCCCCGTCACCCCCTCCGTCGCTCCGCCGGGGAGCGGTGACTCACTGATGGCGATGTGCACCGAGAGCAGCGGCTGCGCGGCCGTCAGCGCCCAGATGTGGAGGCTGTGCACGGCCTCCACCCCCGCCACCGCCAGCAGCGTCTCCCGCACGGCGTTGAAGTCCATCCCTTTGGGGGTACCTGAGGAGGGAGAGCCATGGGTGCTGGGGGGAGACGGGGGATGCGGCACCCATGGGTGGCCCCCACAACCCAGATCCCACCCCCCCGGCGAGTCTCTACCCTCCATGAGGACGAGGAGGACGTCGCGGAGGATGGTCAGCGTCGTCCCCAGAACCAGTGCGGAGAAGAGGAAGGTGCAGATGGGATCCACGTACTTGTACTCGGGCTGGAGGGGAGGGGGGAGAGGGTGAGGCCCCTCCAGTGCTGTCACCCCACCCCAAATCCTCATCGGCACCAGCAGGGAGGAGACACAGGCCCCTCCATCTCGCCCCTGTGCCTGGCCAGGGCTGGCAGAAGCCACTGTCCCCGAGTCCCCAACATCCCCTTTGCCCCCGTGACAACCCATACCTTAAAAAAGATGATGTAGGACGCGATGAGGACGCCGACGCTCTGCAGCAGATCCCCCACGACGTGGACGAAGGCAGCACGGACGCTGGCGTTGGGCTGCTCGCTGGCTGCCCCGTGGCTGTGCCCGTGGCCCGTCTGGTGCAGAGCCACCCCCATCCTGCGGGCAGGGCAGCGGTGACATCCCCAGGGCCACTGGGCATGGGGGGTGTGGGGGGACGGGGACACTCGGGGAGGGCGAGACCCGGCCGTACGTACACGATGTTGACGGCCACGGCGCAGGCGGAGGTGATGAGCATGACGTTGCCTTCGATGTCGTAGTTGTCCGAGAGCAAACGCTGGGCCGCCAGATAGACGAGGACACCCGTCACCACCCAGATGGAGAGCACGGAGAGCAGGGCCCCCAGGATCTCTGCAGAGACACCCCACGCACCCCACATTGCTGCTTCGCCATCACACCGAGCCTGAGCACCCCCCTGCTCCCCCTCCCCAGTAGCACCGGGGTTCGGGGTGGGCACCCAGCACCCATCCCCAGGGTTGCTCCCTGCATGAGGATGTTGGTGCCTCTGCCCTGGCTCCCCACGCTCCCCAGGGCTCCCCGAGGCACCCTGGGATGCTCCAAGTGCTCCCTGGGGTCCCCAGAAGCTGGGTGACAGCCCCCAGGGTTGGTGTCACCCCATTACCTGCCCGATGCCAGCCGAAGTTCATGGTTTTGGTGGGGGGGCGTGAGGACACCCAGAGAGCAAAGAGGCTGATCATGATGCTGGCGAAGTCTGTCAGGAGGTGGGCTGCGTCTGTCAGGATGGCCAGGCTGTGGGCCAGGTACCCCCCTGTGGAGAGGGGACATCGGGGTGGCATCGGGGGGAGATGTCCCACCAGAGGGGGCAGGGGGGGGAGCGGTTGTCCCACCGTGGGGAGGGTCCCACCCAGACCAGGTCACCCTGAACCACAGTGGGGACCCCACTGGGTGCTTCAACCCACTGAAAAGCAACAGGGAGCCCTGCCCGCACCCTGCCTGCACCCACAACGGGCAGCCAGGACACGAGGGGCTGCGGGCAGCCACTCGGGGTGCCCCCGTGGGGACCACCCCGCCCGGAGCCTGCGCCCACCACTCACCCACGGCTTCCCCCACCATGAAGACAAGGCAGATGCCAGCAGCCAGGTAAAGCTTCCTGCGTGCCCGCTGCTGCTGGCCGGGGTGGCCAGCGGCCCCCCGTGCGTGGCAGTGCTGGCCGCGCCGTGCCCCCAGCTCCAGGGCGGGCGCCTGTCCCTGCACCGAGTTGTGCCCGTTCTTAGGCGCGGCCCCCAGGTAGGACCTGCTGGGGAAAGGGGTGGTCGGGGGCTGAAGTGGGGAGCCTGGGACAATTCTGGGGAGCGCCTTGGCCCCTGAACGCTCCCCCCCGGCCCCTTCTCCAGCCAGACGCCTCCAGGGGACCCCACCTGGGAGCCTCACGGGAAAGAGGAGACACCACATCCCCAGCTCCCCCCCCGGGCATTCCCTACCCGCCTGCGCCCTCGCTCAGCAGGTGCCGCTTCTCCTCGCCGGCTGCCATCCTCCTCCGAGGCGGGGGGGCCGGAGCGGGTGACCCCGGCGTGTGGCCGCCGCCGGTGGCAGCTGGTGGCCTCGGCCCGTGCGAAGCGACCGGGACTCGTGTGCAAAGGCCGGCGGGGGGAGGAGGGGGCCAGGCCGGCTGCAGAGCGCCCGCGGCCGCCCGCCCTGGGGCCCGCTCACCCGGCACCCGGGGGGGCTGCAGAGGGAGCGGGGAGGGGGGGAATTACCCCGGGACCCCGCCATGGGTCCCCTCAGGAACCGCACACCAGGGCGCGGGTGCAGCCCCTGAAGTGGGGAGAGGATGGAGCGTCCCCCTGTCCCCCCTGAAGGCACCAGTGACTCCCCCCACCCCAGGGAGCCCTCGGGTCCCCCCCAGTTTAGATAAGCCTGGGGCCGCCCCCCGCCCCCACGTGTCTGTGACTCCTGCCCACCACCCCGGGGAGCAAGCGCTAATTGCCCTGAGGTTAATTACAGCTGTGGCACAGCCCAGAGCCCTGCTGCGGGCGCTGCCTCAGTTTCCCCTTGGCCAGGCGCCGAGCCAGCCTTACGTTTTCACATCTGTGCCATAGTTTTGCATTCATGGTAGCTTTCTGCAGCCGTGTGAGCTCAGCTCGATGTCAAGTCTGTCCCCATTTTGGGGACTGGCAGAGCCCGGAGCATTCTCACCCCCCACGCCGCATCCCCAAGCCCGGGTGAGCACTGGCCCTGGGCACCCCAGGAGATAAATCCTGCCGGGTGCCTGTTACATCCCCAGGCAGGCGGCCAGGCGCAGGGTGCCAGCGCTACCGAAGGTGCTAATGAGGTCAAAAATTAATTGTTGGACTGGGAGGTGTCCCTCTGCCGTGCCGGGTGCTGGCGGGGACACCAGTGATGGCACCGGCCCAGAAAAACCCACCCAAACCCCAGTGCCCATCGCGGGGCTGGTGAGGTGAGAATGAGAGGCGAGGTGAAAAAAAACATCCAAACCACAGTTTTCTTTACAAAATACACAAAATTCAAATCCATGACAATTATATACAAAACAAAGAAGATATAAAACGTGCGGAATTGTCTGTTTGCACCCGTATAGAAAAGTGTCCCGTGCTGGAGCAGGAGCCAGCTTGTGAGGCCGTCGGCCCCCACATGTGTCCCCCCCACCCTGAGTCCCATCGCCGGACATCCTGTGCCCGCGGCGCTTCTCCTGCGCTGGCAACGTCACTGCGGCTACTGGGGAGTTGCTGGGGGGAAGGATGGGGGAGTCAAGGGGGGTCCAAGCCCCCAAAGCTCCCCCGTGGGTGCTTGAGGGTCCCGGGGAGGTGGGTTCGGCTGTGCCACCCCTTACCTATCACCGTCCTCTCAGGTACCACATCCTCCTCCA
This sequence comes from Athene noctua, assembly GCF_965140245.1. Lineage (NCBI taxonomy): Eukaryota > Metazoa > Chordata > Aves > Strigiformes > Strigidae > Athene > Athene noctua. Next base: position 4,073,249 of record NC_134060.1, read on the forward strand.
CTTCTTCTTCCTCCCCATCAAAATACTCCTCGTCTTCCTCAGCTGCAAACAGGCGGCCAAACGTCACCACCGGGAAGGGTGACGGGTGCCACCGGGTCGGTGGGAGTTGGTAAAGGGGCATCGGGGAGGGTCAGGGGCTGAATTACCGGGGTCGAAGTCCAAGGCGCGGACTGCCTCGGCGAGGTGGTCCAGGCTCACCGAGAAGGCGTCCATGCTCTCGTAGCCGTGCTCGATCTTCTCCAGCCTGCCGCCCTTGGAGGCCTCCACGATCCTGAGCAGGGAGAGCACAGCCATGTCCCACCGCCGTCCCCTCACCATGCTGGGGTGCTGGGGTGGGGGGTCGGGGCATCCCCGCACTCGCTGCCTGGGTGCCACCAGCAAAGACCCGCAGCCGAGTCCTGTCTGGCTGCAGGACTGAGGAGCACCAAATTTTCCTCATTTTGGGACACTTACGTTTTAATGAGCTGCTTGGCGTTCTGTAGGGAGAGAGAGGAGAGGTGAGTGAAGCCACGTGGCAGCCACTGGGATGTCCCCAAGCCGGTGGGACCGCGTGCGAGCACCAGCGGGGACAGGGTGGAGGTTTGGGGGTCTCACCATGAGGAAGGCAGCCCCCCCAGTCTCCTCCATGGCCTGAATCGCCGTCTCCACCAGCCGGCTTGACTTCTCCAGCTGCTCCTTGTACTGGCAGATGAGGCCCTGGACGAAGCCCGTCTTGTCACCCTGCTCACGGGTGATGCGCTGCAGCAGCTCCGACTTCTTCTCCTCCAGCAGCGCTGCCAAGGCGTCGAAGCGAGCGCACAGCTCCCGCCTGGCCGCCTCGCTGTTCTCCTGCGGGGACGAGGGGCAAGGGATGCCACGTGTGTGTGTGTCCCTCAGCACCGGCAGCATCCCGGGCGTTTCCCTGCTCTTGGGGGTTCCAGCTCACTTTTGGCCATCCTAAATAGCCCCTGGCTGAGGTTTCACCCCCGTGTTTCGGAGGGCTCCTTTTCTCTCTTTCCTCACCTCAGTGCTCCGGCACGAGTCCTCCAGCTGGGAGATGATGGTCTGGATCCGGTCGTTCCCCGCCACCAACATGGAGATGCAGTTGTTCAGCTCGGTCTGGGCAGGGATAGACAGAAACAGCTTGAACTCCAGCAGGGACAGGGACAGGGACATCTCCCATCCCGACATGGGGATGGGCTGGGCATTGCCTGGCCCCAGCTCTGCTCCCCCCACAAGCTGTAACTGTTCTAAATATAGGCTGTCTCCTGGGCGAAGTCACCCGGGGGCTATTAATACCCCATGAGCGGGTCCCAGTGCTATTTGTGGCTGCCCCAACTCAGCACATCGCCCCAGGACCAGACATGTCCCCCGCAGCCCCCCCCTGTGCTCCCCCCCACCCCCCCCCTTCCCCAAGGCACCTTCTGTCCCTGGAAGATGGTTTGCAGGGGGGCGACCTCGCAGTCCTTGTGGGCACCGAAGACTTTGCACATGGAGCAGGTGGGGACCTCACAGGTGACACAGTAGATGTTGATCCGCTCGTCCTCATGCTCCTTGCACATGGGGTGCTCCCCCTTCTTCAGTGGCCTGCTGGAGAGAGTGGCACGGCTGCGGTGACGTCCCCGTCAGGGTGACATCCCCGTCGGGGTGATGTCCCCAATGCTGTGATGTCCCCAATGCTGTGATGTCCCTGCCGCGATGGTGTCCCCATTGCAGCATCATCCCCACCACGATGACACTCTCCTCGGAGCATCATCCCCACTGCGGTGAAGTCCCCACTGATGCTGCACAGCCACCCCAAAATCAGGTCCCTGGGAAAGAGGCCAGATCCTGGCATAACCCCACACTTGCTCCATCGGGAGCCACTGACTGCTGTGCCTCTGTAAGCCTCAAGCCCAGTAAGCCCCAGTTTAAACCAGTGTGACACTGGGTACAGCAGCAGCCAGCACCAGTAGGCGAGGGGCTCTAGGGAGGCTGCATAAGTGCCTTGATCTTCCAGGATTTATTGTTGACACCCAACGCATGACCGGGGTGGGAGCGCCCAGAAACCTCCGGGGGGTCCCAGCCAAGGGGCAGCAGTCAAATCATCCCCTCTACAGCCAGGTCACCCCCTCTACAGCCAGATCACCCCCTCTACAGCAAGGGGGGACATGGAGACAAGCCAACCCACTGAAGCAAAGGCAGGGCTGGCCCCTCAAGCCCCCCCGGCAGCCGCAGACACCTGCCATGTGCCATCGTCCCTGTCCCCATGGCTCTCAAATAATATTTACAGCAGTTCAGGGAATTTGGCCAGGACCACTGCTCTGCCTTGAGAGCCTGTGACCCCTCTGTCCCCCTCCCCCCCCCCCCCCCAGCTGCCCCTTATCAGCCAGCAGTGCCTGCTGTCACGAGCAGAGCCTGGATTTGTCCCCCACACCCCTTATCTGCCACCGAATGCTCCGGCTGGAGAGTGGGGGGGGTTCAGGACCTGCCCTGCTGCCACACACACCCCCCCCCACACACACCCCCCCCCGGGACCCACCATCCCTCTGAGCCACACAGAGACCCACACTGCTCTGGGCAGCGTGGGGGTTTTGGGTCAGGAGAGGAAGATTTGGATTGGGGATGAAGTTTTGCGTCAGGAGAGGAAGATTTGGATCGGGGACTGTTGAGCCAGTAGAAAAGCCCCCAATTTCTCCCCCAGCTGCAATCTCCTGTGGTCTCAATGATGGTGCTGGGGCTCAGCAGGTGGGTATCCCCATGTCCCTGCGTCCCCATGTCCCCATGTCTCTGCTGGAGCAAGACACAAGCCATGACCCACAGTCGCCTCTGCCCACCTGGAGAACTCCTGCTTGTAGATGTCGATGATGTTCTCCACCAGCAGGTTCCTCTGCAGCCCGTAGACGCCGTGACGGTCCAGCAGCACCTCATGGCGACACGACGGACACCGGAATCGGCCCCCCGAAATCACAGTGCCCCGGCTCTGCCAGTACGGGTTGGCGGCCTGGGAGGGAGAGATGCACATCGGGGAGGTCCATGAGCGTCCCCACAGCACCACGAGCATCCCGGTGACCTCCAACCCTGGGCAGGGGGATGGGAAATGGGCACAAGGACCCCCTCTCACCTGGAAGACGTCGTTGGCACACTTGCGGCAGAGGTTGTGCTGGCAGGGCAGGATCACCACCGGCTTGCTGAACATCTCCAGGCAGATGGGGCAGATGAGCTGCTTCTCCAGGCTGTCCATGGGGCTGCCATCTCGCAGGATACCGGCTTGGAAATCCATTGGCACAACGGTGCACTCCTCTCACCCGCTCTCAGCTGCCGGCAGCACCCCTCATCCCGCTATTTATAAGTCGCTCCCAGTCACGTGGAGCCAAATTGTGACCCGGAGTCCGGTGTCTGGTGGAGATGCAGCACATGTCACATGGGACTGAGCCATCGGGATGCCACCGATGGCAGTAAACAACAAGCTGAGGACAGGCTGTCCGTGAGGCCCTGACTGCCCATGTGCGGCTGCTGGCACACTGAAACCAGAGCTGGAGGGTAAACAGGGCAAGGCTTCGCCCCGGGGCCAAACAGCCGCACACCCCGGGGGACAGCCTGGCCAGATTCTGGGGCTGGGCCCCACAACGACATCAGGGTGGGGGTGTGGAGGGGTAAAAAACCAGCCCCGTGGACATTCTGACATTGTGATGGTGCCAGGAGTGGGGCAGAGTCGAGGCTGGCAGCAGCGGGGGTGGTTTATATGGAGCATTTCTCTTTGCACCCCCAAAATGTGGCCACTGGTGGGGTGCAGACATGCTTCACCAGTGGGTCCCCAGGTTGTGCTTGGAGGGGAGAGGCAGCACCAGGGAGACGCAGCCCCCACGCCTGGCACATGCACCAGGGTCACCCCCTCCCTCCCCGCGCAGGGGCTGGGAGGCTATTTTGCACCCCCAGACATAGGGTGAGCTGCAGGAAGGGCTGCAAGGGCTGCTCCCCATGCTGGTGTGCCCAGCCATGACCCAACCAGCCCCTCTGCTCGGTTGCAAAACCTGACCCAGAAACGGCTGAGGAGGGAGGGGGGACACACGACACAAAACAACCGAGCACAGCCCCTCGGAACCTGCACCCGCCGGGGACAACAGCCCCAGCGCAGCATGCCCGGCCAGGGCGGCGATAAACAGGGTGTCGTGCCAAATGCCAGCGCCTGTCCACAGGGAGACCTGTAAATATTGGCAGCTGCAGGAGGAGAAAGGGGTAATTATAGCACCTATGTGCCACGCTGGGGGGGGACGGGGTGGGGCAGGGTGGTTGGTGGCTGCTGGTGCACCCACAGCGACTGCGGGCAGGAGGGGATGGGCACTGGGGTGCAGGGGTATGTGGGTGCACAAGTACAGGGGTGCATGGGTGCACAAGTGGAGGGATGCGTGGGGTACATGGGTGCACCAGTACAGGGGTAAATGGGTGCTGGGGTGCAGAAGTGCAGGGGTATGGGGGTAGATGGGTGCACTAGTGCATGGGTGTGCGGGTACACGGGTGCATGGGTAAATGGGTGCACAAATGCAGGGGTGCAGGGGTTCGTGGGTGCAGGGGTAGGTGGGTGCACAGGTAAATGGGTACACAGGGTATGTGGGTGCAGCAGCCCAGGGTTTCATGGGTGCAGGGGTACACTGGTGGATAGGTACAGGGATTCGCGGGTGCAGGGGTACACGGGTCCATGGGTGCAGGGCGGGGGAGGCCCATGGGTGCACAGAGCCTGTTTTCGGTGCAGCCAGACCCCCCCGGGACAGGGCAGCCCCCACAGCTGGTCTGGGTGCTCCTTCCGGGCAGGCTCACATGTCGGCCAAGTGACTGTGCTGGGATCAGCCAAGCACATCTTGCAAAATTGTCCCCGTTTCGGCACTTGGGGCTCTTCCAGGAAGGAACTGGCACGGAAGCAGGGCTGGCTGGGCACTCGGGAGGGCAGCGGGGGGGTCAGCCGCCGACCGGAGCCAGGATTGGGGCACCCACATGGGCACCCATCCCCACGGCCGGGGGGTGGCATTGATTAACTGATTGCTTCTGGACTCGATTAAGGGGATTCGCGGGAACGGAGGGGTTGTAATGCCCTAATCAGCTTTCAAAATCCACAAGGGGTTCGTCGGGCCCTAATTGGCTTGGAGCAGCTTAGGCAGGACCCCGAGGCGCTAATCACCACCGGGCTCCTTCCCAATTAACCCAGGAGAGGTGTGAGAGAGCACGGTGCTCTGGCTGGAGCGTATGTGAACAGCCTCTTCTTGATGTCTGCAGGGCTCTGAGCAGCGGCCGGCCCTGGCTTCTCCCAAAACAGCTGCGACAGCCCTTGGGTCGAGGGGACAGCAGCCGGGAGGGTGGTGGCAGGAGCCTCATGGCCCCCCAAGCCTGTGTATGGGGGGGCACCTCCAGCCCTGCAGCCTGCAGAGGAGAGGCAGAGAGTAGGGAGCAGCACGGGGGGATGGCTCTCTGCCAGGACCTGTGCCACTGTCACACAAAGCCAGACTGCAACCAAAGGTGTGAGGGACTCTACTAATTATTTTTTTTTTCTTCATGCCAAGCAATAAATTAATGAAAATTACAGATCTCTCCCTGGGTGAACATGAGCCAGCAGTGTGCCCTGGTGGCCAAGGCAGCCAGTGGTATCCTGGCTTCTGTTAGCACTGGCGTGGCCAGCAGGGACAGGGAAGGGATCTGAGCCCTGGGCTCGGCACTGGGGAGGCCGCCCCTCGATGAGGGGGTTCAGTTTTGGGCCCCTCACCCCAAAAAGGCCATTGAATGACTCGAGCGTGGCCAGAGAAGGGCAACGGAGCTGGGGCAGGGTCTGGAGCACAGGTCTGCTGGGGAGCGGCTGGGGGAACTGGGGGGGTTCAGTCTGGAGAAGAGGAGGCTGAGGGGAGACCTCCTGGCCCTCTGCAACTCCCTGCCAGGAGGGGGCAGAGAGGGGGGATGAGTCTCTGGAGCCAAGGCCCCAGCGCCAGGCCCCGAGGGAATGGCCTCAAGCTGCCCAGGGCAGGGTCAGGCTGGCTCTGAGGAAGGATTTCTGTGCAGAAGGGGCTGTTGGGCGTTGGAATGGGCTGCCCAGGGCAGGGGGGAGTCCCCGGGATCCCTGGAGGGGTTGAAGAGTCGGGCTGAGCCAGCGCTGAGGGATCTGGGGGAGTTGGGAACGGTCAGGGGGAGGGTCATGGTTGGGCTGGAGGAGCTGCAGGGGCTTTTCCAGCCCGGATGAGTCTGGGTTCTGTGAAAAAAGCGGAGGGCCGTTATTGCCGGGGGAGGTGAGCGCAGCGGCGGGGGATGCAAGGGCAGGGCCGGAGCAGCCGGGCTGCGGGGGACAAGGCGGGGGGACAAGGCGGGGGGACACCACCCGCCGCCCATCGCCGTGCGGGGCCGGCGGCACCGGCCGCGCGCGCCGCCGCGCCAGCGCGGGAACTGCGCGCGCGCCGTCCCGCAGGCCGCCTCCGCCGCCGGCCAATCAGAGGGCGGTGTCACGGAGGAGGGGGCGTGTCCGAGGCGGGGGCGTGGCGGCGGCGGCGCAGGGCAGGAGGGGGCGGGGGGAGCCCTATAATGGCGGCCGGGCGGAGGCGGCGCGGCGGCGGCGCTGAGGTAACGCGGCGCTCGGCCCGGAACGCGTCCGGGTGGTCACCGCAGGGCGTCATAGTGGTGGGGGCCGCGCCGGGCCCAGCCTAGCAACCCGCTGCGGGGTTCCCCGGCCCGGCTGCGCGCGGGGGCTGTGGGCGGCCCGGGTACCTGCTGAGGCCCGCAGCGAGCGGCGCCGCGGTAGTTTCCCTCTGGAGCGAGGTTCCCCCTCGGTGCGGGTGGGGTCCCGGTGTGACAGCGGCTTGCAGGGCCTCCCTGGAGGAGCAGGGTGAAGAGGTGCGGGGGGGGATAATTAATTTTATTCTGTAATTGCTGCTTACGAGGGAGGGAGAGCTCTTCCCCCGCCAGGCGCCGGCTGCAGGCTCCCAGGCCCGCAGGAGGGTGCGGGGCCGGGCCCGGCCTGTTTGCTTTGCCCTGCTCGGCCTGTGGCCTCCCTGTGCCAGGGCCCTCAGCTTGGCATGAGCTGCCCTGGGGAGCGGGCGGCGCTTCTCCTCGGCTTGGGCAATAAACCTCGGTGGCATTTCCAGGCCGGCCTGGCCCGCCGGGGGGGGTGAAGGAAGGCAGGTAGCGACCCCGGCCCTTGGCAGAATGACAGCTCCTCTCTGGTAACAGCACACAGCCAGCTGCCTCTAAACGGGGGGGGCGGTGCATTTTCTGCTCACTTCGAACTTGCTGTGATAGTGCTTGAGTAATACAGTCTCTTCCTCAGGAAATATTTGGCCGCTGGTGAGGTTACAGATCCTGCTCTTCTCCCCGGTGTGGGAGGGGCTGTGGGCCCATCAGATGTTAAGGTGCAGGCTGTAATCTTAACCTGTTCCTCAGGGTCACGCTGCAGGTGCAGGCCTAATGCCTCTTGTGAGCAGAATCTCATGGTAATGTGTTTTTTTAGGCACATCACACTTTAGTTCAAAATATTCTGGTAAATGTTCATCACAGAACTTTGCTGAAAGGTTGAAATGTCTGTGTGGTATTTCCCTGAGACTGATGATACCTCTTTTTCTCTCTCTTTTTCTTTTTTCTTTTTTTATAAAAACAAAAGTACCTAAACCAGTGGAAATAATTGGAAGCTTCCTACTAATAACAGCCTGTTTCAGTGTGGTCCTTACTGCCTGCTTTACTGACATAGAGAATGACATATATTACTGGCAGTCTCACAAACTATTTTAGTTCTATTAGCTGTGATTTTTTTTGTTGTTATTTTTCCATTTCACTCCATTTGACCAGTGATAATTGGCTAGCCAAACTTTTTTTTTTTCCTGTCTATAGTCAGTGTCCTATTTTTGGTTTGTTTGTGTGAAGATGGTGCTGGTGTGTTTTGGTTTATAATCTTCCAGGGAAGTGTGCAGGGAGGGTCATAAACCTGTAGTAGTGTTTGGTGCCTTTTTTTTTTTTGGTGTGTCTCTTGTTTTACTTCATAGAGCAATATCGTAACTTTCGTCCTTGGCCTGTTGAGCAAAAGTGAAAATTAGATGCTGGGTACAAACTTCTTCAATCAGTTACCCTTTTTAACTTTTTGTAACTGTAGACACCTCGTTCAGAGGAGACTAGGTGAAAAATCATAGTAACATCAAAAAATAAATTGGAAGCGATCCAAAGCATCCTCTTGTCTTAGTTATCAGTAAAAGAATTTAATGATTAAATTATATCAAACATATACAATCACCTCCATAAAAGGCAGTGTTAATTAAATCTGTTACTGCCCAACCACAGGCTTCAGCTAGAACCTTTTCTCTGCTATCCCAGGCGTGGATGGAGAGCATGATACCACACTGTTATTCCCACAGATGTTCACAGAAGACACTGAGAGAAAGGAGCAGGAGCATACACGATAGTCCTGCCTCGGCACAGTACAAGTCTAGGTTTGAATTGTTGCCACCTTGAAAACTGGGCTGTATTTGAAATCGTAAATTAATCCCGCCAAAATGATGTAATTTCACTTTTAACAAGTCCGTGGCAACAGGTACAGGTTTACAGAATAGCTTCTGGAATGTTCTAGCACTCGAATGCAGCGTTGCATTCAGTGTAACGCTCGGAGGTGCTGCCCTGTTAATTGCAGGCTTTTGGTAGGCCTGATACCGCTGCCCCAAGCCCTATGGGGGAAAATACAGCCCAGTTCTTGTTCATAAGTTTTAGTTCTGTGGGTTTTTCCCCCTTCCCCAGAACCCTTGATCTTGAAGATGGTGAGTAGCCAGCCTAAGTACGATCTAATACGGGAGGTTGGTCGTGGCAGTTATGGTGTGGTGTACGAAGCAGTCGTCAGGAAGACCTCTGCCCGGGTCGCGGTGAAAAAGATTCGGTGCCATGCTCCAGAGAACGTGGAACTAGCTCTGCGTGAGTTCTGGGCACTTAGCAGTATCAAGAGCCAGCATCCCAACGTCATTCACCTGGAGGAGTGCATCTTGCAGAAAGATGGTATGGTGCAGAAGATGTCCCATGGCTCCAGTTCCTCCCTTTATTTACAGGTACATGAAGCTGAGGTAATGGGGTGGAAGTACTTAATATGGATATGTAGCTGGGAGGGAAGGAGGTGGGTAGCTAAGATTTTTTTTTTTTTTGAGGTATGCTTAGTTAGAAGAGGGTATTGTTTGCATTGATGACACCCAAAAAACCCTATATATCTTTAAAGGAGCGTATCTATTGAACAGTCACCTCTGCCTTGTAATTTGAAGCCATGCCACTAAGACTCCAGGATTTTTTTTTAAAAATGCAAATCTGCTCTGATAATGTGAGGAAACACCATAGGTAAAGCAGAAGGGAGGTGCAGACTGTTGTATTACCTGGGAGAAGCCCTGCTGCAGGGTTAATGAGCAGACACATACTAATGTCTTGGGACAGAGCTCTGAAGAATTTCTTAATCTTGGATGTCCTTGGAAGAGGAAGTAACCTTCTTGCTTTAGGAAGCCAACACTTAAAATTCTTTCAGAAATAATAAGCAATTGGTAGCATGTGGTGAGCTGTTTTCTGAATAAATAAATATTAATCGCTTCAAAGAGAGGTAGAGGTATGATAAGTAAGGGAATAAATACTGCTTCCCCTGAGTGACTACTGAAAGTGTCCTTTAAGTTGCCTTTTAAGTTTGAAGATGCATCTTTTTGAAGAATAAGTAGCTCCGGGAAGACTTTGAAAGATGATCTGATTCATTCCCCTGTCAAGAGGCTGCCCCAACTATAAATCATCCCCTGGCAGAAATTTGTGTCTCTGGTTTAAAAAGTCAGTAGCCTGCTCAATGTTTGTTGTGTTATCCCTAGTCAGCTTTTTTTTCCTTTCGGTTTTTATTGTTGTCGTTCTTGCATGTCTAATGTAGGACCTTTTGTTACTGAACACTCATCTGACAGCCCTTCAGGGCTGTGCAGATCCCGTTGTGCAGAGCGCTCTACAAGCCTGAGAAAGAAGGTTCTTGCCTTTGTAAGCTCCCTGTAGCTTGGTAGTCATTACTGCTGGGATTAGGGTAAAATAATACTGACCAGCTCATGTGGGAGAAGTTAGTGCTTTACCTTCCTGGTGGTTAGTGGATCTGTGAGAGATTGCATCAAATTTGTGGACAGCTGTACAGAGAGGAGCTTAAAAAAAAAAAAAAAAAGCAGGGTGGAACTGCAAGGTGGGGAAGAGCTACCAGATCACCTGTGGTATTGGGTTTTGGTGGTAGTGCCTGTTAACTGTGTGGTGTGTAGATCCTCCCTGTGTCAGGTGCAAGCACTACGAATTGTTTTCCTGCTCCAGAGAAGAGCAAAGGGCAGAGCTGAGCTGACTCCAAAGAGCCTGGGATTGCTTTATAATAGCATGTGCTAAAATAGAGAAAATCAGATCTCCCTTGGCTTGCCCTCCCCTCTCCCCACCCCAGGTGATATTACGTTACAGAGCTGAACGGGTGTGTGGAGGCTGGCTGGGACAGGGGTGTTAGTGTCTCCTGAAGGGCTCTGGGGCAGGTGCTTAGCCGGTGTCAGCTGAACTATGGCAGTAAAGGGAGAGTCCTAAACTAGCCTGGTCTTGGTGCTTTGCCACTGTCACAGATGTGGATCTTGTTGTCCTCACGCTCTGAACTGGGCTGCAAGTATGGCTTCTGTAAGGCCGTGTGGAGGGCAGAGCTGTGCGTTGGTGCTCACTTGGCAGAGGAGGCTCCCTGCTGCCCTGTGATACCTTAATCTCACTGTTGCTGGCTATAAACCCTAAATAGGTAGTTTTCTAGTTCTGTCATGGATTTACAGCTTTAACTTGGTCCAGTTTGAGTACTAGTTGTGCTAGTAATGAAAGATAGCTATAAATTGCCAGTGATTTTGCACTTGGAAAAAGTTGCTTTTTTTTAAAGCACTTTAAAATGCTTCTCTAAATATTAATAGCTACCTTAATTTTTGAAAGCTGGTAGGAGCTGTGTTTGGTTTAGTATACATTGGCTTACTACTAACAGAAATAATTGCAAGACTTACCTTCCAGAGCGTGCTAAGAGCCACTTCAGAGGAGCTGAAGAGGCAAATGTGTAGTTGTGTAAACAGAACTAGTAAAACTCATTGCTGTTTTTACTTTTTTTTTTTTTTTGGTATGAAGCAGTTATTAGAACTGGCTGCTTGAGCTACTCACTCCTTATATTCTAGCAAATAGCTCGTGGGTCACGATGGTGGGGAAGGTGTTACGTACAGGAGCTGTTTGGCTCTGCGGGTGCATTAACATTCCTTCCCCTGAGTTAAGGGATCCTGTGTTAACGCTGGCTAGAATACATGAATGTGTAAGGAGTGGAGAACTGGCTTTAAAAACCTATCGCCGGGCTGCTTCATCAGTGGAGGACAAATACAATCCCCAGGCACTGTACAGAGTTACTTGTTGAGACTTTGTACGTTAAAGTTGTTAGCAGAGTGGGTGGGACAGGCTTTGCTGGGGTGGGACACTGTCCAGCTGAAACAGATGGGAGTGCAATGGCCATTTAGTATCTCTCAAAATACTGTTATCTGGGTCTAGCTCTAGTCTCTGGGCAGGAGCCGTGAACTTGATATGCTTCGCACGCATGAAAATAAGAAGGCTGTCAAATACATTGTGATGATTTTTTTTTTGTTTTTCTTTTTCATCAGAAATATTGCATAAAGTTTTATTTTTGCCAGTTGTGATATCTTGCTCTCTGGATTGTCGAGAGGAAGATCCAATCTTCACGCATTTTTCCATCATACGTTCTTGTGATCATCAGGTAGTTATGACATTTCTTTTCCTTGTTGCAGCTTGTAGAGACCTCGTTAAAAGGAGAAATAGTCTTTGACCCCAGAAGTGCTTATTACCTCTGGTTTGTAATGGATTTTTGTGATGGAGGAGACATGAACGAGTATCTGTTGTCCCGAAAGCCAAACCGCAAGACCAACACCAGTTTCATGCTTCAGCTCAGCAGCGCGCTGGCATTCCTGCACAAAAATCAGATTATTCATCGTGATCTCAAACCTGACAATATTCTGATATCTCAGAGCAGGATGGATGCTGGTGACTTGGAGCCTACCCTGAAAGTAGCTGATTTTGGGCTGAGCAAGGTATGCTCAGCCTCAGGACAGAATCCTGAGGAACCAGTCAACGTAAATAAGTGTTTTCTATCAACTGCATGTGGGACTGACTTCTATATGGCCCCTGAAGTCTGGGAAGGACACTACACTGCCAAAGCAGACATCTTTGCCTTAGGGATTATAATCTGGGCAATGTTGGAAAGAATCACATTCATAGATACAGAAACAAAGAAAGAACTTCTGGGGAGTTACGTCAAACAGGGGACAGCGATCGTGCCTGTTGGTGAGGCGCTTCTAGAGAACCCTAAAATGGAACTGCTCATCCCCGTCAAGAAAAAATCCATGAACGCTCGAATGAAACAGCTGATCAAGGAAATGCTGGCTGCCAACCCGCAGGACCGACCCGATGCGTTTGAGCTAGAACTGCGATTAGTCAACATAGCTTTTAAAGACAGCAGCTGGGACACGTGACCTGCCGAGTCCCCCCTCTCCATAGAGCTGTTTCTCACCTCACTGATGGTGCAACTTAATGGCAGTAAAAGAATTGAGCCTGAACTCAAACCTGCAGGGTGTAGTTCCTACCAAACCAATCTCTCTCTTGAGTTTCATAAATGATGCCCATGTGAGCTGGCTGCGGTGTTAACGATGAGCTGATGTGTATGATACCAGGATGTTACGTGCAGGTGTAAGATGTGAGGATGTTTGTGTGTGCTGGCTGGAGGTGGGATGTCTTAAAGAGCTGAGGCTTGATTTCCAGCCCTGTGTCACGAAGTAATTTCGTACATTCCGGTTTCCTATGTCAGTATTAGGAACTCTCATGGAAAAAAAGCGATTTGCATGCTGGTAGTGCAAATCTTCAGGCTTTGTACAGTAATTCTGTGTATATAATTACGTATATGAGTGACTGGGAGTGTATGCCACTTTTTCTTAAATTATTTGCTATGGGTCTGAATGATTGGGGTCTGCTTGAAAACTAGGCGAAGAAGATAGATGAGAAGCATTCCTTCTTCTCCAGGCCTGAATAACTTTATTATTTATTTTTATTATCTAATATCAAAGATAGGGTCTGAGACTTGACTTTGTAGACAAAAAAACGCAATGCAAAGGGATCAGCAGTTTCTAAAGTGCTGACATGGCCGAGCTTAGCACTTACAGCTTAATGAGCTCGCCACCGAGGGAGTCAAATAAAAAAATACATGCAGTCAGGTGCTAGCATGTTGGCTAGTTCATCAATCATTCAATTTTGCTTTCTTCTGGTAATCAAATACTTTATTAATCAGTTAATCTACAGTTTCACAACATGCCCTCTACTCTTGTACCTATAACCCAGCAGCACCTGGAGGATTTATAATAGCAGAGTACTGTGGGCTTACTCTGTGGAAAAGTGGATGAGGGAATCCAGCAGCACAGCATGTTCTTTTTAAGATTTCTTCAAAAATATGGTGGCAGCACAGTTTTCCCATTGACTGAATCTAATTAGTAATGCAGGTCATGGCCTCTTCCTTTCTGGCACTGCCCTTAACCTGGTAGTGATGAGGAGATAAGAGAGTGACTGTTTGTCTTGTGGAACACACCTATTCTCAAATACAGGAGAAAACTCAGTAGCCAGCACGTGAAAGGTATCTCTGAGTTGTGTGGCAACCTTGGCTGATTTTTTTTTTAATTTATTTTCCTCCTTTTAAAGAAGTAATTTTTATTTAAAACCATGGATGGTAGGGTGGAAAGCTTTGAAGTAGTTGAAAGGCTGCTTGTGCCCGGCTCTTGTTGCACAGAAGCAGATTGATATGCTGAGAGAGGTTTCGCTGAGGCCACCTGACACCCTACGGCAGACAGAAGCTGCTTTGTAATAGCGTAACACTTTGTTCTTGTGGTGCAGGACCGTGACCTTTCTCATCAATTTGACCTTTTGGGAAAAGTAGAAATGCCTTTAAAGGCAGATATATTAAAGCTGCAAGAAAACCCAGTTTTCTTAATAAAATCAGCTTCATGTTTCTTCCCAAATCTTACCTGAAAACTGCCTTAAGTATTCCTTTCTGTCACTTGCTTCTGGGACACTGTTCCCTCTTAATGCTGTGAGAGCAGTTCTGATCAGTCAGTGTTGGTTCTGCCTGAGTGAATAAACAGCATAAAATATATATATTTTTTTTTTGTCTTCCAAAAGCAAAGGATTCAGTTTCTTCCAAATTTCTGAGGCTTTACAGACTACAAGTCGTTCTTACTGGTGCTGTACAGAGCTGGCAGCAGTTACCCAGGAGGCCTTAGTACTTAATTCTTGTTATTTTGCTTCACTTTGTCATTTAAGGCAAGTTGTCTAAACACTGTTTCTCAGACAAATGCACTCTGCTGTCTCCAAACAAAGTTTACTCTTTCTAAAAGGTGCTATAAAAGTAACTTTCAGAAGACAGTGATCCTGACTAGAGCAGAGCTCCTCGCTTCAGCGTGAAGAGGCAGGGACAGAGCGACTGCAGCCTCGTGCCTGCGCAGACACCCCGGTGTTGCTCCTTCCTTGCAGGGAGCTTAGTCTGTAAAAGAAGACTTGGAGCCTATCTGTGAGTAATGATAAGAAGAAATCAATCTCTTTCTTATGTTCTAGAAGCAGAGATCTGTTTGTTCTCATGTTTTAGCTGAGTTCAGTACAGTTGAAGCCTCGGCTTGTTACTGAAAGGAGGAAAACAAGCCTCTCACTGCCTGTGCCAACACTGTTTCACAGTACTTACATTTCAGCGTGCTCATTCGATGAGTAAAGATTTAAGAGGGTATATCACTTTTCCCTGTTAAACTTGAGAGCTTTTTAAAAATACATTGCTAACTTCCTCCTCTCTTGCACACTGCAAAAGTCAGAATCTACTACAGAATAATCCTACTCACCTCTAAGGTGCTTTGCAAATCGCCTGATTCCCCTCTGAAATATTTCAGAGGGCAAATGCTGAACATGCCTGCCTGCAGTGCAGAAAGGAGTGAATGGCACAGGAAGGTTTTGGGGTTTTTGACTCCCAAAGTGTTTCTTTGCACTGATTGCCACTTTAAAGGGTGGGGGTACCTGAAATCCCTCTCATGGTGCTTAGCCTTGCTCTTGGGTGACACTGTGTGTTTCCTTGTTTAACACTGAATAGTAGTCCTCGAGGTCTGTGTCCTGTTTGATTTCTGTTGTCTGAGGTCTTTGTTTTAAAACTTTTGATAAATCCAATTGTTGTAGCAGCTACAGAGTTATTCACCAGCCTGACACGAAGTCAAGATACTTTTCAGCACTCAGAAAAGATTTTTTTTTTTCAAATCTTTCTTTAAAATTGTAAAATATATTTTATGGAGAATTTATAATGAGGAAAATTGTGTAATTTATTAAGTTCATGACTGTTTTTGAAATAAAAATTGAATTTTGATGATGTTTCTGAACTTTCTACAGAGAAATGCTTTCTTCTCAGTCAGCACAATGTCATCTCGCTGTCAGCAGAGCTACGGAAAGGTTTATTTGCTGTGCTAGGACAGAAGTAAGCTGTAGTACTTCATCACAGTCATCCCGTAAGTGATCCTGGGCTTGTAAAAGGTGCTAGGTTGGCTAATAGCTGTGCTGCTCATCTTCTGTGGGGAGCAGCAGTGCCAAACTTCCACTGGTGTGTAACGTGCTGCTGGAGGACGTGACAGAGCGAGGCCAAACGGGGTGTGAAAACAGAGCCAGCTCCTGGAGCAGCTGAGGTGAATGAACCCTGTCTGTGGGGACCCTGCGGCTCCTGCCGAGCCCTTTGACAATCAAAACAGTGCTCTTCTGGGTGTGCTTCGTTTTCAAAGAGGGGATTAAAGAGTAAAAGCAGCATTCTTGCATCCAGTATGTACTTGTAGTTGTTATTACAAGCAGAGTACCACCCTGGGCTCTAAGGAAATCACTGGCAGGCTCTGCCTACCCCACTACTGGTACTACTGGATTTTTGAGGCTGCAAAGCCTGCGCTGAAGCGAGCCTTTTCCCTCTAGTTCCTGTGTGTGCCGGAGTAGGATTTTACCCAGAAAACAGCCAGCCCTTGCTGTGGGTGGGTGCTGCTGCCCTCCTGAGTGCCCCACAAGCCCCCGTGCAGGGAGCTGAAGGCAGCCCAGTGAACGTGTCTGTGTTTCTCTCTGGTGTGTGTGGGCTGAGCACTGCTGGCTTCATCTGGAGCTGGCACAGGCTGTCGGGGCAGCTCCTGGGGCTGAACCAGGCATAAATGGGTTTCTGGAGGTTTGGGGGGGACCGTGGCCTCCTGGTGTCACAATCCCCAAGAAACCCTTGAGGAAACACACATGATACAAAAGTCTAGTTGTCATTTACATGTTTTAATTAATAGTCCTCTGGAACAAAGGGTGGTGCAGACTGGGAATGGGAATAGTGCAAACTGGGAATTCTGTCAGTTGTCTTGCCATTTCTTACCCCCGCAACAAACCCAAGCCCAGCCACCTCCTGTGGGCCGTGCACTTGCATCATCGCCTGCAGATTCCTGGTGCCAGAAATTGGCTGATTCCCCACCTGGCAAGAGCCGTGTGGTTAAATCGGTAAATCAATGCAGTCATTGCAAAAGAGAAAGGGATTGAAATTTAGATTATTTTTTATTAAAGGATAAGCACCTTAATTAAAGGAGAAAGTCACACTTCTGATTAGTTGTGAGAGTGGTGATTTTAAATATAGACACAAGCTAAATTCCTCCCCCACAAAAGGAAGAAAACTAAGCCTACATACTTGAAATACATCTAGTCCATAGAGAAGGGGGGAAAAAACCCTCATGGAAGCGCCTTGTGGCAGAAATTAGATGTCACTAAGGCTGCAACTCTGCTCAGGTACCCCAACCTCTGCTTTATTTCTCTTGTCCTGCAGGGTGCTGAGGCCTCAGGCTCCAGCTTGCCTGTCCCCTTTCCTCAGGCAGGGCTTGGCCGGGTGCTCCCTGCTCTGTAGGCTTAGGAATTGCCCTGTTTGTCTTTTCTCTTTGGTTTAAAACGGAGTTTTCCTTCGAGTCTGCCAATCGCAGCTGCTGCGCAAACTGCAGCGTAATGGCAGATGTTGCGTTGTGGTTGAGATAAAGTCCTGTCTTGGGGAGCCCACCCCTTGGAAGGGTGCCCTCGTGTCACAAAAACAACTGTTTTTCCTTCCCCTGTGCAGCGACTGGCCTAGTGGACCCGCTCTGGTGGCCTTTGGACTGTGGCATCACAGACTTGTGTTGCTTTTCCCTTTGCTCCACCGATCCTCTTGCGGATCCTCCTCTGGGGTATCAATCATTAAGCGTTTTTAATCTTTACCAGTGGTCTGTGTGGTGAACACGAGTTGTCCCACAGAGAACTAGTTAGGATTATTTAAACGCAAGCTCTTATTCAACGGGCGCTGCTGAGCGCTGTTTCATTTCCCTTTCGGTCCGAGGGGCTGGGGAGCCGTTTATGCAAAGTGCAATTTCTATTCTTAAGTGCAGCGAAGGAAAAGGGATGTATCTGAAATGCCACCAACCATCCTGAGTGTCTGCGCCGTCTGGGGAGGGGAGGGAGGTGGAAATACAAGACGGAGCTGCTGCAGATCTCTGTTCACTAGCTCTGCCAGCATTTTGGGGGAGCCTCAGACCGCACGTTTTTCTAAGTGGAACAAGCCAAGCACGGTGAAGTCGAGTGACCTGAAGGATGAGCTGTCACTGTGAGAGGAGCTGCAGCCCAGGTCACATTCTTGTTTAAATCTCTTTGTTCACAGATGAATTTCCAGATTATTTGGGTCTCTGAAGCAGAAAGCAGTTGCATAAGGGCTGCAGTTCGTGAGGAGCAGCCAGGGTCAGTGTCCCTGAATCCCCCTCTCTCCAGGGCAGCCCCATGTGTCCAGCTCCCACCCCACACCCCACCAGCTGAAGTGGGCTGGGGTGCTGGGGGATGCCCCAAAGAGGGCAGACTGCTGCTAGAATTGCAAGTGCCCTGAGGCCTCTCTAATCTCTGGGATTTAAAGTAAAAACAGGTGCAACCTACACGCCTTTGCAGGTCCCTTGCAGGTGGTGGGTTCAGCCCTGATGCTCATTGCTGACCCAGGGGAGGTTCCCTCTGTCCTGGCAGCTCATCCCCTCTCTCTCTGCCTTTCCTTTCTGCCCCTGTGGGTGCAGGACTGACCTGTTTTCCTTCCCAGAAACCAGCCAGCCAGCAGAAGTCGTCAAGGCCATCGCCTGCCATGGGCTTTGAAGCCGCCACTGGGGGTATGAACAGGAGCCTCAGTGTCTTCTGCTGGGCCCAGCTGCTCTCTGGTTCCTACTTGCACCAACTTGTTGCTGGCTGCCTTAGATGAGGTGGTGGTTTCAGATTTATTCATGCTCATTTGAGCCCTTGATATTTTTAAACTTGTATAGCCAGCCTTCCCGCAGGAAGGCGCCTGCACCCTGGGCCCTCTTTGGCTCACAGTCACCCAGCTCCCATGGGCCGCTCTCCAGGCAGTGGCATTTGCATGGACCTCAGACCAGAAAGAGCTTTTGTGGGTTGTGAAAGTAAACCAGCAAGTAGAAACAGATGGCTGTGTTATCAGGTGCTACAGTCCTGCCTGCAGCTGGTCGTGGTGGAGTTAAAGTGATTTTTTTTTTTCTCTTTTATTCTTTTTTTTCCCCCTCCCTCCCTGCCCTGCTCTCTGGATCCACGCTCTTGCTATGCTGTTCCGCTGCTGCTCCTCGAGCCTGATGTGTGGGTTATGAGGTGGGGACCTAATTAGCAGCGCTGAGAGGGCCGTGTCCCCCTTACCAGGGGCCAGGAGGGCTTGTGGGGAGCAGGGCTGTTTAATCCAGAACTAGACGTGCTCTGAAAAATGGTGTTGGACGGAAGATCTGTGCTGTGGGATTTGTGACCTTTGAGGACTTTCTCGGGCTTTTCTCACCCGTCCCAAGGACTGGAAGTTTCTGTACCTGGCCCCAGTGGTTGGGTTTTGCCCGGGGTTGCTCTGCTTGCCTGGCACTGAGCTGGGAGGGGAGGGAAGCGGGGCCCCACTGAGGAGCAGAGAGCACCTTGTGAGAGCTCCGAGTAACCGTAAATAAAAACAAGGGACTTTGAACATCCATGTGACTAAGAAAAGCCACCTGGTCCATTCACAAGAGGCTGATTAATCGGGTAAATCCCTTCCTAGAAGTTGAAGTGACAAACCCCCCATCGCCTCCCTGGGGGAAGCAGGAACTGCCTGGGATGCTGGTGCTGGGAAGGGCCCCTCAAATCATTCCTTTTTGTATCCCAAAGGGAATCTGCCTTGTCCAAATATAACAGTTCAACAGTAAGTGCCTGGTGGGTGCTCCGAGGAGGAGCTGGAGAGGAGGGCAGTTGCTCCAGGGCAGGGGTAGGCGTTTGGTAGGAGCATCCCCTGGGAACACTCTGCATCCGCCAGAGAAAGGGGAATCCAAGGCTGCTCTTACTCACTTGTGGCTTTACCGGAATGGCTGCCGGGATTTCGGCTCCGAAAAGAAAACGTGTCCTAATAAACAGTGATTCACTTTGCCTGGAGTTAAAAATAAGGCCCTGTTGGCTGCCTGTCTCCCCCGTGGGAACCCAGTTGCTCTCCTCCTCAGGGCAGATCCCAGGGCTGCCACAGGTTTCTCCACCCCTCGTCCCCATCCCTTTCCCCGTCTTCCTCTGGGGTGGCCGCATCCTGCACACAGAGCCCGAGTGCTGCTGGCAGCACAGCTGCCTGCGTTGCTCCTCTCCAGGTTTATTAGAATAGAATAGGTGGTTTGTCCCTTCCTTGCTTTCACCGGGATGTTTTTCCGGTGCCGGCAGAGCTGGGACAAGCCCTGCCCGCTCTCATCCTGCTCAGCCTCCATTTTAGTCTCCGGTTTCATCAGGCCCCGAGTCCTGTCTCCGGCCTCTTCCTGGCGCTGGTGCCATCGCACAGGGAGGTGCTGGACGCCGACTGGGCCCCAGTTCCTGGCACTGGCTCCCCAGCAGGAAGGAACTGGGATGGGGGCCAGCAGTGCTCGGGGCCGGGTCCCCTCTCACCCAGGGACAGAGTGCCTTGGCCTGCGGGTCCCAGGATAAATGTCACAGCTTTGTCCCCACTGGAGCCTCCTGGTCCCCTGAGTCCCTGCAAGCAGCCTGGGCTGGGCTGTGAGAGGGATGGAGGGAGCTGGGGTTCCTCGGGGAGCACTGGGGGCTTTCTCTGACCCTGCTCCGGGGTACTGGAGCCCAGCTCAGGGTGCAGCATGTCCTTCCACATTTGCAGCCCCCCAGGCAGGCGCTGGGGATGGAGGGGGGCTGGGGGCTGCCCTTGTGGGATCGCTCAGCCCTCAGGAAGGGGAGGGGGCAGTGGTAAAAATAACCCCTGGGCCAGCTCCAGCCCGTTGTGTCTTCCTGCGATTTACAGCCCTTCCCGGGGGGAAGAGGAGGCAGGAACGGGCCTGGCTCAGGCCTGGCTTTGACCCTTTCGCCACCAGCAGAGAACGTGCCAGAAGGACCCTTCCTCCCTCCTCCCTCGCCAGCTGGGGCAGGATCCTGGGGAGGGGGATCGTGGGGGGCTCCTGCTCCTGAGCTGCGCCCAGCATCTCGGGGTGGATGTAGAAGGAGAAGCTGCCAGAGTAGACATGATTTCCCTGTCCCATTCCTGATGCCCTGTGGGCTGGGGGGACAGAAGGACTCATTCCTGCCTGGGAGGAGGCAGAGATCTCTGCTGTGGATCCAAAAATCCCGACCAGGCTCCTGTAAGGAGGCAGAGGGAGGAGAGCTGGCAGAGGTGAGCTGGAGGTGCTGGAGAAGGAGGGTTAATGCTGGCTGGGCAGGGCTCCGGGGTGTGAAGGCTGTGGCTGGGGCGTGGGGGTCATGCTGGCAGGGTGGGCTCCTGCTGACGGGGCCGGGCTGGCAGGGGTTAATGGGGTGGCTCTTCCTCAACCTCTATATGAGGCTCCTGCTGGCTCTGGGCTCAGTTTGCTGCCGGCAGCCAGAGGGGCAGGAGCTGAGTGAGTCTGGAGCATCCCTGCATCCCATCCCTGCGACCCTTCTCTGCATCCCTGCGTCCCGTCCCTGCGTCCCTGCGTGGGCTCAGGTGAGCGAGAGCATCCTCCACCTGCCGAGGCGGGTGTCTGGGGCGGATCCTGGCAGCAGGGCTGGGCTGGGGAGTGTGCAGGCACACCGGCACGGGCACTTGCTCCCGGGCACACTGGCTCTGCTAGGGTGAAGCCAGTGGGTGACGGGACCATGTGTGGGGACACCTTCCCTTGAGCCCCCCATGGAGCTCTGGCCAGCACTGGGGGTGGCTGGGGAGCTCGTTCCTTGGGAGCACAGGACCAGCGTGCCTCAGTTTCCCCATCTGTACACCAGGAGTGAGTGTAGTGTCGGAGCCCGTGGGCTCTCTAGTGAGCCCTGCTCTGCCTGGCCCCATGTCCCCGCTGTCACCCGGGGAGGCTGCAGGGCTGGGGCAGCTCCTGGCAATGGGGGTGACTCTTCATGGCCATTCAGGCCTGTTCTCTGCGGAACCATCCGCTTTGGGCATTTACAGCCCCCGGCTCAGGCTCCAGACCCCCTTCCCCCAGCACCCATCTCCACCACCGGGCTCACAGCCCGGACCCACACGGGTGCTCGGGTACAGCTGAGCAAGAGCCATCGCACCCCAGGGCTAATAAAAGCCCCTTTGCTCCATACCCCTGCCGCATGGGGCAGGAAAGGTTCAGTCCCTCCCAGGCATCTGAGCTCAGCACAGAGACCCCAAAACACCCCCCAGCCCCTGCCCTGCTGCCCCACACACAGGCCCGGCCGGGGCAGCTCGCCAGCCCTCCTGAGCACGGGCTTTGTTCTGCCGTCCCTGCGCTCGGAAGGATAAGGCGGTCGGCTCCGGTATTTTTTCCTGTTGGAAGCGGCTCCTGGGATGCGGGTGAAGCCGGCGGATGCTCTGCGCTTCTTTCTTCCTGCCCGTGGATTGTTCCTGCCTGGGCTGGCAGGGCTTGCTGCCTGCTGCCTGCCTGCTTGGCCGAGGGCAGCACTGCCCTGCCACGCGTGGGATCCAGGGGACCCCCGGCTCCGCTTCACCCCCCATCCTCCTCCTGCCTCTGCTGCATCCTCGGTGCTAACCCCGGCTCTCCTCTCTCCTCCCAGGGCTGAACCCAGGAGCTGAGCAAAGCTTCGGGAGACTCTCCAGCTGCAGCACCGGACCCCCCCCAGCCACTCAGGGGGGAGCAGAGAGACCAGGGGTGCCGTTTTGGGGCTGGGAGGTGATGGTGCCCCTGGGCAGCCCCCCTCTTGCCATCTGTGCCTCTAGCAACCTGCGCCTCGTGGCCCCCGGCCGCGGCTCCCCCCTGGCCTGGCTGAACCGGGGCCCCGAGTGCCCGCGGGAGCCGGGGGGTGGTGGGGGCCGGAGACCCAGCGCTGTGGAGCGGCTGGAGGCCGACAAGGCCAAATACGTCAAATCCCAACAGGTCATCAACAGCCGTCAGGAACCGGCGCTGCGAGGCTGCTCGCCCCGGCTCTCCCCCCGCAGCCGGCGCCTCCTCGCCTGCCAGCAGTGTAACGAGTTGTGTCAGGGCTCGGAGCTGAACCGGGAGGGTCCCAGGAAGTTGCCGTGTCCCCAGTCCCCCGTGTCACGCCGGACCGGTGGCAGGCGCCTGCTGAGACCCGACTCCCTCATCATTTACCGGCAGAAACGGGACTGCCCGGGCGGGGATAAGGAGAACACTAAGGGCTCGGGGCTGGTGCGACGCCTCTTCCAGGGACCCCTCAGAGACAAACCCCCCAGCTCCCCCACAGCCAGGGTGCTGGGCGAGGGGCCACCGGCCTCCCAGAGCCCCGAGACCCGCATGCTGTGGGTGCCTGCGGAGAAGGAGGAGGCGAGGACGCCGGATGCCAGCAGCGGCGGTGGCAGTGGTGGCATCTTCCCTCTGCCTGGTGGCCCCATGGCGCAGCCCCCCGAGCCCCCCAGCAAGCAGACGCTGGCTCTGCGCATCTCCCTGCCGCTCTCGGAGCAGGAGCGGTTCTTCAACTACTGCGGGCTGGACCGGGCGCTGGTGGAGCTGCTGGGGCGGGAGCGCTTTGGGCCGGCGGGCTGGGATAACGCCTCGGCTCGGCTCCCCGGCTCCTGCGAGTCAGAGCCCGGGCAGGCCTCAGGGGGCAGCGAGGGGGACGCGGGGCCGGGTGACGAGGAGCCGGATGCCCGCTTGGGCTCCGCCATCTCAGTGGTGGAGCGCAATGCCCGCGTCATCAAGTGGCTCTACGGCTGCCAAAGGGCCTGGGCGGCCGCCAAGGAGTCCACTGTCTGAGGGGAGGCAGCCTGGCTGGGCATGAGGGTACCTGCGTGGCTACCACTGGCGGGATGTGGCCCATGGGCTGGTGGCATCCGTGGTCCTGGTGCTGTGGGGCTGCTGTGAGGCCACCAGGTCTACCCCGGGCCAGGGGCTGAGCACCGTGGGGGTACCTGAGGGGTCGGTGGGGAAGGGGCTCCCCTGGGTGAGTCTCTCCTTGGCCCCAGGGCTGACAGGCTGCTCTGCCCCTGCTGTCACCCATCTTCTCCATCCACCCAGGGTGGTGGGATGGGCCTGCAGCCCCCACTGGCCGCTCACATCCTGCACCAGCTGCAGGCTGCGGGGGGTGGGCAGAGCCTGACCCCCCCATCGTGGGCAATGCCCACCCCACAGCCTCCTTCTCCCCAGAAAAGGGGCTGCTGGGGCCAGAGCAGAGCTCAATAAACCTGTTGTGGTTTTTTTTTTTCCTACCCTGGCAGTGTGTGTGGTTTGTGTGGGCAGAGCCCAGGCAGGGCAGGGGGGGATGATTTGGGGCTGGGGGTGGCAGCTCCCCATCCCCACCATGGGGGCTTGTGCTGCTCCAGGGGTGATGGAGCTTCCAGAAAAGCTGGGGGGGGAGGCGAGGGCAAAGAAAGCACCAGGCAGGGCTCGGGGAAAAGGGGCACCTCGGAGTCTTTAGTGCAGACACGTTGCGGAAACCCACCGCGGAGCCCTCAGGGGGCTGCCCGCCGGCGGCGCGGGGGGGCTGCTCACGCTGCTGGAGAGTCTGGCCAGCGCATCCTCCTCTAGTTGCCCTTGGGGGCGTTTTTATTCCGGATTTCAGCCAGTTTGCTGGCCAGGAAGCCCCAGTGGAAGGCCCCTTCCTCTGGCTCCCTCAGGTCGCTGCCATCGTCACCGGGCGGCTCCCCAGGGCTCTCGCCCGGCTCCGGGGGGGGCACCTCTTTGTCTGGCCCCGACGCCTGCTGCCACTTGGTAGCAAAGAGATCCCAAAAGCCGGGCGCCTTCTCGGAGGGGGGCGGCTCGGGCGG
The DNA here is from genome assembly GCF_965140245.1 of Athene noctua. Lineage (NCBI taxonomy): Eukaryota > Metazoa > Chordata > Aves > Strigiformes > Strigidae > Athene > Athene noctua. The sequence goes on from NC_134060.1 coordinate 4,097,475, forward strand.
CTCAGCGGCCAGCGGGCTGGGGAGAGAGCAGGGATGGGGACATCAGTGTGGGCACCCTTCTTGCCAGGTCCCTCAGTGGCCAGGACTGGGACCCCCAAGCCCCCCCATGTGCCCCTTCCATGCCGGCTCTCCCCCTGCTGCCCCCCAGCCCAGCCCCATGGATATAGTCAGAGGGTGTAGGTGATGGGATGGGGGGACTTGGCAGCTCCCGGGGGCTGGATCCAGGCTGTGGGGTCCCCCCCACTGAGCTGCAACTTACTGGTCTGCGCAGGGCTCCGGGCTGAGCAGCTGGTGCTCGTCCTCGCGGGTGAAGAGGGATGAAAGCGTCCGCCAGCCCCGGGCGCCCACCCCCTGCACCTGTGGGGGAGGCAGCAGCAGGCTCAACGGGGACCCCCAGGTCCCAGAAGCCCCCCCCCAAGACCCGGCTCCTGCTTCCCCCAGCCCCCTTCTCACCTTCCTTGCCAGCTGGGACACGGGGCTGGGCCCCTCCTCCATCAGTGTGGGGGTCTCGGACGTCTCCATCAGCTCGGGGGGGTCTCCCTGCAATGAAGCCCCCATGTGAGGGCAGGGGTGCAGGCAGGGGGAGGGCCTGGAAGTTGGTCACCCCACTTTGGGGGGGGGGACAGGAGCCAGGCTTGGTGATGACCCCTCCAACCTACCTCCTCCTGCAGCGCCCCGTCCGCCCGCGCCCCCCCCAGGGTCTGCAGCACTTTGGCCTTGTAGATCCGCCAGAAGCCCTGGGTCATGGTGAGGGGCTCAGCGGGGCTGGGAGCCTGCGGGTGCCGTGGGGAGCGGGAGGGGTGTGGGGCCGGACCCCCCGCGCCGCCTCGATGATCCGGTGGCTTCATTAAAGTTTCAGGGGCCACTTCCAATGCACAAAGGGGAACCTGAGCCCGGCCCGAGCTGGGGGCAGTGCGGGGACAGCTGCTCTGGTCACCCCCAAACCCCATCTCCACACCTCTGCCCCAGCCCTCCCCAGTGCCCCTCGCCCCCAGAGAACCCCCCCAGGGCTTGGGGCTGCCCCAAGCTCCCAGTGCAGAGCAGGCCCTGGGGCTCAGCGCTCCCCCCGCCGTGGGTCCCCATTTATAATTGATCACGCAGGGTGGAAGAAACACGATCAGTGCCGGGACACGGTCCGCTGAGCCCTCCCCAGCTCATCACAGCAGTGACCGGGGCAGCACAGCCCCCCGGTCACGCCCTGCGCCGAGGCCAGGCCCTGTGTCCCACAGCGGGGACAGCCTGGGGGGGACGGACGGGCGCTGGGGGGTCCGCGGGGACGGGACGGTCCCGCGGGGACATTCACCGGCCGCGGGGCTGCGCTCGGGGGCGTGGCCTAGCGCGGCGTGGGCGTGGCCTGATACATGGGCGTGGGCGTCAGCAGGGCAGGCGATGCCGCTTCGTGGGCGTGGTCTCCGCGTCGTGGGGCGGGGCATAGTTGCGGGGCGTGTTCTGAGGCCGCCTGCGCCTGCGCAGTGCGGAGCACGGGCCCGGCGTGGCCGCCATGTCGCCGCGCAATGGCCGCCGCACCGGCGCTCACCGCTCGCACTCCCTGGCCCGGCAGCTGAAGACGAAGCGGCGCCGCCGTGACCTGGACGAGATCCACGGGGACCTGCAGCCCGAGAAGGCCGCTCGGCTGCTGCGGCAGGAGCCCGACCCCGACCTGCCGGGCTGCGCCCAGTTCTACTGCCTGCACTGCGCGTGCGTGGGCCGGAGGGGGGGGAGCCCATGTCGGGGCTGGGGGGCCTGGTCGCAGGGGGGCTGGGGAGGGCTCTAACCCTTGGGGGGGGGGGGTTGCGCTGGTGCTGGGGGTTGTTTGGACTCTGACGGGGGCGATACCTTGGTCCTGGGGGGGTCTCTGGCCCCCGGGAGGGGGCTATCGGGGTGGCGGGGTGGTCCCTGGCTCCTGGGGGGGGGCCTGGGCCTGGTGAGGGGAGACTGATCCCCAGGGATCTTGTCCTGGTCTCAGGAGGGACCCTGGGCACTGCGGGGAGATTGTTCTGATCATGGGGGGGGGGGGGGGTTACACACGCTGGCCCCTGGGGGACTGGCCCTCAGGAGTGTGTGGGGGGACCCTGGCCCCTCTGTAGGGCTCTCCCCAGCGCTGCTGCCATCTCGGCGATCCCTGACCCCATCCTCTTATCCCCCCCACCCCAGGCGCTACTTCGTGGACCTGACCAGCATGAAGGAGCATTTCAGATCCAAAGTGCACAAGAAGAGGTAAGGGGGGGCCTGAGTGGGGCCCGGAGCCACCCCGTGGGCCTGTGCCCTGCACCGGAGCAGGCCGTGGCCTCTTGCCCCCTTTTCATCGGGGTGAGGTGGGTGGGGGTGTCAGTTCTGGGCTGGTCTTGTTTTGAGGAGCTGGGGCGGAAGGCTTCACGTTTTCTCTCTGCCTTCCCTGCAGGCTGAAGCAGTTGCGGGAGGCACCGTACACGCAGGAGGAGGCTGAGCGTGCTGCCGGGATGGGCTCCTACATCCCCCCAAAGAAGGTGGAAGTGCAGACCCAGCCGCTTGAGGAAGTCACTGAGATGGAGGCATCCAGCTGAGCCCAGTGGACTGAGGGGCCGAGCAGCTCCCTAAGGGCGTCTTTGTCCTCAGCTTTGTGAGAAAAACATGCCCCAGCACAGCCTGCCAGCAAGCAAACGCTCCGCTCCTCCTGGCAGCCCTCCTCGGCAGAGCACTAACAAGGAGAAGGAGCCAGCAAGACCTCGGGTGCCCTCACTGTGTGTCCCCCTTCTCAGGGAAAGGGAAAACCACTCGTTCCCGAAGCGCTGGCGTGACTGTGCGCTCCTCTCTGCTTGTAGAGCGGTTTTAGGCCTCTCTCCTTGGGTCAGAGGTTGACCATGGGGAGTCGCCCATTAAAATATGTCAGCCAACAGGCCGGCAGTGTTGAGAGCTTGCTGTTTGTGTGCCCCAGGCCCTGACTGCAGGGTGGCAGCTGCCCCTTGGTGTGGAGGGCAACTTCTTGGTGTTGTGTTCTTTCCAGTCATGCAAAGGGAAAGAAATATTGTGCCGGGCTGGGAGGAGCAGCCTCGTCCTGGTGCTCCTGCCCTGGCAGGGCAGCAAAACCCCCTCTGCTATGCCCTCCTGGCAGGGGTTGCCCAGCCTGCTGGTAGCAGATACGGGGCTGATTTTTGGAGGAATAACGTGCTTGAGCGATCTCTTCATCAAGCACTTGGGTCTGTAGCGAGCAGCTCGTCGTGGTGCTGGTGCTGCCAGTTTGGGCCTTGAGAGGGGGTTGCTGGTGTCTCCCCGGCAGGGACACTTTTAGGCTCCTGTCCCCTAAAACCCAACGGCTAGAAGTGATTTCATCTTGCTAGAGGGCTGGGGCTGCGTGTGTGGCCTGATCAGCCCCCCCCTTTTGCATCCACCAGCCCGAAGCAGCTGTAATCCCACCGATGACCCTGCCTCTGCCTGCCTGGCTCTCAGGGGGGATTTTGTGTGACAATGCCACCACCCGCTGCTGCGAATTCCTGCAGAGTGGGTTTTGCCGATGCAGCGCTGGCAAAACCCCCAGACCAGAGGTTCATTCCTCCTGCCAGGAGCGGGAACGGGGCGTAGCAGAAAATCAGAGCGACAGCACAGCTGTGCTTGGCAGGAAAGGATTTATTTCTGTACAGCCTGCTTGGATTTGTCCCCCCTCCAGCCCCAGGAAGATGTGTGGGTTTGGTAGGTGTAAGGGGGTTGGGAAAATTGCAGATCCCATCCCTGAGGGATGTGCCTGCCCAGGGGACACATCGCTGACCCCGTGGCCCCATCTTCCCCCGGCCCTGTTGTTGCAGAGGCCGCTCTGGTCGCAGCCCTCCCCGCCGCGTTACCTAACGGCGCTGGGTGCTGACCTCCTTTCTGCGGGGCCGGGCTGGCTGTGGCTGCTGCACGTTCTCCGCGGGGATGGGGGGGGCTGCGTGGCCACCAGCGGGGTGCAAGGGGCCCCCTCGGGCTGCTCTGCTTGCAGGGGGAGATGGGTGCATCGCCCGGCTCCACCATCTGTCTGTGTCCGTTCAGCCTCTGGTCGTCTTGTGCCTGGATCGTGGTGTCTGGCAGCAGCTCTGGAGCCAGGAGGTGGCTTCCCCACTCTCCATCCCGATCGTTGACCCAACTCCCAAAAGCGGGGACAAACAGGGGGACAGGGGGACGTGTCCCCCAGCCCCGGGGCACCCCGGGCATCGCACCGCCCAGGCGTGGAGTGGAGGGAAGGGCTGGACGTGGCGCAGATCAGCTGGAAAGGATCCGCATCCGGCAGCTCCGTTCAGGTGGGGGCCAGCGGGCGGAGGGGGACCCCAGCACCCCCCAGGGGACCATCCCCGTGGCCCCACTGGCCCCCTCCTCACGGCTCTGGGGGGGCCTTGGTGGGGCCGGCGATTCTCCGGGCGCTGTAGAAGGAGAGGCAGAGCCCGGCAGCCGCCAGCAGCAGAGCCAGGGGGGTCAGCAGCCGCCCCCCCGGCTCAGCCCCCCGCCCTGCCGCCAGCTGCATCTGCGTGGGGAGAGAGGAGAGGAGAGGGGAGCGCTGTGAGACCTTGAACCCCAAAGCCACCCCCCTGGGGACAAGGACCCTGAGGCTGTGCCCTGGACATCCCCATCACACCCAGCTGGGTTGTGAGAGCGTTGGGGGCAGCTTTGGGGGGGCATACAGGGGTGCTTTTGGGGTGCCCCATGCAGCGCTTGCAGGGCTCCACCAGCAGCACCCTCACTGCTCCCCTGGAGCAGGATTTGGCGGGACACGGCTCCTGTGGCCAGCAGGTCTGTCGGCAGCACGGGCGGGGTCCCGGGGGTCCCCACGGGGTCCCCCCCACCCCACTCACCCCTTACCTGGAGCAGACGGAAGTACCCCGGGGTTAAGCGTCTGGGGCGGATGATCATGGCGTGACGGGGAGCAGCAGGATCAGGCCCCGTGGGTCAGCAGCAACGGGGCTGGGGTGTTCCCCCCGCCCCCACCTCTAACCTTGAGACCCCCAACCTTGCCCACGGTGAAGGAGGGGGGGTCTGTGTCTGTTGCCCGCCTGCCGTCCCCGCGGCCCCCTCGGAAAGGGCAGCACGCACCCGGCGAGCGCCGAGCTGCTGTCAGCCGCGATCAGCGCCCGCTGCTCCCCCAAGCGCACACGCCGGGGCGGGGGGAGACGGGCGCTGAGGCGCTGGCGGGGGGGGCCAGCGCCAGCCCAACGCAGATCTGGGGGGGCAGGAGAGCCAGGTTTAGCAGGGACAGCCCCTCTGCAGGCCTGTGCATGGGTTGCCCCCTGCCTCAGTTTCCCCATCTGCAAAGGAAGGGGTGGGAGTTGTGCTTTGGCAGGGGGTGACACCCCCCCACACCCCCCCCAGATTCCTGGGTCGTGGGGAGGGCGCTGAGCAGGTGTCTCCCCTCAGGTTCTTCCTGGGATCTGTGCGGCCAAACCTTGTGCCCACAAGGCACCTGGCTCCAGGCGGGGGGGGCACACACCCACTAGCGTCATGAGTTCTGTTGGGACTCAGCCCTGACTGCATGGTTGCGGGGGGTGAGACACCTCATCTCATCGCTGAGGGGAAACTGAGGCCGGGGGGGGGGGGGGGGGGGGGATGACAGGCGGGGGTGCTCCTTGGGCGGGTGCAGTTTCTCCGGAGCGGGGGGGTGGTTCGGCAGCCATGCGTCACCGTCCGGCCTGTGACTCACTGGGGTGCGTCGTGGGGCCTCGCCCCGCGGGGTCGTACTGGGCCGGGCGGGAGGCCGCGGTGAGCGGCACGCGGGCGCGCCAATGGGGCCGCCCGTCCCCCGCGCAGGTGAGCAGCCGCTCCCGCCGGTTCCGGCCTGGCCGCCATGGAGCCCGTGGGCACCTGGGGCCCCACGCAGGCGGCCGCCTGGCTCCGAGGTGAGGCCCACACCCCCCCACACCCCGGCTGCTCCGTGCCCCGGCTCTCCCCCAACTTCGGGGGGACCCCGCTGCTGGGTCTGGCGCTGGGGACATGTGGGTGGCTGGGGGCGGTGGCAGCTCTTTCCTGTCCCTCAGCCATTGTCCCCCGGGGGGGGGGGGGGGTGTTGATCCCTGGATCCGGATGGTGGTGGGGAGGGGCTTCAGCCATCGCCACCAGCTGGGCTGAGACCGGGCGAACTCATTTCATGGAGAGGCCCCTCCAGGCTGCCTGGGGTCACCCCTTGGGGTCACCCAGCCAGGGGCCAGCTGGGACACTGCCAGGGGTGGGGTAGGGGGGTGCCGGGCCCCCCCCGCGGTGTCCGGCTGGCTCCAGGGCAGGGCTGTGGGCAGGGCTGGACGCGGCGGTGCAGGGGTACCCCTTCGAGGCCTGGGGGCTGGCGGGGCCCGACCTGCTGGGGCTGTCGGCGGGGGCCCTGGAGGCGCTGGGCGTGTGGCGACTGGGGCACCAGGAGCTGCTGCTGGAGGCCGTGGAGCAGCTCCGCGCCCTGGTGAGTGCCAGCACCCGTGGGTGCTGCGGGGGTCCCGTGGCAGGAGGGGGGATGTGGGTGCGCCCTGGGCTGGGTGGGGAGGGGGACGTGGGGAAAGGTTGCGTGGAGAAGGGGGTGCAGGGGCACTCTAGGCTGAGGGTGGGGGGGACGGACATGGGGACACCCTGGGCTGGAGGGGGGGTTGTGGGGTCACCCTGGGCTGGGTGGAGAGGAGACATGGGGGCTGAATGGAGGGGGGCTGCGGGGACACCCTGGGCTGGGTGGGGGTGGGGTGTGGGGGCATCTTAAACTGGATAAAGAAGGGGACATGGGCGCACCCTGAGCTGGGTCGAGGGGGAGAATCAGGGGCAGCCTGGGGATTTGGAGGCACCCCAGAGACCCCCCATTGCCCTCCCGTCCCCCGGTGTCCATGTGCCCCCCCCAGGACATGGGGCTGGCGAGCACCAGCCTGCGGACGCTGACAGAGAGGCTGCGGGACCTGGCGCAGGGCACCCAGAGCCTGGTGCTGGAGGGGCCGCCGGCGGGGGCTACCCCCCAGCTGCCCCCCCTCGCCCTCCTGACCCACGTTGTCGACCTGCTCGGTGCTGCCAAGGGGCTCTTCTCCTGGCTCAACAGGTCCGGGGTGGGTGGGGGCACCCGTGGGTGCTGGGTGCCCCCTGCGCATGGGGCTGAGCTCTCTGTTGTGTGTGTTGTCCCCCCCCCCCAGGTACCTCTTCTCCACCCTCAACGATTTTTCGGCCAGCCGGGACATCGTCCTGCTCTGTGCCCAGCTGGCAGAGACGCTGCAGGCGGTGGGTGCCCAGGCCGGCTGCGCTGCCCCGAGGCCACGGTGATGGGCTTGGGGGCGAGGGGGGCGAGCCAGCCATCTGCTCTGCTGTCCCCCAAAACTCTGCCTGCTGGAGGGGGGGGTGGGAGAGCTGGGATGGAGGTGGGGTGCTGAGCCATCCCATCCCGCTCAGCTCTGCGTCTTGTCCCCCCAGGACTGTCCCGCGGCTGAGAGGGACGCCCAGATCCTTCAGACTGTAAGTGCTGGGTGAAGAGGGAGTGGCAGGTGTGGGGGGCCCAGTGTTGCCAGGGCCCCCCCTTCCCCCTCTCAGCCCCCCCCGCCGCTGTCACTCGCAGTGCCAGCACATTGTGGGCATCTGTGAGAGCATCGTGGGCTGCAGCCCCCCGGCGCTGCTGGACCGCAGGGCTGTGCTGCAGCGTGTGGGGCTGGTGCTGCCCCCCGGCCTGTGGGGCAGCCCCCCAACGTCCCCTGACACCCCAACGCTGCCCCTCAGCCCATGGGGGAGCCTCCCGACATCCCCTGGCACCCCGAAGCTGCCCTCTGACCCTCTGGGGAGCCCCTTGCCACTCCTCACTGCCCCACTGGTGAGTCCCTGCCACCCCAGTGCCCCCCACTGCCTAGGGACCCCCCGGTTTCCCCTGCACCCTGCTCACACCTCCCTCCCATCTCCTCCAGGGCTTTGAGATCACCTCCACCAGCTCCTGCCTGCACTTCGTGTCTGCAGCTGCCTCGGAGGTGAGTGAGGGGCTGCCCATCCCAGTCTGTCCCCCTCCTGTGCCACCCTGTCCCTCAGTCACCCCCTTTTAGTGCCCACAGTGGGGAACACCACCCATCCCAGCTGCAACCCAACCAGCCGGATCCTGTGAGCCTCTTAGCGCCCTAATCCACTCCCCCAAAACCCAGAGCTGGGGGTGTCTGCCTGCAGCTGAGACTGTGCAGCTCATCTCACGTGTGAGCACAGCCTGGGCCATGGTGGGAGCCCCCCTCTGCACCCCAGTCCCACCAGCTGCTCTGGCTGGTGCTGCGCAAGGTCAGGCTGCTGGTTAATGGTTAACCTCCCCAGTTCTCCCTGGCTGGGAGAGCTCCTGACCGCAGATTAACTGGTGTGTGGGGGGGTGGTGTGAGTGCCTGGGGCCAGGCACCCCGCTCCCGCCCTGCCTCCTCCCCAGGTCCTGGCTGCCTACGGGGGCCGCATCCTGCCCGGAGACGAGATCGTGCAGGTCAACGAGCAGGTCGTGGTGAGTCGGGGTGGACGGGGGCTGGTTTCGATAGTGAAGTGGTGGATGGAGGAGCTGCAGGGCTGGGAGGATTTGGGGGAACACGGTGTGTGTGGGCAGGAGGATTTGGGGGGGGGACAGGGGAGCTGTGATCAGCAGAATGCAGGAGCCCTGGCTGGGAAAGGTCTGAGGGACATAGGAGGCACTGCTGAGGTGGGGGGGCGATGCTGGAGCTGCTGTAGAGGATTTGGGGGATGTGGGATCTGGGGATGGGCAGGGTTTGGGGATGGGGGAGCCGTGGGGCCGGGGCTGTGTCCCACAGCTCACCAGGGAGTGGGTGCAGGTGGGTTGGACACGCAGCAACCTGGTGAAGAAGCTGCAGGAGAAGGCGAGTGGGGTGACGCTGGTGCTGAAGAAGATCCCCCTCAACCTGGCCGGCTCACCCCCCTCTCCCAGGCAGCAGGTAGTGATCCCAGAGGTCCCAGTACAGCCCCAGTGCCACACTGGGCTGTACTGGGAACTGGGCAGGAATGCTCAAAGCCAGGCATCTCCCACTGCCTTGGTGGTCCCTAAAGATCTGGGGGACCATGGTGGGGGACGGGCTGGCCCTGATGCTCCATCCACAGCTCCCGGGAGCCTTTTTGGATGCTGCAGATGCCCCCGATGCCCGGAGCAGCGAGTGCCCTGGCAGCCCCGTGTCCCTGACCTCTAGGTGAGCCCTGTCCCCTGACACCCCCAGCCTGGCCAGCACAGAGTTTGGGTGCACCCTTCCCAGTTTTTTCCAGGGATGAAGTACTGGCAGGGCAGCAGCTGCCTGCGAGCAGGCCGGGTAACTACCAGTAGTCTTAAGGAACGAAAAAAAGTGGTTGTGTTTGTAATTCATTCACTTGGTAACCTTTTAATGGGGTTGAAACTATATTTAGACATGACCCTTCTCTCCCGGAATGGAAAGGCGTGCGCGGAGCCGGCGGCAGCACGGGCGAGCCGGGCAGGAGCCATCGGGCTGGGCTCGGACCCTGCTGGGGACTGCGGGGGCCAGTGGGGCCGGTACTGAGCCACCACCACCACCACGTTGCCTCCAGCCCCACTCCTCGGGAAGGGAGAACTGCAGGAGCCCCAAGGGAGCGTGGGGACAGCCGGGGCCTGACGTCAGGATCCCCCGTGGCAGTCGAGGGGGTTTGTAGCTCAGGGATCCCTTTTTTCCCCAGCACTGCGGCTGATTTGGACTCGGGGTCAGACTCGGCACCGGACTTTGCCACCGAGGAAGAGGAGGGAGAGCCTGAGCAGAACTCGAGGGCGGCTGTGGGGGAGCTGCCAGGCCACGGTAGGAGGGGAGCAGAGGGGGTGTCTGGGGACGGAGCTGTTTCTTCCCCCAGGACAGGAGGCTAGAGCCCCAATTGCTGTTTGCAGGTGCTGCAGAGGAGGAGGCAGCGTGGGAGGGGGGTACCCCGCTGAGCACCCCGTGCTCCCTGAGCACCCCTGCTGCTGCTGGACCCTGCGCCGCGGAGCTCAGCCCCACGGCAGCCCCCGCCACAGGGGCTGGGGGTGTTGAGCCTGGAGAGCTCCCTGGGGAGGTGAGAGCGGGTGGGAGAGGAGCACTGAGCCTCAGGGGGGAGCACTGGGGGGACATCTATGGGGGACACACAGGACTTCATGTTCCACCTGAGTGGGAGGCAAAATTCCCATCCCTGGGGTGGGTTCCCCTCCGAGCTCACTGCTGCGGGGTGAGTTGGGGGTCCCTAAGGGGCTGGGGGTGCTGCTGGGGGGGCCTCAATCATCCCTAACCCTCTGTCTCCCTATCCAGGGCAGCCCCCAGACAGGTCGCAGACAAAAAGGTGAGCAGGACGCTGTCGGGAGTGGATGGATGGGTCTGGGGGCTTTCCCAGGCTCTCCCCCACCGTGCTCCCCTTTCCCTACTCTTGATGTGGAGCCCCCCCCCCTCCCCCCCAACAATGCTGTGGCCAGCAGGAGTGGCGACCAGGCTGAGCCGCCGGCGGGTCTCGTGCCGGGACCTGGGCCGGGTGGACTGCGATGGCTGGCTCCTGAAGAAGAAGGACCACGTGGGCTTCATGGCCCAGAAGTGGAAGCGCTGCTGGTTTGTGCTGAAGGGCCACACGCTCTACTGGTACCACCACCCCAATGTGAGTGGGGACACTGGGTGTCCTGGTCCCCCCAACCTGGGGAAGTTGGGCTTTTCCCCCCCCAGTGCCGGGGTGGGTGATGGCCACAGCTGTCTCCCTCGTAGGATGAGAAGGCTGCGGGACTCATCAACGTGGCCACCTACGACCTGGAGAGCACGAGGGAGCAGAAGAAGAAATAGTGAGTGGGGTCTGTCTCACCATGGACCTCCTGGCTGGTGGTGGAAGCGGGGGTGGACACTGTCCAAATGTGCTGAGGAGCTCTGCTGGTTGCCACCTCCATGTCCCTTTGGGCCTGGTGGGGTTTCTGCAGGGCTGGTGGGGTCCCCCAGGGCTAGTGGGGTCCCCCCAGGGCTGGTGGGGTTCCCCCAGAGCTGGTGGGGTTTCTGCAGGGCTGGCGGGGTCCCCCCAGGGCTGGCAGCACTGGCTGTCTTGCGATATGGAAGCCCACACTCTGGGCACTGTGCTGCTGGTGTTAGCTGGGACAAAGCTGAGGACTGGAGCATCTCCAAGGGCAGGAAAAAGCCCAAACCCCGCGGTTGGGTCAGGATGGGGGGGGTGAGAATGCAGGGGAGGCTGGACAGGGGCTTGGGGCTGGCTCTGGTGCCAGGTAACCACAGCAGCAAAGGCAGCTGCCTGCTTCTCCTCCTCCAGCGTGTTCCAGCTCTCCCATCAGAAGTACAAGCCCTTCATCTTCGCCGCAGAAACGTTGGCTGATTTGAGCATGTGAGTAACGTGCCAGCCAGTGACAGCCGGTGCCACCACACCGGGCTGGCCATGACCCTCTGTCTGTCTGTGTGTCTGTCCATCCTTTCCTTCCCCAGGTGGGTCAGTCACCTAATAACAGCCAAAACGAAGTACACACTGGCCCACCAGTCGGTCCCGGACAGGGAGGAAGGTAACAGGCCCTTTCCAAGGTGGGAGATGGGGTCAGTTCCCGTGCGGGAGATGGGGACCCTGCGGGGAGCTGTGGGTTTTTGCTATGGCCCCTGCGTGGGAGCTTTGCCCATGATTTGAGGGGAAATGTGAGAAATATTCCCTGCGAGGAGAGCTGGGGTGATGCTCAGCCCTAGGGAGGGCTGGGGGGGGCCAGCCTGGAGTTTCCCGCTCCCACTGTCCTCCCCTGTGACCTCTTCCAGACTGCTACAGCGAGACAGAAGCTGAGGACCCTGATGATGAGTCCCCCAGGCACGGATGTGACTCGGTGAGTGGCCGTAGGGGACACCCTGGGGAGGGGAAGGAGTATCCTTGTCTCAACTCCCCATCATCTCTCCCCCAGCCAAAGAAGAAGCTGCAAAATGCCCCGGAGAAAGCCCAGCTCTTCCCGGATGGCGGCGAGCCCAGCAGTGCAGCCAGCAGCCCCCAGGGCAGCCCCCAACCCTGCTCACCCATGGGTAGGGGCTGAGGGGGGTGACATCTGTCACCCTGTCACCTTGCGTGCACCCTTTAATCAAAGTCAGGGCCTCCCTTGTGTGTGTGTGTGTGTGTGCTGGGGGGTGGTAACTCCAGTTGAGCTGTGCTTGGGTGTGAACCATGTAGTGTCTTGGGATGCTCTTGGGGCAGGGTCACACGTGGGGGCAGCCCCCTGGGGTTTGGGGGACTCTGACCCTCCTACAGTGCCCCCCCTCTCCTTGCCCAGACCCCGCTGGGGAGGATCTCGAGTGCCTGATGCGGTGCCTGAAGCAGGGAGGGGTGTCCCTCATCGGGCGGCAGCGGTTCCTGACGCAGGAGCAGTGCCGCAAGTCCTTCATCCGGCGCAACAAGAACCCCCGCATCAACGAGAAGGTGCACGCGGTGCGGGCTCTGCAGAGCACGCTCAAGGTGGGGGCCCACAGTGCCCTGACTGCCCCCCCAAAACCCCCCTTTCGATCACGAGCAGCCACCCCAAAACAGGCCCTTCCTCTCGGCAGGCGAAGCTGGTGGAGCTGCAGGCTCTGGAGCAGCTGCTCAGCGACGCTGCGCTCACCTCGGAGAAGTTCAGGTGCTGGAAGGAAGAGCACCAGGAGCTGTACCAGGACCTGCGGGAGTGGGGGGGATGGCAGCAGGGCCAGGATGGTGATGGGGGGCTTGGGGATGAGCACGGCCCCCCCGAAGAGGCAGCTGAGCCCTGACACGCCACAAGGACCTCTGGCATGAAGCAGTGCCCATAAAGATCACGGTGGGTGCTCTGCTGGGGGGGTGCACGAGGGGATTGATGACAGTTTTGAAGATTCGGCCCCCACAATGGACTTGGCTTCTGCTTAATCCCCCCTCCCTGGGTTAGGACGTTGCCGTGACCGTTGCTTTTTTAAGAGCGGTTTGTCTCAGCTGCACGTTGGCAACGGGGGCCTTTTCCCAGAGGAACGTGCCCCCACCACACACAGCAGTGCGGTGCCACCAGCCATCCCGGCCAAGGTCTCTTCTGCTGTAAATAAAACTGTGTCAACGCGGCCCGATTGTGCTGTGGTTTTTCTTGGTGGTGAAAGGTCCCTGTAGTGACAGCCAGCCCCTACCCGTGCCACCTGTCACCATCCTTGAGGGACTGTGACATCCCTCTGTGCCCTGCTCTCCTCTCCCTGTGGGCTGTGCCACGGTGATGGCACCCACCCGTGGGGTGGGGACACAGGGGTGGGCTTCGATGGCACTGCAAGGCAAGGGAAGGTGATGAAGCGGGGAAGGTGTCCCGGGGAGGGCTGGGGTGCTCTGGGAGCTTTGGGCAGCTCCCAAGGGGGGGAGCCTGGGGCAGGAGGGGTGAAATGTGGTCGGCCTGGAAATGGTGGAGGGGTCCTGCTCCTCCCTGTGCCACCCGGTCCCCTACAGACGTGCCATGGCTGGGCTTGGGGATGCTCTTTATTCAGCTGCAGAGGCTAAAACCTGCGTAAGGATTAAAGCACAATCAAGTAACTCTGTGCCCAGCTTATTTTTGAGTGAAAAATTACCAGCAAAGGGGTAAAGATGGGGAACAGACCCACCTCTTCCACCCAGTGATAGTCTGAGGGGTGTCCAGGGGTGCAGGACAGCCACGGCACGAGGCTGAGGAGTCACGCAAGTGGCATCCTCCTGTGATGCTCACGGCAGGAACCGGGTCTGTCCCAGAGCCTCAATGATCCACGTTGTAAGGGGCAATGGCTGGCCCTGCACAACCCCCTTCTTCCTGTAAATGCTGGTGGCCAGGCAGATGCCAGCCAGCACCTCTGCCCCTCTAGCCCAGGTAGAGACACGTCCCCGGGTGGAAGTGGCCTGCCAGGGGGTCTGCGGGCTGGCCAAGTGCTGCGGCACCCGCTGAGCCGTGTAGGAAGCAGCACACAGGTACACGTCACCCCCCCAGTCTCAGCAAGAGCCCGGCCATGGCCACGAGGTTGGGCCATGGCAGGGGGAGCCTGTCAGTGTGCCCCAGCATGGCCAGTGCTCCCCCCCGTGCCCCAGCAGTGAGCCCACAGTGGCCACTCAGCACCCGTGTGGGCCAGAAACGGGCTGTGTCCTCTGGGAGGGTGCAACAGGTCAGGCCTGGCTGCACAAGCCCCCCTGCACAGCTCTCCCACAGGCCATCGCCGAAGGAAAGGAGCATGTGGGGACGTGGCCAGCCCCCCCCAGAATCCCAGTAACACCCCCCAGGTCCCCAATCCCCCCACTCCCCGTGCAGGCAGGAGTGCGGGCAGGGGCTGGGGTGGGACAATGCACTGGAGCCACCCCCTGGGGGTCCCCCTGGTAACAGGCAGCCTTGTGAGGACCCCAGAGCTCCCGGCAGAGGAGAGGGGGGACATGGGGGGGCCTGTGGGGACGGCGAGGGTGTCTCCGGTACTGCTGATTTGCAGAAACACGACTCCACAACCTCTAAGGTTCTAAAGTATGTTTACTCAGCGCTGAGGCGCGCGGGGGATCCTCCACCACAAACGTGCGCCCGTCCCGTGGCACCTTGTCTTGGCTTTACGCTCCAAAGCATCACAGATTCCTAACGGCCAGACATAGGCAGGACCTATCCCCACTTCGTCTTACAATGAGCCTAAAAGTCATTTTCCTCTGTTCCACCCCGGTCTCCTCCCAGTTGTGTCTGTGCAGTGTGTCCCGGTGGTCACAGGCTGGGGTCGCAGAGATGAAGTAACTCTTCTTCCTCACTGCTGCACCTTTCACCTCTGCTCCTTGCACAATCTCCGTAGCCTCCTGGGTTCGGGTCAAACTATAGGGTTGGCTTTAACCAGTTTTTAGGACTGTCTTCCTGTTTTGACAGGAAAAATTATCCTCACTGCCTCTGTTACTCAAGGTTTCTTTATTGTTCTGCTTTCTGGCCCATCACCGATGATCTATTATCCTATCTAAACTTAGTTACCTTTTAACTAATGGGTCCCTAACCGTAGTCTATCTCCTAAGTCTGACATCTTTATCTTTCTCTTTAAGTACCTAATTTCTATATTCTATTTTAATTCTCTAATTCCCCATTTCACTGCTCTCCCCGCTCCCCCAGTACCCTCCAGCTGCTCCATGCTGCAGCCACAGGGTCTGCTTCTGGCCGCAGCCTGCTAGGGCTCTATGGTCTCCAGTGAGGCAGCCTAGGCAGGAGGTCCTCCAGCTCTTTATGGTCTCCAGTGAGTGACGTTACTCTACAGAGATTTGCTTAACCCAGCAAGTGTGAATGTCTCCTTCTAAAACACTCACTGAATTTTTTTTCCTGCAAATCCTTAAGAATATTTATTTACATGTCCTCTACCAAGTATTTCATTAGTTTGTCATCTAAGTTTGTTTAACACCTGGTTGATGCCCGCTAGCTGATGCCTGCAAGCAGTTGGTGCCTGCAAGTTGAGGCCTGTGGCAATTTTAGTGATAAGAGAAGCGTTACATTATACCTTAAATTGTCATGTTGTACCCAGTTGTGTATCCCTGGAAGTCTATAATATTATCAGAATTACACAATCTAGGTGACACTCCCAAAGAAATCTTACTTGGGAAGTCTCCAAGGGGGAAAATGTTAATATGTGGGACACAGGGAATATGGGGAGGGGCATGGGGACAGTCTGGGGCATGGGACATGGAACCATCTGGGGTGTGGGGACATGGGAAACCTGGAGGGACATGGGGGGGCATGGGGTCCATGGGGACAGTGTGGGGACATGGGAACAGTGTGGGGCACAGGGACATCGGGACGGTGTGGGGACACAGGCACCATTGCTGCCACCATGATGGGGACCCCCAGGACCCTTGGGGTGACACAGGTGACCAGACCCAGCCGGGTCTGGCACGAGAGCTTGTTCAGGGGCTTTCCTACCCCCCCAAGGAAAGGCTCATGCTGGCTCTGACAGGCAGTTTATTGCCACGGAAAAGGGCCATTTCTGCCCTGACTCCCAGCTTGCAGCCCCGCTGCTGTTTGTTCTGGAGGCAGCACATCACCAAAGCGCTGAGGAGTTCAGCACAAAGATGTTGGGCTACCTGCGACATTTTGGCACCGTCCTGAGGCCCTGGGCTGAGCCCCGGCCACCCACCGCCTCTGAGAGGGTGGGATGGTTGAGCCCAGGATGCCCCGCAGGACCTGGTGTTTGGCTCTGCACTTGGTGCAGGAGCAGCCACCCAGGTGATGTGGGTGCTGAGGGCTCGGGCCCCCACCTTGGCACTTCGCACCCATCCACCCCTGTGAGGTGGTGGCCCTGTCCGAGGGGCTGGCAGGAGGTCAAGGGCATCCCTGCCCATCTTTGGGGGTGATGATGTCACAATGGCCACTGTGACCTGCCAAGGGCATCCCTGCCCATCTTTGGGGGTGATGATGTCACAATGGCCATTGTGATCTGTGGGGACAAGCCTATAAAAAGGATCGCTGGGCTCAGGCTGTGGTCAGTGCGACCTGGGGAGGTGAGGAGAGGGCAGGGGCTTGCAGGGTGCTGCTGAGGGAGGAGAGGGGGTCCCACGCCTCGGGGCACTGGGGCTGTGCTGAGAGCTGACCCGCGTCCTGCTTCTTCCTCAGAGTCAGTCAAGGAGCATCTGGGAGAGACACCCCGGTGCTGCTGGAACAGGGACTCTTCTAGCGCTTGTTGTGGATGTGCGCCATGTCCGCAAGGAATCAGGAGGCCCCCAACACGATGGAGAAGGGTGAGAGCAAAGTTTCCCTCCTGCAGCACAGCAGAGGGGCTGTCGGGATGGTCAGCATGGGGCCGAGTGTGGTGGCAGGGGGAGGCAGTGCCTGCGATGCCCCTTTGTTGCCACAAGCCCCCAGCGCTGCCCCTCAGCCCCTCAGGGACGGAGCAGGCCCCTAGGGACAATCCCTTGGGGACGCTTCCCTCACCCTGCAGAGGTGCTCATAGCCGCCCGCATTTGCTCTTTCCCCTCCAGCGTGCGTTCTGTGTGGCCAGGCAGAGGCGGACTCACATCTCTGCGGGATCAAACTGGAGAGGCAAGGGCTCTGTGCCCATGTGTTTTGCATGGTGAGTGCCCCGAGGCTCCCTCCAGCTCGTTGACAAGCACCTCCCGGCCACACTCTCCTCCTCATCAGCTTCTTCATCTCTTCTCTTCTGCAGTTCTTTGCCAATGAGCTTTTTCAGCAGAGGGACAAGCAATTGGGACTCATGGGATTTCTCCCTGAGGACATTCTCCGTGTAGTCGAGCAGGCAGCACAGAAGGTGAGGTCCTGACAAGGTCAGGGAGATTTGTGTCAGAAGTTTGGAGGAGCTTAGCCCAGAGCCCAGGAAAGAAATCCCAGCCCCTGCAAGCAGCTCTGGGACAAAAGCCCTGCTCCCAGCAGCTCCACAGAGACTCCAGCCCAGGAGCCTCTCGTGCCGGGCGGATCTGTGGGCTGTGACCCAGCAGCTGGCACATGCTGCGCCCTGCCCGGAGGCCTGGGGCTGGCTGGGAGGCCCTGAGGCTGCTGCTGACGGGGGCTGCTCTGCTTTTTCCAGCGATGCTTTGTCTGCGGAGAGAGCGGGGCCGCCATCACCTGCTGCTGGGAGGGCTGCGACCGCAGCTTCCATCTCCCCTGTGCTGTGGAGGGTGAATGTGTCACCCAGTACCTCCTTCTGTACAGGTACCACCTCTGCCCTCCTTTCCCCCACCAGGGAAGGGGACCCAGCGCTTGCCACCTTACCAATCCCTTCCCTCTTCTCCCCCAGGGCCTTCTGCGGGGAACACAGCCCAAAGCAGGAGGTGGAGGCGACTCCAGAGAACGACATGGACTGCCTCATCTGCCTGGATCCTGTGGAGGACAGAAAGTCCTTCCACACAATGGTGTGCCCGACCTGCAAACATGCCTGGTTTCACAGGGGCTGCATCCAGGTAGGAGCCATTCCCTCACCCCCGGGGCATGGCAGGCACTGGGCAGCACCAGGGCCTTACTCTTGCTCTTCATGTTTCCGCTGCAGAGACAGGCTGAATTTGCGGGTATTGCCTTCAAGTGCCCCCTCTGCAGAGACAGGGATGAGTTTCTGCCGGAAATGCTGTTCATGGGCATCCGAATGCCCTTGAGGTTGGTGTCCTGCCCAGCTCACAGCACAGGAGGCTGCAAGCCCTGTTCCATGCCCAGGGCTGCCCCTGCAGTCCTGGCCCTCCACTGTCCCATCAGCCTGGGCTTCAGCTTCACGGAGGAGCTGTAAACTGGGCAGGGGGGAGGAGCAAGGCTGCCCTGCATCGGCCTTATGCCGGGGCAGCAGGGCTCAGCTATTTCCCTTTCCCCATCAGATTGCCATCATGGCAGAACCAGGAGGCAGGCAGACAAGTCATCGAGAGGCACCGACGCTGCAATGCCCGCGAGTGTCTCTGTCCTGGAGGAAGGGAGCAGGCAGACACGTGGGGGTAAGTTGGCAAAGCGGCACCCTGGGCTCTGCATGGGATCTCTGTCTCGCCAAGAGCTCGAAGCAGAAGCACTGAGACCAGGAGCTGTGCCACACAACCCCGTTCTGCTGTCACTTTGTCCTCACAGCCGTCAATCCCTTTGCTTCCCCAGGCCTTGGCAACTGCTCCGGTGCAGGTCCTGCGCTGCTGAGGGCACCCACCGGGGCTGCTGCAACTCTGGGACCACTGAGGGCAACTGGGAGTGCGAGAGCTGTGCTGGCCAGGGTACCGGTAAGAGGCAAAAACACCTTCATGGCCCTGGGCTGGGGCCAGGGCCCAGGCACGGCCTCACAGTGGGTGCCCAGCCTGGGCTTGGCAGAGGCTCTCTGCTCCAGGAGGGCTGGGGGCACCGCTCTGGCCTCTCCCGCCCTGAACCTGGGGGCCGTGCCCGTGACCTTCCTGCTTCCCCTTACAGACTCCAGTGACAGCTCAGACGTCACTGGCCCCAGCACTGGTAGCCAGTCAGAACTGGGGCCATCCCATGAATCACCAGCACGAGACACCAGCAGTCCCGAAACCGGTAGCCTCTCAGGATCAGGACCATCCCAGGAGTCTCTGGCATCAGAGACTGGCAGCTCCAGCAATGGCAGCCCTTCAGGATTAGGGCTGCCCCACAGCTCACCATCACAAGAGACCGGCAGCCCCAGCACTGGCAGTGACGCAGAGTTCGGGCCAATCCACGGATCCCCGGAACTGCAGAGCAGCAGCACGGACAGCGGCAGCCAGGCGGCATCGGGACCATCCCGCGACTCCCCAGTGCTTGAGGGGAGCAGCTCCTCCAGCCCGCCTGGGCCCATCCGCACACGACACCTTTCCCGTGCGCAGCGTCAGGCCCAGACGCCTTACAGCCGGCCCAGGAGGGGCCGGGGGAGCAGCTGTGTGCCAGGGCCAAGCGCTGAGAGCAGCACCCCCGGCCAGGCCACATCCCACAGCTCCCCAGTACCGGCGAGCAGCAGCCCCAGCACCGCCAGCCAGCTGCCAGCGGGGACCTCCTGCCCCTCTGCAGACCTCGAGAGTGGCAGCCGCTCCAGCCCCCCTGGGCCCGTGCGGACGCGAGACCGCTCCCGCCGGGAGCGTCGCGTTGAAACGCCATACAGCCGGCCCGCTGGACACAGGCGCAGGACCAGCTGTACGCCATCCCCGCCTGCTGGCCCTGATACCCCTCCACCTGCTCAATAAAGTTAGCAGTTAATCTCGCGCTCGTTTGTCGGCTTCCTCCTCCTCTCCCTTTCTCCAGGGTCAGCATGAGGGGCTGGGCCCAGAGGGCTTCTTCCCCCCGGGGCCTGGCAGCCCCTTGCCCAGCCCTCCCTCCTCGCGGGCTGGCCATGGCCGCCTGCCCGGTGACATGGCCGTGTGCTTCGGGCCTCGCTGGGCCCACAGCCGGCTCGGTCTCCCCGGGGAAAGTTCACACCAGTGGCAAAGCTACTTTACAAGTTCCTCTTAGCGTCACCTCCGGACTTGTGACATGAAGATTGCTGTAGATTGGCTTGTGACAGTAGCCAAAGGGCATTCCCGTTGCCCAGTGCCGGGTCCTGTTGCCCACCATGATTGCTGCTGTCCCAACTGCAGCTTCCTCCTTGCATTATAAGCCAAGAACTCCTTTAGCGCAGAGACTGCAAACTCCTGGCAGGGAATTTACCCCACAGAGCTCAGGGACCCAGGGCAGTACCTGTGACTGAGGGCTGGAGTCTCCTCATACACCTCTGGGAGAAAAAAAATCACATGTGCTCTACAGGAGGGTAACAAGGGGCCTGGGCAATGTCCGTCATCCGGAAGGATTTCCCTCCCGCTGGAGACCTGCAAGTACCTGTCTAGTGCAGGGAGGGGAAGGGATTTAGTTGCAGAGTCACTGCTGATCAGCTCTGTGGAAGTTGGCGGCGAGCTAGAAGGCTGAATGAAAGAATGCTGGCGACCAAAGCGGGAAGGAAATCCCGTGGGGTGGCTGTACAGATCGGAACAACCTCTGCTCTTCCGGCAAACTACCGGTGCTCTTACGGTGTGTGCGTTAAGAGCCTTCCTGAGAGGCCTCGATGCAGCATGGAAGTTGACACCTTGCAGGAGGGAGCAGCTGTCCTCTGGGAGGCAGGCAGGGGAACGTGGCAGACCTGAGGGGCTTTATTGCCAACGAAGAAGGAAAGGAGGTAAAGGGTCTAAAAGAGAGCTTGGTGGCAGCACATTGTCCAACCTCAGTAATTTTATGACTCCATTTCTACAGCCAATAGAGAAAAAGGGGCATGTGAGGGACACTGTAGGATATGGTGGAGATGACGGAGGTATGAGGAAAGTCTGAAAAGCCCCCAGCTGAGCTCAGATCCTCCTTCCATGGGCTCCGGCTGCTGTCTGAGCCACAGAGGCCTGTGCTGAAGCCCTTCCCCTTACAGCAGTGGCTCTCATGGCCTCCCTCTCCCCAGCCGAGAGCCTGGGAGGTGTAGGACCATAGTCCTGGCCTTGGCATTGCCCGTCCCCACATCGCACTGTCCCAGGAAGAGCCCTGAGGGATGTGTGAGGGACATTATCTCCCTTTCCAGGGGCTGGGGATCACAAGTCTTTGCCTCAGTAGAACCCATCCAGGTTTAGTCCAGATCTGTTCCACCTTTGCATGGCCTTTGTTTAGCCGTTGCCTCCTCAAGGAGTCTTCTGCTCTGCCCAGCCCCTAGGG
Source organism: Athene noctua (assembly GCF_965140245.1). Classification (NCBI taxonomy): domain Eukaryota; kingdom Metazoa; phylum Chordata; class Aves; order Strigiformes; family Strigidae; genus Athene; species Athene noctua. Next base: position 4,118,449 of record NC_134060.1, read on the forward strand.
AGGCTTTGTCAGTGCTGGCTCTGGTGGGACCCATTAACGCTCCAAGAAACTCTGGAGTCTGCATCTGACTTTGACTTCTGGAGAGGTGTCTTCAACCTCCTCTCGCCGCCTGAGTTTCACGGACTCGGCTCCAAACCCACCCGCGGGGTCATTAAAATGCCTGGGGCTGGTCCTGTGCTGCGGAGCTGGGCCGGGCTCCTGGGCCGGAGGGAGCTGAGGGCAAGTGGTGAGCGCGGCAGAGAGACAGCGCTGCCCAGGAGCAGCTCCTCTGCGAAGGGCAGCGGGGCCGAGGGCACTGCCTGCAGGCACCGAGGGCACAGGAGCCGGGCACAGCGAGGGCAGAGGCGGACGGCAGTGGGAGAACACTCAGGGCTCACGGGAGCTGGAATTGTGGCGGCTCTTGACACAGTCGGTCTGTGGGTGCAGGGCAGGGCAGCTGCAGGTGGCGGAGGGATGTGGTGCAGCCGGCACAGCCCCAGGAACCTCCCTCCTGTCCAGAGGAGGAGGCCGTGCTCCCGAGCAGGGCTTCCCTGCTGCGCTGCCGGAGGGACAGGCCATGGCTCTGCCTTCTCCCGGGGACGGCTGCAGGGGGGTGCAGCCGCGGGTGCAGCCGCGGGTGCCCGGGGGTGTCCTTCCGAGCAGGGTCCCTGCACCCCTGGGGCTGTGTGCTGGGGCAGGGACTCTGCCGCCGGCCAGGGTCAGCACTCAGCCTGCCCGGGGAGCTGCCCACGGCGCCGGGGGGAGCAGCTGTGGGGCGAAGGAGAGACCCCCGCCAGGTCCTTCCCCCTCTCTCTTCTCTGTCCCTAGTCAGATACTTCCCTCGCCCCCCCGGCATTGCGTTCTCTGGACACCTGAGCTCACACCGGGCACAATTCCTTCACTGCAGAGGTTGTCAAGCACTGGGACAGGCTGCCCAGGGAAGCGGTGGAGTCACCAGCCCGGGGGGACGTAAAAGACGTGTAGATGTGCCGCTTAGCGACCTGGCGTAGTGGTGGGCTCACCAGAGTTGGGTTAACGGCCGGACCTTTGTTACAGCCAGAATTATTCTCCGATTCTCTTGATTCTATTAGTTCTCTAGTGCTCTCTTGGACCCAGTAAGGGAACGCTACTGCTGGTACCTGAAGGGATTTCTTTTTTTTTCCAGAAGGCAAAATTGCCCCTTGGTGTTGTGGGGAACTGCCCCCAGTGGGCAACTACAGCAAGTAAGAAGAGTTTAATAACTGAACTAACTGAACTAAAATAATAACAACAATTTCTTCAGGCATTCAACAACAACAATTTATTCAAATATGGCCATTTTCGGCTCAGCAGGGCCAGCAACACAGAGACCGCAGGCTCCATCGGGACCTGGGCTTCTGATGGAGAGTTGTGAGGATGAGGGTGGTCTGAGCTGCCAGGGAGCTGACGGAGAGTTCAGCATCTTTCTCCAAGGGCTGGAGGGCTTCAAGAGAAGGAAACAGAGCAGACGTGAACCCCCACTGCCCACAGAGACCCCCAGGAGCCCCACTGGGCTCTGTCCCCTGCCCCACCAGCCCCAGGCAGCACTGCACTGCCCCTACTCACCGTGACAGATCTCCTGCAGCCTCTCCTGGCTGTGCATCCTCAGGTGCCGCGCAGCAAGACCTGGGGCACAGAGCTGGTGTCAGAGCTCTGCTCCCCCTGGGCAGGGCTGTCCCCCCGGGAAGGACAGCACCCGAGGGCAGTGGGACCCGGCAAGACCCGCAGCGAGCCCACCAGTGGGGACTGGGGCTGGGTGGCCAGAAATGGGTCCCCGGGGACTCACCAGTGAACCTGACAGCAGCCTCTCGCACGCTGGCCTGAGGGTTCTCCAGGTACGGCAGGCTCTGGTCCAGGTATTTTTCCGCCCTGCTCCTCTTGTGCGTTATCTGAGGGAGCACAAGGGCACGGGGCTGGTTACGGACCCTCCGCAGCCGTCCGGACCAGTCCCTCCCGCCAGCACCCCTGCTCCCTCCCAGTGATTCCCGTCTCCCAGCCCCGTGGGGCTGAGGGTCAGAGAGCGCCACAGGCAGAGGGGACCGGGGGTGCTGAGACCCCTGCGTCCCACTGCTAGAGCCCAGATGGGCCGGGGTCTCCTGGAGAAGAGCCCTTGTGGCTGCGTGCTCCAGGGCAGGGAAGGAGGATGCAGCTGGAGCAGCCGGGCTGGAGCAGGGCAGCGATGCAGCGCGGCACAGCCCTCCCCAGGGGCACGGCGGGCGGCCCTCGTCCAGCCCGGCCGGGGCGTTTGGGGGTTGTACTCACCAAGTGCTCTGTTATCCGCTGTGTCTGCCTGGTCACGGCCAGGGAGCTGAGCTTCTTCCACCCCAGGAAGTCTGCGCAGACACAGAAGGTGCCCTGGGAAGCCTGCAGAGAAAAGCAGTGGCGGGGAGTTGGCACCAGAGCCCGGGGAAGGAGACCTGGCATCCTCCTCCTCTGGGCCAGGCTCCGAGCTGCGGGAACAGGGTGATCCCGGGATTTGATCCCTCTTCATTCCTGGGGCCATCCCGCGCTCTAGGGTGGGACAGGGATTGGGGCTCAAAGAACACAAAGCCCGTGGGGCTCATGTGCTCGGTGGCCACGGGCCGCTGCTGAGCAGGGAAATGTCTGTGCCAGGTTCTCCATCCCTGCTCGTGCTGGGGCTGAAGGGAGCCTTCGGGGGGAAGGAGGGCAGCAGCGGTAGGACCAGTGCAGTGGGACCCTGCGGGTGACACACAATCCCTCTGTCCCTCACTCCCCGGCCACCCCCATAGTGTCAGCACGCCCTTCCCCGCGACACCAATCGCTGCTCACTGCACCTGGGCCACGTTCTCGTTCTGCTCATTCATATGGAAGAAGAGTGGGAGCAGGGCACTCTTCACTTTCTTCACCATTTTTCTTGTCTTTTTCCCCACCACGGACGTCACCACTTCTTTGAAGAGGCGGAAGGAGAGCTCCCGCACCTGGCTGGACTCCTGGCAGGGAGGAGGACAGAGGGAGCTCAGCACCAGCACTCCTTGCCCACGGGGAGCAGGGGTGTTAGGGGTTTTAGCGTGGCTGATGGGAGAGGAGATGCTCTGGGGTCGGAGCCTGAACGCAGGAGCCGTCGGCCAGACCTGCAGCTGCGGCTCAACGGCCCTGGAGCCCTGAACGGCCACAGAAGGAGAGTGGGAAGAGCCCCAAAAGACCACGCAAGAGGAGCCAGGGGGACAGCCCTGCCCAAATGCTGCCCGCAGGGCTGGGGCTGAAGGTCCTTCACCCATCACCTCAGCTCAGGCAACCACAGCAGCCTTACATCATCAAAGAGCGGCAGGAGCTTCTCCACCAGCCGCAGGGCGATGTCGCTGGTCTCTTCCCAAGTCATGAGGCAAGTCACATTGGTGATGACCACCAGGGCCTTCACCGTGACATTGGTGTTGGCAGCCGGCAGGTTCTCCACGATGTCCGGCAGCAGCACTGGCATTTTCCTGGCCTGTGCAAAACACACCGGTTACCTTTTTGTGAAGCGGTGAAAGACCCCCCCCCAGGCACCACCCACTCCCCTCCAGAGCAGGGAGGGTGCTTGGAGCCGTCACCCCACATCCTCCCAGCCAGGGCCAAGCCACCGCTTCCCCCAGGCCCCGGCTACCAATGTGGCTCCCCTAGCCGACCCCCTGCTCACCATTTTGGGTGTTTTTGAGAGTGTGACGAGGCCCGTGAGCACCAGTGAGAACATCACCGGGCTGGGATGCCTCAGGTACCTCTGAGCCTCGTACAGGTCAGCAAACCCCTCGACATCAATCTCAGAGCAGACCAGCATCTAAAATGGAGAGAGCGGTGAGAGACCAGCAGAGCTGAAGGGCTCCCTCCCCTGTCCCAGCACAGCCCGTGGCAAGTGTCTCCTCTCCCCTTGAAGCCACCTCAGAGTCCCCACGTCTCTGTGCCAGGGCCAGAGCCAGGCAGGGGGATGCAGGCAGGGTGGGAGGCAGAGTGCTGCCTGTGCCGGGACAGGCTTGGTGGGGCCAAACCAGCATCGGGTGGGCCTGAGCGTGTGGCACAGGGGGCTGGGAGGACGAGGAGGAGGAGGAGGAGGAGGAGGAGGAGGAAGGCAGAGCGTGGTCACTCACAGCCAAAGGGTAGATGCAGGAGTCCTCTGCGGCACAGCCAAACACCCTGCGCAGCCGGCAGTCCTGCAGCACGCTGAGCAGCTCTGACAAGACTCTCCACAAAGCCCAGCGCCCGGAGATCAGCACTTCCCACATGGCCACGGCAGCGCTGCCGAGTCAGAGCAAACTCCGTCAGCAGAGCTGCCTCGGCCACTGCACCCGGGGGCCAGTTCCTCCGGAGCCCGGCGCTGCCCACCCCCCTCATTTTGGGGAGCACAGGGAGGCAGCAGGAGCTTGAGGAGCTGTTCCCCATGGGGCAGGGGCTCTGCTTTGGCCGGCTCTGGCCGAAGCCTTGGAAGCGTCGGGGCATGGAGAGCCCTGCTCCTCCCTGCTTCCGTGGGTCTGGCAGCCAGAGGGTCTCTGGGCCACTCTCCCCGTGGGAACAAGCCCTCAGGGCTGTCAGGGTCGGTACCTGTCACATGTTGGAGAGATGTCCAGCAGGGCCCTGACCACCTCCCTGGGCCTCCGCCTGAGCAGCCGTAGCAGCAGCGTGTCCAGGCTGCGCCGGGCCAGCTCCCCGCAGATGTGCTCCACATTTCTGTGGATGCCTCTCAGGATTTTTGGCACCTGGAGGGGACACAGGTCAGGATGGTGCTGCCCTTCCCATCCCTGCCTGCTGCCTTGACACGGTTTTGGGCGCCCGAGAGAGCTGACACAGGGCAGGAGGCGAGAACAAGACTTGACACGCAAGGACACGCAAGGACAATCCAGCCACGGGGCACTTACATCCTTCAGCCAGGACACACGGTATTTCATGGCTATGTCCACGATGCCGATGCCCATCTGCCGGTCATGGACGTCATCCGCCGTCAAGGCCTCAATGGCCACAAGGAGAATGTCCGTCTTCTGAGAAGGCTGAAGATCTTGCTCTAACGCCTACGGGAGGAAGGACGGGGGGAAGATGTGTCACGCTGAGCTTGGCTGAGCAGCTCGACCACCTCTGGGTCCCTTTGCTTGCACAAGCAGATGCCACGGACAAGGGTCTCGGTGTGTGGGGGAGCTCATTACCATTGTCAGGATGCTGCTGCGGAGTGAAGACTGCAACCAGGTGCTCTCAGGATCGCATGCCGATTCCTCTAGATTCTCCTCCAGCAGCGTCTCATCTACACGGAACCATGGAAGAGTTGGTAAGACAACAGCCATCTTGGCCAGCGAGCCTCCCAAAGGGTGACAAGAGCTTGAAACGCGGGAAATGGGGTCCCGGCATCGGCCCCCTCACTCACCGATCTGCAGCGGCTGGACCATGGACACCGTGTGGGGCTCCAGCAGAGAGCTGCTCTCCCTGTGATCCTCCGTCTTCTTCCAAGCCTCCCTGGGGTGCCTGGGGGGTGTCTGCTCCATCTTTGAAAGTGGAGGAAAGTTTGAGGGACAGTGGGGGGGGTTCAGTTTAAGGGAAACGCCAGGGGAAAACGTGGGCTGTGCTCAGGAGTCTCCTCACTGTGCTGCTGCCCTGTCCCTTCCCCGTCTTGTGAGACACCGCGGGGCTGCGCTGGTTCTCTATGGTGCTGCGGGGTGACACAGAGGGATGTCACAAAGGGGCTCCCATTGTGATGTCACACAGGTCGGGCGGGGCAGGGGTTGCCCTGCGGGGGGGTAGGGACCCAGCTGGCCATTGGCCCATGGCTCCTCTCGGGCTGCCCCCAGGCCCCCATCATGTCCCCTCAGCACCTGCCGGTACCCACCGGCTCCTCCCAGAGGGTTCACACACCCCGGCACGAACCCCGGACCTTCTGCTTTGATCCTGACAGAAATACTACAGGCTGCCCCATCCCTACTTTGCGGTCACCTGAAGCGCTTGCTCGCCTGTCTCCAGTTTTCTCCCACGCTCACAGAGTCTCTTTAATCTGCTACGAGAGTGTGCTGCTTTCAGCTGGGATACAGGTCATTTCCTTGAGCTGCACAGCCGCAGGGCTGTGTGCTGCCACGGCGGGATCTCTGTTCTCTTGGGATGGCTGGCTGGGAGCGGGCTGGGTATCGGTCGGTGGGTGCTGAGCCATCGCATTGTGCATTACCCGTTGGTACTTTCCATTATTGTTCTTGGTTTGTTTTACTCCAGTCATTAAACGGGTTTTATTTTATCTCAACCTACGAGTTTTCCTTGTGTCCCTCCACTCCCTTCCCCCATTCCCCCATTCCCCCAGCGAGGGGTGGGTGAGCAACCGGCTGCGTGGTGTTTGGCTGCCGACTGAGTTCAAACCATGACAGTGCGTTTTGGTGCCCAGCGTGGGGCTTGAAGCCTTCACATAACGGCTGATCAGGTCAGTGTGTCATCATAACATGTTAGAAGCATTCCTTTTACTGGCTTATCAACTGCTGGTCATAAAGTCGATCGCTTGGGTCATTAACATCTCCTCATTTGCTGTACATAGTCCCCATCTTGCTGTTTACCACCCGTGGGAGCTGGAGTGAGGTTTTTGTTTTGCTGTACTGTAACACACTGACTTATGGCACGATGAAGTCGTCGGTCCTGAGGGGACTTACAATTGTGTTTGAGAATTTGGGGGATCTTGTGGACGTCTTACTGCTGGGAGCTGGTGTGTTCCGGCATGAGGCTCAGGCTTAAGCCACTATTTAAGAGTATCGCCCGGAGATCTACCCCCAGGTTGGAGAATTAGGAGTGGCTGGGGCTGTGGGATAGCATGGGCAAGTGCCCAGCACCGTGGGCACCTCCGCTGTATTGGCACTTCACTCCTGAACCGGTGCAGAATCCTGAAGAACTAGCAACATCTCTGGAAACCGTTGTAAAAGCAAAACGCTTTAGAAAACTCTTTTCTCTTAGGATATTATTAGTAGCAGGGATATGAATAAATAGATATTGTTTCATACAGCACAGGTGCTCTAGGAACAATTCTGAAGACAAGTAACCATGATGACCGAAGATGCATCAGTGAGCAGCAACTTCAGAAGAGGAACCTGAGCAAGACAAGAACAACTAGTCGGAGCTGTGGAATATAATGGACTTTTGAAACTGATGATGAATTAGTATTGTGTTGCATGGTAAAAAGAATCATACAAATATAAGACGCTTTTGGTCAGCTGCTGCCACTCGCTGAGGTGATGGCCCAACTCTGAGCTGTTATCAAAGCCAGCCTAGAGATACCCACAGCCTGGTAAAATCCCTTAGCAGACACTGTAGGACTATGCTGGAGATGACGGAGGTATGAGGAAAGTCTGAAAAGCCCCCAGCTGAGCTCAGATCCTCCTTCCATGGGCTCCGGCTGCTGTCTGTGCCACAGAGGCCTGTGCTGAAGCCCTTCCCCTTACAGCAGTGGCTCTCATGGCCTCCCTCTCCCCAGCCGAGAGCCTGGGAGGTGTAGGACCATAGTCCTGGCCTTGGCATTGCCCGTCCCCACATCGCACTATCCCAGGAAGAGCCCTGAGGGATGTGTGAGGGACATTATCTCCCTTTCCAGGGGCTGGGGATCACAAGTCTTTGCCTCAGTAGAACCCATCCAGGTTTAGTCCAGATCTGTTCCACCTTTGCATGGCCTTTGTTTAGCCGTTGCCTCCTCAAGGAGTCTTCTGCTCTGCCCAGCCCCTAGGGAGGCTTTGTCAGTGCTGGCTCTGGTGGGACCCATTAACGCTCCAAGAAACTCTGGAGTCTGCATCTGACTTTGACTTCTGGAGAGGTGTCTTCAACCTCCTCTCGCCGCCTGAGTTTCACGGACTCGGCTCCAAACCCACCCGCGGGGTCATTAAAATGCCTGGGGCTGGTCCTGTGCTGCGGAGCTGGGCCGGGCTCCTGGGCCGGAGGGAGCTGAGGGCAAGTGGTGAGCGCGGCAGAGAGACAGCGCTGCCCAGGAGCAGCTCCTCTGCGAAGGGCAGCGGGGCCGAGGGCACTGCCTGCAGGCACCGAGGGCACAGGAGCCGGGCACAGCGAGGGCAGAGGCGGACGGCAGTGGGAGAACACTCAGGGCTCACGGGAGCTGGAATTGTGGCGGCTCTTGACACAGTCGGTCTGTGGGTGCAGGGCAGGGCAGCTGCAGGTGGCGGAGGGATGTGGTGCAGCCGGCACAGCCCCAGGAACCTCCCTCCTGTCCAGAGGAGGAGGCCGTGCTCCCGAGCAGGGCTTCCCTGCTGCGCTGCCGGAGGGACAGGCCATGGCTCTGCCTTCTCCCGGGGACGGCTGCAGGGGGGTGCAGCCGCGGGTGCAGCCGCGGGTGCCCGGGGGTGTCCTTCCGAGCAGGGTCCCTGCACCCCCGGGGCTGTGTGCTGGGGCAGGGACTCTGCCGCCGGCCAGGGTCAGCACTCAGCCTGCCCGGGGAGCTGCCCACGGCGCCGGGGGGAGCAGCTGTGGGGCGAAGGAGAGACCCCCGCCAGGTCCTTCCCTCTCTCTCTTCTCTGTCCCTAGTCAGATACTTCCCTCGCCCCCCCGGCATTGCGTTCTCTGGACACCTGAGCTCACACCGGGCACAATTCCTTCACTGCAGAGGTTGTCAAGCACTGGGACAGGCTGCCCAGGGAAGCGGTGGAGTCACCAGCCCGGGGGGACGTAAAAGACGTGTAGATGTGCCGCTTAGCGACCTGGCGTAGTGGTGGGCTCACCAGAGTTGGGTTAACGGCCGGACCTTTGTTACAGCCAGAATTATTCTCTGATTCTCTTGATTCTATTAATTCTCTAGTGCTCTCTTGGACCCAGTAAGGGAACGCTACTGCTGGTACCTGAAGGGATTTCTTTTTTTTTCCAGAAGGCAAAATTGCCCCTTGGTGTTGTGGGGAACTGCCCCCAGTGGGCAACTACAGCAAGTAAGAAGAGTTTAATAACTGAACTAACTGAACTAAAATAATAACAACAATTTCTTCAGGCATTCAACAACAACAATTTATTCAAATATGGCCATTTTCGGCTCAGCAGGGCCAGCAACACAGAGACCGCAGGCTCCATCGGGACCTGGGCTTCTGATGGAGAGTTGTGAGGATGAGGGTGGTCTGAGCTGCCAGGGAGCTGACGGAGAGTTCAGCATCTTTCTCCAAGGGCTGGAGGGCTTCAAGAGAAGGAAACAGAGCAGACGTGAACCCCCACTGCCCACAGAGACCCCCAGGAGCCCCACTGGGCTCTGTCCCCTGCCCCACCAGCCCCAGGCAGCACTGCACTGCCCCTACTCACCGTGACAGATCTCCTGCAGCCTCTCCTGGCTGTGCATCCTCAGGTGCCGCGCAGCAAGACCTGGGGCACAGAGCTGGTGTCAGAGCTCTGCTCCCCCTGGGCAGGGCTGTCCCCCCGGGAAGGACAGCACCCGAGGGCAGTGGGACCCGGCAAGACCCGCAGCGAGCCCACCAGTGGGGACTGGGGCTGGGTGGCCAGAAATGGGTCCCCGGGGACTCACCAGTGAACCTGACAGCAGCCTCTCGCACGCTGGCCTGAGGGTTCTCCAGGTACGGCAGGCTCTGGTCCAGGTATTTTTCCGCCCTGCTCCTCTTGTGCGTTATCTGAGGGAGCACAAGGGCACGGGGCTGGTTACGGACCCTCCGCAGCCGTCCGGACCAGTCCCTCCCGCCAGCACCCCTGCTCCCTCCCAGTGATTCCCGTCTCCCAGCCCCGTGGGGCTGAGGGTCAGAGAGCGCCACAGGCAGAGGGGACCGGGGGTGCTGAGACCCCTGCGTCCCACTGCTAGAGCCCAGATGGGCCGGGGTCTCCTGGAGAAGAGCCCTTGTGGCTGCGTGCTCCAGGGCAGGGAAGGAGGATGCAGCTGGAGCAGCCGGGCTGGAGCAGGGCAGCGATGCAGCGCGGCACAGCCCTCCCCAGGGGCACGGCGGGCGGCCCTCGTCCAGCCCGGCCGGGGCGTTTGGGGGTTGTACTCACCAAGTGCTCTGTTATCCGCTGTGTCTGCCTGGTCACGGCCAGGGAGCTGAGCTTCTTCCACCCCAGGAAGTCTGCGCAGACACAGAAGGTGCCCTGGGAAGCCTGCAGAGAAAAGCAGTGGCGGGGAGTTGGCACCAGAGCCCGGGGAAGGAGACCTGGCATCCTCCTCCTCTGGGCCAGGCTCCGAGCTGCGGGAACAGGGTGATCCCGGGATTTGATCCCTCTTCATTCCTGGGGCCATCCCGCGCTCTAGGGTGGGACAGGGATTGGGGCTCAAAGAACACAAAGCCCGTGGGGCTCATGTGCTCGGTGGCCACGGGCCGCTGCTGAGCAGGGAAATGTCTGTGCCAGGTTCTCCATCCCTGCTCGTGCTGGGGCTGAAGGGAGCCTTCGGGGGGAAGGAGGGCAGCAGCGGTAGGACCAGTGCAGTGGGACCCTGCGGGTGACACACAATCCCTCTGTCCCTCACTCCCCGGCCACCCCCATAGTGTCAGCACGCCCTTCCCCGCGACACCAATCGCTGCTCACTGCACCTGGGCCACGTTCTCGTTCTGCTCATTCATATGGAAGAAGAGTGGGAGCAGGGCACTCTTCACTTTCTTCACCATTTTTCTTGTCTTTTTCCCCACCACGGACGTCACCACTTCTTTGAAGAGGCGGAAGGAGAGCTCCCGCACCTGGCTGGACTCCTGGCAGGGAGGAGGACAGAGGGAGCTCAGCACCAGCACTCCTTGCCCACGGGGAGCAGGGGTGTTAGCGTGGCTGATGGGAGAGGAGATGCTCTGGGGTCGGAGCCTGAACGCAGGAGCCGTCGGCCAGACCTGCAGCTGCGGCTCAACGGCCCTGGAGCCCTGAACGGCCACAGAAGGAGAGTGGGAAGAGCCCCAAAAGACCACGCAAGAGGAGCCAGGGGGACAGCCCTGCCCAAATGCTGCCCGCAGGGCTGGGGCTGAAGGTCCTTCACCCATCACCTCAGCTCAGGCAACCACAGCAGCCTTACATCATCAAAGAGCGGCAGGAGCTTCTCCACCAGCCGCAGGGCGATGTCGCTGGTCTCTTCCCAAGTCATGAGGCAAGTCACATTGGTGATGACCACCAGGGCCTTCACCGTGACATTGGTGTTGGCAGCCGGCAGGTTCTCCACGATGTCCGGCAGCAGCACTGGCATTTTCCTGGCCTGTGCAAAACACACCGGTTACCTTTTTGTGAAGCGGTGAAAGACCCCCCCCAGGCACCACCCACTCCCCTCCAGAGCAGGGAGGGTGCTTGGAGCCGTCACCCCACATCCTCCCAGCCAGGGCCAAGCCACCGCTTCCCCCAGGCCCCGGCTACCAATGTGGCTCCCCTAGCCGACCCCCTGCTCACCATTTTGGGTGTTTTTGAGAGTGTGACGAGGCCCGTGAGCACCAGTGAGAACATCACCGGGCTGGGATGCCTCAGGTACCTCTGAGCCTCGTACAGGTCAGCAAACCCCTCGACATCAATCTCAGAGCAGACCAGCATCTAAAATGGAGAGAGCGGTGAGAGACCAGCAGAGCTGAAGGGCTCCCTCCCCTGTCCCAGCACAGCCCGTGGCAAGTGTCTCCTCTCCCCTTGAAGCCACCTCAGAGTCCCCACGTCTCTGTGCCAGGGCCAGAGCCAGGCAGGGGGATGCAGGCAGGGTGGGAGGCAGAGTGCTGCCTGTGCCGGGACAGGCTTGGTGGGGCCAAACCAGCATCGGGTGGGCCTGAGCGTGTGGCACAGGGGGCTGGGAGGACGAGGAGGAGGAGGAGGAGGAGGAGGAGGAGGAAGGCAGAGCGTGGTCACTCACAGCCAAAGGGTAGATGCAGGAGTCCTCTGCGGCACAGCCAAACACCCTGCGCAGCCGGCAGTCCTGCAGCACGCTGAGCAGCTCTGACAAGACTCTCCACAAAGCCCAGCGCCCGGAGATCAGCACTTCCCACATGGCCACGGCAGCGCTGCCGAGTCAGAGCAAACTCCGTCAGCAGAGCTGCCTCGGCCACTGCACCCGCGGGCCAGTTCCTCCGGAGCCCGGCGCTGCCCACCCCCCGCATTTTGGGGAGCACAGGGAGGCAGCAGGAGCTTGAGGAGCTGTTCCCCATGGGGCAGGGGCTCTGCTTTGGCCGGCTCTGGCCGAAGCCTTGGAAGCGTCGGGGCATGGAGAGCCCTGCTCCTCCCTGCTTCCGTGGGTCTGGCAGCCAGAGGGTCTCTGGGCCACTCTCCCCGTGGGAACAAGCCCTCAGGGCTGTCAGGGTCGGTACCTGTCACATGTTGGAGAGATGTCCAGCAGGGCCCTGACCACCTCCCTGGGCCTCCGCCTGAGCAGCCGTAGCAGCAGCGTGTCCAGGCTGCGCCGGGCCAGCTCCCCGCAGATGTGCTCCACATTTCTGTGGATGCCTCTCAGGATTTTTGGCACCTGGAGGGGACACAGGTCAGGATGGTGCTGCCCTTCCCATCCCTGCCTGCTGCCTTGACACGGTTTTGGGCGCCCGAGAGAGCTGACACAGGGCAGGAGGCGAGAACAAGACTTGACACGCAAGGACACGCAAGGACAATCCAGCCACGGGGCACTTACATCCTTCAGCCAGGACACACGGTATTTCATGGCTATGTCCACGATGCCGATGCCCATCTGCCGGTCATGGACGTCATCCGCCGTCAAGGCCTCAATGGCCACAAGGAGAATGTCCGTCTTCTGAGAAGGCTGAAGATCTTGCTCTAACGCCTACGGGAGGAAGGACGGGGGGAAGATGTGTCACGCTGAGCTTGGCTGAGCAGCTCGACCACCTCTGGGTCCCTTTGCTTGCACAAGCAGATGCCACGGACAAGGGTCTCGGTGTGTGGGGGAGCTCATTACCATTGTCAGGATGCTGCTGCGGAGTGAAGACTGCAACCAGGTGCTCTCAGGATCGCATGCCGATTCCTCTAGATTCTCCTCCAGCAGCGTCTCATCTACACGGAACCATGGAAGAGTTGGTAAGACAACAGCCATCTTGGCCAGCGAGCCTCCCAAAGGGTGACAAGAGCTTGAAACGCGGGAAATGGGGTCCCGGCATCGGCCCCCTCACTCACCGATCTGCAGCGGCTGGACCATGGACACCGTGTGGGGCTCCAGCAGAGAGCTGCTCTCCCTGTGATCCTCCGTCTTCTTCCAAGCCTCCCTGGGGTGCCTGGGGGGTGTCTGCTCCATCTTTGAAAGTGGAGGAAAGTTTGAGGGACAGTGGGGGGGGTTCAGTTTAAGGGAAACGCCAGGGGAAAACGTGGGCTGTGCTCAGGAGTCTCCTCACTGTGCTGCTGCCCTGTCCCTTCCCCGTCTTGTGAGACACCGCGGGGCTGCGCTGGTTCTCTATGGTGCTGCGGGGTGACACAGAGGGATGTCACAAAGGGGCTCCCATTGTGATGTCACACAGGTCGGGCGGGGCAGGGGTTGCCCTGCGGGGGGGTAGGGACCCAGCTGGCCATTGGCCCATGGCTCCTCTCGGGCTGCCCCCAGGCCCCCATCATGTCCCCTCAGCACCTGCCGGTACCCACCGGCTCCTCCCAGAGGGTTCACACACCCCGGCACGAACCCCGGACCTTCTGCTTTGATCCTGACAGAAATACTACAGGCTGCCCCATCCCTACTTTGCGGTCACCTGAAGCGCTTGCTCGCCTGTCTCCAGTTTTCTCCCACGCTCACAGAGTCTCTTTAATCTGCTACGAGAGTGTGCTGCTTTCAGCTGGGATACAGGTCATTTCCTTGAGCTGCACAGCCGCAGGGCTGTGTGCTGCCACGGCGGGATCTCTGTTCTCTTGGGATGGCTGGCTGGGAGCGGGCTGGGTATCGGTCGGTGGGTGCTGAGCCATCGCATTGTGCATTACCCGTTGGTACTTTCCATTATTGTTCTTGGTTTGTTTTACTCCAGTCATTAAACGGGTTTTATTTTATCTCAACCTACGAGTTTTCCTTGTGTCCCTCCACTCCCTTCCCCCATTCCCCCATTCCCCCAGCGAGGGGTGGGTGAGCAACCGGCTGCGTGGTGTTTGGCTGCCGACTGAGTTCAAACCATGACAGTGCGTTTTGGTGCCCAGCGTGGGGCTTGAAGCCTTCACATAACGGCTGATCAGGTCAGTGTGTCATCATAACATGTTAGAAGCATTCCTTTTACTGGCTTATCAACTGCTGGTCATAAAGTCGATCGCTTGGGTCATTAACATTTCCTCTCCTCATTTGCTGTACATAGTCCCCATCTTGCTGTTTACCACCCGTGGGAGCTGGAGTGAGGTTTTTGTTTTGCTGTACTGTAACACACTGACTTATGGCACGATGAAGTCGTCGGTCCTGAGGGGACTTACAATTGTGTTTGAGAATTTGGGGGATCTTGTGGACGTCTTACTGCTGGGAGCTGGTGTGTTCCGGCATGAGGCTCAGGCTTAAGCCACTATTTAAGAGTATCGCCCGGAGATCTACCCCCAGGTTGGAGAATTAGGAGTGGCTGGGGCTGTGGGATAGCATGGGCAAGTGCCCAGCACCGTGGGCACCTCCGCTGTATTGGCACTTCACTCCTGAACCGGTGCAGAATCCTGAAGAACTAGCAACATCTCTGGAAACCGTTGTAAAAGCAAAACGCTTTAGAAAACTCTTTTCTCTTAGGATATTATTAGTAGCAGGAATATGAATAAATAGATATTGTTTCATACAGCACAGGTGCTCTAGGAACAATTCTGAAGACAAGTAACCATGATGACCGAAGATGCATCAGTGAGCAGCAACTTCAGAAGAGGAACCTGAGCAAGACAAGAACAACTAGTCGGAGCTGTGGAATATAATGGACTTTTGAAACTGATGATGAATTAGTATTGTGTTGCATGGTAAAAAGAATCATACAAATATAAGACGCTTTTGGTCAGCTGCTGCCACTCGCTGAGGTGATGGCCCAACTCTGAGCTGTTATCAAAGCCAGCCTAGAGATACCCACAGCCTGGTAAAATCCCTTAGCAGACACTGTAGGACTATGCTGGAGATGACGGAGGTATGAGGAAAGTCTGAAAAGCCCCCAGCTGAGCTCAGATCCTCCTTCCATGGGCTCCGGCTGCTGTCTGTGCCACAGAGGCCTGTGCTGAAGCCCTTCCCCTTACAGCAGTGGCTCTCATGGCCTCCCTCTCCCCAGCCGAGAGCCTGGGAGGTGTAGGACCATAGTCCTGGCCTTGGCATTGCCCGTCCCCACATCGCACTGTCCCAGGAAGAGCCCTGAGGGATGTGTGAGGGACATTATCTCCCTTTCCAGGGGCTGGGGATCACAAGTCTTTGCCTCAGTAGAACCCATCCAGGTTTAGTCCAGATCTGTTCCACCTTTGCATGGCCTTTGTTTAGCCGTCGCCTCCTCAAGGAGTCTTCTGCTCTGCCCAGCCCCTAGGGAGGCTTTGTCAGTGCTGGCTCTGGTGGGACCCATTAACGCTCCAAGAAACTCTGGAGTCTGCATCTGACTTTGACTTCTGGAGAGGTGTCTTCAACCTCCTCTCGCCGCCTGAGTTTCACGGACTCGGCTCCAAACCCACCCGCGGGGTCATTAAAATGCCTGGGGCTGGTCCTGTGCTGCGGAGCTGGGCCGGGCTCCTGGGCCGGAGGGAGCTGAGGGCAAGTGGTGAGCGCGGCAGAGAGACAGCGCTGCCCAGGAGCAGCTCCTCTGCGAAGGGCAGCGGGGCCGAGGGCACTGCCTGCAGGCACCGAGGGCACAGGAGCCGGGCACAGCGAGGGCAGAGGCGGACGGCAGTGGGAGAACACTCAGGGCTCACGGGAGCTGGAATTGTGGCGGCTCTTGACACAGTCGGTCTGCGGGTGCAGGGCAGGGCAGCTGCAGGTGGCGGAGGGATGTGGTGCAGCCGGCACAGCCCCAGGAACCTCCCTCCTGTCCAGAGGAGGAGGCCGTGCTCCCGAGCAGGGCTTCCCTGCTGCGCTGCCGGAGGGACAGGCCATGGCTCTGCCTTCTCCCGGGGACGGCTGCAGGGGGGTGCAGCCGCGGGTGCAGCCGCGGGTGCCCGGGGGTGTCCTTCCGAGCAGGGTCCCTGCACCCCCGGGGCTGTGTGCTGGGGCAGGGACTCTGCCGCCGCCCAGGGTCAGCACTCAGCCTGCCCGGGGAGCTGCCCACGGCGCCGGGGGGAGCAGCTGTGGGGCGAAGGAGAGACCCCCGCCAGGTCCTTCCCCCTCTCTCTTCTCTGTCCCTAGTCAGATACTTCCCTCGCCCCCCCGGCATTGCGTTCTCTGGACACCTGAGCTCACACCGGGCACAATTCCTTCACTGCAGAGGTTGTCAAGCACTGGGACAGGCTGCCCAGGGAAGCGGTGGAGTCACCAGCCCGGGGGGACGTAAAAGACGTGTAGATGTGCCGCTTAGCGACCTGGCGTAGTGGTGGGCTCACCAGAGTTGGGTTAACGGCCGGACCTTTGTTACAGCCAGAATTATTCTCCGATTCTCTTGATTCTATTAATTCTCTAGTGCTCTCTTGGACCCAGTAAGGGAACGCTACTGCTGGTACCTGAAGGGATTTCTTTTTTTTTCCAGAAGGCAAAATTGCCCCTTGGTGTTGTGGGGAACTGCCCCCAGTGGGCAACTACAGCAAGTAAGAAGAGTTTAATAACTGAACTAACTGAACTAAAATAATAACAATTTCTTCAGGCATTCAACAACAACAATTTATTCAAATATGGCCATTTTCGGCTCAGCAGGGCCAGCAACACAGAGACCGCAGGCTCCATCGGGACCTGGGCTTCTGATGGAGAGTTGTGAGGATGAGGGTGGTCTGAGCTGCCAGGGAGCTGACGGAGAGTTCAGCATCTTTCTCCAAGGGCTGGAGGGCTTCAAGAGAAGGAAACAGAGCAGACGTGAACCCCCACTGCCCACAGAGACCCCCAGGAGCCCCACTGGGCTCTGTCCCCTGCCCCACCAGCCCCAGGCAGCACTGCACTGCCCCTACTCACCGTGACAGATCTCCTGCAGCCTCTCCTGGCTGTGCATCCTCAGGTGCCGCGCAGCAAGACCTGGGGCACAGAGCTGGTGTCAGAGCTCTGCTCCCCCTGGGCAGGGCTGTCCCCCCGGGAAGGACAGCACCCGAGGGCAGTGGGACCCGGCAAGACCCGCAGCGAGCCCACCAGTGGGGACTGGGGCTGGGTGGCCAGAAATGGGTCCCCGGGGACTCACCAGTGAACCTGACAGCAGCCTCTCGCACGCTGGCCTGAGGGTTCTCCAGGTACGGCAGGCTCTGGTCCAGGTATTTTTCCGCCCTGCTCCTCTTGTGCGTTATCTGAGGGAGCACAAGGGCACGGGGCTGGTTACGGACCCTCCGCAGCCGTCCGGACCAGTCCCTCCCGCCAGCACCCCTGCTCCCTCCCAGTGATTCCCGTCTCCCAGCCCCGTGGGGCTGAGGGTCAGAGAGCGCCACAGGCAGAGGGGACCGGGGGTGCTGAGACCCCTGCGTCCCACTGCTAGAGCCCAGATGGGCCGGGGTCTCCTGGAGAAGAGCCCTTGTGGCTGCGTGCTCCAGGGCAGGGAAGGAGGATGCAGCTGGAGCAGCCGGGCTGGAGCAGGGCAGCGATGCAGCGCGGCACAGCCCTCCCCAGGGGCACGGCGGGCGGCCCTCGTCCAGCCCGGCCGGGGCGTTTGGGGGTTGTACTCACCAAGTGCTCTGTTATCCGCTGTGTCTGCCTGGTCACGGCCAGGGAGCTGAGCTTCTTCCACCCCAGGAAGTCTGCGCAGACACAGAAGGTGCCCTGGGAAGCCTGCAGAGAAAAGCAGTGGCGGGGAGTTGGCACCAGAGCCCGGGGAAGGAGACCTGGCATCCTCCTCCTCTGGGCCAGGCTCCGAGCTGCGGGAACAGGGTGATCCCGGGATTTGATCCCTCTTCATTCCTGGGGCCATCCCGCGCTCTAGGGTGGGACAGGGATTGGGGCTCAAAGAACACAAAGCCCGTGGGGCTCATGTGCTCGGTGGCCACGGGCCGCTGCTGAGCAGGGAAATGTCTGTGCCAGGTTCTCCATCCCTGCTCGTGCTGGGGCTGAAGGGAGCCTTCGGGGGGAAGGAGGGCAGCAGCGGTAGGACCAGTGCAGTGGGACCCTGCAGGTGACACACAATCCCTCTGTCCCTCACTCCCCGGCCACCCCCATAGTGTCAGCACGCCCTTCCCCGCGACACCAATCGCTGCTCACTGCACCTGGGCCACGTTCTCGTTCTGCTCATTCATATGGAAGAAGAGTGGGAGCAGGGCACTCTTCACTTTCTTCACCATTTTTCTTGTCTTTTTCCCCACCACGGACGTCACCACTTCTTTGAAGAGGCGGAAGGAGAGCTCCCGCACCTGGCTGGACTCCTGGCAGGGAGGAGGACAGAGGGAGCTCAGCACCAGCACTCCTTGCCCACGGGGAGCAGGGGTGTTAGGGGTTTTAGCGTGGCTGATGGGAGAGGAGATGCTCTGGGGTCGGAGCCTGAACGCAGGAGCCGTCGGCCAGACCTGCAGCTGCGGCTCAACGGCCCTGGAGCCCTGAACGGCCACAGAAGGAGAGTGGGAAGAGCCCCAAAAGACCACGCAAGAGGAGCCAGGGGGACAGCCCTGCCCAAATGCTGCCCGCAGGGCTGGGGCTGAAGGTCCTTCACCCATCACCTCAGCTCAGGCAACCACAGCAGCCTTACATCATCAAAGAGCGGCAGGAGCTTCTCCACCAGCCTCAGGGCGATGTCGCTGGTCTCTTCCCAAGTCATGAGGCAAGTCACATTGGTGATGACCACCAGGGCCTTCACCGTGACATTGGTGTTGGCAGCCGGCAGGTTCTCCACGATGTCCGGCAGCAGCACTGGCATTTTCCTGGCCTGTGCAAAACACACCGGTTACCTTTTTGTGAAGCGGTGAAAGACCCCCCCCCAGGCACCACCCACTCCCCTCCAGAGCAGGGAGGGTGCTTGGAGCCGTCACCCCACATCCTCCCAGCCAGGGCCAAGCCACCGCTTCCCCCAGGCCCCGGCTACCAATGTGGCTCCCCTAGCCGACCCCCTGCTCACCATTTTGGGTGTTTTTGAGAGTGTGACGAGGCCCGTGAGCACCAGTGAGAACATCACCGGGCTGGGATGCCTCAGGTACCTCTGAGCCTCGTACAGGTCAGCAAACCCCTCGACATCAATCTCAGAGCAGACCAGCATCTAAAATGGAGAGAGCGGTGAGAGACCAGCAGAGCTGAAGGGCTCCCTCCCCTGTCCCAGCACAGCCCGTGGCAAGTGTCTCCTCTCCCCTTGAAGCCACCTCAGAGTCCCCACGTCTCTGTGCCAGGGCCAGAGCCAGGCAGGGGGATGCAGGCAGGGTGGGAGGCAGAGTGCTGCCTGTGCCGGGACAGGCTTGGTGGGGCCAAACCAGCATCGGGTGGGCCTGAGCGTGTGGCACAGGGGGCTGGGAGGACGAGGAGGAGGAGGAGGAGGAGGAGGAGGAGGAAGGCAGAGCGTGGTCACTCACAGCCAAAGGGTAGATGCAGGAGTCCTCTGCGGCACAGCCAAACACCCTGCGCAGCCGGCAGTCCTGCAGCACGCTGAGCAGCTCTGACAAGACTCTCCACAAAGCCCAGCGCCCGGAGATCAGCACTTCCCACATGGCCACGGCAGCGCTGCCGAGTCAGAGCAAACTCCGTCAGCAGAGCTGCCTCGGCCACTGCACCCGGGGGCCAGTTCCTCCGGAGCCCGGCGCTGCCCACCCCCCTCATTTTGGGGAGCACAGGGAGGCAGCAGGAGCTTGAGGAGCTGTTCCCCATGGGGCAGGGGCTCTGCTTTGGCCGGCTCTGGCCGAAGCCTTGGAAGCGTCGGGGCATGGAGAGCCCTGCTCCTCCCTGCTTCCGTGGGTCTGGCAGCCAGAGGGTCTCTGGGCCACTCTCCCCGTGGGAATAAGCCCTCAGGGCTGTCAGGGTCGGTACCTGTCACATGTTGGAGAGATGTCCAGCAGGGCCCTGACCACCTCCCTGGGCCTCCGCCTGAGCAGCCGTAGCAGCAGCGTGTCCAGGCTGCGCCGGGCCAGCTCCCCGCAGATGTGCTCCACATTTCTGTGGATGCCTCTCAGGATTTTTGGCACCTGGAGGGGACACAGGTCAGGATGGTGCTGCCCTTCCCATCCCTGCCTGCTGCCTTGACACGGTTTTGGGCGCCCGAGAGAGCTGACATAGGGCAGGAGGCGAGAACAAGACTTGACACGCAAGGACACGCAAGGACAATCCAGCCACGGGGCACTTACATCCTTCAGCCAGGACACACGGTATTTCATGGCTATGTCCACGATGCCGATGCCCATCTGCCGGTCATGGACGTCATCCGCCGTCAAGGCCTCAATGGCCACAAGGAGAATGTCCGTCTTCTGAGAAGGCTGAAGATCTTGCTCTAACGCCTACGGGAGGAAGGATTGGGGAAGATGTGTCACGCTGAGCTTGGCTGAGCAGCTCGACCACCTCTGGGTCCCTTTGCTTGCACAAGCAGATGCCACGGACGAGGGTCTCGGTGTGTGGGGGAGCTCGTTACCATTGTCAGGATGCTGCTGCGGAGTGAAGACTGCAACCAGGTGCTCTCAGGATCGCATGCCGATTCCTCTAGATTCTCCTCCAGCAGCGTCTCATCTACACGGAACCATGGAAGAGTTGGTAAGACAACAGCCATCTTGGCCAGCGAGCCTCCCAAAGGGTGACAAGAGCTTGAAACGCGGGAAATGGGGTCCCGGCATCGGCCCCCTCACTCACCGATCTGCAGCGGCTGGACCATGGACACCGTGTGGGGCTCCAGCAGAGAGCTGCTCTCCCTGTGATCCTCCGTCTTCTTCCAAGCCTCCCTGGGGTGCCTGGGGGGTGTCTGCTCCATCTTTGAAAGTGGAGGAAAGTTTGAGGGACAGTGGGGGGGGTTCAGTTTAAGGGAAACGCCAGGGGAAAACGTGGGCTGTGCTCAGGAGTCTCCTCACTGTGCTGCTGCCCTGTCCCTTCCCCGTCTTGTGAGACACCGCGGGGCTGCGCTGGTTCTCTATGGTGCTGCGGGGTGACACAGAGGGATGTCACAAAGGGGCTCCCATTGTGATGTCACACAGGTCGGGCGGGGCAGGGGTTGCCCTGCGGGGGGGTAGGGACCCAGCTGGCCATTGGCCCATGGCTCCTCTCGGGCTGCCCCCAGGCCCCCATCATGTCCCCTCAGCACCTGCCGGTACCCACCGGCTCCTCCCAGAGGGTTCACACACCCCGGCACGAACCCCGGACCTTCTGCTTTGATCCTGACAGAAATACTACAGGCTGCCCCATCCCTACTTTGCGGTCACCTGAAGCGCTTGCTCGCCTGTCTCCAGTTTTCTCCCACGCTCACAGAGTCTCTTTAATCTGCTACGAGAGTGTGCTGCTTTCAGCTGGGATACAGGTCATTTCCTTGAGCTGCACAGCCGCAGGGCTGTGTGCTGCCACGGCGGGATCTCTGTTCTCTTGGGATGGCTGGCTGGGAGCGGGCTGGGTATCGGTCGGTGGGTGCTGAGCCATCGCATTGTGCATTACCCGTTGGTACTTTCCATTATTGTTCTTGGTTTGTTTTACTCCAGTCATTAAACGGGTTTTATTTTATCTCAACCTACGAGTTTTCCTTGTGTCCCTCCACTCCCTTCCCCCATTCCCCCATTCCCCCAGCGAGGGGTGGGTGAGCAACCGGCTGCGTGGTGTTTGGCTGCCGACTGAGTTCAAACCATGACAGTGCGTTTTGGTGCCCAGCGTGGGGCTTGAAGCCTTCACATAACGGCTGATCAGGTCAGTGTGTCATCATAACATGTTAGAAGCATTCCTTTTACTGGCTTATCAACTGCTGGTCATAAAGTCGATCGCTTGGGTCATTAACATTTCCTCTCCTCATTTGCTGTACATAGTCCCCATCTTGCTGTTTACCACCCGTGGGAGCTGGAGTGAGGTTTTTGTTTTGCTGTACTGTAACACACTGACTTATGGCACGATGAAGTCGTCGGTCCTGAGGGGACTTACAATTGTGTTTGAGAATTTGGGGGATCTTGTGGACGTCTTACTGCTGGGAGCTGGTGTGTTCCGGCATGAGGCTCAGGCTTAAGCCACTATTTAAGAGTATCGCCCGGAGATCTACCCCCAGGTTGGAGAATTAGGAGTGGCTGGGGCTGTGGGATAGCATGGGCAAGTGCCCAGCACCGTGGGCACCTCCGCTGTATTGGCACTTCACTCCTGAACCGGTGCAGAATCCTGAAGAACTAGCAACATCTCTGGAAACCGCTGTAAAAGCAAAACGCTTTAGAAAACTCTTTTCTCTTAGGATATTATTAGTAGCAGGGATATGAATAAATAGATATTGTTTCATACAGCACAGGTGCTCTAGGAACAATTCTGAAGACAAGTAACCATGATGACCGAAGATGCATCAGTGAGCAGCAACTTCAGAAGAGGAACCTGAGCAAGACAAGAACAACTAGTCGGAGCTGTGGAATATAATGGACTTTTGAAACTGATGATGAATTAGTATTGTGTTGCATGGTAAAAAGAATCATACAAATATAAGACGCTTTTGGTCAGCTGCTGCCACTCGCTGAGGTGATGGCCCAACTCTGAGCTGTTATCAAAGCCAGCCTAGAGATACCCACAGCCTGGTAAAATCCCTTAGCAGACACTGTAGGACTATGCTGGAGATGACGGAGGTATGAGGAAAGTCTGAAAAGCCCCCAGCTGAGCTCAGATCCTCCTTCCATGGGCTCCGGCTGCTGTCTGTGCCACAGAGGCCTGTGCTGAAGCCCTTCCCCTTACAGCAGTGGCTCTCATGGCCTCCCTCTCCCCAGCCGAGAGCCTGGGAGGTGTAGGACCATAGTCCTGGCCTTGGCATTGCCCGTCCCCACATCGCACTGTCCCAGGAAGAGCCCTGAGGGATGTGTGAGGGACATTATCTCCCTTTCCAGGGGCTGGGGATCACAAGTCTTTGCCTCAGTAGAACCCATCCAGGTTTAGTCCAGATCTGTTCCACCTTTGCATGGCCTTTGTTTAGCCGTCGCCTCCTCAAGGAGTCTTCTGCTCTGCCCAGCCCCTAGGGAGGCTTTGTCAGTGCTGGCTCTGGTGGGACCCATTAACGCTCCAAGAAACTCTGGAGTCTGCATCTGACTTTGACTTCTGGAGAGGTGTCTTCAACCTCCTCTCGCCGCCTGAGTTTCACGGACTCGGCTCCAAACCCACCCGCGGGGTCATTAAAATGCCTGGGGCTGGTCCTGTGCTGCGGAGCTGGGCCGGGCTCCTGGGCCGGAGGGAGCTGAGGGCAAGTGGTGAGCGCGGCAGAGAGACAGCGCTGCCCAGGAGCAGCTCCTCTGCGAAGGGCAGCGGGGCCGAGGGCACTGCCTGCAGGCACCGAGGGCACAGGAGCCGGGCACAGCGAGGGCAGAGGCGGACGGCAGTGGGAGAACACTCAGGGCTCACGGGAGCTGGAATTGTGGCGGCTCTTGACACAGTCGGTCTGCGGGTGCAGGGCAGGGCAGCTGCAGGTGGCGGAGGGATGTGGTGCAGCCGGCACAGCCCCAGGAACCTCCCTCCTGTCCAGAGGAGGAGGCCGTGCTCCCGAGCAGGGCTTCCCTGCTGCGCTGCCGGAGGGACAGGCCATGGCTCTGCCTTCTCCCGGGGACGGCTGCAGGGGGGTGCAGCCGCGGGTGCAGCCGCGGGTGCCCGGGGGTGTCCTTCCGAGCAGGGTCCCTGCACCCCCGGGGCTGTGTGCTGGGGCAGGGACTCTGCCGCCGCCCAGGGTCAGCACTCAGCCTGCCCGGGGAGCTGCCCACGGCGCCGGGGGGAGCAGCTGTGGGGCGAAGGAGAGACCCCCGCCAGGTCCTTCCCCCTCTCTCTTCTCTGTCCCTAGTCAGATACTTCCCTCGCCCCCCCGGCATTGCGTTCTCTGGACACCTGAGCTCACACCGGGCACAATTCCTTCACTGCAGAGGTTGTCAAGCACTGGGACAGGCTGCCCAGGGAAGCGGTGGAGTCACCAGCCCGGGGGGACGTAAAAGACGTGTAGATGTGCCGCTTAGCGACCTGGCGTAGTGGTGGGCTCACCAGAGTTGGGTTAACGGCCGGACCTTTGTTACAGCCAGAATTATTCTCCGATTCTCTTGATTCTATTAATTCTCTAGTGCTCTCTTGGACCCAGTAAGGGAACGCTACTGCTGGTACCTGAAGGGATTTCTTTTTTTTTCCAGAAGGCAAAATTGCCCCTTGGTGTTGTGGGGAACTGCCCCCAGTGGGCAACTACAGCAAGTAAGAAGAGTTTAATAACTGAACTAACTGAACTAAAATAATAACAACAATTTCTTCAGGCATTCAACAACAACAATTTATTCAAATATGGCCATTTTCGGCTCAGCAGGGCCAGCAACACAGAGACCGCAGGCTCCATCGGGACCGGGGCTTCTGATGGAGAGTTGTGAGGATGAGGGTGGTCTGAGCTGCCAGGGAGCTGACGGAGAGTTCAGCATCTTTCTCCAAGGGCTGGAGGGCTTCAAGAGAAGGAAACAGAGCAGACGTGAACCCCCACTGCCCACAGAGACCCCCAGGAGCCCCACTGGGCTCTGTCCCCTGCCCCACCAGCCCCAGGCAGCACTGCACTGCCCCTACTCACCGTGACAGATCTCCTGCAGCCTCTCCTGGCTGTGCATCCTCAGGTGCCGCGCAGCA
Source organism: Athene noctua (assembly GCF_965140245.1). NCBI lineage: Eukaryota > Metazoa > Chordata > Aves > Strigiformes > Strigidae > Athene > Athene noctua. The sequence continues at coordinate 4,143,050 of NC_134060.1, forward strand.
AGACCTGGGGCACAGAGCTGGTGTCAGAGCTCTGCTCCCCCTGGGCAGGGCTGTCCCCCCGGGAAGGACAGCACCCGAGGGCAGTGGGACCCGGCAAGACCCGCAGCGAGCCCACCAGTGGGGACTGGGGCTGGGTGGCCAGAAATGGGTCCCCGGGGACTCACCAGTGAACCTGACAGCAGCCTCTCGCACGCTGGCCTGAGGGTTCTCCAGGTACGGCAGGCTCTGGTCCAGGTATTTTTCCGCCCTGCTCCTCTTGTGCGTTATCTGAGGGAGCACAAGGGCACGGGGCTGGTTACGGACCCTCCGCAGCCGTCCGGACCAGTCCCTCCCGCCAGCACCCCTGCTCCCTCCCAGTGATTCCCGTCTCCCAGCCCCGTGGGGCTGAGGGTCAGAGAGCGCCACAGGCAGAGGGGACCGGGGGTGCTGAGACCCCTGCGTCCCACTGCTAGAGCCCAGATGGGCCGGGGTCTCCTGGAGAAGAGCCCTTGTGGCTGCGTGCTCCAGGGCAGGGAAGGAGGATGCAGCTGGAGCAGCCGGGCTGGAGCAGGGCAGCGATGCAGCGCGGCACAGCCCTCCCCAGGGGCACGGCGGGCGGCCCTCGTCCAGCCCGGCCGGGGCGTTTGGGGGTTGTACTCACCAAGTGCTCTGTTATCCGCTGTGTCTGCCTGGTCACGGCCAGGGAGCTGAGCTTCTTCCACCCCAGGAAGTCTGCGCAGACACAGAAGGTGCCCTGGGAAGCCTGCAGAGAAAAGCAGTGGCGGGGAGTTGGCACCAGAGCCCGGGGAAGGAGACCTGGCATCCTCCTCCTCTGGGCCAGGCTCCGAGCTGCGGGAACAGGGTGATCCCGGGATTTGATCCCTCTTCATTCCTGGGGCCATCCCGCGCTCTAGGGTGGGACAGGGATTGGGGCTCAAAGAACACAAAGCCCGTGGGGCTCATGTGCTCGGTGGCCACGGGCCGCTGCTGAGCAGGGAAATGTCTGTGCCAGGTTCTCCATCCCTGCTCGTGCTGGGGCTGAAGGGAGCCTTCGGGGGGAAGGAGGGCAGCAGCGGTAGGACCAGTGCAGTGGGACCCTGCGGGTGACACACAATCCCTCTGTCCCTCACTCCCCGGCCACCCCCATAGTGTCAGCACGCCCTTCCCCGCGACACCAATCGCTGCTCACTGCACCTGGGCCACGTTCTCGTTCTGCTCATTCATATGGAAGAAGAGTGGGAGCAGGGCACTCTTCACTTTCTTCACCATTTTTCTTGTCTTTTTCCCCACCACGGACGTCACCACTTCTTTGAAGAGGCGGAAGGAGAGCTCCCGCACCTGGCTGGACTCCTGGCAGGGAGGAGGACAGAGGGAGCTCAGCACCAGCACTCCTTGCCCACGGGGAGCAGGGGTGTTAGCATGGCTGATGGGAGAGGAGATGCTCTGGGGTCGGAGCCTGAACGCAGGAGCCGTCGGCCAGACCTGCAGCTGCGGCTCAACGGCCCTGGAGCCCTGAACGGCCACAGAAGGAGAGTGGGAAGAGCCCCAAAAGACCACGCAAGAGGAGCCAGGGGGACAGCCCTGCCCAAATGCTGCCCGCAGGGCTGGGGCTGAAGGTCCTTCACCCATCACCTCAGCTCAGGCAACCACAGCAGCCTTACATCATCAAAGAGCGGCAGGAGCTTCTCCACCAGCCGCAGGGCGATGTCGCTGGTCTCTTCCCAAGTCATGAGGCAAGTCACATTGGTGATGACCACCAGGGCCTTCACCGTGACATTGGTGTTGGCAGCCGGCAGGTTCTCCACGATGTCCGGCAGCAGCACTGGCATTTTCCTGGCCTGTGCAAAACACACCGGTTACCTTTTTGTGAAGCGGTGAAAGACCCCCCCCCAGGCACCACCCACTCCCCTCCAGAGCAGGGAGGGTGCTTGGAGCCGTCACCCCACATCCTCCCAGCCAGGGCCAAGCCACCGCTTCCCCCAGGCCCCGGCTACCAATGTGGCTCCCCTAGCCGACCCCCTGCTCACCATTTTGGGTGTTTTTGAGAGTGTGACGAGGCCCGTGAGCACCAGTGAGAGCATCACCGGGCTGGGATGCCTCAGGTACCTCTGAGCCTCGTACAGGTCAGCAAACCCCTCGACATCAATCTCAGAGCAGACCAGCATCTAAAATGGAGAGAGCGGTGAGAGACCAGCAGAGCTGAAGGGCTCCCTCCCCTGTCCCAGCACAGCCCGTGGCAAGTGTCTCCTCTCCCCTTGAAGCCACCTCAGAGTCCCCACGTCTCTGTGCCAGGGCCAGAGCCAGGCAGGGGGATGCAGGCAGGGTGGGAGGCAGAGTGCTGCCTGTGCCGGGACAGGCTTGGTGGGGCCAAACCAGCATCGGGTGGGCCTGAGCGTGTGGCACAGGGGGCTGGGAGGACGAGGAGGAGGAGGAGGAGGAGGAGGAGGAGGAAGGCAGAGCGTGGTCACTCACAGCCAAAGGGTAGATGCAGGAGTCCTCTGCGGCACAGCCAAACACCCTGCGCAGCCGGCAGTCCTGCAGCACGCTGAGCAGCTCTGACAAGACTCTCCACAAAGCCCAGCGCCCGGAGATCAGCACTTCCCACATGGCCACGGCAGCGCTGCCGAGTCAGAGCAAACTCCGTCAGCAGAGCTGCCTCGGCCACTGCACCCGGGGGCCAGTTCCTCCGGAGCCCGGCGCTGCCCACCCCCCGCATTTTGGGGAGCACAGGGAGGCAGCAGGAGCTTGAGGAGCTGTTCCCCATGGGGCAGGGGCTCTGCTTTGGCCGGCTCTGGCCGAAGCCTTGGAAGCGTCGGGGCATGGAGAGCCCTGCTCCTCCCTGCTTCCGTGGGTCTGGCAGCCAGAGGGTCTCTGGGCCACTCTCCCCGTGGGAACAAGCCCTCAGGGCTGTCAGGGTCGGTACCTGTCACATGTTGGAGAGATGTCCAGCAGGGCCCTGACCACCTCCCTGGGCCTCCGCCTGAGCAGCCGTAGCAGCAGCGTGTCCAGGCTGCGCCGGGCCAGCTCCCCGCAGATGTGCTCCACATTTCTGTGGATGCCTCTCAGGATTTTTGGCACCTGGAGGGGACACAGGTCAGGATGGTGCTGCCCTTCCCATCCCTGCCTGCTGCCTTGACACGGTTTTGGGCGCCCGAGAGAGCTGACATAGGGCAGGAGGCGAGAACAAGACTTGACACGCAAGGACACGCAAGGACAATCCAGCCACGGGGCACTTACATCCTTCAGCCAGGACACACGGTATTTCATGGCTATGTCCACGATGCCGATGCCCATCTGCCGGTCATGGACGTCATCCGCCGTCAAGGCCTCAATGGCCACAAGGAGAATGTCCGTCTTCTGAGAAGGCTGAAGATCTTGCTCTAACGCCTACGGGAGGAAGGACGGGGGGAAGATGTGTCACGCTGAGCTTGGCTGAGCAGCTCGACCACCTCTGGGTCCCTTTGCTTGCACAAGCAGATGCCACGGACAAGGGTCTCGGTGTGTGGGGGAGCTCGTTACCATTGTCAGGATGCTGCTGCGGAGTGAAGACTGCAACCAGGTGCTCTCAGGATCGCATGCCGATTCCTCTAGATTCTCCTCCAGCAGCGTCTCATCTACACGGAACCATGGAAGAGTTGGTAAGACAACAGCCATCTTGGCCAGCGAGCCTCCCAAAGGGTGACAAGAGCTTGAAACGCGGGAAATGGGGTCCCGGCATCGGCCCCCTCACTCACCGATCTGCAGCGGCTGGACCATGGACACCGTGTGGGGCTCCAGCAGAGAGCTGCTCTCCCTGTGATCCTCCGTCTTCTTCCAAGCCTCCCTGGGGTGCCTGGGGGGTGTCTGCTCCATCTTTGAAAGTGGAGGAAAGTTTGAGGGACAGTGGGGGGGGTTCAGTTTAAGGGAAACGCCAGGGGAAAACGTGGGCTGTGCTCAGGAGTCTCCTCACTGTGCTGCTGCCCTGTCCCTTCCCCGTCTTGTGAGACACCGCGGGGCTGCGCTGGTTCTCTATGGTGCTGCGGGGTGACACAGAGGGATGTCACAAAGGGGCTCCCATTGTGATGTCACACAGGTCGGGCGGGGCAGGGGTTGCCCTGCGGGGGGGTAGGGACCCAGCTGGCCATTGGCCCATGGCTCCTCTCGGGCTGCCCCCAGGCCCCCATCATGTCCCCTCAGCACCTGCCGGTACCCACCGGCTCCTCCCAGAGGGTTCACACACCCCGGCACGAACCCCGGACCTTCTGCTTTGATCCTGACAGAAATACTACAGGCTGCCCCATCCCTACTTTGCGGTCACCTGAAGCGCTTGCTCGCCTGTCTCCAGTTTTCTCCCACGCTCACAGAGTCTCTTTAATCTGCTACGAGAGTGTGCTGCTTTCAGCTGGGATACAGGTCATTTCCTTGAGCTGCACAGCCGCAGGGCTGTGTGCTGCCACGGCGGGATCTCTGTTCTCTTGGGATGGCTGGCTGGGAGCGGGCTGGGTATCGGTCGGTGGGTGCTGAGCCATCGCATTGTGCATTACCCGTTGGTACTTTCCATTATTGTTCTTGGTTTGTTTTACTCCAGTCATTAAACGGGTTTTATTTTATCTCAACCTACGAGTTTTCCTTGTGTCCCTCCACTCCCTTCCCCCATTCCCCCAGCGAGGGGTGGGTGAGCAACCGGCTGCGTGGTGTTTGGCTGCCGACTGAGTTCAAACCATGACAGTGCGTTTTGGTGCCCAGCGTGGGGCTTGAAGCCTTCACATAACGGCTGATCAGGTCAGTGTGTCATCATAACATGTTAGAAGCATTCCTTTTACTGGCTTATCAACTGCTGGTCATAAAGTCGATCGCTTGGGTCATTAACATTTCCTCTCCTCTTTTGCTGTACATAGTCCCCATCTTGCTGTTTACCACCCGTGGGAGCTGGAGTGAGGTTTTTGTTTTGCTGTACTGTAACACACTGACTTATGGCACGATGAAGTCGTCGGTCCTGAGGGGACTTACAATTGTGTTTGAGAATTTGGGGGATCTTGTGGACGTCTTACTGCTGGGAGCTGGTGTGTTCCGGCATGAGGCTCAGGCTTAAGCCACTATTTAAGAGTATCGCCCGGAGATCTACCCCCAGGTTGGAGAATTAGGAGTGGCTGGGGCTGTGGGATAGCATGGGCAAGTGCCCAGCACCGTGGGCACCTCCGCTGTATTGGCACTTCACTCCTGAACCGGTGCAGAATCCTGAAGAACTAGCAACATCTCTGGAAACCGTTGTAAAAGCAAAACGCTTTAGAAAACTCTTTTCTCTTAGGATATTATTAGTAGCAGGGATATGAATAAATAGATATTGTTTCATACAGCACAGGTGCTCTAGGAACAATTCTGAAGACAAGTAACCATGATGACCGAAGATGCATCAGTGAGCAGCAACTTCAGAAGAGGAACCTGAGCAAGACAAGAACAACTAGTCGGAGCTGTGGAATATAATGGACTTTTGAAACTGATGATGAATTAGTATTGTGTTGCATGGTAAAAAGAATCATACAAATATAAGACGCTTTTGGTCAGCTGCTGCCACTCACTGAGGTGATGGCCCAACTCTGAGCTGTTATCAAAGCCAGCCTAGAGATACCCACAGCCTGGTAAAATCCCTTAGCAGACACTGTAGGACTATGCTGGAGATGACGGAGGTATGAGGAAAGTCTGAAAAGCCCCCAGCTGAGCTCAGATCCTCCTTCCATGGGCTCCGGCTGCTGTCTGTGCCACAGAGGCCTGTGCTGAAGCCCTTCCCCTTACAGCAGTGGCTCTCATGGCCTCCCTCTCCCCAGCCGAGAGCCTGGGAGGTGTAGGACCATAGTCCTGGCCTTGGCATTGCCCGTCCCCACATCGCACTGTCCCAGGAAGAGCCCTGAGGGATGTGTGAGGGACATTATCTCCCTTTCCAGGGGCTGGGGATCACAAGTCTTTGCCTCAGTAGAACCCATCCAGGTTTAGTCCAGATCTGTTCCACCTTTGCATGGCCTTTGTTTAGCCGTCGCCTCCTCAAGGAGTCTTCTGCTCTGCCCAGCCCCTAGGGAGGCTTTGTCAGTGCTGGCTCTGGTGGGACCCATTAACGCTCCAAGAAACTCTGGAGTCTGCATCTGACTTTGACTTCTGGAGAGGTGTCTTCAACCTCCTCTCGCCGCCTGAGTTTCACGGACTCGGCTCCAAACCCACCCGCGGGGTCATTAAAATGCCTGGGGCTGGTCCTGTGCTGCGGAGCTGGGCCGGGCTCCTGGGCCGGAGGGAGCTGAGGGCAAGTGGTGAGCGCGGCAGAGAGACAGCGCTGCCCAGGAGCAGCTCCTCTGCGAAGGGCAGCGGGGCCGAGGGCACTGCCTGCAGGCACCGAGGGCACAGGAGCCGGGCACAGCGAGGGCAGAGGCGGACGGCAGTGGGAGAACACTCAGGGCTCACGGGAGCTGGAATTGTGGCGGCTCTTGACACAGTCGGTCTGCGGGTGCAGGGCAGGGCAGCTGCAGGTGGCGGAGGGATGTGGTGCAGCCGGCACAGCCCCAGGAACCTCCCTCCTGTCCAGAGGAGGAGGCCGTGCTCCCGAGCAGGGCTTCCCTGCTGCGCTGCCGGAGGGACAGGCCATGGCTCTGCCTTCTCCCGGGGACGGCTGCAGGGGGGTGCAGCCGCGGGTGCAGCCGCGGGTGCCCGGGGGTGTCCTTCCGAGCAGGGTCCCTGCACCCCCGGGGCTGTGTGCTGGGGCAGGGACTCTGCCGCCGCCCAGGGTCAGCACTCAGCCTGCCCGGGGAGCTGCCCACGGCGCCGGGGGGAGCAGCTGTGGGGCGAAGGAGAGACCCCCGCCAGGTCCTTCCCCCTCTCTCTTCTCTGTCCCTAGTCAGATACTTCCCTCGCCCCCCCGGCATTGCGTTCTCTGGACACCTGAGCTCACACCGGGCACAATTCCTTCACTGCAGAGGTTGTCAAGCACTGGGACAGGCTGCCCAGGGAAGCGGTGGAGTCACCAGCCCGGGGGGACGTAAAAGACGTGTAGATGTGCCGCTTAGCGACCTGGCGTAGTGGTGGGCTCACCAGAGTTGGGTTAACGGCCGGACCTTTGTTACAGCCAGAATTATTCTCCGATTCTCTTGATTCTATTAATTCTCTAGTGCTCTCTTGGACCCAGTAAGGGAACGCTACTGCTGGTACCTGAAGGGATTTCTTTTTTTTTCCAGAAGGCAAAATTGCCCCTTGGTGTTGTGGGGAACTGCCCCCAGTGGGCAACTACAGCAAGTAAGAAGAGTTTAATAACTGAACTAACTGAACTAAAATAATAACAACAATTTCTTCAGGCATTCAACAACAACAATTTATTCAAATATGGCCATTTTCGGCTCAGCAGGGCCAGCAACACAGAGACCGCAGGCTCCATCGGGACCTGGGCTTCTGATGGAGAGTTGTGAGGATGAGGGTGGTCTGAGCTGCCAGGGAGCTGACGGAGAGTTCAGCATCTTTCTCCAAGGGCTGGAGGGCTTCAAGAGAAGGAAACAGAGCAGACGTGAACCCCCACTGCCCACAGAGACCCCCAGGAGCCCCACTGGGCTCTGTCCCCTGCCCCACCAGCCCCAGGCAGCACTGCACTGCCCCTACTCACCGTGACAGATCTCCTGCAGCCTCTCCTGGCTGTGCATCCTCAGGTGCCGCGCAGCAAGACCTGGGGCACAGAGCTGGTGTCAGAGCTCTGCTCCCCCTGGGCAGGGCTGTCCCCCCGGGAAGGACAGCACCCGAGGGCAGTGGGACCCGGCAAGACCCGCAGCGAGCCCACCAGTGGGGACTGGGGCTGGGTGGCCAGAAATGGGTCCCCGGGGACTCACCAGTGAACCTGACAGCAGCCTCTCGCACGCTGGCCTGAGGGTTCTCCAGGTACGGCAGGCTCTGGTCCAGGTATTTTTCCGCCCTGCTCCTCTTGTGCGTTATCTGAGGGAGCACAAGGGCACGGGGCTGGTTACGGACCCTCCGCAGCCGTCCGGACCAGTCCCTCCCGCCAGCACCCCTGCTCCCTCCCAGTGATTCCCGTCTCCCAGCCCCGTGGGGCTGAGGGTCAGAGAGCGCCACAGGCAGAGGGGACCGGGGGTGCTGAGACCCCTGCGTCCCACTGCTAGAGCCCAGATGGGCCGGGGTCTCCTGGAGAAGAGCCCTTGTGGCTGCGTGCTCCAGGGCAGGGGAGGAGGATGCAGCTGGAGCAGCCGGGCTGGAGCAGGGCAGCGATGCAGCGCGGCACAGCCCTCCCCAGGGGCACGGCGGGCGGCCCTCGTCCAGCCCGGCCGGGGCGTTTGGGGGTTGTACTCACCAAGTGCTCTGTTATCCGCTGTGTCTGCCTGGTCACGGCCAGGGAGCTGAGCTTCTTCCACCCCAGGAAGTCTGCGCAGACACAGAAGGTGCCCTGGGAAGCCTGCAGAGAAAAGCAGTGGCGGGGAGTTGGCACCAGAGCCCGGGGAAGGAGACCTGGCATCCTCCTCCTCTGGGCCAGGCTCCGAGCTGCGGGAACAGGGTGATCCCGGGATTTGATCCCTCTTCATTCCTGGGGCCATCCTGCGCTCTAGGGTGGGACAGGGATTGGGGCTCAAAGAACACAAAGCCCGTGGGGCTCATGTGCTCGGTGGCCACGGGCCGCTGCTGAGCAGGGAAATGTCTGTGCCAGGTTCTCCATCCCTGCTCGTGCTGGGGCTGAAGGGAGCCTTCGGGGGGAAGGAGGGCAGCAGCGGTAGGACCAGTGCAGTGGGACCCTGCGGGTGACACACAATCCCTCTGTCCCTCACTCCCCGGCCACCCCCATAGTGTCAGCACGCCCTTCCCCGCGACACCAATCGCTGCTCACTGCACCTGGGCCACGTTCTCGTTCTGCTCATTCATATGGAAGAAGAGTGGGAGCAGGGCACTCTTCACTTTCTTCACCATTTTTCTTGTCTTTTTCCCCACCACGGACGTCACCACTTCTTTGAAGAGGCGGAAGGAGAGCTCCCGCACCTGGCTGGACTCCTGGCAGGGAGGAGGACAGAGGGAGCTCAGCACCAGCACTCCTTGCCCACGGGGAGCAGGGGTGTTAGGGGTTTTAGCGTGGCTGATGGGAGAGGAGATGCTCTGGGGTCGGAGCCTGAACGCAGGAGCCGTCGGCCAGACCTGCAGCTGCGGCTCAACGGCCCTGGAGCCCTGAACGGCCACAGAAGGAGAGTGGGAAGAGCCCCAAAAGACCACGCAAGAGGAGCCAGGGGGACAGCCCTGCCCAAATGCTGCCCGCAGGGCTGGGGCTGAAGGTCCTTCACCCATCACCTCAGCTCAGGCAACCACAGCAGCCTTACATCATCAAAGAGCGGCAGGAGCTTCTCCACCAGCCTCAGGGCGATGTCGCTGGTCTCTTCCCAAGTCATGAGGCAAGTCACATTGGTGATGACCACCAGGGCCTTCACCGTGACATTGGTGTTGGCAGCCGGCAGGTTCTCCACGATGTCCGGCAGCAGCACTGGCATTTTCCTGGCCTGTGCAAAACACACCGGTTACCTTTTTGTGAAGCGGTGAAAGACCCCCCCCCAGGCACCACCCACTCCCCTCCAGAGCAGGGAGGGTGCTTGGAGCCGTCACCCCACATCCTCCCAGCCAGGGCCAAGCCACCGCTTCCCCCAGGCCCCGGCTACCAATGTGGCTCCCCTAGCCGACCCCCTGCTCACCATTTTGGGTGTTTTTGAGAGTGTGACGAGGCCCGTGAGCACCAGTGAGAGCATCACCGGGCTGGGATGCCTCAGGTACCTCTGAGCCTCGTACAGGTCAGCAAACCCCTCGACATCAATCTCAGAGCAGACCAGCATCTAAAATGGAGAGAGCGGTGAGAGACCAGCAGAGCTGAAGGGCTCCCTCCCCTGTCCCAGCACAGCCCGTGGCAAGTGTCTCCTCTCCCCTTGAAGCCACCTCAGAGTCCCCACGTCTCTGTGCCAGGGCCAGAGCCAGGCAGGGGGATGCAGGCAGGGTGGGAGGCAGAGTGCTGCCTGTGCCGGGACAGGCTTGGTGGGGCCAAACCAGCATCGGGTGGGCCTGAGCGTGTGGCACAGGGGGCTGGGAGGACGAGGAGGAGGAGGAGGAGGAGGAGGAGGAGGAAGGCAGAGCGTGGTCACTCACAGCCAAAGGGTAGATGCAGGAGTCCTCTGCGGCACAGCCAAACACCCTGCGCAGCCGGCAGTCCTGCAGCACGCTGAGCAGCTCTGACAAGACTCTCCACAAAGCCCAGCGCCCGGAGATCAGCACTTCCCACATGGCCACGGCAGCGCTGCCGAGTCAGAGCAAACTCCGTCAGCAGAGCTGCCTCGGCCACTGCACCCGGGGGCCAGTTCCTCCGGAGCCCGGCGCTGCCCACCCCCCTCATTTTGGGGAGCACAGGGAGGCAGCAGGAGCTTGAGGAGCTGTTCCCCATGGGGCAGGGGCTCTGCTTTGGCCGGCTCTGGCCGAAGCCTTGGAAGCGTCGGGGCATGGAGAGCCCTGCTCCTCCCTGCTTCCGTGGGTCTGGCAGCCAGAGGGTCTCTGGGCCACTCTCCCCGTGGGAACAAGCCCTCAGGGCTGTCAGGGTCGGTACCTGTCACATGTTGGAGAGATGTCCAGCAGGGCCCTGACCACCTCCCTGGGCCTCCGCCTGAGCAGCCGTAGCAGCAGCGTGTCCAGGCTGCGCCGGGCCAGCTCCCCGCAGATGTGCTCCACATTTCTGTGGATGCCTCTCAGGATTTTTGGCACCTGGAGGGGACACAGGTCAGGATGGTGCTGCCCTTCCCATCCCTGCCTGCTGCCTTGACACGGTTTTGGGCGCCCGAGAGAGCTGACACAGGGCAGGAGGCGAGAACAAGACTTGACACGCAAGGACACGCAAGGACAATCCAGCCACGGGGCACTTACATCCTTCAGCCAGGACACACGGTATTTCATGGCTATGTCCACGATGCCGATGCCCATCTGCCGGTCATGGACGTCATCCGCCGTCAAGGCCTCAATGGCCACAAGGAGAATGTCCGTCTTCTGAGAAGGCTGAAGATCTTGCTCTAACGCCTACGGGAGGAAGGATTGGGGAAGATGTGTCACGCTGAGCTTGGCTGAGCAGCTCGACCACCTCTGGGTCCCTTTGCTTGCACAAGCAGATGCCACGGACGAGGGTCTCGGTGTGTGGGGGAGCTCGTTACCATTGTCAGGATGCTGCTGCGGAGTGAAGACTGCAACCAGGTGCTCTCAGGATCGCATGCCGATTCCTCTAGATTCTCCTCCAGCAGCGTCTCATCTACACGGAACCATGGAAGAGTTGGTAAGACAACAGCCATCTTGGCCAGCGAGCCTCCCAAAGGGTGACAAGAGCTTGAAACGCGGGAAATGGGGTCCCGGCATCGGCCCCCTCACTCACCGATCTGCAGCGGCTGGACCATGGACACCGTGTGGGGCTCCAGCAGAGAGCTGCTCTCCCTGTGATCCTCCGTCTTCTTCCAAGCCTCCCTGGGGTGCCTGGGGGGTGTCTGCTCCATCTTCGAAAGTGGAGGAAAGTTTGAGGGACAGTGGGGGGGGTTCAGTTTAAGGGAAACGCCAGGGGAAAACGTGGGCTGTGCTCAGGAGTCTCCTCACTGTGCTGCTGCCCTGTCCCTTCCCCGTCTTGTGAGACACCGCGGGGCTGCGCTGGTTCTCTATGGTGCTGCGGGGTGACACAGAGGGATGTCACAAAGGGGCTCCCATTGTGATGTCACACAGGTCGGGCGGGGCAGGGGTTGCCCTGCGGGGGGGTAGGGACCCAGCTGGCCATTGGCCCATGGCTCCTCTCGGGCTGCCCCCAGGCCCCCATCATGTCCCCTCAGCACCTGCCGGTACCCACCGGCTCCTCCCAGAGGGTTCACACACCCCGGCACGAACCCCGGACCTTCTGCTTTGATCCTGACAGAAATACTACAGGCTGCCCCATCCCTACTTTGCGGTCACCTGAAGCGCTTGCTCGCCTGTCTCCAGTTTTCTCCCACGCTCACAGAGTCTCTTTAATCTGCTACGAGAGTGTGCTGCTTTCAGCTGGGATACAGGTCATTTCCTTGAGCTGCACAGCCGCAGGGCTGTGTGCTGCCACGGCGGGATCTCTGTTCTCTTGGGATGGCTGGCTGGGAGCGGGCTGGGTATCGGTCGGTGGGTGCTGAGCCATCGCATTGTGCATTACCCGTTGGTACTTTCCATTATTGTTCTTGGTTTGTTTTACTCCAGTCATTAAACGGGTTTTATTTTATCTCAACCTACGAGTTTTCCTTGTGTCCCTCCACTCCCTTCCCCCATTCCCCCATTCCCCCAGCGAGGGGTGGGTGAGCAACCGGCTGCGTGGTGTTTGGCTGCCGACTGAGTTCAAACCATGACAGTGCGTTTTGGTGCCCAGCGTGGGGCTTGAAGCCTTCACATAACGGCTGATCAGGTCAGTGTGTCATCATAACATGTTAGAAGCATTCCTTTTACTGGCTTATCAACTGCTGGTCATAAAGTCGATCGCTTGGGTCATTAACATTTCCTCTCCTCATTTGCTGTACATAGTCCCCATCTTGCTGTTTACCACCCGTGGGAGCTGGAGTGAGGTTTTTGTTTTGCTGTACTGTAACACACTGACTTATGGCACGATGAAGTCGTCGGTCCTGAGGGGACTTACAATTGTGTTTGAGAATTTGGGGGATCTTGTGGACGTCTTACTGCTGGGAGCTGGTGTGTTCCGGCATGAGGCTCAGGCTTAAGCCACTATTTAAGAGTATCGCCCGGAGATCTACCCCCAGGTTGGAGAATTAGGAGTGGCTGGGGCTGTGGGATAGCATGGGCAAGTGCCCAGCACCGTGGGCACCTCCGCTGTATTGGCACTTCACTCCTGAACCGGTGCAGAATCCTGAAGAACTAGCAACATCTCTGGAAACCGCTGTAAAAGCAAAACGCTTTAGAAAACTCTTTTCTCTTAGGATATTATTAGTAGCAGGGATATGAATAAATAGATATTGTTTCATACAGCACAGGTGCTCTAGGAACAATTCTGAAGACAAGTAACCATGATGACCGAAGATGCATCAGTGAGCAGCAACTTCAGAAGAGGAACCTGAGCAAGACAAGAACAACTAGTCGGAGCTGTGGAATATAATGGACTTTTGAAACTGATGATGAATTAGTATTGTGTTGCATGGTAAAAAGAATCATACAAATATAAGACGCTTTTGGTCAGCTGCTGCCACTCGCTGAGGTGATGGCCCAACTCTGAGCTGTTATCAAAGCCAGCCTAGAGATACCCACAGCCTGGTAAAATCCCTTAGCAGACACTGTAGGACTATGCTGGAGATGACGGAGGTATGAGGAAAGTCTGAAAAGCCCCCAGCTGAGCTCAGATCCTCCTTCCATGGGCTCCGGCTGCTGTCTGTGCCACAGAGGCCTGTGCTGAAGCCCTTCCCCTTACAGCAGTGGCTCTCATGGCCTCCCTCTCCCCAGCCGAGAGCCTGGGAGGTGTAGGACCATAGTCCTGGCCTTGGCATTGCCCGTCCCCACATCGCACTGTCCCAGGAAGAGCCCTGAGGGATGTGTGAGGGACATTATCTCCCTTTCCAGGGGCTGGGGATCACAAGTCTTTGCCTCAGTAGAACCCATCCAGGTTTAGTCCAGATCTGTTCCACCTTTGCATGGCCTTTGTTTAGCCGTCGCCTCCTCAAGGAGTCTTCTGCTCTGCCCAGCCCCTAGGGAGGCTTTGTCAGTGCTGGCTCTGGTGGGACCCATTAACGCTCCAAGAAACTCTGGAGTCTGCATCTGACTTTGACTTCTGGAGAGGTGTCTTCAACCTCCTCTCGCCGCCTGAGTTTCACGGACTCGGCTCCAAACCCACCCGCGGGGTCATTAAAATGCCTGGGGCTGGTCCTGTGCTGCGGAGCTGGGCCGGGCTCCTGGGCCGGAGGGAGCTGAGGGCAAGTGGTGAGCGCGGCAGAGAGACAGCGCTGCCCAGGAGCAGCTCCTCTGCGAAGGGCAGCGGGGCCGAGGGCACTGCCTGCAGGCACCGAGGGCACAGGAGCCGGGCACAGCGAGGGCAGAGGCGGACGGCAGTGGGAGAACACTCAGGGCTCACGGGAGCTGGAATTGTGGCGGCTCTTGACACAGTCGGTCTGCGGGTGCAGGGCAGGGCAGCTGCAGGTGGCGGAGGGATGTGGTGCAGCCGGCACAGCCCCAGGAACCTCCCTCCTGTCCAGAGGAGGAGGCCGTGCTCCCGAGCAGGGCTTCCCTGCTGCGCTGCCGGAGGGACAGGCCATGGCTCTGCCTTCTCCCGGGGACGGCTGCAGGGGGGTGCAGCCGCGGGTGCAGCCGCGGGTGCCCGGGGGTGTCCTTCCGAGCAGGGTCCCTGCACCCCCGGGGCTGTGTGCTGGGGCAGGGACTCTGCCGCCGGCCAGGGTCAGCACTCAGCCTGCCCGGGGAGCTGCCCACGGCGCCGGGGGGAGCAGCTGTGGGGCGAAGGAGAGACCCCCGCCAGGTCCTTCCCCCTCTCTCTTCTCTGTCCCTAGTCAGATACTTCCCTCGCCCCCCCGGCATTGCGTTCTCTGGACACCTGAGCTCACACGGGGCACAATTCCTTCACTGCAGAGGTTGTCAAGCACTGGGACAGGCTGCCCAGGGAAGCGGTGGAGTCACCAGCCCGGGGGGACGTAAAAGACGTGTAGATGTGCCGCTTAGCGACCTGGCGTAGTGGTGGGCTCACCAGAGTTGGGTTAACGGCCGGACCTTTGTTACAGCCAGAATTATTCTCCGATTCTCTTGATTCTATTAATTCTCTAGTGCTCTCTTGGACGCAGTAAGGGAACGCTACTGCTGGTACCTGAAGGGATTTCTTTTTTTTTCCAGAAGGCAAAATTGCCCCTTGGTGTTGTGGGGAACTGCCCCCAGTGGGCAACTACAGCAAGTAAGAAGAGTTTAATAACTGAACTAACTGAACTAAAATAATAACAACAATTTCTTCAGGCATTCAACAACAACAATTTATTCAAATATGGCCATTTTCGGCTCAGCAGGGCCAGCAACACAGAGACCGCAGGCTCCATCGGGACCTGGGCTTCTGATGGAGAGTTGTGAGGATGAGGGTGGTCTGAGCTGCCAGGGAGCTGACGGAGAGTTCAGCATCTTTCTCCAAGGGCTGGAGGGCTTCAAGAGAAGGAAACAGAGCAGACGTGAACCCCCACTGGCCGCAGAGACCCCCAGGAGCCCCACTGGGCTCTGTCCCCTGCCCCACCAGCCCCAGGCAGCACTGCACTGCCCCTACTCACCGTGACAGATCTCCTGCAGCCTCTCCTGGCTGTGCATCCTCAGGTGCCGCGCAGCAAGACCTGGGGCACAGAGCTGGTGTCAGAGCTCTGCTCCCCCTGGGCAGGGCTGTCCCCCCGGGAAGGACAGCACCCGAGGGCAGTGGGACCCGGCAAGACCCGCAGCGAGCCCACCAGTGGGGACTGGGGCTGGGTGGCCAGAAATGGGTCCCCGGGGACTCACCAGTGAACCTGACAGCAGCCTCTCGCACGCTGGCCTGAGGGTTCTCCAGGTACGGCAGGCTCTGGTCCAGGTATTTTTCCGCCCTGCTCCTCTTGTGCGTTATCTGAGGGAGCACAAGGGCACGGGGCTGGTTACGGACCCTCCGCAGCCGTCCGGACCAGTCCCTCCCGCCAGCACCCCTGCTCCCTCCCAGTGATTCCCGTCTCCCAGCCCCGTGGGGCTGAGGGTCAGAGAGCGCCACAGGCAGAGGGGACCGGGGGTGCTGAGACCCCTGCGTCCCACTGCTAGAGCCCAGATGGGCCGGGGTCTCCTGGAGAAGAGCCCTTGTGGCTGCGTGCTCCAGGGCAGGGAAGGAGGATGCAGCTGGAGCAGCCGGGCTGGAGCAGGGCAGCGATGCAGCGCGGCACAGCCCTCCCCAGGGGCACGGCGGGCGGCCCTCGTCCAGCCCGGCCGGGGCGTTTGGGGGTTGTACTCACCAAGTGCTCTGTTATCCGCTGTGTCTGCCTGGTCACGGCCAGGGAGCTGAGCTTCTTCCACCCCAGGAAGTCTGCGCAGACACAGAAGGTGCCCTGGGAAGCCTGCAGAGAAAAGCAGTGGCGGGGAGTTGGCACCAGAGCCCGGGGAAGGAGACCTGGCATCCTCCTCCTCTGGGCCAGGCTCCGAGCTGCGGGAACAGGGTGATCCCGGGATTTGATCCCTCTTCATTCCTGGGGCCATCCCGCGCTCTAGGGTGGGACAGGGATTGGGGCTCAAAGAACACAAAGCCCGTGGGGCTCATGTGCTCGGTGGCCACGGGCCGCTGCTGAGCAGGGAAATGTCTGTGCCAGGTTCTCCATCCCTGCTCGTGCTGGGGCTGAAGGGAGCCTTCGGGGGGAAGGAGGGCAGCAGCGGTAGGACCAGTGCAGTGGGACCCTGCGGGTGACACACAATCCCTCTGTCCCTCACTCCCCGGCCACCCCCATAGTGTCAGCACGCCCTTCCCCGCGACACCAATCGCTGCTCACTGCACCTGGGCCACGTTCTCGTTCTGCTCATTCATATGGAAGAAGAGTGGGAGCAGGGCACTCTTCACTTTCTTCACCATTTTTCTTGTCTTTTTCCCCACCACGGACGTCACCACTTCTTTGAAGAGGCGGAAGGAGAGCTCCCGCACCTGGCTGGACTCCTGGCAGGGAGGAGGACAGAGGGAGCTCAGCACCAGCACTCCTTGCCCACGGGGAGCAGGGGTGTTAGCGTGGCTGATGGGAGAGGAGATGCTCTGGGGTCGGAGCCTGAACGCAGGAGCCGTCGGCCAGACCTGCAGCTGCGGCTCAACGGCCCTGGAGCCCTGAACGGCCACAGAAGGAGAGTGGGAAGAGCCCCAAAAGACCACGCAAGAGGAGCCAGGGGGACAGCCCTGCCCAAATGCTGCCCGCAGGGCTGGGGCTGAAGGTCCTTCACCCATCACCTCAGCTCAGGCAACCACAGCAGCCTTACATCATCAAAGAGCGGCAGGAGCTTCTCCACCAGCCGCAGGGCGATGTCGCTGGTCTCTTCCCAAGTCATGAGGCAAGTCACATTGGTGATGACCACCAGGGCCTTCACCGTGACATTGGTGTTGGCAGCCGGCAGGTTCTCCACGATGTCCGGCAGCAGCACTGGCATTTTCCTGGCCTGTGCAAAACACACCGGTTACCTTTTTGTGAAGCGGTGAAAGACCCCCCCCAGGCACCACCCACTCCCCTCCAGAGCAGGGAGGGTGCTTGGAGCCGTCACCCCACATCCTCCCAGCCAGGGCCAAGCCACCGCTTCCCCCAGGCCCCGGCTACCAATGTGGCTCCCCTAGCCGACCCCCTGCTCACCATTTTGGGTGTTTTTGAGAGTGTGACGAGGCCCGTGAGCACCAGTGAGAGCATCACCGGGCTGGGATGCCTCAGGTACCTCTGAGCCTCGTACAGGTCAGCAAACCCCTCGACATCAATCTCAGAGCAGACCAGCATCTAAAATGGAGCGAGCGGTGAGAGACCAGCAGAGCTGAAGGGCTCCCTCCCCTGTCCCAGCACAGCCCGTGGCAAGTGTCTCCTCTCCCCTTGAAGCCACCTCAGAGTCCCCACGTCTCTGTGCCAGGGCCAGAGCCAGGCAGGGGGATGCAGGCAGGGTGGGAGGCAGAGTGCTGCCTGTGCCGGGACAGGCTTGGTGGGGCCAAACCAGCATCGGGTGGGCCTGAGCGTGTGGCACAGGGGGCTGGGAGGACGAGGAGGAGGAGGAGGAGGAGGAGGAGGAGGAAGGCAGAGCGTGGTCACTCACAGCCAAAGGGTAGATGCAGGAGTCCTCTGCGGCACAGCCAAACACCCTGCGCAGCCGGCAGTCCTGCAGCACGCTGAGCAGCTCTGACAAGACTCTCCACAAAGCCCAGCGCCCGGAGATCAGCACTTCCCACATGGCCACGGCAGCGCTGCCGAGTCAGAGCAAACTCCGTCAGCAGAGCTGCCTCGGCCACTGCACCCGCGGGCCAGTTCCTCCGGAGCCCGGCGCTGCCCACCCCCCGCATTTTGGGGAGCACAGGGAGGCAGCAGGAGCTTGAGGAGCTGTTCCCCATGGGGCAGGGGCTCTGCTTTGGCCGGCTCTGGCCGAAGCCTTGGAAGCGTCGGGGCATGGAGAGCCCTGCTCCTCCCTGCTTCCGTGGGTCTGGCAGCCAGAGGGTCTCTGGGCCACTCTCCCCGTGGGAACAAGCCCTCAGGGCTGTCAGGGTCGGTACCTGTCACATGTTGGAGAGATGTCCAGCAGGGCCCTGACCACCTCCCTGGGCCTCCGCCTGAGCAGCCGTAGCAGCAGCGTGTCCAGGCTGCGCCGGGCCAGCTCCCCGCAGATGTGCTCCACATTTCTGTGGATGCCTCTCAGGATTTTTGGCACCTGGAGGGGACACAGGTCAGGATGGTGCTGCCCTTCCCATCCCTGCCTGCTGCCTTGACACGGTTTTGGGCGCCCGAGAGAGCTGACATAGGGCAGGAGGCGAGAACAAGACTTGACACGCAAGGACACGCAAGGACAATCCAGCCACGGGGCACTTACATCCTTCAGCCAGGACACACGGTATTTCATGGCTATGTCCACGATGCCGATGCCCATCTGCCGGTCATGGACGTCATCCGCCGTCAAGGCCTCAATGGCCACAAGGAGAATGTCCGTCTTCTGAGAAGGCTGAAGATCTTGCTCTAACGCCTACGGGAGGAAGGATTGGGGAAGATGTGTCACGCTGAGCTTGGCTGAGCAGCTCGACCACCTCTGGGTCCCTTTGCTTGCACAAGCAGATGCCACGGACAAGGGTCTCGGTGTGTGGGGGAGCTCATTACCATTGTCAGGATGCTGCTGCGGAGTGAAGACTGCAACCAGGTGCTCTCAGGATCGCATGCCGATTCCTCTAGATTCTCCTCCAGCAGCGTCTCATCTACACGGAACCATGGAAGAGTTGGTAAGACAACAGCCATCTTGGCCAGCGAGCCTCCCAAAGGGTGACAAGAGCTTGAAACGCGGGAAATGGGGTCCCGGCATCGGCCCCCTCACTCACCGATCTGCAGCGGCTGGACCATGGACACCGTGTGGGGCTCCAGCAGAGAGCTGCTCTCCCTGTGATCCTCCGTCTTCTTCCAAGCCTCCCTGGGGTGCCTGGGGGGTGTCTGCTCCATCTTTGAAAGTGGAGGAAAGTTTGAGGGACAGTGGGGGGGGTTCAGTTTAAGGGAAACGCCAGGGGAAAACGTGGGCTGTGCTCAGGAGTCTCCTCACTGTGCTGCTGCCCTGTCCCTTCCCCGTCTTGTGAGACACCGCGGGGCTGCGCTGGTTCTCTATGGTGCTGCGGGGTGACACAGAGGGATGTCACAAAGGGGCTCCCATTGTGATGTCACACAGGTCGGGCGGGGCAGGGGTTGCCCTGCGGGGGGGTAGGGACCCAGCTGGCCATTGGCCCATGGCTCCTCTCGGGCTGCCCCCAGGCCCCCATCATGTCCCCTCAGCACCTGCCGGTACCCACCGGCTCCTCCCAGAGGGTTCACACACCCCGGCACGAACCCCGGACCTTCTGCTTTGATCCTGACAGAAATACTACAGGCTGCCCCATCCCTACTTTGCGGTCACCTGAAGCGCTTGCTCGCCTGTCTCCAGTTTTCTCCCACGCTCACAGAGTCTCTTTAATCTGCTACGAGAGTGTGCTGCTTTCAGCTGGGATACAGGTCATTTCCTTGAGCTGCACAGCCGCAGGGCTGTGTGCTGCCACGGCGGGATCTCTGTTCTCTTGGGATGGCTGGCTGGGAGCGGGCTGGGTATCGGTCGGTGGGTGCTGAGCCATCGCATTGTGCATTACCCGTTGGTACTTTCCATTATTGTTCTTGGTTTGTTTTACTCCAGTCATTAAACTGGTTTTATTTTATCTCAACCTACGAGTTTTCCTTGTGTCCCTCCACTCCCTTCCCCCATTCCCCCAGCGAGGGGTGGGTGAGCAACCGGCTGCGTGGTGTTTGGCTGCCGACTGAGTTCAAACCATGACAGTGCGTTTTGGTGCCCAGCGTGGGGCTTGAAGCCTTCACATAACGGCTGATCAGGTCAGTGTGTCATCATAACATGTTAGAAGCATTCCTTTTACTGGCTTATCAACTGCTGGTCATAAAGTCGATCGCTTGGGTCATTAACATTTCCTCTCCTCTTTTGCTGTACATAGTCCCCATCTTGCTGTTTACCACCCGTGGGAGCTGGAGTGAGGTTTTTGTTTTGCTGTACTGTAACACACTGACTTATGGCACGATGAAGTCGTCGGTCCTGAGGGGACTTACAATTGTGTTTGAGAATTTGGGGGATCTTGTGGACGTCTTACTGCTGGGAGCTGGTGTGTTCCGGCATGAGGCTCAGGCTTAAGCCACTATTTAAGAGTATCGCCCGGAGATCTACCCCCAGGTTGGAGAATTAGGAGTGGCTGGGGCTGTGGGATAGCATGGGCAAGTGCCCAGCACCGTGGGCACCTCCGCTGTATTGGCACTTCACTCCTGAACCGGTGCAGAATCCTGAAGAACTAGCAACATCTCTGGAAACCGCTGTAAAAGCAAAACGCTTTAGAAAACTCTTTTCTCTTAGGATATTATTAGTAGCAGGGATATGAATAAATAGATATTGTTTCATACAGCACAGGTGCTCTAGGAACAATTCTGAAGACAAGTAACCATGATGACCGAAGATGCATCAGTGAGCAGCAACTTCAGAAGAGGAACCTGAGCAAGACAAGAACAACTAGTCGGAGCTGTGGAATATAATGGACTTTTGAAACTGATGATGAATTAGTATTGTGTTGCATGGTAAAAAGAATCATACAAATATAAGACGCTTTTGGTCAGCTGCTGCCACTCGCTGAGGTGATGGCCCAACTCTGAGCTGTTATCAAAGCCAGCCTAGAGATACCCACAGCCTGGTAAAATCCCTTAGCAGACACTGTAGGACTATGCTGGAGATGACGGAGGTATGAGGAAAGTCTGAAAAGCCCCCAGCTGAGCTCAGATCCTCCTTCCATGGGCTCCGGCTGCTGTCTGTGCCACAGAGGCCTGTGCTGAAGCCCTTCCCCTTACAGCAGTGGCTCTCATGGCCTCCCTCTCCCCAGCCGAGAGCCTGGGAGGTGTAGGACCATAGTCCTGGCCTTGGCATTGCCCGTCCCCACATCGCACTGTCCCAGGAAGAGCCCTGAGGGATGTGTGAGGGACATTATCTCCCTTTCCAGGGGCTGGGGATCACAAGTCTTTGCCTCAGTAGAACCCATCCAGGTTTAGTCCAGATCTGTTCCACCTTTGCATGGCCTTTGTTTAGCCGTCGCCTCCTCAAGGAGTCTTCTGCTCTGCCCAGCCCCTAGGGAGGCTTTGTCAGTGCTGGCTCTGGTGGGACCCATTAACGCTCCAAGAAACTCTGGAGTCTGCATCTGACTTTGACTTCTGGAGAGGTGTCTTCAACCTCCTCTCGCCGCCTGAGTTTCACGGACTCGGCTCCAAACCCACCCGCGGGGTCATTAAAATGCCTGGGGCTGGTCCTGTGCTGCGGAGCTGGGCCGGGCTCCTGGGCCGGAGGGAGCTGAGGGCAAGTGGTGAGCGCGGCAGAGAGACAGCGCTGCCCAGGAGCAGCTCCTCTGCGAAGGGCAGCGGGGCCGAGGGCACTGCCTGCAGGCACCGAGGGCACAGGAGCCGGGCACAGCGAGGGCAGAGGCGGACGGCAGTGGGAGAACACTCAGGGCTCACGGGAGCTGGAATTGTGGCGGCTCTTGACACAGTCGGTCTGCGGGTGCAGGGCAGGGCAGCTGCAGGTGGCGGAGGGATGTGGTGCAGCCGGCACAGCCCCAGGAACCTCCCTCCTGTCCAGAGGAGGAGGCCGTGCTCCCGAGCAGGGCTTCCCTGCTGCGCTGCCGGAGGGACAGGCCATGGCTCTGCCTTCTCCCGGGGACGGCTGCAGGGGGGTGCAGCCGCGGGTGCAGCCGCGGGTGCCCGGGGGTGTCCTTCCGAGCAGGGTCCCTGCACCCCCGGGGCTGTGTGCTGGGGCAGGGACTCTGCCGCCGGCCAGGGTCAGCACTCAGCCTGCCCGGGGAGCTGCCCATGGCGCCGGGGGGAGCAGCTGTGGGGCGAAGGAGAGACCCCCGCCAGGTCCTTCCCCCTCTCTCTTCTCTGTCCCTAGTCAGATACTTCCCTCGCCCCCCCGGCATTGCGTTCTCTGGACACCTGAGCTCACACCGGGCACAATTCCTTCACTGCAGAGGTTGTCAAGCACTGGGACAGGCTGCCCAGGGAAGCGGTGGAGTCACCAGCCCGGGGGGACGTAAAAGACGTGTAGATGTGCCGCTTAGCGACCTGGCGTAGTGGTGGGCTCACCAGAGTTGGGTTAACGGCCGGACCTTTGTTACAGCCAGAATTATTCTCCGATTCTCTTGATTCTATTAGTTCTCTAGTGCTCTCTTGGACCCAGTAAGGGAACGCTACTGCTGGTACCTGAAGGGATTTCTTTTTTTTTCCAGAAGGCAAAATTGCCCCTTGGTGTTGTGGGGAACTGCCCCCAGTGGGCAACTACAGCAAGTAAGAAGAGTTTAATAACTGAACTAACTGAACTAAAATAATAACAACAATTTCTTCAGGCATTCAACAACAACAATTTATTCAAATATGGCCATTTTCGGCTCAGCAGGGCCAGCAACACAGAGACCGCAGGCTCCATCGGGACCTGGGCTTCTGATGGAGAGTTGTGAGGATGAGGGTGGTCTGAGCTGCCAGGGAGCTGACGGAGAGTTCAGCATCTTTCTCCAAGGGCTGGAGGGCTTCAAGAGAAGGAAACAGAGCAGACGTGAACCCCCACTGCCCACAGAGACCCCCAGGAGCCCCACTGGGCTCTGTCCCCTGCCCCACCAGCCCCAGGCAGCACTGCACTGCCCCTACTCACCGTGACAGATCTCCTGCAGCCTCTCCTGGCTGTGCATCCTCAGGTGCCGCGCAGCAAGACCTGGGGCACAGAGCTGGTGTCAGAGCTCTGCTCCCCCTGGGCAGGGCTGTCCCCCCGGGAAGGACAGCACCCGAGGGCAGTGGGACCCGGCAAGACCCGCAGCGAGCCCACCAGTGGGGACTGGGGCTGGGTGGCCAGAAATGGGTCCCCGGGGACTCACCAGTGAACCTGACAGCAGCCTCTCGCACGCTGGCCTGAGGGTTCTCCAGGTACGGCAGGCTCTGGTCCAGGTATTTTTCCGCCCTGCTCCTCTTGTGCGTTATCTGAGGGAGCACAAGGGCACGGGGCTGGTTACGGACCCTCCGCAGCCGTCCGGACCAGTCCCTCCCGCCAGCACCCCTGCTCCCTCCCAGTGATTCCCGTCTCCCAGCCCCGTGGGGCTGAGGGTCAGAGAGCGCCACAGGCAGAGGGGACCGGGGGTGCTGAGACCCCTGCGTCCCACTGCTAGAGCCCAGATGGGCCGGGGTCTCCTGGAGAAGAGCCCTTGTGGCTGCGTGCTCCAGGGCAGGGAAGGAGGATGCAGCTGGAGCAGCCGGGCTGGAGCAGGGCAGCGATGCAGCGCGGCACAGCCCTCCCCAGGGGCACGGCGGGCGGCCCTCGTCCAGCCCGGCCGGGGCGTTTGGGGGTTGTACTCACCAAGTGCTCTGTTATCCGCTGTGTCTGCCTGGTCACGGCCAGGGAGCTGAGCTTCTTCCACCCCAGGAAGTCTGCGCAGACACAGAAGGTGCCCTGGGAAGCCTGCAGAGAAAAGCAGTGGCGGGGAGTTGGCACCAGAGCCCGGGGAAGGAGACCTGGCATCCTCCTCCTCTGGGCCAGGCTCCGAGCTGCGGGAACAGGGTGATCCCGGGATTTGATCCCTCTTCATTCCTGGGGCCATCCCGCGCTCTAGGGTGGGACAGGGATTGGGGCTCAAAGAACACAAAGCCCGTGGGGCTCATGTGCTCGGTGGCCACGGGCCGCTGCTGAGCAGGGAAATGTCTGTGCCAGGTTCTCCATCCCTGCTCGTGCTGGGGCTGAAGGGAGCCTTCGGGGGGAAGGAGGGCAGCAGCGGTAGGACCAGTGCAGTGGGACCCTGCGGGTGACACACAATCCCTCTGTCCCTCACTCCCCGGCCACCCCCATAGTGTCAGCACGCCCTTCCCCGCGACACCAATCGCTGCTCACTGCACCTGGGCCACGTTCTCGTTCTGCTCATTCATATGGAAGAAGAGTGGGAGCAGGGCACTCTTCACTTTCTTCACCATTTTTCTTGTCTTTTTCCCCACCACGGACGTCACCACTTCTTTGAAGAGGCGGAAGGAGAGCTCCCGCACCTGGCTGGACTCCTGGCAGGGAGGAGGACAGAGGGAGCTCAGCACCAGCACTCCTTGCCCACGGGGAGCAGGGGTGTTAGCGTGGCTGATGGGAGAGGAGATGCTCTGGGGTCGGAGCCTGAACGCAGGAGCCGTCGGCCAGACCTGCAGCTGCGGCTCAACGGCCCTGGAGCCCTGAACGGCCACAGAAGGAGAGTGGGAAGAGCCCCAAAAGACCACGCAAGAGGAGCCAGGGGGACAGCCCTGCCCAAATGCTGCCCGCAGGGCTGGGGCTGAAGGTCCTTCACCCATCACCTCAGCTCAGGCAACCACAGCAGCCTTACATCATCAAAGAGCGGCAGGAGCTTCTCCACCAGCCGCAGGGCGATGTCGCTGGTCTCTTCCCAAGTCATGAGGCAAGTCACATTGGTGATGACCACCAGGGCCTTCACCGTGACATTGGTGTTGGCAGCCGGCAGGTTCTCCACGATGTCCGGCAGCAGCACTGGCATTTTCCTGGCCTGTGCAAAACACACCGGTTACCTTTTTGTGAAGCGGTGAAAGACCCCCCCCAGGCACCACCCACTCCCCTCCAGAGCAGGGAGGGTGCTTGGAGCCGTCACCCCACATCCTCCCAGCCAGGGCCAAGCCACCGCTTCCCCCAGGCCCCGGCTACCAATGTGGCTCCCCTAGCCGACCCCCTGCTCACCATTTTGGGTGTTTTTGAGAGTGTGACGAGGCCCGTGAGCACCAGTGAGAGCATCACCGGGCTGGGATGCCTCAGGTACCTCTGAGCCTCGTACAGGTCAGCAAACCCCTCGACATCAATCTCAGAGCAGACCAGCATCTAAAATGGAGAGAGCGGTGAGAGACCAGCAGAGCTGAAGGGCTCCCTCCCCTGTCCCAGCACAGCCCGTGGCAAGTGTCTCCTCTCCCCTTGAAGCCACCTCAGAGTCCCCACGTCTCTGTGCCAGGGCCAGAGCCAGGCAGGGGGATGCAGGCAGGGTGGGAGGCAGAGTGCTGCCTGTGCCGGGACAGGCTTGGTGGGGCCAAACCAGCATCGGGTGGGCCTGAGCGTGTGGCACAGGGGGCTGGGAGGACGAGGAGGAGGAGGAGGAGGAGGAGGAGGAGGAAGGCAGAGCGTGGTCACTCACAGCCAAAGGGTAGATGCAGGAGTCCTCTGCGGCACAGCCAAACACCCTGCGCAGCCGGCAGTCCTGCAGCACGCTGAGCAGCTCTGACAAGACTCTCCACAAAGCCCAGCGCCCGGAGATCAGCACTTCCCACATGGCCACGGCAGCGCTGCCGAGTCAGAGCAAACTCCGTCAGCAGAGCTGCCTCGGCCACTGCACCCGCGGGCCAGTTCCTCCGGAGCCCGGCGCTGCCCACCCCCCGCATTTTGGGGAGCACAGGGAGGCAGCAGGAGCTTGAGGAGCTGTTCCCCATGGGGCAGGGGCTCTGCTTTGGCCGGCTCTGGCCGAAGCCTTGGAAGCGTCGGGGCATGGAGAGCCCTGCTCCTCCCTGCTTCCGTGGGTCTGGCAGCCAGAGGGTCTCTGGGCCACTCTCCCCGTGGGAACAAGCCCTCAGGGCTGTCAGGGTCGGTACCTGTCACATGTTGGAGAGATGTCCAGCAGGGCCCTGACCACCTCCCTGGGCCTCCGCCTGAGCAGCCGTAGCAGCAGCGTGTCCAGGCTGCGCCGGGCCAGCTCCCCGCAGATGTGCTCCACATTTCTGTGGATGCCTCTCAGGATTTTTGGCACCTGGAGGGGACACAGGTCAGGATGGTGCTGCCCTTCCCATCCCTGCCTGCTGCCTTGACACGGTTTTGGGCGCCCGAGAGAGCTGACATAGGGCAGGAGGCGAGAACAAGACTTGACACGCAAGGACACGCAAGGACAATCCAGCCACGGGGCACTTACATCCTTCAGCCAGGACACACGGTATTTCATGGCTATGTCCACGATGCCGATGCCCATCTGCCGGTCATGGACGTCATCCGCCGTCAAGGCCTCAATGGCCACAAGGAGAATGTCCGTCTTCTGAGAAGGCTGAAGATCTTGCTCTAACGCCTACGGGAGGAAGGATTGGGGAAGATGTGTCACGCTGAGCTTGGCTGAGCAGCTCGACCACCTCTGGGTCCCTTTGCTTGCACAAGCAGATGCCACGGACAAGGGTCTCGGTGTGTGGGGGAGCTCATTACCATTGTCAGGATGCTGCTGCGGAGTGAAGACTGCAACCAGGTGCTCTCAGGATCGCATGCCGATTCCTCTAGATTCTCCTCCAGCAGCGTCTCATCTACACGGAACCATGGAAGAGTTGGTAAGACAACAGCCATCTTGGCCAGCGAGCCTCCCAAAGGGTGACAAGAGCTTGAAACGCGGGAAATGGGGTCCCGGCATCGGCCCCCTCACTCACCGATCTGCAGCGGCTGGACCATGGACACCGTGTGGGGCTCCAGCAGAGAGCTGCTCTCCCTGTGATCCTCCGTCTTCTTCCAAGCCTCCCTGGGGTGCCTGGGGGGTGTCTGCTCCATCTTTGAAAGTGGAGGAAAGTTTGAGGGACAGTGGGGGGGGTTCAGTTTAAGGGAAACGCCAGGGGAAAACGTGGGCTGTGCTCAGGAGTCTCCTCACTGTGCTGCTGCCCTGTCCCTTCCCCGTCTTGTGAGACACCGCGGGGCTGCGCTGGTTCTCTATGGTGCTGCGGGGTGACACAGAGGGATGTCACAAAGGGGCTCCCATTGTGATGTCACACAGGTCGGGCGGGGCAGGGGTTGCCCTGCGGGGGGGTAGGGACCCAGCTGGCCATTGGCCCATGGCTCCTCTCGGGCTGCCCCCAGGCCCCCATCATGTCCCCTCAGCACCTGCCGGTACCCACCGGCTCCTCCCAGAGGGTTCACACACCCCGGCACGAACCCCGGACCTTCTGCTTTGATCCTGACAGAAATACTACAGGCTGCCCCATCCCTACTTTGCGGTCACCTGAAGCGCTTGCTCGCCTGTCTCCAGTTTTCTCCCACGCTCACAGAGTCTCTTTAATCTGCTACGAGAGTGTGCTGCTTTCAGCTGGGATACAGGTCATTTCCTTGAGCTGCACAGCCGCAGGGCTGTGTGCTGCCACGGCGGGATCTCTGTTCTCTTGGGATGGCTGGCTGGGAGCGGGCTGGGTATCGGTCGGTGGGTGCTGAGCCATCGCATTGTGCATTACCCGTTGGTACTTTCCATTATTGTTCTTGGTTTGTTTTACTCCAGTCATTAAACGGGTTTTATTTTATCTCAACCTACGAGTTTTCCTTGTGTCCCTCCACTCCCTTCCCCCATTCCCCCATTCCCCCAGCGAGGGGTGGGTGAGCAACCGGCTGCGTGGTGTTTGGCTGCCGACTGAGTTCAAACCATGACAGTGCGTTTTGGTGCCCAGCGTGGGGCTTGAAGCCTTCACATAACGGCTGATCAGGTCAGTGTGTCATCATAACATGTTAGAAGCATTCCTTTTACTGGCTTATCAACTGCTGGTCATAAAGTCGATCGCTTGGGTCATTAACATTTCCTCTCCTCATTTGCTGTACATAGTCCCCATCTTGCTGTTTACCACCCGTGGGAGCTGGAGTGAGGTTTTTGTTTTGCTGTACTGTAACACACTGACTTATGGCACGATGAAGTCGTCGGTCCTGAGGGGACTTACAATTGTGTTTGAGAATTTGGGGGATCTTGTGGACGTCTTACTGCTGGGAGCTGGTGTGTTCCGGCATGAGGCTCAGGCTTAAGCCATTATTTAAGAGTATCGCCCGGAGATCTACCCCCAGGTTGGAGAATTAGGAGTGGCTGGGGCTGTGGGATAGCATGGGCAAGTGCCCAGCACCGTGGGCACCTCCGCTGTATTGGCACTTCACTCCTGAACCGGTGCAGAATCCTGAAGAACTAGCAACATCTCTGGAAACCGTTGTAAAAGCAAAACGCTTTAGAAAACTCTTTTCTCTTAGGATATTATTAGTAGCAGGGATATGAATAAATAGATATTGTTTCATACAGCACAGGTGCTCTAGGAACAATTCTGAAGACAAGTAACCATGATGACCGAAGATGCATCAGTGAGCAGCAACTTCAGAAGAGGAACCTGAGCAAGACAAGAACAACTAGTCGGAGCTGTGGAATATAATGGACTTTTGAAACTGATGATGAATTAGTATTGTGTTGCATGGTAAAAAGAATCATACAAATATAAGACGCTTTTGGTCAGCTGCTGCCACTCGCTGAGGTGATGGCCCAACTCTGAGCTGTTATCAAAGCCAGCCTAGAGATACCCACAGCCTGGTAAAATCCCTTAGCAGACACTGTAGGACTATGCTGGAGATGACGGAGGTATGAGGAAAGTCTGAAAAGCCCCCAGCTGAGCTCAGATCCTCCTTCCATGGGCTCCGGCTGCTGTCTGTGCCACAGAGGCCTGTGCTGAAGCCCTTCCCCTTACAGCAGTGGCTCTCATGGCCTCCCTCTCCCCAGCCGAGAGCCTGGGAGGTGTAGGACCATAGTCCTGGCCTTGGCATTGCCCGTCCCCACATCGCACTGTCCCAGGAAGAGCCCTGAGGGATGTGTGAGGGACATTATCTCCCTTTCCAGGGGCTGGGGATCACAAGTCTTTGCCTCAGTAGAACCCATCCAGGTTTAGTCCAGATCTGTT
The DNA here is from genome assembly GCF_965140245.1 of Athene noctua. Lineage (NCBI taxonomy): Eukaryota > Metazoa > Chordata > Aves > Strigiformes > Strigidae > Athene > Athene noctua. The sequence continues at coordinate 4,171,981 of NC_134060.1, forward strand.
CCACCTTTGCATGGCCTTTGTTTAGCCGTCGCCTCCTCAAGGAGTCTTCTGCTCTGCCCAGCCCCTAGGGAGGCTTTGTCAGTGCTGGCTCTGGTGGGACCCATTAACGCTCCAAGAAACTCTGGAGTCTGCATCTGACTTTGACTTCTGGAGAGGTGTCTTCAACCTCCTCTCGCCGCCTGAGTTTCACGGACTCGGCTCCAAACCCACCCGCGGGGTCATTAAAATGCCTGGGGCTGGTCCTGTGCTGCGGAGCTGGGCCGGGCTCCTGGGCCGGAGGGAGCTGAGGGCAAGTGGTGAGCGCGGCAGAGAGACAGCGCTGCCCAGGAGCAGCTCCTCTGCGAAGGGCAGCGGGGCCGAGGGCACTGCCTGCAGGCACCGAGGGCACAGGAGCCGGGCACAGCGAGGGCAGAGGCGGACGGCAGTGGGAGAACACTCAGGGCTCACGGGAGCTGGAATTGTGGCGGCTCTTGACACAGTCGGTCTGCGGGTGCAGGGCAGGGCAGCTGCAGGTGGCGGAGGGATGTGGTGCAGCCGGCACAGCCCCAGGAACCTCCCTCCTGTCCAGAGGAGGAGGCCGTGCTCCCGAGCAGGGCTTCCCTGCTGCGCTGCCGGAGGGACAGGCCATGGCTCTGCCTTCTCCCGGGGACGGCTGCAGGGGGGTGCAGCCGCGGGTGCAGCCGCGGGTGCCCGGGGGTGTCCTTCCGAGCAGGGTCCCTGCACCCCCGGGGCTGTGTGCTGGGGCAGGGACTCTGCCGCCGCCCAGGGTCAGCACTCAGCCTGCCCGGGGAGCTGCCCACGGCGCCGGGGGGAGCAGCTGTGGGGCGAAGGAGAGACCCCCGCCAGGTCCTTCCCCCTCTCTCTTCTCTGTCCCTAGTCAGATACTTCCCTCGCCCCCCCGGCATTGCGTTCTCTGGACACCTGAGCTCACACCGGGCACAATTCCTTCACTGCAGAGGTTGTCAAGCACTGGGACAGGCTGCCCAGGGAAGCGGTGGAGTCACCAGCCCGGGGGGACGTAAAAGACGTGTAGATGTGCCGCTTAGCGACCTGGCGTAGTGGTGGGCTCACCAGAGTTGGGTTAACGGCCGGACCTTTGTTACAGCCAGAATTATTCTCCGATTCTCTTGATTCTATTAGTTCTCTAGTGCTCTCTTGGACCCAGTAAGGGAACGCTACTGCTGGTACCTGAAGGGATTTCTTTTTTTTTCCAGAAGGCAAAATTGCCCCTTGGTGTTGTGGGGAACTGCCCCCAGTGGGCAACTACAGCAAGTAAGAAGAGTTTAATAACTGAACTAACTGAACTAAAATAATAACAACAATTTCTTCAGGCATTCAACAACAACAATTTATTCAAATATGGCCATTTTCGGCTCAGCAGGGCCAGCAACACAGAGACCGCAGGCTCCATCGGGACCTGGGCTTCTGATGGAGAGTTGTGAGGATGAGGGTGGTCTGAGCTGCCAGGGAGCTGACGGAGAGTTCAGCATCTTTCTCCAAGGGCTGGAGGGCTTCAAGAGAAGGAAACAGAGCAGACGTGAACCCCCACTGCCCACAGAGACCCCCAGGAGCCCCACTGGGCTCTGTCCCCTGCCCCACCAGCCCCAGGCAGCACTGCACTGCCCCTACTCACCGTGACAGATCTCCTGCAGCCTCTCCTGGCTGTGCATCCTCAGGTGCCGCGCAGCAAGACCTGGGGCACAGAGCTGGTGTCAGAGCTCTGCTCCCCCTGGGCAGGGCTGTCCCCCCGGGAAGGACAGCACCCGAGGGCAGTGGGACCCGGCAAGACCCGCAGCGAGCCCACCAGTGGGGACTGGGGCTGGGTGGCCAGAAATGGGTCCCCGGGGACTCACCAGTGAACCTGACAGCAGCCTCTCGCACGCTGGCCTGAGGGTTCTCCAGGTACGGCAGGCTCTGGTCCAGGTATTTTTCCGCCCTGCTCCTCTTGTGCGTTATCTGAGGGAGCACAAGGGCACGGGGCTGGTTACGGACCCTCCGCAGCCGTCCGGACCAGTCCCTCCCGCCAGCACCCCTGCTCCCTCCCAGTGATTCCCGTCTCCCAGCCCCGTGGGGCTGAGGGTCAGAGAGCGCCACAGGCAGAGGGGACCGGGGGTGCTGAGACCCCTGCGTCCCACTGCTAGAGCCCAGATGGGCCGGGGTCTCCTGGAGAAGAGCCCTTGTGGCTGCGTGCTCCAGGGCAGGGGAGGAGGATGCAGCTGGAGCAGCCGGGCTGGAGCAGGGCAGCGATGCAGCGCGGCACAGCCCTCCCCAGGGGCACGGCGGGCGGCCCTCGTCCAGCCCGGCCGGGGCGTTTGGGGGTTGTACTCACCAAGTGCTCTGTTATCCGCTGTGTCTGCCTGGTCACGGCCAGGGAGCTGAGCTTCTTCCACCCCAGGAAGTCTGCGCAGACACAGAAGGTGCCCTGGGAAGCCTGCAGAGAAAAGCAGTGGCGGGGAGTTGGCACCAGAGCCCGGGGAAGGAGACCTGGCATCCTCCTCCTCTGGGCCAGGCTCCGAGCTGCGGGAACAGGGTGATCCCGGGATTTGATCCCTCTTCATTCCTGGGGCCATCCCGCGCTCTAGGGTGGGACAGGGATTGGGGCTCAAAGAACACAAAGCCCGTGGGGCTCATGTGCTCAGTGGCCACGGGCCGCTGCTGAGCAGGGAAATGTCTGTGCCAGGTTCTCCATCCCTGCTCGTGCTGGGGCTGAAGGGAGCCTTCGGGGGGAAGGAGGGCAGCAGCGGTAGGACCAGTGCAGTGGGACCCTGCGGTGACACACAATCCCTCTGTCCCTCACTCCCCGGCCACCCCCATAGTGTCAGCACGCCCTTCCCCGCGACACCAATCGCTGCTCACTGCACCTGGGCCACGTTCTCGTTCTGCTCATTCATATGGAAGAAGAGTGGGAGCAGGGCACTCTTCACTTTCTTCACCATTTTTCTTGTCTTTTTCCCCACCACGGACGTCACCACTTCTTTGAAGAGGCGGAAGGAGAGCTCCCGCACCTGGCTGGACTCCTGGCAGGGAGGAGGACAGAGGGAGCTCAGCACCAGCACTCCTTGCCCACGGGGAGCAGGGGTGTTAGCGTGGCTGATGGGAGAGGAGATGCTCTGGGGTCGGAGCCTGAACGCAGGAGCCGTCGGCCAGACCTGCAGCTGCGGCTCAACGGCCCTGGAGCCCTGAACGGCCACAGAAGGAGAGTGGGAAGAGCCCCAAAAGACCACGCAAGAGGAGCCAGGGGGACAGCCCTGCCCAAATGCTGCCCGCAGGGCTGGGGCTGAAGGTCCTTCACCCATCACCTCAGCTCAGGCAACCACAGCAGCCTTACATCATCAAAGAGCGGCAGGAGCTTCTCCACCAGCCGCAGGGCGATGTCGCTGGTCTCTTCCCAAGTCATGAGGCAAGTCACATTGGTGATGACCACCAGGGCCTTCACCGTGACATTGGTGTTGGCAGCCGGCAGGTTCTCCACGATGTCCGGCAGCAGCACTGGCATTTTCCTGGCCTGTGCAAAACACACCGGTTACCTTTTTGTGAAGCGGTGAAAGACCCCCCCCAGGCACCACCCACCCCCCTCCAGAGCAGGGAGGGTGCTTGGAGCCGTCACCCCACATCCTCCCAGCCAGGGCCAAGCCACCGCTTCCCCCAGGCCCCGGCTACCAATGTGGCTCCCCTAGCCGACCCCCTGCTCACCATTTTGGGTGTTTTTGAGAGTGTGACGAGGCCCGTGAGCACCAGTGAGAACATCACCGGGCTGGGATGCCTCAGGTACCTCTGAGCCTCGTACAGGTCAGCAAACCCCTCGACATCAATCTCAGAGCAGACCAGCATCTAAAATGGAGAGAGCGGTGAGAGACCAGCAGAGCTGAAGGGCTCCCTCCCCTGTCCCAGCACAGCCCGTGGCAAGTGTCTCCTCTCCCCTTGAAGCCACCTCAGAGTCCCCACGTCTCTGTGCCAGGGCCAGAGCCAGGCAGGGGGATGCAGGCAGGGTGGGAGGCAGAGTGCTGCCTGTGCCGGGACAGGCTTGGTGGGGCCAAACCAGCATCGGGTGGGCCTGAGCGTGTGGCACAGGGGGCTGGGAGGACGAGGAGGAGGAGGAGGAGGAGGAGGAGGAGGAGGAGGAAGGCAGAGCGTGGTCACTCACAGCCAAAGGGTAGATGCAGGAGTCCTCTGCGGCACAGCCAAACACCCTGCGCAGCCGGCAGTCCTGCAGCACGCTGAGCAGCTCTGACAAGACTCTCCACAAAGCCCAGCGCCCGGAGATCAGCACTTCCCACATGGCCACGGCAGCGCTGCCGAGTCAGAGCAAACTCCGTCAGCAGAGCTGCCTCGGCCACTGCACCCGGGGGCCAGTTCCTCCGGAGCCCGGCGCTGCCCACCCCCCTCATTTTGGGGAGCACAGGGAGGCAGCAGGAGCTTGAGGAGCTGTTCCCCATGGGGCAGGGGCTCTGCTTTGGCCGGCTCTGGCCGAAGCCTTGGAAGCGTCGGGGCATGGAGAGCCCTGCTCCTCCCTGCTTCCGTGGGTCTGGCAGCCAGAGGGTCTCTGGGCCACTCTCCCCGTGGGAACAAGCCCTCAGGGCTGTCAGGGTCGGTACCTGTCACATGTTGGAGAGATGTCCAGCAGGGCCCTGACCACCTCCCTGGGCCTCCGCCTGAGCAGCCGTAGCAGCAGCGTGTCCAGGCTGCGCCGGGCCAGCTCCCCGCAGATGTGCTCCACATTTCTGTGGATGCCTCTCAGGATTTTTGGCACCTGGAGGGGACACAGGTCAGGATGGTGCTGCCCTTCCCATCCCTGCCTGCTGCCTTGACACGGTTTTGGGCGCCCGAGAGAGCTGACACAGGGCAGGAGGCGAGAACAAGACTTGACACGCAAGGACACGCAAGGACAATCCAGCCACGGGGCACTTACATCCTTCAGCCAGGACACACGGTATTTCATGGCTATGTCCACGATGCCGATGCCCATCTGCCGGTCATGGACGTCATCCGCCGTCAAGGCCTCAATGGCCACAAGGAGAATGTCCGTCTTCTGAGAAGGCTGAAGATCTTGCTCTAACGCCTACGGGAGGAAGGATTGGGGAAGATGTGTCACGCTGAGCTTGGCTGAGCAGCTCGACCACCTCTGGGTCCCTTTGCTTGCACAAGCAGATGCCACGGACAAGGGTCTCGGTGTGTGGGGGAGCTCATTACCATTGTCAGGATGCTGCTGCGGAGTGAAGACTGCAACCAGGTGCTCTCAGGATCGCATGCCGATTCCTCTAGATTCTCCTCCAGCAGCGTCTCATCTACACGGAACCATGGAAGAGTTGGTAAGACAACAGCCATCTTGGCCAGCGAGCCTCCCAAAGGGTGACAAGAGCTTGAAACGCGGGAAATGGGGTCCCGGCATCGGCCCCCTCACTCACCGATCTGCAGCGGCTGGACCATGGACACCGTGTGGGGCTCCAGCAGAGAGCTGCTCTCCCTGTGATCCTCCGTCTTCTTCCAAGCCTCCCTGGGGTGCCTGGGGGGTGTCTGCTCCATCTTTGAAAGTGGAGGAAAGTTTGAGGGACAGTGGGGGGGGTTCAGTTTAAGGGAAACGCCAGGGGAAAACGTGGGCTGTGCTCAGGAGTCTCCTCACTGTGCTGCTGCCCTGTCCCTTCCCCGTCTTGTGAGACACCGCGGGGCTGCGCTGGTTCTCTATGGTGCTGCGGGGTGACACAGAGGGATGTCACAAAGGGGCTCCCATTGTGATGTCACACAGGTCGGGCGGGGCAGGGGTTGCCCTGCGGGGGGGTAGGGACCCAGCTGGCCATTGGCCCATGGCTCCTCTCGGGCTGCCCCCAGGCCCCCATCATGTCCCCTCAGCACCTGCCGGTACCCACCGGCTCCTCCCAGAGGGTTCACACACCCCGGCACGAACCCCGGACCTTCTGCTTTGATCCTGACAGAAATACTACAGGCTGCCCCATCCCTACTTTGCGGTCACCTGAAGCGCTTGCTCGCCTGTCTCCAGTTTTCTCCCACGCTCACAGAGTCTCTTTAATCTGCTACGAGAGTGTGCTGCTTTCAGCTGGGATACAGGTCATTTCCTTGAGCTGCACAGCCGCAGGGCTGTGTGCTGCCACGGCGGGATCTCTGTTCTCTTGGGATGGCTGGCTGGGAGCGGGCTGGGTATCGGTCGGTGGGTGCTGAGCCATCGCATTGTGCATTACCCGTTGGTACTTTCCATTATTGTTCTTGGTTTGTTTTACTCCAGTCATTAAACTGGTTTTATTTTATCTCAACCTACGAGTTTTCCTTGTGTCCCTCCACTCCCTTCCCCCATTCCCCCAGCGAGGGGTGGGTGAGCAACCGGCTGCGTGGTGTTTGGCTGCCGACTGAGTTCAAACCATGACAGTGCGTTTTGGTGCCCAGCGTGGGGCTTGAAGCCTTCACATAACGGCTGATCAGGTCAGTGTGTCATCATAACATGTTAGAAGCATTCCTTTTACTGGCTTATCAACTGCTGGTCATAAAGTCGATCGCTTGGGTCATTAACATTTCCTCTCCTCATTTGCTGTACATAGTCCCCATCTTGCTGTTTACCACCCGTGGGAGCTGGAGTGAGGTTTTTGTTTTGCTGTACTGTAACACACTGACTTATGGCACGATGAAGTCGTCGGTCCTGAGGGGACTTACAATTGTGTTTGAGAATTTGGGGGATCTTGTGGACGTCTTACTGCTGGGAGCTGGTGTGTTCCGGCATGAGGCTCAGGCTTAAGCCATTATTTAAGAGTATCGCCCGGAGATCTACCCCCAGGTTGGAGAATTAGGAGTGGCTGGGGCTGTGGGATAGCATGGGCAAGTGCCCAGCACCGTGGGCACCTCCGCTGTATTGGCACTTCACTCCTGAACCGGTGCAGAATCCTGAAGAACTAGCAACATATCTGGAAATCGTTGTAAAAGCAAAACGCTTTAGAAAACTCTTTTCTCTTAGGATATTATTAGTAGCAGGGATATGAATAAATAGATATTGTTTCATACAGCACAGGTGCTCTAGGAACAATTCTGAAGACAAGTAACCATGATGACCGAAGATGCATCAGTGAGCAGCAACTTCAGAAGAGGAACCTGAGCAAGACAAGAACAACTAGTCGGAGCTGTGGAATATAATGGACTTTTGAAACTGATGATGAATTAGTATTGTGTTGCATGGTAAAAAGAATCATACAAATATAAGACGCTTTTGGTCAGCTGCTGCCACTCGCTGAGGTGATGGCCCAACTCTGAGCTGTTATCAAAGCCAGCCTAGAGATACCCACAGCCTGGTAAAATCCCTTAGCAGACACTGTAGGACTATGCTGGAGATGACGGAGGTATGAGGAAAGTCTGAAAAGCCCCCAGCTGAGCTCAGATCCTCCTTCCATGGGCTCCGGCTGCTGTCTGTGCCACAGAGGCCTGTGCTGAAGCCCTTCCCCTTACAGCAGTGGCTCTCATGGCCTCCCTCTCCCCAGCCGAGAGCCTGGGAGGTGTAGGACCATAGTCCTGGCCTTGGCATTGCCCGTCCCCACATCGCACTGTCCCAGGAAGAGCCCTGAGGGATGTGTGAGGGACATTATCTCCCTTTCCAGGGGCTGGGGATCACAAGTCTTTGCCTCAGTAGAACCCATCCAGGTTTAGTCCAGATCTGTTCCACCTTTGCATGGCCTTTGTTTAGCCGTCGCCTCCTCAAGGAGTCTTCTGCTCTGCCCAGCCCCTAGGGAGGCTTTGTCAGTGCTGGCTCTGGTGGGACCCATTAACGCTCCAAGAAACTCTGGAGTCTGCATCTGACTTTGACTTCTGGAGAGGTGTCTTCAACCTCCTCTCGCCGCCTGAGTTTCACGGACTCGGCTCCAAACCCACCCGCGGGGTCATTAAAATGCCTGGGGCTGGTCCTGTGCTGCGGAGCTGGGCCGGGCTCCTGGGCCGGAGGGAGCTGAGGGCAAGTGGTGAGCGCGGCAGAGAGACAGCGCTGCCCAGGAGCAGCTCCTCTGCGAAGGGCAGCGGGGCCGAGGGCACTGCCTGCAGGCACCGAGGGCACAGGAGCCGGGCACAGCGAGGGCAGAGGCGGACGGCAGTGGGAGAACACTCAGGGCTCACGGGAGCTGGAATTGTGGCGGCTCTTGACACAGTCGGTCTGCGGGTGCAGGGCAGGGCAGCTGCAGGTGGCGGAGGGATGTGGTGCAGCCGGCACAGCCCCAGGAACCTCCCTCCTGTCCAGAGGAGGAGGCCGTGCTCCCGAGCAGGGCTTCCCTGCTGCGCTGCCGGAGGGACAGGCCATGGCTCTGCCTTCTCCCGGGGACGGCTGCAGGGGGGTGCAGCCGCGGGTGCAGCCGCGGGTGCCCGGGGGTGTCCTTCCGAGCAGGGTCCCTGCACCCCCGGGGCTGTGTGCTGGGGCAGGGACTCTGCCGCCGCCCAGGGTCAGCACTCAGCCTGCCCGGGGAGCTGCCCACGGCGCCGGGGGGAGCAGCTGTGGGGCGAAGGAGAGACCCCCGCCAGGTCCTTCCCCCTCTCTCTTCTCTGTCCCTAGTCAGATACTTCCCTCGCCCCCCCGGCATTGCGTTCTCTGGACACCTGAGCTCACACCGGGCACAATTCCTTCACTGCAGAGGTTGTCAAGCACTGGGACAGGCTGCCCAGGGAAGCGGTGGAGTCACCAGCCCGGGGGGACGTAAAAGACGTGTAGATGTGCCGCTTAGCGACCTGGCGTAGTGGTGGGCTCACCAGAGTTGGGTTAACGGCCGGACCTTTGTTACAGCCAGAATTATTCTCCGATTCTCTTGATTCTATTAGTTCTCTAGTGCTCTCTTGGACCCAGTAAGGGAACGCTACTGCTGGTACCTGAAGGGATTTCTTTTTTTTTCCAGAAGGCAAAATTGCCCCTTGGTGTTGTGGGGAACTGCCCCCAGTGGGCAACTACAGCAAGTAAGAAGAGTTTAATAACTGAACTAACTGAACTAAAATAATAACAACAATTTCTTCAGGCATTCAACAACAACAATTTATTCAAATATGGCCATTTTCGGCTCAGCAGGGCCAGCAACACAGAGACCGCAGGCTCCATCGGGACCTGGGCTTCTGATGGAGAGTTGTGAGGATGAGGGTGGTCTGAGCTGCCAGGGAGCTGACGGAGAGTTCAGCATCTTTCTCCAAGGGCTGGAGGGCTTCAAGAGAAGGAAACAGAGCAGACGTGAACCCCCACTGCCCACAGAGACCCCCAGGAGCCCCACTGGGCTCTGTCCCCTGCCCCACCAGCCCCAGGCAGCACTGCACTGCCCCTACTCACCGTGACAGATCTCCTGCAGCCTCTCCTGGCTGTGCATCCTCAGGTGCCGCGCAGCAAGACCTGGGGCACAGAGCTGGTGTCAGAGCTCTGCTCCCCCTGGGCAGGGCTGTCCCCCCGGGAAGGACAGCACCCGAGGGCAGTGGGACCCGGCAAGACCCGCAGCGAGCCCACCAGTGGGGACTGGGGCTGGGTGGCCAGAAATGGGTCCCCGGGGACTCACCAGTGAACCTGACAGCAGCCTCTCGCACGCTGGCCTGAGGGTTCTCCAGGTACGGCAGGCTCTGGTCCAGGTATTTTTCCGCCCTGCTCCTCTTGTGCGTTATCTGAGGGAGCACAAGGGCACGGGGCTGGTTACGGACCCTCCGCAGCCGTCCGGACCAGTCCCTCCCGCCAGCACCCCTGCTCCCTCCCAGTGATTCCCGTCTCCCAGCCCCGTGGGGCTGAGGGTCAGAGAGCGCCACAGGCAGAGGGGACCGGGGGTGCTGAGACCCCTGCGTCCCACTGCTAGAGCCCAGATGGGCCGGGGTCTCCTGGAGAAGAGCCCTTGTGGCTGCGTGCTCCAGGGCAGGGGAGGAGGATGCAGCTGGAGCAGCCGGGCTGGAGCAGGGCAGCGATGCAGCGCGGCACAGCCCTCCCCAGGGGCACGGCGGGCGGCCCTCGTCCAGCCCGGCCGGGGCGTTTGGGGGTTGTACTCACCAAGTGCTCTGTTATCCGCTGTGTCTGCCTGGTCACGGCCAGGGAGCTGAGCTTCTTCCACCCCAGGAAGTCTGCGCAGACACAGAAGGTGCCCTGGGAAGCCTGCAGAGAAAAGCAGTGGCGGGGAGTTGGCACCAGAGCCCGGGGAAGGAGACCTGGCATCCTCCTCCTCTGGGCCAGGCTCCGAGCTGCGGGAACAGGGTGATCCCGGGATTTGATCCCTCTTCATTCCTGGGGCCATCCCGCGCTCTAGGGTGGGACAGGGATTGGGGCTCAAAGAACACAAAGCCCGTGGGGCTCATGTGCTCGGTGGCCACGGGCCGCTGCTGAGCAGGGAAATGTCTGTGCCAGGTTCTCCATCCCTGCTCGTGCTGGGGCTGAAGGGAGCCTTCGGGGGGAAGGAGGGCAGCAGCGGTAGGACCAGTGCAGTGGGACCCTGCGGTGACACACAATCCCTCTGTCCCTCACTCCCCGGCCACCCCCATAGTGTCAGCACGCCCTTCCCCGCGACACCAATCGCTGCTCACTGCACCTGGGCCACGTTCTCGTTCTGCTCATTCATATGGAAGAAGAGTGGGAGCAGGGCACTCTTCACTTTCTTCACCATTTTTCTTGTCTTTTTCCCCACCACGGACGTCACCACTTCTTTGAAGAGGCGGAAGGAGAGCTCCCGCACCTGGCTGGACTCCTGGCAGGGAGGAGGACAGAGGGAGCTCAGCACCAGCACTCCTTGCCCACGGGGAGCAGGGGTGTTAGCGTGGCTGATGGGAGAGGAGATGCTCTGGGGTCGGAGCCTGAACGCAGGAGCCGTCGGCCAGACCTGCAGCTGCGGCTCAACGGCCCTGGAGCCCTGAACGGCCACAGAAGGAGAGTGGGAAGAGCCCCAAAAGACCACGCAAGAGGAGCCAGGGGGACAGCCCTGCCCAAATGCTGCCCGCAGGGCTGGGGCTGAAGGTCCTTCACCCATCACCTCAGCTCAGGCAACCACAGCAGCCTTACATCATCAAAGAGCGGCAGGAGCTTCTCCACCAGCCGCAGGGCGATGTCGCTGGTCTCTTCCCAAGTCATGAGGCAAGTCACATTGGTGATGACCACCAGGGCCTTCACCGTGACATTGGTGTTGGCAGCCGGCAGGTTCTCCACGATGTCCGGCAGCAGCACTGGCATTTTCCTGGCCTGTGCAAAACACACCGGTTACCTTTTTGTGAAGCGGTGAAAGACCCCCCCCAGGCACCACCCACCCCCCTCCAGAGCAGGGAGGGTGCTTGGAGCCGTCACCCCACATCCTCCCAGCCAGGGCCAAGCCACCGCTTCCCCCAGGCCCCGGCTACCAATGTGGCTCCCCTAGCCGACCCCCTGCTCACCATTTTGGGTGTTTTTGAGAGTGTGACGAGGCCCGTGAGCACCAGTGAGAACATCACCGGGCTGGGATGCCTCAGGTACCTCTGAGCCTCGTACAGGTCAGCAAACCCCTCGACATCAATCTCAGAGCAGACCAGCATCTAAAATGGAGAGAGCGGTGAGAGACCAGCAGAGCTGAAGGGCTCCCTCCCCTGTCCCAGCACAGCCCGTGGCAAGTGTCTCCTCTCCCCTTGAAGCCACCTCAGAGTCCCCACGTCTCTGTGCCAGGGCCAGAGCCAGGCAGGGGGATGCAGGCAGGGTGGGAGGCAGAGTGCTGCCTGTGCCGGGACAGGCTTGGTGGGGCCAAACCAGCATCGGGTGGGCCTGAGCGTGTGGCACAGGGGGCTGGGAGGACGAGGAGGAGGAGGAGGAGGAGGAGGAGGAGGAGGAGGAAGGCAGAGCGTGGTCACTCACAGCCAAAGGGTAGATGCAGGAGTCCTCTGCGGCACAGCCAAACACCCTGCGCAGCCGGCAGTCCTGCAGCACGCTGAGCAGCTCTGACAAGACTCTCCACAAAGCCCAGCGCCCGGAGATCAGCACTTCCCACATGGCCACGGCAGCGCTGCCGAGTCAGAGCAAACTCCGTCAGCAGAGCTGCCTCGGCCACTGCACCCGGGGGCCAGTTCCTCCGGAGCCCGGCGCTGCCCACCCCCCTCATTTTGGGGAGCACAGGGAGGCAGCAGGAGCTTGAGGAGCTGTTCCCCATGGGGCAGGGGCTCTGCTTTGGCCGGCTCTGGCCGAAGCCTTGGAAGCGTCGGGGCATGGAGAGCCCTGCTCCTCCCTGCTTCCGTGGGTCTGGCAGCCAGAGGGTCTCTGGGCCACTCTCCCCGTGGGAACAAGCCCTCAGGGCTGTCAGGGTCGGTACCTGTCACATGTTGGAGAGATGTCCAGCAGGGCCCTGACCACCTCCCTGGGCCTCCGCCTGAGCAGCCGTAGCAGCAGCGTGTCCAGGCTGCGCCGGGCCAGCTCCCCGCAGATGTGCTCCACATTTCTGTGGATGCCTCTCAGGATTTTTGGCACCTGGAGGGGACACAGGTCAGGATGGTGCTGCCCTTCCCATCCCTGCCTGCTGCCTTGACACGGTTTTGGGCGCCCGAGAGAGCTGACATAGGGCAGGAGGCGAGAACAAGACTTGACACGCAAGGACACGCAAGGACAATCCAGCCACGGGGCACTTACATCCTTCAGCCAGGACACACGGTATTTCATGGCTATGTCCACGATGCCGATGCCCATCTGCCGGTCATGGACGTCATCCGCCGTCAAGGCCTCAATGGCCACAAGGAGAATGTCCGTCTTCTGAGAAGGCTGAAGATCTTGCTCTAACGCCTACGGGAGGAAGGATTGGGGAAGATGTGTCACGCTGAGCTTGGCTGAGCAGCTCGACCACCTCTGGGTCCCTTTGCTTGCACAAGCAGATGCCACGGACAAGGGTCTCGGTGTGTGGGGGAGCTCGTTACCATTGTCAGGATGCTGCTGCGGAGTGAAGACTGCAACCAGGTGCTCTCAGGATCGCATGCCGATTCCTCTAGATTCTCCTCCAGCAGCGTCTCATCTACACGGAACCATGGAAGAGTTGGTAAGACAACAGCCATCTTGGCCAGCGAGCCTCCCAAAGGGTGACAAGAGCTTGAAACGCGGGAAATGGGGTCCCGGCATCGGCCCCCTCACTCACCGATCTGCAGCGGCTGGACCATGGACACCGTGTGGGGCTCCAGCAGAGAGCTGCTCTCCCTGTGATCCTCCGTCTTCTTCCAAGCCTCCCTGGGGTGCCTGGGGGGTGTCTGCTCCATCTTCGAAAGTGGAGGAAAGTTTGAGGGACAGTGGGGGGGGTTCAGTTTAAGGGAAACGCCAGGGGAAAACGTGGGCTGTGCTCAGGAGTCTCCTCACTGTGCTGCTGCCCTGTCCCTTCCCCGTCTTGTGAGACACCGCGGGGCTGCGCTGGTTCTCTATGGTGCTGCGGGGTGACACAGAGGGATGTCACAAAGGGGCTCCCATTGTGATGTCACACAGGTCGGGCGGGGCAGGGGTTGCCCTGCGGGGGGGTAGGGACCCAGCTGGCCATTGGCCCATGGCTCCTCTCGGGCTGCCCCCAGGCCCCCATCATGTCCCCTCAGCACCTGCCGGTACCCACCGGCTCCTCCCAGAGGGTTCACACACCCCGGCACGAACCCCGGACCTTCTGCTTTGATCCTGACAGAAATACTACAGGCTGCCCCATCCCTACTTTGCGGTCACCTGAAGCGCTTGCTCGCCTGTCTCCAGTTTTCTCCCACGCTCACAGAGTCTCTTTAATCTGCTACGAGAGTGTGCTGCTTTCAGCTGGGATACAGGTCATTTCCTTGAGCTGCACAGCCGCAGGGCTGTGTGCTGCCACGGCGGGATCTCTGTTCTCTTGGGATGGCTGGCTGGGAGCGGGCTGGGTATCGGTCGGTGGGTGCTGAGCCATCGCATTGTGCATTACCCGTTGGTACTTTCCATTATTGTTCTTGGTTTGTTTTACTCCAGTCATTAAACTGGTTTTATTTTATCTCAACCTACGAGTTTTCCTTGTGTCCCTCCACTCCCTTCCCCCATTCCCCCAGCGAGGGGTGGGTGAGCAACCGGCTGCGTGGTGTTTGGCTGCCGACTGAGTTCAAACCATGACAGTGCGTTTTGGTGCCCAGCGTGGGGCTTGAAGCCTTCACATAACGGCTGATCAGGTCAGTGTGTCATCATAACATGTTAGAAGCATTCCTTTTACTGGCTTATCAACTGCTGGTCATAAAGTCGATCGCTTGGGTCATTAACATTTCCTCTCCTCTTTTGCTGTACATAGTCCCCATCTTGCTGTTTACCACCCGTGGGAGCTGGAGTGAGGTTTTTGTTTTGCTGTACTGTAACACACTGACTTATGGCACGATGAAGTCGTCGGTCCTGAGGGGACTTACAATTGTGTTTGAGAATTTGGGGGATCTTGTGGACGTCTTACTGCTGGGAGCTGGTGTGTTCCGGCATGAGGCTCAGGCTTAAGCCACTATTTAAGAGTATCGCCCGGAGATCTACCCCCAGGTTGGAGAATTAGGAGTGGCTGGGGCTGTGGGATAGCATGGGCAAGTGCCCAGCACCGTGGGCACCTCCGCTGTATTGGCACTTCACTCCTGAACCGGTGCAGAATCCTGAAGAACTAGCAACATCTCTGGAAACCGTTGTAAAAGCAAAACGCTTTAGAAAACTCTTTTCTCTTAGGATATTATTAGTAGCAGGAATATGAATAAATAGATATTGTTTCATACAGCACAGGTGCTCTAGGAACAATTCTGAAGACAAGTAACCATGATGACCGAAGATGCATCAGTGAGCAGCAACTTCAGAAGAGGAACCTGAGCAAGACAAGAACAACTAGTCGGAGCTGTGGAATATAATGGACTTTTGAAACTGATGATGAATTAGTATTGTGTTGCATGGTAAAAAGAATCATACAAATATAAGACGCTTTTGGTCAGCTGCTGCCACTCGCTGAGGTGATGGCCCAACTCTGAGCTGTTATCAAAGCCAGCCTAGAGATACCCACAGCCTGGTAAAATCCCTTAGCAGACACTGTAGGACTATGCTGGAGATGACGGAGGTATGAGGAAAGTCTGAAAAGCCCCCAGCTGAGCTCAGATCCTCCTTCCATGGGCTCCGGCTGCTGTCTGTGCCACAGAGGCCTGTGCTGAAGCCCTTCCCCTTACAGCAGTGGCTCTCATGGCCTCCCTCTCCCCAGCCGAGAGCCTGGGAGGTGTAGGACCATAGTCCTGGCCTTGGCATTGCCCGTCCCCACATCGCACTGTCCCAGGAAGAGCCCTGAGGGATGTGTGAGGGACATTATCTCCCTTTCCAGGGGCTGGGGATCACAAGTCTTTGCCTCAGTAGAACCCATCCAGGTTTAGTCCAGATCTGTTCCACCTTTGCATGGCCTTTGTTTAGCCGTCGCCTCCTCAAGGAGTCTTCTGCTCTGCCCAGCCCCTAGGGAGGCTTTGTCAGTGCTGGCTCTGGTGGGACCCATTAACGCTCCAAGAAACTCTGGAGTCTGCATCTGACTTTGACTTCTGGAGAGGTGTCTTCAACCTCCTCTCGCCGCCTGAGTTTCACGGACTCGGCTCCAAACCCACCCGCGGGGTCATTAAAATGCCTGGGGCTGGTCCTGTGCTGCGGAGCTGGGCCGGGCTCCTGGGCCGGAGGGAGCTGAGGGCAAGTGGTGAGCGCGGCAGAGAGACAGCGCTGCCCAGGAGCAGCTCCTCTGCGAAGGGCAGCGGGGCCGAGGGCACTGCCTGCAGGCACCGAGGGCACAGGAGCCGGGCACAGCGAGGGCAGAGGCGGACGGCAGTGGGAGAACACTCAGGGCTCACGGGAGCTGGAATTGTGGCGGCTCTTGACACAGTCGGTCTGCGGGTGCAGGGCAGGGCAGCTGCAGGTGGCGGAGGGATGTGGTGCAGCCGGCACAGCCCCAGGAACCTCCCTCCTGTCCAGAGGAGGAGGCCGTGCTCCCGAGCAGGGCTTCCCTGCTGCGCTGCCGGAGGGACAGGCCATGGCTCTGCCTTCTCCCGGGGACGGCTGCAGGGGGGTGCAGCCGCGGGTGCAGCCGCGGGTGCCCGGGGGTGTCCTTCCGAGCAGGGTCCCTGCACCCCCGGGGCTGTGTGCTGGGGCAGGGACTCTGCCGCCGCCCAGGGTCAGCACTCAGCCTGCCCGGGGAGCTGCCCACGGCGCCGGGGGGAGCAGCTGTGGGGCGAAGGAGAGACCCCCGCCAGGTCCTTCCCCCTCTCTCTTCTCTGTCCCTAGTCAGATACTTCCCTCGCCCCCCCGGCATTGCGTTCTCTGGACACCTGAGCTCACACCGGGCACAATTCCTTCACTGCAGAGGTTGTCAAGCACTGGGACAGGCTGCCCAGGGAAGCGGTGGAGTCACCAGCCCGGGGGGACGTAAAAGACGTGTAGATGTGCCGCTTAGCGACCTGGCGTAGTGGTGGGCTCACCAGAGTTGGGTTAACGGCCGGACCTTTGTTACAGCCAGAATTATTCTCCGATTCTCTTGATTCTATTAGTTCTCTAGTGCTCTCTTGGACCCAGTAAGGGAACGCTACTGCTGGTACCTGAAGGGATTTCTTTTTTTTTCCAGAAGGCAAAATTGCCCCTTGGTGTTGTGGGGAACTGCCCCCAGTGGGCAACTACAGCAAGTAAGAAGAGTTTAATAACTGAACTAACTGAACTAAAATAATAACAACAATTTCTTCAGGCATTCAACAACAACAATTTATTCAAATATGGCCATTTTTGGCTCAGCAGGGCCAGCAACACAGAGACCGCAGGCTCCATCGGGACCTGGGCTTCTGATGGAGAGTTGTGAGGATGAGGGTGGTCTGAGCTGCCAGGGAGCTGACGGAGAGTTCAGCATCTTTCTCCAAGGGCTGGAGGGCTTCAAGAGAAGGAAACAGAGCAGACGTGAACCCCCACTGCCCACAGAGACCCCCAGGAGCCCCACTGGGCTCTGTCCCCTGCCCCACCAGCCCCAGGCAGCACTGCACTGCCCCTACTCACCGTGACAGATCTCCTGCAGCCTCTCCTGGCTGTGCATCCTCAGGTGCCGCGCAGCAAGACCTGGGGCACAGAGCTGGTGTCAGAGCTCTGCTCCCCCTGGGCAGGGCTGTCCCCCCGGGAAGGACAGCACCCGAGGGCAGTGGGACCCGGCAAGACCCGCAGCGAGCCCACCAGTGGGGACTGGGGCTGGGTGGCCAGAAATGGGTCCCCGGGGACTCACCAGTGAACCTGACAGCAGCCTCTCGCACGCTGGCCTGAGGGTTCTCCAGGTACGGCAGGCTCTGGTCCAGGTATTTTTCCGCCCTGCTCCTCTTGTGCGTTATCTGAGGGAGCACAAGGGCACAGGGCTGGTTACGGACCCTCCGCAGCCGTCCGGACCAGTCCCTCCCGCCAGCACCCCTGCTCCCTCCCAGTGATTCCCGTCTCCCAGCCCCGTGGGGCTGAGGGTCAGAGAGCGCCACAGGCAGAGGGGACCGGGGGTGCTGAGACCCCTGCGTCCCACTGCTAGAGCCCAGATGGGCCGGGGTCTCCTGGAGAAGAGCCCTTGTGGCTGCGTGCTCCAGGGCAGGGGAGGAGGATGCAGCTGGAGCAGCCGGGCTGGAGCAGGGCAGCGATGCAGCGCGGCACAGCCCTCCCCAGGGGCACGGCGGGCGGCCCTCGTCCAGCCCGGCCGGGGCGTTTGGGGGTTGTACTCACCAAGTGCTCTGTTATCCGCTGTGTCTGCCTGGTCACGGCCAGGGAGCTGAGCTTCTTCCACCCCAGGAAGTCTGCGCAGACACAGAAGGTGCCCTGGGAAGCCTGCAGAGAAAAGCAGTGGCGGGGAGTTGGCACCAGAGCCCGGGGAAGGAGACCTGGCATCCTCCTCCTCTGGGCCAGGCTCCGAGCTGCGGGAACAGGGTGATCCCGGGATTTGATCCCTCTTCATTCCTGGGGCCATCCCGCGCTCTAGGGTGGGACAGGGATTGGGGCTCAAAGAACACAAAGCCCGTGGGGCTCATGTGCTCGGTGGCCACGGGCCGCTGCTGAGCAGGGAAATGTCTGTGCCAGGTTCTCCATCCCTGCTCGTGCTGGGGCTGAAGGGAGCCTTCGGGGGGAAGGAGGGCAGCAGCGGTAGGACCAGTGCAGTGGGACCCTGCGGTGACACACAATCCCTCTGTCCCTCACTCCCCGGCCACCCCCATAGTGTCAGCACGCCCTTCCCCGCGACACCAATCGCTGCTCACTGCACCTGGGCCACGTTCTCGTTCTGCTCATTCATATGGAAGAAGAGTGGGAGCAGGGCACTCTTCACTTTC